>NC_133617.1:200115316-201315316 GCF_048593235.1 Sminthopsis crassicaudata
TGATCATCATGCAGTATTGTTGTTGAAGTATATAATGATCTCCTGGTCCTGCTCATTTCACTCAGCATCAGTTGATGTAAGTCTCTGCAAGCCTCTCTGTATTCTTCCTGTTGGTCATTTCTTACAGAACAATAATATTCCATAACATTCATATACTACAATTTATTCAGTCATTCCCCATCTGATGGGCAGCCACTCAGTTTCCAGTTTCTGGCCACTACAAAGAGGGCTGCCACAAACATTCTTGCACATACAGGGGAGACAGAGTTTCTTGAAGGGCAGTACCTGTGATAATGCCAAAGTATAACTAAAGAGATGTTTTGGGCAATGCCCCCGATTATGGGGATAATGCCCAGGGTGATGTTTGAGGGTATGTGGGATGCCTGTGTTGGGAGAGCAGCTCACTTAGCACTGAAATGGATACAAGAATCAGCAGGGCTGGACTTTACTAGTCTGGGAATAGGCTAAAATGTTATCCAGGTCCATTCAGATTAGAATATGTCTGTTTCAAACTAGGTGAAGAGGCTTGGGAGGACAGTGCTCAGGTTGGCGGAGGGAGGTGAAGGCTTAAGAGGGTCTCTCTAGGTTCCAGTGCCTGGATGGCCTTGGCAGATGTAACCAGGTCATAGTGAGTGGGGTGGGGTTTGCGGACAGATGGTGTGTGCCTCAGTTCTGTTCTTAGTTCAGTTTTTGTCAATTAAAGAACATTTATTAAGTGCCTTGATGTTCCAGGTACTATGTCAAGAATAAGGTACTATACAAAGAAAAGCAAAAGACAGTCCCTGCGTTCTTGAAAATCATAGTGTCAGGGGCAGCTAGGTGGCACAGTGGATAGAGCACCAGCCTTGAATTCAGGAGGACCTGAGTTCAAATCTGGTCTCAGACACTTAACACTTCCTAGCTGTGTGACCCTGGGCAAGTCACTTAACCCCAGCCTTAGAAAGGAAAAAAAAAAAAAAAAAAAGAAAATCATAGTGTCATGGGGAGAAAAATGGGAATAGGACTCTTGCTTTTGTTTATCTAGATCTTTATATGCATTACCAATCAATTAATAAAAAAACCAAGCATTTATTAAGCATCCACTTTATTTCAAATACTGTGGTAGATGCCAAAGGTATAAAGAAAAAAAGATGAAACTTCCTGTCATTCATCTCACAACAATTCTCAAAGTTGATCGTATTATTATCAATATTAAGTTGATATTATCCCCTTTTGGAGAGGATATGAAACTAAAGATTAGAGAAATTAATTGACTTTATTAAGTTCTCATAGGAAATCTTAGGTCTTGAACTCAAGTCCTGCAATTCTAACTTCATTCTTCTTTTACTATATTATATTGCTTTCCCACCTGCAGTCAAAGGAAATACTAGATTTTCTAATCCAGTAAGTACATTTCCTTTCTCTACTTAAATCCTACTCTGATGCCTCAGAGGTCATGGAGCTATCCTGGGTTCACGCAGCCTATATTAGTAAATTAAACTCTTTGAAGGGTTCTAATAGAGCTGAAATGGCTTCAGATATAGGCCTGATAATGAAGTATTCATGTGATATTAAAGGATGACTCTACCCAAGGTCAGGAAAACTTGTCACAACTTAGTCAATAATTACTTATTAAGCTCCTATTATGTGCCAGCCACTGTGCAAAGCACTGGAGATACAAAGAAAAATCAGAGTCCCTGCCCTCAAGGAGTTTATAATCTAATGGGGGAAGACAACATATGAAAAGAAGTTAAAAAATTGAGAATAAGATGCCAGTAGGGGCATGAAGTCTAGAAAAAGGCAATGAAACCTTAAAGTTAAAAAGTAGTTTCTTAGGGAACAAGATAGATGTTGCTTTAAGGGTTTTGCTAAGGTAGGAGAAAAATTATATTTTGGGGAAAAATTAACAAAGAAAAGTAATAATTTTTTTATTTATTTGTAAAGTGCTTTTTTATTTTATTGCATTTTATTTTACAAAAATATTTTTATGACTACTATCCCACTTGATCCTTACACCAGCCTAATATTCTATAATATTTTCCTCTCCTCTGTAAAAAGGATAGAAGGATATAATGGCCATGATACTAAGCTGCAGGAATTTGGAGTAATCTTTTAATTCATTTATGTTCATGAGAATGCCTTTACAGACATATAGGGGTGAAAAATAAAAATCAGGAGCAAAAGAACAAAGGAAGACTCATAAGATATTCATGTGATCTACTACTGATAGCCATCCACTAGATGATCAGGACATATAACTTTGGGAAAGTTCCCAGAATTTGGAGGAACCATTGTTGAAGTTTTATGTAAGATATGGAAAAGATAACATGGACGGGGTAGACTTGAGTGGATTATAATGTGAAATATTGAATAGTATGCTTGAATACTGCCTTTGATATTTATTAATTGTGAGATGAAAAGTCAATTACCCTTGCTCAGTTTCAGTTTCTTCATCTGTAAAATAGGTATGGCAATAATGCCTGTCCCACAGAGTCATTGTGATGATGAAATGACATAATTGTAAAGAACTTTGTAAAATTTAAAATGTACATGTACATACCAATGAAAAGACAACAGTCTCCTTAGATACTTTTTAGAAAACCAAGATATATATAGACATTATTGATACATAGATTTTTCACTTAGGGATGTTATTATTATTATTTTTCTTTTGCTACTTATGCTTATCTTGACTTAATTCCATAAGCTTCATAGCTCCCTTAATTTCAATTTTTTTATTCATAACACCTGACAATTAACTCATTTGTCTATTTGGGACATTGAATCTCAATACTGTTTCTTTTCTACATCCATGCATACACATTATCACATCATTTTCTGGACTGCACAAATGGTAGAAGAGCCATTCAAGGACAAGGACTCAGTTTGACAAGATGAGATGGGTCTCTGTGGACTATGTTCTGGTAATGAAGGATATGTTGTCCTTGTTCAGTGTTACTGGAGCTAGTTTTTTAAACATTATTTTAATTTTGTGTTTTGGGAGAATTTTTAGTGACATTGTCATCTTGCACAGTGTTTGGGCTTATGTTACATCTTTAGAGAACTCAGGACTCCTGACTCCCAATTCCTGGTTCTTCCACTGTTTCTCTTGAGTCAAGAATATACTGATGGATCAAAAGATCACTAACTAGAACTGATTGAGACCTTAAAGGTTATCTGACTCAAATTCCTTTCTTTACACTTGAAGAAACTGAGGCTCCTTAGTGAGCAGAATTTTTCCCTGTACCACACTGTCTTTTTATCTCCTATGTGCCTTTATCACCAGGAGTTTGGTACATCTAGATAATGTTTATTTTTGTCACTAGAAGGTGGGTTTCTTTTAAAATAGAGTGTGTCAGGCTTATAAATTCCAGTTAGTTGTAGATAGTTTTGAATTTTTATAAATGGCTTTTCATAAGGAAAATGAATTTTATAATTCAGCTGGTAATCTTTTCTTTCTCTTCAAAATGGCATTTATATTTGGCAGGAAAGTAGTTTTGAGATGCTCAGATTTCAAAACAAGACCCTCTTGAGATATACTGGCATGAACAAGAATTTATTCTTTACTGAGAAATAATTTTTTCTTTGCAGTTGGATAATTTTGAGGAAAGTAAATGCTTATTTTGAAATGAGACAAAAATGTTCATATATTATGTATATCTTCTTCGGGAAAATTTTGTTTTTGTCAATGTCCCTGCAATCAGAGTTTAAGAAGTTTGAGGCAGCAAAGTGGCGCAGTGGATAGAGCACCAGCCTTGAATTCAGGAGTTCTGGAGTCCAAATTTGGTCTCACACTTTCTAGCTGTGTGACCCTGGAGAAGTCACTTAACCCAGCCTCAGGGAAAAAAAAAAAAAAAAGAAGAAGTTTGAGGTAATATGCTTTCCATAATATGCTTTTCCATGGTTTTCGTGTTTTTAATTCTCAAGTTGCATTTAGCATTATAGGGCAGCTCTTTTCTCTTTAACAAATGAGGCTGAAGCACAGAGAGATTTCTCTCAGTCATATAAGCAATTCTTTTGCTTCCAGTCCCTTTCTTATGCTTTTAATTGCTTTATTCAAAAGGAACAAATCAGTAAGAAGAGAGATAATAATATATAGCAAGAAACTATATTCATTTGAGAAATCTAGGAACCAGATAGATGGGGAAACCTTGGTGGAGAATATTTGAGTGAAGATCAAGAGAGTCAGAAACAGATATTGTCATCTGACTATGCTACAATACACCTAAACAGAAAGAAGAAATAGATGAGGAGCTCACATCAGTTTTCTTCTTCCCTCCCTTCCTCCCTTTCTCTTTCTCACTTCTTTTTTCCCTCCCTCCCTCTCCCCTCTCTTTTTTCTCTTTCTCTCTTCCTTGAGGATTGTAACTGATATTTTCTTGATTTCAAAACATGAAAGAAACACAGGCAATCCCATTTAGAATATGATTTTTACAAAGAGTGATTCATTATCAGGGAAGAAATAATGAGCACACTTATGAAAGCGACCATTCTACCTTAAACTTTGTGATAAAAAAGAGAAAAAAAGCTTTTATTGTCTGATAGATTTTGAAAGAGTAGATCTTTTAAAATTAGGTAGAATGGTATATATAGTTTTAAATTCTTCAGGGGAAATCAGTTCAGAAAGTAGCTTAAGATGGAAATTCCAAAAATATTATTAGAGACATTTCCCATGAGTCAGAGAAGTAGGAATTTGCTAAGAAGAATGATTTGATTACATAACAAACTAACAAGCTATATATGACAGTCAGTCAATAAAAATTTATTAAGTTCCTACTATGTGAAAGGTCCTGTGCTAAATGCTAGGGATACAAAAAGAGGCAAAAGATAATTTTTGCTCTTAGGAAGTGTTGAAATACACGGGAGCTGTTAGAAGACATGGAAGCCACCTGACAGTGGCTGCTGGAGATCCAACCCAGAACTGCAGAATGGAGATCCTCTTGTGAGAGACTGCAAGGAGACTGAGAGGCAGTTGATGTTCTCTGACTGAGAGGCTGTTGTGTTGTCTGAGCTCTCTCCTTTTCCCTCTGCCTCCAATTTATCTCATTCCCAGTCTGAAACACCTGTGTCAGCAAAGGCTGCTTTGCAACTCCTTCAGATGGTATGATTCACTTTTGTGGAGGCTCTCAGATAATTGACCTGTCCTTTAACAAGGAAGCTCACAATCTAATGAAGGAGACAACAGGTGAAAACACATATACAAACAATATACATACATACATACTTACATATATATATATACATACATAGATATATGATATAGAAGAAATATTGAAGTGAGGGAAAATATTAGAATTAAGAGGTATTGGGAAAGGCTTCCTATGGAAGGTGGGATTTTAGTCAGAACTGAAAGGAAGTCAGAGAAACTACTGAGCAGATGAGGAGGGAGAGCATTCTAGGTGGGGTGTATCATTTAGGGGGTTAGGGCAAAGCCCTAGAGAAATGCTTAGAGGCAAATATATTTTTTTTCTTTGTAGAATAGCAATGACTCTAGAGTCACTGGATCAAAGAGCATGTGGTGGGGAGTAAAGTATGGAGAAGATTATAAAGTTGGATTGTGGACAAGGAAAGAAAAGTGGAAATGGGAAATAATGGATCATAGAACTATAAATCTATAGCTAAAAGTGAGGTCAGATACCATTTAGTCCAATTTCTTCCAGGAGGATGCAGAAAATACATGGTAGCAAAGTCTTGAAAAAGATATCATGAGGGGTTATAAAGCTTCAAATGAAAGTGAACTGAAGCTGACATTCTCAAAAAACAAAAATATTTTCCTTTTATCTTTCTGTTACAAAAGGCAGATGAGAAGATGATAGCTGTCAAGAGAAGGTTGAATTATTCAACTCTTATTTGTCATTCAGTTTTTTTTTTTAACCAAGGAAAATGCTATCTGGATTGGAAAGAACAGAATAAAAATGTTGAACTAAGATAATTAGGAAAAGATATCGAGGATCCATCTTGTTGCCCTTGAGGCTCACAAATCAGTAAGTGCAGATGAACTATATCCCAGGATTCTAACAGCTTTGATCATTAAGTCACTTTTTTGAGTCTTTGAAAGATTATGAAGAACTAGAAAGGATCACAGGATAGGGAAAGGACAAACATCTTGTTTTTCCAAAACAAAAACAAAACAAAACAAAGAAAGAAAGATTAAAGATATCTTTATATTAGGGCCAAACATAATTTTCTTCATCAGGGTCTGTAAACTAGTAGATTAAGAGAATGTGGAATCTATAATTTATGTACAATGTAGTAAAATATTTGATAAGTTTTTTTTACATTATTCTTGTGGACAAGATATATGTATATGATGGCTATGAAAAAGGTTAAATGATGAGACCCAAAGAATAGTCACTAGAGATTTCATGTCAACTTGAAAAGACATCTCTAGTGCTCCACTAGATCTAGGAATTGTTTCACATTTTAATTAATGAATTGGACAAAGGATAAATGACATGCTTATCAAATTTGCAGATGAAGCTTGGAGGTGGATGTAGTACATCAAATTCATGACAGACTAGAATGTTATATTGGATTAAATAAAAAAGGAATTTAATAGGAATATCTATTTAAACATAGATAAATACATGCATGTGTATATATGCATTGATGTATATGTCTTTAAGAATTTTACTTTGGGGTTAAAAAATAAATTGTAGTACAAGGTAGTCAAGGCATGGTTGGATAGCAGTTTGCAAATATATCTGGAAATATTAGCAGATTCTGTATATTCTTTCACCCAGCAATACCATTTGTAGATCTATATCCAAAAGACATCAAAGGAAAAGGAAAAGGACCCATATGTACAAAAATATTTCAAGCAACTTTTTTCATGGTAACAAAGAATTGGAAAATTAAGGCATGCCTTAAGTTGAAATTTTATATGGCAGCTGAAATAACTATAGTTTTCCCTTTTGCATTGTGACTTTTGCCATCATGGTTTTGATGTATCACAGGTTGGAATGAGAAATTAAATGAGAATATTTTAGGGTTTTGCAGAAGCTATATAGATTATACACAAAAGCCAACAGACAATAAAGAAAGAGTTTAATAACTCAGAAATGCATAGCATACATGCACAGTATTGTAGAATACCAATCCAAATTTTGCAATGAGACCCCATAAAAGAAAAAGAAAAATTTCGGACATTTTCTCTGGTATGAAAAGATGGCTAAATTTTTTTATGCAGGTTTTTCAGATCATAGGGGTGTCCAGGCTCTAATCCCTTTGATGTGGAAGGGATAACTGTAGTGTGATCTTGGGCTACATTATGCCTCAGACTTGGGAGATTATCACTATACTTTGCCCTAGTCAGACATAATCTGGATCAGTTTTGGACTCTGCCTTTTAAGAAAGACAAGATGGAATTTAGGGAAAGTCAACCAAGATTGTCAGGGTCCTTGACATCATTTCATATAATGATCCATTGAAAGAATTGAAATCATCTCTTTCAACATTTCTTTTAGTACAATAGTATTCCATTACCACCATATACCATAGGTTATTTAGTGGTTTCCCAATGATGGGCATCCCTTAATATTCCAATTCTTTCTTGCCATGAAAAGAGTTTATATCAAAGGATATGAACAGACAATTTTCAGATGATGAAATTAAAACTATTTCCACTCATATGAAAGAGTGTTCCAAATCACTACTGATCAGAGAAATGCAAATTAAGACAACTCTGAGATATCATTACACACCTGTCAGATTGGCTAAGATGACAGAAACAAATAATGATGAATGTTGGAGGGGCTGTGGGAAAATTGGGACACTGATGCATTGTTGGTGGAGTTGTGAAAGAATCCAACCATTCTGAAGAGCAATCTGGAATTATGGCCAAAAAGTTATCAAAATGTGCATACCCTTTGACCCAGCCGTACTGCTACTGGGCTTATATCCGAAGGAAATACTTAAAAAAGGGAAAGGAACCTGTATGTGCCAAAATGTTTGTGGCAGCCTTTTCATAGTGGCTAGAAACTGGAAAATGAATGGATGCCCATCAACTGGAGAATGGTTGGGTAAATTATGGTATATGAATGCTATGGAATATTATTGTTCTGTAAGAAATGACCATCAGGATGAATACAGAGAGGCTTGGAGAGACTTACATCAACTGTTGCTGAGTGAAATGAGCAGAACTAGGGGATCATTATACACTTCAACAATGATACTGTATGAGGATGTATTCTGATGGAAGTGGATATCTTCAACATAGAGAAGAGCTAATCCAATTCCAATTGATCAATGATGGACAGAATCAGCTACATCCAGAAAAGGAACACTGGGAAATGAGTGTAAACTGTGAGCATTGTTTTTGTTTTTGTTTTGTTTTGTTTTGTTTCTCTTCTCAGATTATTTTTACCTTGTGAATACAATTCTTCCTTTGCAACAACAACAACAAAATTCGGTTCTGCACATATATATTGTACCTAGGATATACTATAAGATATTTAATATGTATGGGAATGCCTGCCATCTAGGGGAGGGGATGGAGGGAAGGAGGGGAAAAACTTGGAACAGAAGGGAGTACAAGGGATAATGTTGTAAAAAAAATTTACCTATGCATATGTACTGTCAAAGAAAATGTTATAATTACAAAAATTAATAAAAAAGGAAAAGAGTTTATAGAAATATTTTTGTACATATGGGTCATTTTCCTTTTCCTTTCATCTCTTTTGGAAATAGACCTAGTAATGGTATTGCTGGGCCAAAGGGTATACAGAATTTTATAATTCTTTGGTCATTATTCCATAATTCCAAACTGATCCAGAATCTTTGGACAGTTCTCAACTCTACTAACAATGAATTAATGTTTTTCTACATCTCCTCTAGCATTTATCATTTTCTTTTTATGTATGTTATCCAATATGAAGGGTGTGAAATGGTATCTCAAAGTTGTTTTGATTTGCATTTCTTTAATTATTAGTGATTTAGAATATTTTATGTGGTTATTGGTAGCAATGTTTTGTTCACATCCTCTGACTATCCATTAGAGAATGACTCTTATTTTTTATAAATAATTTATAAAATAGTCCCAAACTTTTGACAAATGATACCTGTATCAGAAAAACTTGCTATAAAATTTTCTCCCAGTCTTACACTTCTAATTTTGGCTGAATTGCTTTTTTGTGTATATAAACTTTTAAGTTTACTATAACCAAAATGATTCATTTTACCTCCTGTGGTATTCTCTGTTTCTTGTTTGTACACTATCCATACATTCCCTTATCCATACATCTGATAGGTAATTTTTATAATGTTCCTTTAGTTTGCTTATGATATCCCTTTTTATGTCTAGGTCATGTACTCATTTTCATCTTATTTTGATATAAAATATGAGATGTTTGTTAGTGCTTAGTTTTTTGCCAGACTACTTTCTATTTTTCCCAAAAGTTTTTGTCAAATAGTGAATTCCTTTCCCAATATTTGAAATCTCTGTATTTATCAAAGACTATTGTAGTAATTTACTTCTATATATTGTATACTTAGTCTATTCCATTAATCAATCAATCACTCTATTTCTTATCCAGTATCAGATTATTTTGATGATTACCATTTTGCAGTAAGGCCTAAGAGTTTTACTTAAATATTTAGAAGGTTGTCACATAGAAGAGAATTAGAATTGTTCTATTTAAATATATTTAATCTCAACAGACATTTGTTAAATGTCTACTATGTACCCAAAACTATGCAAGGATATACAAATACAAAAACAAAAGTCATTTCCCTTTAAATGAAGGGGTACAAGATACACATGACATTTAAGCTGAGCCTTGAGAGGAGCTAAAGCTTTTTTTGATGTGTAAGAAAGGAGGAGGAATGTTATAGGCATAGGAAACAAAGCTAAAAACAGGTATCTGAGATTTTGATTAGATGGCCTTTATGATCTCTCTCACTTTTTGAGATTCCATAATTCATATCCTATTCCTTTATTTCTTCCCAATCTGGGATCCTGAATGTTAATGATAATATCTCATTAAGGACAAATTTGTGATTAAAATGATAAAGTTAAGAAATCATATTCCAAATATCTCTCCTGTAAAATCTTGGAGATTTTGCTTCAACTTTCTCCACCACCCCTCCTTTTCTTTTTTTCTTTTTTTTTTTTTTCTTTAGTAAAAGGCAATAACTGTAAAAATTCTTCTTTCCTTCTTTTTCTGCCTTTTTCCTTCTTTCTAAACTTTCAGGGATTATTATCAATGGCCTAATCTTTTGTCTGCCAGGATAATCCTCCTGAAATATAATATTCCTCTTTTAATTCCTCTAGTCAAGGACCTGTTTATATGATTGTATCTAAAATACTCAATCCCATGTTGAAAGCTCTCTATAATCTCATTTCTCTAGTTTCATTTTCCACTTATCTTCCACAAGAACTTTCTATGTGAGTGAATGACAACAGTAAGTAATCAGAATGAAGATCATTGTCCCTATGATATTGTATCTATTTGCTTTGCTTTTTTTACTTTTTCCATTCTGATCTCTCTACCAGGAACACTCCTTACCTTTCTCTCTATAATTTAAATGCTACATTTTCTTCAAGGTCTGGCTTAAAGCTGACATTTTCTCTAATCATGGTAACCATATTGACCTCTCCTATCTTCAAACTCATACAACACTTATAGTCTATATTACTCTGTCTTGGTAATATCCTATTTTATTTCATCTATATGAATCTTGTCTTTTCAAGATTACAAATTTCTTGAAGCTTGAGTCTGTATCTTTCATTTCATTTGGTTCTCTATGCTTTCAATCACAGTTCTGGGCACACAAATAGTTTTGAAAAAATCCTTGTTGAATTGACCATTTAATTAGAGTTTTTGAATAGAAACAATGTGGTACAATGAGAAATACACTGAATTTTGAGTTAGATGGCTCTAGATTTCCCACTTTTTTTTTTTAACCTTTGTGATCTTGGGCAAATTATTTAAATTCTTTTGGGCTTACTTTCCTCATCCTTAAAATAAAGGAAGTAGGAATGGATGTCCTTAGAATTCTCTTTCAGTTCTAGATTAGGATTCTGTGATATGTGAATAGACCTAAGGAAGCCAGGATACTATATACAGAGAGGTTGTGAATACTTGAAGGAGTTTATTATTTGATTAATATATTTTGCCCAAGATCTATAATATACTCTTTCAGGTATAGAAGAGAATGCAGAACTTCCATTGCAGTATTACATTAATCCTCTAGTATCTCTGTCATATTTTTTATATAACTGACATTCAGGTGCTTGCTGTAGAAACTTACTACAATTTGGAGCATCATAGCTAAAATAGGAGTATAGTGCCTTCTAGGTAAAGATAGAATTGGAAAATTAGATTTCAGAATTATTTGAACTATTTAAGGTATAACATGGCACAGGCAAAAAGAAATTTAAAATAAAAGATGTATTTTGCTCAAAAACAGCTGGCAACGTTGAAAAAATTAGTGATATTTTAAAAAAATATGCCCATATTGACATAGCAAGAAAAAAGGGAAATTAAGCAACATTATTTCAGAACAATAAATTAAATAAACCATAAAAGACTCTACTTGAACTCTAAAACCAACAAAATAAGAAATTCCTGGCCTAGTTGAGTTGACAATTTTTAAAAACTCAAATTCAGGTTTCTGACTCTAAATCTCTTCACCTTCCTGTTTTTTTTTGTTTTTTTTTTAAGTAAAATTGTTTCTTTAGCCTTTCTGCAGTTCAGAATTCTGGACCTCTTGTGATCCACCAGCTTCAGCCTCCATGTTCAGAAAGGAGCAGTCCTTTTTAGGAATCCACCTCTCACCCAACTTTCTCATCTATAGCTCCAAAAATCTGTAGCATGTTCAGTAGCCACACTTCAGTGTATTAGATGGACTAAAACAAGTTCATGGTAAACCACAGGCTTCAGATACATCAGTGAGTTAGGGAGATGTCTACCCCAAGCATGTGAAAATTTTCTCTGGAGGAATGGGCAGATGAGAATAATTTATTCTTCAAGAGCCATGAAAGTGGCTGAACTAGGTATTGTGGAACACTCAGTGCTTGGTCAGGCAACATCCAGGGTCCTTTTCAATCATCGTGACTTTTTGTCTTGCCACTGGAGTTGGATGACTCTGGGAGAGAGAGGCTGATGATTTTGCACAATTCTATTTCTATTAAATCCCATTCATTGAGAAGTCAAGATGTTAATTCCTTGATTTCATTGGTCTTCTTTGAAATGAAAGATGACAACAACAACAACCTGAGCACAGATATGTAGCAACATGCCTGGACACTCATATTTTTTTTTTAAAAGGAAATAAAATAAATAAATTATTCTTGCTTGAGTTTTAATGTGACATCTCAATAGTCTGATCTACAATGCTATTTTTTCAACTTGGAAGTTATCCTATCTCTCCCCACCTTAGATCTATAGAACTTATTCTTTGAAAATGACACTTGATGGGAGATATTTTTTGAACTGAGTGTGTATTGAATTTATTTTTATGGCCAATATTTTCCATCTTTTTTTGCTGACACTATAAGCAATAAAAAATAAAATACTGTAATGTGATTTTTTCTGTATCTCAAGGGAATATTAATACTTTTTTTTTTTCAAATAAATGGGAGGCATGTGAGCAGAGAAGGAAGATATGGTCTTCTTTTCAGCTTTAGTATATGCATCATATAGTTTTCCCCTTGTATTCAGAAATATTTTATATTGGTGCCTTTGTTGATTAAATGAGGTAATATATATATATATATATATATATATATATATATATAATATGCTTTAAAGCTATAAAGTGCTATATAAATCCAAGTTATTGCTATTGTTAGTTCCATTCAGTAGTGTTCCAACATCATTAATATGCTGTCAATATTTTAGAAACACAAGCTTTTAGTTTCCTTCTCTATAAAACATGGATGAGTGTAATTTTTACTGCTTCTTTCATAGGGTTGTTATGAGAATCAAACAAGATGATTTACATGAAAGTGCTTTGTAAATGTAAATGCAAACTATATTGTAATGAATAATAGTAATAATGATGATGATGATGATAATTCAAATAAACCTAAAAAATGTTGAGTGATTATGATGTGCCAGGCACTGTACTACTGTTGCTGAAGTTGCAAGAGAAAAAAGAAATGGTCCCTGCATGCATATACATATATATATATATATATATACATATATATATATATATATGTATTAGCATTTTCTGGTGCATATTATTATATACACAAATATGTATATACTATACTTATGCATGTTTTATATGTATATAAAATATACATATTTTTGTTGCTGTTCTTTGTGACCCCATTTGGGGGTATCTTGGCAAAGATACAGGAGTGCTTTGTCATTTTCTTCTTTAGATTATTATCTATGAGGAAAATGAAGCAAATAGGGTTAAGTGACTTGACCAGATTTGAATTCATGACTTCTTGAGTCCAGACCTAGAGTTAATGCTCCATCCACTGTGTCACCTAGCTGAAAGTACATACATACATCAGCCCCCATATCTTCATCTGAGGAGGGAAATAACACTGACAACACAGAGGACCAGAAGGCTTCTGCTGAGGAGAAAACTCCAGAGAAAGAAACTAAGAATTCCCTAGAGGCAGGAATGAGGAGAAAGGGCATTCTAGGCATGCAACTGACCTGTTGAAATGGACAACTTTGGAATGCCAAAATAGGGGACGAATTAGCAGTCTAGTTTGACTGAAGCATACAGTGTATGAAGAGGAGTCCAAGTACTAATGTATTTTTGTATTTAGCACATAAAAGTGTCATGGGCAAAGTAGGGGAATGCTTGGAGAATGAATGAAAAATATCAAATGAGGAAAAGCAGATTGGAACCTAGGCTCTTGCAGAGATCTATAAATTCTAGAATGCAGTTTGTATTTTAATCTAAGAAGAAATAGATAATAATCAACAATTTTTTAAGCAAAGGAGTGAGATGATTACACTGTTGTTTTAGGAAGATTAGTAATCACAGTTATGTGGAAAATGTATTCAGGAGGGAAGATTGGAGACATTGAGACCAACTAGAGAAATGGACCAACCAAGAGATAATGAGGGTCTGAGCTCTAGTACTGGCCATGTGAGTGGAGTGAAGGGGCAGTTGTGAGACATGTAATGAAGGAAGAATTGACAAGACTTTGTTGTAACAAAAAATTGAAAAAAAGTCAAGGATAATCCTAAAGTTGTAAACTTTAAAGATTGGGAAGAGGATGGTTTCTTTAAGATACATATGGAAGTTTGGAGGAGATGTTGGTTTAGGGGGAAAGAGGATTACTTCTTATTTGGAGGTGAGGAGTTTGATAGGTTGATGTCCAAATCCAAGATGGTCCAAGTCAGGATGTCCATCAGGCATTTGGGGCCCAATGTATGACGTACATACATTGTACATGTAAGAGTACAATGAACATGAATGACTATGTTCAAGTTACTTTTTTATTTTTTAGATAACATAAAACCTGCAGTTTAGCTTTTCTCATAGTGCTTAATAGGCTCTCTCTCAAAAGTATTTATAAAAAAATTTGATGAAATTTACACATGGTGTTTTCATATCCTAATTGGTAGTTTATTATACTGTTTATTGGCTGGTGTCCATGAAGATGAGACAAAGTAGCTTGGATATGTTCCTCATTCTAAGGGATTCATGTGTTTGAGAGTCTCTACTCTACTCTCAAATTACTACTATTTGTATTTAACATGGACCTGGGAAGTTTCCTGAAAATGCCCACAGGGTAGGTAGAAGAGATCCCTGAGAATAAAACAAGAGCAATGAACATCCAGGGATTTCTGCTAAATGCAGCTTACCAAAGGGAAGGCAAACAGCAGGCAAATCTTAGATAATGTTGTTTCCCAATTCAATTCAATTGAGTTCAACAAAACAATTCTTTTTTAAGCTCCATATTATGCACATGTGTATATGTATGTATATGTATATTATGAATATATATGTATGTGTTATCCAGGCCCTAGTGAGATAAAAGGAAAAAATTAGTCTCTGACTCAGAGAATTTGTTCTACAGAATTTGATTCTGCAGGTATGTGTGTGTTTACAACATATACACCATTAAGTAAATACAAATTATATGCAAAATAATGTAACAATTTTAAGAGGTAAGGAACACTATTAATCAAGGCCTGAAAGTCCTTTTTAGAGAGGATCAAGTGAACAGTCCTTCAAAGGAAATTAGAGTTTCTAAGAGGCAGAGAAGATGAAAAAGTGAATTCTACATGTGGGGCAGAATGCTTGTTATTGTTGTTGTTGATCCTTTGTTTTCAAAGAGGATCAATAGCATCACAAGGGCAATGTCTTCACTTGTGGGGTATGAATATTCCATATAGGTAACAACTTGTGAACATAAGGATACTGTCTTGGGGGTCAAAATCTACAGTTTTGTATCAATTCTGCTAACTCATCATCCCTTTGGCCTTCAGTTTCCTTATCTGTGAAAAGATAGAGTAAGGATGGATGATTTCCAGTTCAAACATGAAGTGATTCTATTATTATTACTCAGAATGAAAAGACTGTTCAGTGATCACTGAGATTATCATTGTTTAGTTTGTATTATTTTCAAGTTTTACCTAGGTAATTATCAGACTTAACCACATTATATATTTAGAGAGAATGTTGTATGAGAGAGAGAGAGAGAGAGAGAGAGAGAGAGAGAGAGAGAGAGAGAGAGAGATGAAGATGAGAGAGAAAGATGAGAGAGAGAGAAAGAGAGACAGAGAGAGAAACAGAGAGAGAGAGAGAGAAAGAGAGAGAGAAAGATGAGAGAGAGAAAGAGAGACAGAGAGAAAGAGATAGAGACAGAGACAGAGACAGACAGGTAGACATATTATCTGTGTCTATAGGTCAGTAAGATGAGCAGTAATCCTTAGCAATGAATGAGGTAAAAATTGCCAACATACTAGATGAAATCAATGTAGATCAGAGATTTAAAATTATGTACCTCATTTTTCACCTTAGACAATCCTCATCACCTCAGGGAAAACCACAAATTTGGGAGCCCCTCTCCCTCCCTTGGTGATGTAGTCCCAATGAGTTCCATTTACATGTTAGGAAGGTTTCCTCTACATCTTCCCTATTTATGTTGTTTAGAGTTAGGAACAAACCCTCTGAGGTTCATCATATCTTATAGACTGCTTTAAAAGAGGCAGTGGGTGAAAATAACAAGGTAATATGCTTCATTTTTATCTTTTTTTATTTTAGAAGACATTTTTTAAAACCTTGCTAACTTTTACTATTTACTAAATTATATTCTCCTGTTTATTAGAAACAGCTTTATTTCCTTTCTATTCATGCTAATGTCAACTCAACATTTCTTTGATACCATGTTTCTTCATGTCAGTTTTCTAGCTTTTGATTGGACTCTTACCAGTGGGCTGGGGAACATACCTATTATTTCACTGATAGGAATTAGGAATTTCTAATATGGAAACCTTCTATCAGGGTAGGTTGGTATGTTCATTGTAATGTATAGCCTTGGAGAACTTCCAATAGCTGGCAAAATATAGCATACAGGGGAAAAGCTAGCCAGCCTTCTGTTTCTGCACAGCCTTACAAGCTAAGAATAGTTTTTTCCATTTATAAACAAACAAGCAAGGACTGGATTTGACTCTCAGGATACAGTTTACCTATATCATTGAGAGGGTAAGTTATTTAATCAGTCACATTTATAGCATGTGACAGAAACAGGACTAAAGCACAAGTCTTCCTGATTCTGAAGAAAGCCTTTTATTCACTGTGCCAAATTGCCTCTCATTAGAAGGGGATTTTATATTTTTAAACTATCTATAATGATCTAGAGCATTGTGTTTATTATCAGATGTCACAGTTTAACAAGGATGCTGGTAAATTGTAGAGTATTCAGAGTAGAACAAGCAGAATAGACTCAAATAGAACTGCAGAAACAGACTCTGGGAGCTGAAAGGGACTTCAGAAGTTATATGTGAAATGATTACTCACCATAACCAAAAAGTGATTGCTAGATAGCTAAGGGCCTGAAGTTCACATCATCTAAGGATGTTGAAGGAACTGGGGATTTTCAGCTTGGACAAGAGAGGACATTGACATGGTATGGTGACCACAGAGTGATCTTTAAATATTTCAAAGGAAGTTGAAGAAGGCAATTTAAGTTCAGGTCGGGTCAATCAGAGCTATACAAAAACACCTTAAAGGGTGTTGGGTCCTATCTCCTTGGAGGCTTTTAGAGTGTGTAGTTGTTATGCCATCTGCTACTGCAAGGATTCTACATAGCTTCTGGAATCCCTTGCAATTCTCAAAATCTGTGATTCCATAATACTTTCCAACCTCAAAAACTGACCTTAAACAATAAAATTGAATAGGACTATTGGTGATAACATTGTATTTACTTGAGTTAAACTAGAATCATTAAATTTTCATGGATTTAGAGACCTCAGTCAGAGTCCTTTAATCCCCTCATTTTATAAATGAGGAATTTGAAACCCATGAAAGTTAAATGATTTGAAACTCCCAAAAGCAAAAAGAAGTGGAATCTGAATCTAGGTCCTCTGATCTGAAAATCATTGCTCTTTCTTTAGAATCACTTTTTTTTTGCCTCTAATCCAAATTCTCTGCTCTGAGGTAAATAATTTTAAATCTCTGATTTATACTGAATCTTATTCTTTTTCTTAATTTTTTTTATGGCAAGATTATTGTTGTTAAGTAACTTGCTATAGTCATGGAGCTAATAAGTGTTAGGTCTGAGATGGGATTCAAACTCAGGTTTTCCTGACTCTAGGACCAGTGTTTTATCCATTGCTCCATGTAGCTGCACTAGTTCTTTTTCTTAAAAACATCAAATTGTATTTAGCTTTTCTGTTAAGAAGAGTTAAAGACAGGTCCAGAGTAGCTGCTGATCCTAGGCTGACTTGTTTCTGAAAGGCAATGGAGAATTCATTGCTAAAAGCAAACTTCAAAGACCACCTTCATCCTATCAATACTCTTAGCTAAGGAAGTGCAGAATGTCAGTACTGCAGCTTCAATCAAACCTCAAAAGCTATGCCAGGAATTAATATTACAGAGCTCTAGCTGACCAACATTATGAAAAACATTTTTACATTCTATGGACTGTGACTACATATTTAATATCCAATTAAAAGAAGGGGATTTTTAGCTGGTAGTGATAAGCAAAAAAGACAGTAGTAATTACCTAGAGAGAAATGGGAAATATGCAATTTAAAAAAATAATAC
The DNA here is from genome assembly GCF_048593235.1 of Sminthopsis crassicaudata. NCBI lineage: Eukaryota > Metazoa > Chordata > Mammalia > Dasyuromorphia > Dasyuridae > Sminthopsis > Sminthopsis crassicaudata. Next base: position 200,133,488 of record NC_133617.1, read on the forward strand.
AAAAACTAGAAAAGGAATTACATTTCTACACCTCATCTAAATTATTCCCAGATGGGCTAAGTTTCAAGATCTTATAATCAGTTCTTCAAAATTTATTCTAGCTATCTAAAAGGAAAAAAATTACCATCTCAAATTCTGTGCAATATTTCCAATGTATATCCCACTTAGGCATTTAGGTGGAAGAGTTGATTTAGTGTGTAATTAGGATTGAAGCTTCCAAATTAGGGAAGAGACTGTCTGCTCCTGAGAAATAGGAATTAGAGATGGTGCCAGAAAGTCCCAAGAGTCTCTTACCTTTAATCTTACTTTGAAAAAATGCAAATGGTGAATTTTGAACATTTTTGGAGGAGGTCCTTTAAATAAATTAAATTCAACATGTGCATGGGAGATTATTTTAAAATTTTTTTTTGCAATTTAAAAATAGTATTTGGCATCAGTTTTTTTTTTTTTTAATAAAACCTTCATTTTTCAATCTATCCTCTATTTCCTATTTAGCTAGCTATTTCTTATAACAAAACAAATATAATATATAGACATAGATAACATAATAATATAGCAATAGATACACAAAGGCAGGGGCAAAGCAATGCAGAGAGATATGAGAATAAAGTCAGAGATACAGAGAGATAGAGACTGAGACAGACATAGATCCAGTGACAGGGAGAGAAAGAGGGAGACAGATATAGAGTCAAAGACATATACAGAGACAGGAACAGAGACAGAAAGACAGGGCTGGAGACACAGACATGGATTCAAAGATAGAGATAGGAAACACGATAGAATTAGAGACAGAGAAACAAGGAAGAGATATACAGACAGAGATAGAAAAATAGATGACAGAAAAAAAGAGAGAGTAATTTGGCAAAACCAACCAATATTTGACAGTTTCCAAAATATTTCACACATAATTTCTCCCAATTTTATAAAGAAGGGATATTAGTCTGTTTTTATACTCTTTTCTAAGCCTAATGTTGATCAATTTTTAATTTAATTTTATTGTTCTTTCAATTTATATTGTAATCTGTATATATCTATGTCTATATCTATCTATCTATCTATCTATCTATCTATCTATCTATCTATCTATCTATCATGTATCATGTTTTTTCCTGGTTCTGCTTACTTGACTATGCATCAAGTCATATAAGATTTATGAGAAATAATTAGAGAACTTGAAAATATGCATTATTAAAAAAAAAAAAAGAATGAGAAATCCTGTCTCCTCCACACTGTCTGAAGCATCTCCATCTTGAATAGTCACTGGATCCTTGTCATTGCTTCATTGTCTAGGTGAGGAGAATGCTATTTCAGTGATATTAGAGCTGATTTAGAATTAGGCAACAATTGCTTTTGCCTTAACTTCTGAGCCCTAGTTTCTTTATCACTAAACTGAAAATGGGTAATAATCCCTAAAGTTTCAGTGTGAGGATTTGAGAGAACATGTTTAAAGCTCTTCCCAAAATGTTACATTTTGTTATGTTTTACTTGAACTTTTCTCAAATACTATTTTGTATTTTCTTGGGATGAGGAAGGTAGGAAGGAAATAGACTTTTAATTCCAGTGACCTCTTGTGCAGTTAATTTAATGGTTTTATAATCAGGAAGGCCTAGATTCCAATCACATCTTTATGGCTCAACAAATTGGAGCAGCCCTTTCTAAGCCCCCTTTCTTTATCTATAAAATGGTGATTAAAATAGCACTCACTTCAAATTGTTTTTGTGAGGGTTCTATGGAAATATGTTTTTATATGTATATGTATGTATGTAAATATAATGCTTTACAAACTTTAAAATGGCAATATTAATGTGAGCGATTATTATTATTATTATAACTTTTGCTATTATTGTAGTTACTTCTATTATGACTGGAATGATGATGACTACCATGATGATGAAATTACTACTACTAGTACTACCACCATCACTGATGTGATTTGTCATGGGGGGTTTAGCACCAAATGATGTGGTTGATGTAGACACCAGGTGATGATAAGTACCAAAAATTGGTTTTGATCATATGAAGAATTCACAATGGCCATTCTCTCTGGAAAAATGTAGATTTATTTAGGAGAATAGTTTATGGACAAAATGAAAGGATACACTAGACATCAGAAAAAGTAAATATGAAATAGAATTGGGAGAGCACATGAATATTTCCTAAATAAAAGTCAGGGCTGGCAAAAGTCTTCTTTCCTTATTCCCTTTGAGATCTGACTACTTTTTTCTCTCCAGAAGGAGATTTTTTTAATCTGATTTCAAGCTCTTTAGAGTTCTTCCATCTAGTTAAGGCTCAATTTTTTCTCTGGACTACTCTTCTTGTATACAAAGCCCATTCCTTGTTCAAAGATCCCATTGTAGAGCATGGTGAGCAGTTCATATGATTCCAAATTTTCAGTTTTTAAAGACCAAGTTAAAAACAGGTTAATAGTTATTTGACTAATCATAACCAAATAACTAAGACTTTAGGTTATCCATTTTTCAAACTCTAGATTTCTTCTATTTTTATGCATAGATAAAAGACTAGGTGAAGAAAAGGAAGAGAGCTAGCGGAACAAAGTCATCGTCACTGCTACTATTAGCTACCTTCAAAGTTTAATCTCAGAAGGTCTTTGGGACAATTTCTTTCACAATAATTTATACATGGCTCTGAGATAGCTACAGTTTTGAAAAGCTATTTGAATCTTTTATGTTTAACTTTATGTGCATATATTTCCCCCCAAAAAAAGTAGGTTGTAAACTCCATGACATCAAGGGGTTTCAATATGTAGTAGAAAAGAAAAAAGCCTCTGGCAGATGTCTTCTATTTTGTCAATTAACATTGACTTTAGGTTTTCTGCTGAGAAGTTGGGCTTGAGGAGTTATGCATAAGGCTAGAAGAAAGAAGTGAAGGTTTACAATAGTTGCTATGGGGACTGTGATAAAAAGCCAGTTATGAAGAAGCAAAAGAATTGCTTTGTTTCATGTAGGCTGATGCAATACATAGAGTGCCAGAGTTAGAGCCTTGAGAATAAAAAGTAAATCATAAGCATAAATAAATGACTTATAAAAATAAGCTATTCCTGCAGTTAGGAACCTGAATTTGATCTTATGAAATTTCAACCACTGAATTTGAAAGACATAGTGTCTTCTTACTTCCTTAATAGGCACTATTGCATTGCTTTAACAGACAGTGATAAGCAAATAGTAGGAATGTAGGGAAAGAATATACAAAACCCTAAAAATTGCAACATATTTTGGTTTTTAGTTTCAGTAACTAAGTGCTTGCCTTTGATGGGCTACAAGTTTATTTAAGGAATTTAAATTATGGAAGTTAATACTGTTTTGTCAAACTCCTCTATGATATAACTCTCATTAGTCCTCTGCATGGCAATATATTCTGAATACATGGTGGGATATGCCATCATTATATAATGTCTTATTGGAGCACTGAGGGAACATTTGGAGCTGTTATTCATAGGCAAGTACTTAGCATATTCAAAAGAATTTAAGATCATTTTTTTATTTTTCATCACTACAGAATATAGTTAACTATGTAAAATGTTTAGCTACAAAGATGTTTCTAATGTTTCTCTTCCCATCACCATTTTTTTTATCACTTTCATTAAGATCTTGAAAGTATTTGTATTTGCCATTAAATAAAAAAATAATATTAAATATAATTTATTCTAAAATACCTCATTTTCTCCCTTTGAAACTGTTTCACTTCTTATACTAGCTAATAATGATAGAGCCTTATTGGTTACAAGCAGCCCTGTGAGGTTGATAATGCCAATGTTATAATCTTTTTTACAAATTTGAGGAAGATGTGATTCTAAGGTCTAAATGACTTGCCTAGTATCATGCAGTTACTGAGTCTTTAAAGCTGAATTTGAATATAGTTATTCTGATTCTAGGTCCTAATCTCTTTCTACTGTACCAAGGTGCCATTATTGGATACCTGTAAGACTTACTAAGGAAAGCGTTGGATTAGGGATAAGAAAATTGGTAATGGACTTTTTTTTGTTTGTTGTTTGTTTGTTTTATTTTTTGGTCTTGCAATGGGTCTTCCAGACTGTCTAAGCTTTAGATTTTCATATTCTGAAGATTGCCTAGTTCAAGCCCATCCTGGCTTTTCATTTTGTTTTTACTCACCTTCAAACTAGAATCTTATTTCCTTATTCTCAGGCAAATATTATATGTCAAACCTGAGTGTCATGTGACAGTTCAAGACACTAGGGATGATGGCAGAGGTTGTCCTAGTGAGAAAGGACATAAACTAAATGACAAATTAGTTTATGAAGATTGGCAGTAAAGAGTGTTGGGAAAGGCTTGTATAATCAAATAGAATGAATGTCAAAATGAGAGAATTTATTGGGTGTAAATGGCAGAGCAAGGATATGGAAATGGTAACAGGGAGCAAGGAGGATGCCGTTTTGCTCTTTGACTTGGGGAAATGGTTAGCATGGAAGAAAATCCCAATGGATCTGGTGTTCTCAGGTAAAAGTCAGGTGTTTCTCAATTCAAGGAAATAGGAGTGAATGAAGAAGAGATTGATATTGGAGAAGAATTAATAATAGAACAGGAATCCAAAGGGTATGTGATCAATAATAGACAGAGAATGAAAAGTACTAGATAAGGGGACAGGGTGGACTTGAAATTCAAAAGAGTAAGCACATGTAGAGACATATCATAGCAAGAAAAAGACCTTTGTTGAGATAATAGTCAAGATGCAGAGTTCTATCTAGTATCTTTCATGATCAGTTTAAGCTTCAAAAACATATGTTGAATGTTGAAAAATACTCAAAAAAAAGACTGGGATAAAGAGCATGAAAAACACTTTCAAATAAACTTTTAAGACAAATTCAATTGGAGAAGCAGTAACAGAGAAGATATTACTTTTGGAGAAGTGACTCCAAAAAATAATAAAATTGTGTGTGTGTGTGTGTGTGTGTGTGTGTGTGTGTGTGTGTGTGTGTATGAAAGCTTACCTAGAGTGTGGAATAAATCCCAACTAGTTAGTTCCCTATTCCTTTCTAATTCTGTGCAAAATTCAGTTGTTTTTATATTTCTGAAGAGCATTTTACTGCTATTAATATCACCCAAACTGCAGCTTCCTGGTTCAAAGCTCTGATCACTTTGCTATAATTTTATATAGATAACAGACAAGAGGTTTGGTGTTAAGAAGGCACAAACTAGCCATAGATAAAAAACTGAGTAGGGAGACAATCAATAGAGAAACATGGGGAATTAATTAATCTGATAATTCCAATTAGAATGTTGGCATGATGGCATCTCTGCAGACCCCGGTGAGAAGGAGTGATATTGAGATCTTCAGATTTCTTCCTTGAACCTTCTATCTTGGAAATCTTACTTTCTTCTCATGGCCATCTTAGTCCTTTAGTGATTTTCCCCTGCCTCAAGTTCTCATGTCCTTGTGTTTCTTTCCTTTTAGAAGTTTTTCTATAAAGCATTTTATTGATGACTTTCTTTTATATCAGTCATTTTCCTCCACTGTCCATATATTGCTTGCCAACAAAAACAATATTCCATTTTTAATCATCCCCCCTCTTCTCTGCTTTGAGGAAATATTTTTCAACATATGTTTTCTAATCTTTAATGTTTTTTTTCCTATTATTTAGAATTTATTTTCCTTTTAGTGATATTTTAATTTATATTACTGTAGTCATTGAACTTTTGATTCACTTATTTTGATCTATATTAGTTTATACAAATCTTCTGATATGTCTTTGCATTCCTCACATTTAATCCTGAACTCCTTTGTATTTTCCTTCCTCCAGATTCAAATAATACTTTGTATTTTCATTATGATTCAATTAGAATGTAATTTGGACTATATTTGTACAATATTATATGTTTTTGAACATATACTCTTCATGATAAATAAAAACCATATTGTATTTATCTTTGCATCTTCTCAAGAACCTAGAATTTTGCTTAGTCCACAGACTAATTGTTAACAAATTGTTGTTTAATGAATGAATCCTTCTTTACCTTCTATTTCATTTCCTAGTGTTTTGTTTATCTTTTCTTTTTCTTTCTTTTGGACGCATTCTTACCTCTTACTTGCCACATTGTCCACTAGAAATTTTTCTAAAATTAATTATTATTATCTTTGATTCTAAAGGCCAAATTGGGGAAGCTGCAGACATTTCTCGTAAGAAGTAAAGTACTGTATTGGGCTTTTTGTCTCATTTGTCCTTTTCACGGTCATATAACACTCTTGCCAGTGTTTTTAATCTAATTTCTATTTCCATAGCACCTAGAAGCAGACTATTAAAGAAATGAATAGACTTATCCTTCATTTTTATTCTTGTATTAAAGGAATATTTCAGTCATAGCAACTGCACTTGGCTTGTAAGGTCTGTTTTGGGCAGATCAAGAGTATTAACCTGCCATGACAACAGATTATTTCTAGCCCCAAAGGTATATGATGCAGCCTTTATTCAAAGGAATATTTAATTGAATTGATGTGTCTTTATGAAGAAAATAAAACATTTTTATAATAATGCAAATAGATGAGTTTTGTTGACTTAAAACAAGTGATTTGAAAAGATATTGTATAATAGATTGAAAATTAGATTTGTTATCATCAGCCTTGGTTTCCAACTATAACTCTTAAATAAGTCACTTATATTATCTGCACCTAATTCCTTCATTTATAAAATTAGGAGATCAAACTATTTCATTCTAAGATTCCTTGTAGTTCTACCACTTTTTAATGCTGTTGGCTAAGGAATATTTTAACTGCCATTTTGAAGCACAATGACTAAAGAGTTGCTCTTTTCTGAGTACTTTGTGACCCCTAAGATCAACTCCGGTAGATTGGTATTATGCCTTAAAATGTCAGTTTTGCTTGTTAGAAAATAAATGGAAATTAATAAAAGTGTGAGGGTAATAAAAGAATAAAGTTCCAAATAGTACATAGGATGATTTGCTATTTTCCCAAAGTGAACAAAATATAGAAATCAGTTATGTATGTATTATGTTATTGAAAGGAGGGAGCAATATTATGGAAAGATTGGTAAACCAAATAATTCTCCTAAATTACTGGCCTATGAATGTCCTACTTGAAATTCAGGTCATTACAGCTTCTCAAGTTGAATTTATTGCTTTCAAATACTAGTTGGGTAGAGTAATACAGTAAATCCTATAATGATATCAGCTATTAATGCCTTAGCACTGAACTATTTGTCAGATTATTTTAGAACAGAGAGAAGTGCCTTAAGGAACAGAATACAGGATTACAGAATCATTGATTTAGAGCTGGAAGGGACCATAGAAATCATTAAGTGCTATATTTTAATGGGGAAACAGGATTGGAAAAGTTTGCCATGTGAAGAATAGGACAGGTGAGGGTTTTGGAGAGCCTGGAAAATAAAATATTGGTGAGAATCATTTTGTTTTTGTCCTTTTTTTCTGCTCCCTGGAAGCAGAAGCTTTTGCTTGTTCAAGGGTTTATTATTATTTTCTACTTTAACTAAAACTCAAAGGGTAAATTGAGTTTTAGGAGTTAATCCCTGTTTTGCCTGTCAATCATAGAAATTTACACCTGTTTTGGAACAAACTCTGAAAGTTACTTCCAAAGCCTTTAGGTTGAGGGATGACAATTTAAGACCCTGGGTAGACCTCTTTGATGAAGTGCTCCTAGAATCCTCACAGGATTCAGATTCTTTCATTTCAGACATATTGATCATGGGCCAGGAGAACTTAATTTAATTTTTCCAGTTCCCCAAGAATTATAAATCCTAACTTTTCTATCATACTTTATTTCTAGAAATTCTTTATCTGAATTGTTCCCTATTATCTATATTTTTTGGTTGGTCTATCTCATGCAAAATTTTCTTAGGCTAGACTTAGTGGTTGGGGCAACTAAGTGATGTAGTGGATAGAATATGGGGCCTGGAGTAAGAAATACTCTCCTTGAGTTTAAATTTGGCCTCAGATACTTACTTACTGTGTGACCCAAGGCAAGTCAATTAACTGTGTTTGCCTTGATTTAAATGAGCTGGAGAAGGAAATCATTCCAGCATCTTTGCAAAGCAAACCCAAATGGGGTGACAAAATATTGAACATAAACAACAAGACTTTAGTGTTAAGTATTGTATTGCTGCCTTCATTGCCCTAAGACTGGCATTGGCCATATGACTCAAGTAAAGTAGCTAGATTCTCCATTCCATATAATATATATACATCTATATTATTTATATACTTATATATACTACACATGTATAATACCTATATACTTATATAGAGTATATATATATATATACATATACCATATATGTATACTATCTTTATACTCATATATACTCTATATGCATACTATCTATATACTCATATGTACAATGTGTATATAATATATATTTTTATATACTATATACATATATAATATATATACTCATATATACTCTCTATATACTTATATATTATATATTATGTATGTACTTATATCTAATACACATACATTACACATATATGCATTATATATGTATATATACTGTACATCTATATCATCTCTGTATTATATATGTATGTTTATGTATTCTATATATGTTGATATATACACATATATGTACTTGTATACTGAATACATTCTTATATGTTTACTATATGTGCACTTATATATAGTGTATATATTTACTACATATATGCACATGCATGTACTGTATGTATACTACATGTGTACTTATATATACTATATGTGTACTTCTATATAGTATATACATTTATATTTAATATATAGCAAATATGTATAGCAAATATAAGTAAATATAAGTCTATTTTATATAACACATAGTGTATATGTAGTTATATTTACTATACATATGCACTCATATATATCACATATATTTACTTTATATACTTATGTATGTGCTTTATATTTTTATATGTATTATATATATACATATGCATATATATGTATGCATATACACTCCCACACACAGATACACACAAATATGCAATAGCCTTACTACTTACAATAAGCTTATATTAAGAAAAAAAGGGAAAATCAAAAATCAATCTAAAACATTTTCTTTCAACATACTATGTATTAGTTAAGCATCTCTCTTTCTCCAACCCCATCCATCACTATTGATGCTAACTTGTTTAGGATAGGCTTCCTGAGATGAAGATTTAAAGATTTTACACCAGTGATGTGGGTCATTGAACTTCTTTGGCGGTTAGGGTGGATGTTTTTGTGTCCATTATTTTATTTTATTTTATTTTTTTACTTAATTTCATTCATTAAAATAAATCATTCACTTAATTTTTTTTTTTATACCTGCCGATTCATGACTTGCAACAAAATAGGGGGAGAATGTTTAACAAAAGTAGTCAAAACCTCAACTGAATTTGTCAGTCTCAACAAAGTTCCAAACCCATAGTTCTCCACGTCTTCAAAGAAAAGACAGTTGCATGTTCTTACCTTCTCCTTGGGGACAAGCTTGGTCCCTGTAATTAGAGATTATTTAGGTTTTTTTGTCATATCCTCTTATTGGGCAATAATTTTCGAATATGTCACTTATTTTTGGTTTTGCTTATTTTTCTTGTTCTATTTTACTTGCTTTTCTCATGCTTCTCTGAATTCTTCATATCCAGTGTTTCTGAAGGGACCTAAGATTCTATTACATTTACTTAACATTAACTATTCCTCACATAATGGGGTTTAGACTTTGCTTCCAGTTCTTTGTTACTGCAAAAAATGATGTTATGACAATCTTGGTGTATGAAAGATCTTTATTTCTGTCTTTGACTTCCATAATTAAAAGAAAATTTAAAAAAAAATCTTTGAGTTGTTTAAGGACTACCACATAGACATACTTCTTGAACATACTGTAGTAGACTATAAAGAAATACCCCCAGGATATTGAAGAAACTACAACTACACCCTTCCTGCTCTTTCCCCCTAGGATTTTTTTCTTATTCAAAAAAAAGACTGGTAGTATAACTTGTGAAGAATTACCAACAGCACCTTAGGATTTAGCTGCCACACTGTTCTTAGTGTCTCAGGGATATTTCTACTTATAGTCACTCAATAAATATGTGTTAAAAATGAATGAAGGAATGCCAATTAAATTAGATGTGTTCTACTCAGATGAAGGGGAAGGATAAAGAGGAATATTATGAAGGGGAGAAAGGAAAGGGGAAAGAAAAGGGAAAAGGAAAAGGAAAGAAAAATCTTACAAAAGTGAAACTGATAGGCCTTGACAACAAATTTAACATATCTGTGTGAGAAGTGAGTGAGGAGTCCAGGATGAGTCCGAGGTTGCAAGTCAGAAGGACTGATAAGATGGAATTGCCTTCCACATAATAGAGCAGGAGGGGAGATGGTTTAGGAGGAAGATAGTGAGTTCATTTTTGGACATGTTGACTTTAAAATGTATGTTGGATATCTAATCTTATCTGTCTGAAAGGCAAAAAATTTAGATTCTCCTACTACGATTTATTGTTGAGAGGACTTTTTGGATTACAGTCCTATTGATATCTCAAACTCAAGTGCAAAACAAAATTTATTACCTTTTCTCCCTGAGTCTATCCCCTCTTCCTAACTTCCTATTTATTTCCAGAGAACCACTATCTACCACCAGATTTATAGACTTGAAATCATACTCAGATTTTCACTTTCTCTCATTCTACTTCAACTTTCTTTTCTTTACATAGCCAGTAAGCTTTCATCTTATATCCATCCCTTTCTTTTCTTTCTGACGTCCTACATATTTTTCCTATTTTTCACCCTTCCAGCAATGTGAGTGCTCCTTTACCATCCCCCCTGCTCCCAATTACTGTAGATTTACTTCACACATATTTATCAGCATACATGTGGTGTCTCCCAATAGAACATAAGTTCTTTGAGAATAGGGATTGTTGTAGTTTTGTGTCTGTTTAGCCAGGGACTAATTTCTTATCATTACTTTTTGAAATGAATTGACCTTAATAGGAGGCACCATAGGATAGTTACATTTTGGAGTTAATGGCTTGATGTCAAAGACTAGCTATACCACTTAATTAACTTGTTAGACTTTGGGCAGGTCATTTAACTACTCAGGAATGAAAAAAAGTGGTCAGACTAGTGACCTCTTTGAGATCTTCTAGTTCTAAGACTATGATACGCTCTGTATAATTTTGCCTTTAAATAGATAAGGATATAGGAAATTGTATTGTTCTCATGTTGAAGGGGTATTTCTTTTTTGGCCCTGCTGCTTTTGAGAACAAAGTGATTGGAAATTTCACTTGTTTATATTCATATGCATAAATTCTCTGAGTCAAGCTGGAGGGAAAGAAGATATTAACCCATCCTTGGAGTTGGTAATTTTAAAAGAAAATAAGATTAACACAACATGCAAAGCTATCTGCAATCAGCAGCATGTCTGGAACAAATAGGATGTCCCTGTTGAATAGTCTTAAATTCCTTTATCTATAAAAGTACTTTCACAATAAAATTTAGTGGACAGTTAACTTACTAGCTTTTAGTCACTGATATTTATATAGTGGTTTGCTATTTGTAAGCCACTTTACTAATAATTTCTAATATTATTTACTATCTTATCTGAATTTCACCAAAGTTTTTAACCTCCCTCAACCTCAATTTCTCCACTTATAAAATTAGGCATTTGGACTATATATAGTCTATGATCATTTCCATCTCTAAATATATGATCTTAATATCACTCAAATCACTGAAGATAAAGAGTTTCTGGGAGGGAAAACTGCTCATGACCAGAAGATGGCCTCTGAATGAGTCCGAGTTCAAATCCTGCCTCTGACCCTGAACAAGTAGTTTAACCTGTCAATGTCCCATGTGATTTTCTAACAATTTAAGTTGTAGAAAAAGTGCCCATTTGCATTGGGGATTGCCTTTACCCATGAAATCACAGGTTGAATCAAATGGAAAAAAATATTACCAATTTGAAAATATTTCCTTTCTCGACTTTTCCCAATTAGAGCTAATTGGAAATTTAGGACATGTATTTGAGATGGGTTTTTAACAATCATCTAGTCTAGCCTCTAGTGGAGGTGAAGCAATTGAAGTCAAGAGGGATCCCTTTAATGCCATACAGTTGACAAAAAGACCCTATGATTATGAATCTAGTACCATTTCTGTATCCTTATCCTTGTTTATATCTGGATTATAGTACATATTATGTCCCAGTTTGCACATGATGTGTCCTGATTATGATTTTTTCAGGTCCAACATTGCTGTGGTTTGACAGCAATGAGACATTTCAAAGACAATGGGTTGTCATGACCAAGGAAACATCCAGAGTTGGACTGAAAAGATTGAACAGAAATTTTTCCAAGTGAACTACGACTCATGACATACCACTAGTATTGCCACTATTGGTATAGACCCAGAGTCAGCCACTGAATGACAGTTTCCTGAGCTAATCCTCTAATTAATTCACCACCATGGGCAAAATTGTTCCCAAAACATTGTCAAATAATGTTTTCTTGGATCCATGGTTCAAGGAGCCACAGGCATAATTTGAATTGTGGCATATTTGAATTTGAGAAATTCTTATTTGTTACACAAAAGACTTTTAGTCTCATAGAATCTAACTTCATAGCTGGTGGTTTCATAATCATAGAGAAAGAGTTAGGACACTGAATAGAATGCATGAGTGAATTGAGTAGGTAGAGAGCTCTTAAACAAAATTCCTGGGGAGAGGTCACAATCAATCTTTTTCAGCCTGGGCAGGGTTTCAAATGACTAATTGGGCAATAATTTGGGTTTGGGATTTATTGTTTTAAATTTGGAAAACAGTTTTCTTCAATTTCAATCCAATTCAGTCTAATCCAACAAATAGTTAAGCACATATGTATTGAGGCAGTTTGACATACTGGATGAAGTATAGTATATGGAATGGGGGAAGGCACAGGTTCAAATACTGCTTCTGATTCTGTGTCATAATGGCTAAGTCATTTAAATTCTTTTAATTTCAGGCAACAATCCATGCCTGAGGGAAAAACATCTGTACAGAAAAAGCCCATAGCTTACAAATAGGCCAAAATCTGTATAGATACATATGATGAAAACACAGGCCATCAAAGTATGGAATTACTTATATGCAAAACATTATGCTAAGCTGTCCGTAAAATGCAAAGTTCATAGGAGGCACAATCCCTGATTAATGTAGTTTATGTCTAAGTAGGAGATATGACATACAGAAATAGCTAGAATGTAAAATATACATATCTCACCTATTACATGGACCTCTCAAGTGGTGATCCTAATAACCAGGTGACTTAGCTGCTACATTTGCAAAAGTTGTGCATTTTTACATGTGGAAAAATGAAGAATTGGTGAAAGGAGTTGTGAACCAAAAGATATGTAGAAAAAGTTGTGAGGAGTAGAAAAAAGAATTAATCAGTAATGGAAAACTCACAGGCATAGTCATAGTCATAGACTTGTACATGTGTATATGCATATGTGTACATACATATATGTATATGAAATCTTTTAGGAAATTCTTATAAAAAATAACATGAAAAAATCAATGAAATATTTTACTCAACTGATCCAATTTATTTTTACTTGCTGTTATGTTGGTGATAGGCTATGAAGTATGAATTAGAGTTTCATTCTCTCATATAGGTATATTTTATATTTCTACAATAAACAATATAGATCCTTTCACACAGGGGGTCTTCTCAGAAAAAAAATTACTCCAAATTCAAAGTACTCTGGACTTCTTAGTATAAGGTTTTAAAATGCTTCAGATAAAATTCATGGGATCACAAAGAAAATAATTTATATTGAAATAGTTACCAAAATATTAAGAAAGAAAAAAATTACATTAATGTATATCAGGTTAAGAGCCCTTATTCTACTGTCATTGGGGCCTCTTCTACCACAAATGAACAAACAATTAATAAGAAGAGAGGATATGTAATTTTCAAATAATGTATAGACATGTAGGGAGCACATGAAATCAGCATATATATATTGTTAAGGTCATTAATGGGCCCCCTGAACTTGTCTTTTTTAGTTGCTATTATATTTTCTAAAAACACTGGCCCCAGAATAAATAGGAAGTCCTAACTGTCAAGGACAAAGCATCCATTCCTCCCACAGCTGACATAATTTGTTGTTTGCATCCTAAACTGTTACCCTATGTGTCTTTAGGAGTTGAGACAGATGCCAGTCAGTCTCTGTCAGCCTGGGAAATTTTCTTGTGTAGCTGGGACCCTGTAGATATGGAGCTCATCCTATTTTCCTAATGTAGCAGTTCCCAAGGAAAAATAATGTGACTTTTGCCATCATCCTGATCTTCCTGCTCAAAAAGGCTTTGTCCTTGTCCTGTCTTCATTGTACTTTTCCTTTTCTTATGCCATACCCTTTTAGGTTGAATTTTGTTTTCTTTGTCTTGCTGTCATAAATATGCAAACTTTTGTAGGAATTGTAAACTCTTTGGGTTCCACATGCATGTTCATTTCTCTTGTAATATATTTTTAGTTTTTACATAAGTTTCATGAAGTTGTGATTGTTGACAATATTAATTCATGACTCCATGAGATTCCAATTACTTCTAGTGATAAGCTCCTATCTTTTTGCTCCTTGTCACTTTTTCCCTGCTGAAATAATCTTGATGCTTTAATGATTTTTTTCAGCTCAGATAATACTTTTTTCCTTATCAAAGATAAGTTGAGTTTGTCACATCTCTCCTCACCCTTTTAAACTTTTTCCAAATTTATAACACAGTCTAAGTTTCAAATACTTTAATGAGAAAGGCAGGTCTTCAGGCAACTAAACATCATCTGTATTCTTTCACAAAGAGAAAAGACTGCTAGCTCCCAGAGTATAAGCTCTAGGAGTTATACTCTTTTAGAATATAAGGCAACTACTTAATTAGACCCTGCACACATTTAATCTTTTAAGTTCACTTCCTCCTGCTAGCAGCATAAATGTCTCTGTCTAAATTGATTATCTAACAGGTTAGAAAGTCCCTTTTAACTCCAGAAAGTTTCTGATTGTCAGCCTAAATTTTCCTTTAAACTATTTTAGCGATCATTCTAACCATCACAAAGAGCTGTGTGAATCTGAGTTGCTCAAATTTTCCTTAATTTTCAAATTCTGGGTCTTCCCATGATTCTTCAAATATACTGGTTCTTCTTATGAAAATGATTAAGTAGAGATCACATCACAAAGGCTGCCTTTTAGATTATTGCTTCTTACTTCCCTACCTTAAATCCTTCTCCCTTCTTCTCTTTCCCCTTTCTTTTATTTTTTCATTCATTCATTTGTTTTTTCCTTCCTTCCTTTCTTTTTTCCTTCCTTGCTTCCTCAGAGTAATCCTTCAGCTCTTCTGAGATTGTGTATTTCATGACTTGAAGGCACATGACATCAACAGATAATATATATTTAATATGTATTGGGTAATTTTTGTTGTTGAACTTTCCAATTAGGTTAAAGAAATGTGTGGATGTTCATTTGCTTTTTCATATGGAGTTAGAACATTTGCATATTTGAAGCCCATGACAGGTTTTATTGTCTGTACTTGAACAAGGCTATTAGGGAGATGATGACTTGATGTGGAAGTAAATTTCTCCTCCAGTGCCATCTGGATTCAGTGACAAGAAATAGATCAAAACAACTGGAGATAGCCTTAGGTGCAGTGGAAGACCATGGCCCTTTTAATCTAAGATCTTTAGCAGGTCTCAGTATGACTGAGACAAAACCCATGCAGTGGTTTAGGCTAGGTAAGGACTGAAACTATGAATGTTCATTTTTACTAAGTCAAAAAAAAAAAAAATCAATCTGGGAAGAGAAGACCCACAGTAATTCTGACCAAACAGAAACAATTGCTATTTACCCTCACTTTTAATCAATCAAGCCCCAAAACAATGACCATTTGGGGCTTGGCCTGGGACCTATAATTGGTCAATCAATGAAACCTGGTTCCCGCTCCAGGGGAGAGGAAAAGAGGTAAGGCTAATGTTTTATGCAGGCAAATATCACTGTTTCTTAGGAGTTACAGGTTTGTGTGAATATTTATAACTATTAGTGAAACTAGAACAGTTTCTACATCTCATGTCTTTCAGCCTTTAACAAAACAGTTAAGTATAAACCACCTTTGACTGCATAGGCCAAGAAGAAAAACTTTCTTTATCACGAATTCCTATGAACAAACACCTTATCAAAAGACAAAAAAAGAGTTGTGTTTCTGTCAACACTTTAAACTAAAGATCTTGTGGCAGTCAGGGGAACCAAGTGAAACCAAATTTAATGTTCCCATTAAAATGTTTGAAATTTTTATTCATGTAAAAAAAAAATGCCTTAGCTGAAAGATGTAGTTTGAGGCAAGAAACAACAACATGGAGAAAACTTTGAATTTAAAGCAGGTTTAAAAAGAACTGGTTTCCACAGGCAAGTTTGGCAACATCTTAGAAGAACCCCTGAGAGCTCAATTTAAAATTTGTAAAAGTAAACTGAGTTGCAAATTACTGAAGGCAGCCAGAGGAAAAAAATTATCTTGGGTGAGAAGGGCAAAGTATGGAATAATTTTTGTGCCCTAGTGCGATTGGCATAGAAAGGAATTTCTTGAGTCTAAAGGCAAACAAATGACCTGTCTTTCATTAGTGGTGGTGATGATGAAGATGATGATGATGATGAAAGTGAAGGACTAATAAGACAACATAAAGCAGAACAAAGAAACTTGCAATAGCTCAGACTGTGAAGGAAGTCTGTGAGGAAGCAGAAAACAGTGCAAATGTGTGGTGGGTAGAAATTATAAACAGGCTGGTAGAGATGAAAGCAGAGCTTCAAGAACAGTAGGAATGGCAGCAATGGCTCTAATTCCAAGAAAACCCTAGACTTTTCCTCTCTGGATTTGACTAGCGATATTGTGATTTATTAGCTAGTCAGGCAAATAGAAGCATTTAAGAAAATGGTGAAGGCTTCAAGGAGAAAAATAGTTTAAAAAGAAGGGCCTGCAAGAAGCAAGGGATATTTGAAAGAAGGAACAAAAAAGGCAAAAAGTAAAGAAGGCACACATTGCCACTGATGAGGACCTGAATAATTGGTGTAGTTGGTAGAGAAAAACTGAAACACAGATAAAATTATTCCCTGGGGCAGGCAAGAAGAAGGCTCTGATAATAGAGATCAGTTTAATTCTGTGGCAGTAATCCTGTCAGAAATCCAAGTTATCTCAGGTGCGTAAGGCTAAATTTTTCCCTATCAATCTGTTTATGGCCTATGGCTTGGACACTGCATTCCTTTGGGTCAGTTCTCCACTGGTACTCTGGATCATGGTGTCTTTTTTCTCACATTTCCCCCATGCCATGTGGTAGTTCCTGATCCCACTATGACTTACAGTGTTTCTCCTCTCAGATCCTTTTTCTCTTTTAGGATGCTAAGTCCCTTTAAGGATTTAGCCTGCCAGCTAAAGTTATGCCCTCAATCTCATGGGGTGTTCCCTTTCTCCTGGATAATTGTGAGTTTTACTTTTCCATCATTAATTATTAAAACTCCTTTTTATTCTCTCCTAGCTCTATTTTGTATTTATCATTGCTGGTGTCTATTGCATCTCTTCATTTTGTATGTGACCCCTTTTTCTAAACAAACCTACTTTTTGTCAAAGAACATGGCCATTGTGAATTCTCATGATAGAACTCCAACATTTTTGTGCCTGCCATCATTTGATGCCTACATCAGCCACATTATCAATTTTTCTATATTTTTTATTGTAAAGATTATAACACAAAATCAGCACAGAAGGAAGAGAGAAGACAATAGAACCCATGCAAATTCTGAGGGAAGACAGTCAGTGTGAGGTTTCTTTTAAGGGAAAACTGCCTAGAAGATCTATTTCACAGTAGATATAAACAATTACTTAGTACATGACTGTAAAAATAAAGAGAAACTCATTATTAATTCATTTGAAATCTGTTCCTCGGGTTTAATTTATACAATTATTCATTCTGACATTGATTAGGTACCTATTATATCTAACCTATGGAATATCCCAAGAAGTGTCAATAATTGGGCTAACATCTCAACATTGTTATGGTGACTTAATTATTAGAAAGGGGAAGGATAATCTCCTCAGGGAAGTAGCAAGGTTCAATTCAGTAGCCAAACAAGAGTAATTCATGAGACCAAGCTAGGTTGCTACTGACCTTTAGTCCTCATAATATTTAAATCAGTGGAATCAGAAAATTCTTCATGATGTGCCTCCAAATGGTTTGGAGATGGCTTGAAAGAATTCAAAGAAATTCTCTTTCAGTCACAAAGCTTTAGTAACAGAAAAGAAAAGTGGTCTAGACTTAGAGGAAGATCCAACTGAAGCCCAGCAAAATAGCTTTTAAGGGGGATTTTTGGAGCAGAACCAAAATGGCTGACAGTTTGTCTGGAGAGTGAATGAGGATGTGGGTCTTTGTCTACTTTCAGGAATGAGGTATGTAGTAAAGTCAAAGAAATAGTCAAGAGATGTGGGACTCAGGTACATGAAAATAGCCTGCTGATCCTAGGGTGTTTTTTTTGAATTGTTACAAGGCCTAAGTTAGCGCACAAAAGAGTTCTGAGGTAGAGGCCCCTTAGTGGGGATATTTAGGGGTCTATTAATCACAGTAAAAGATTTAGTCTGGATAGTCAATATACCATTGCACAGAAATAGGGAATTTTAGGAGTTCCAATGGCCTCCAAAACCTTTTTCTATTTTCTGCCTTCTGCCCTATGGACAAGAGTCAAAGTAGACAAGAATCACCAAATCTCTTACTAACTCAATCTACTTAGCAAGGACCTAGGAAAGGCATGTCTTAGGTTAAACATTGAGAAAAATACATAGGCAATAAAAAATGTGGTACGTCACATTATGAAGTTTACCATATGATAACGATGGTGGAGAAGATAGAGCTGACACAATTCAGATATATCTATGTACCTATTTATCTGTCTATCTACCTACCTATATCTGTACTATAACCACAGTACAGAACAAAGAAATAAAAAACATGGTTCATGTCCTTAAAGATAGGGTGATGAATATAGGCAAGAAATGCACCTAAATAAATATAATACATATTACAATACAAGTGCATGAGAGAAGTATAAAGAGAGATTACTGACTAGTTTGGTAGTATGGAAGCTAATTTAAAAACCTTTAAAATTTTTCTCTAGAAATATTTTAAAATATTATTGCTTTAGCCTAAAACCCTTTCTAGAGTTTTCCCTTGAGGAAAGTGGAAAGCTTTTGAAATGAAATTAAGAATGTTACCAAATTTAACTCTTGAATAGATGAAATCAATGCTTTCTATTCCCTGAAGTAGTTGTCATGACTTACATGAATATTTTCTCTTTTGAAATATCAGGTTAAACTATTGATCACAGAAAGGACTCTTAATGGGAAATAATCCAGGAAAGAATTGAGTGGTATAACTATTTTGGATGTTAACTAAAAACTGTATTTTGACATGTGATCTTTTTTTTGTTGTTGTTCAATATTCCTATAAATGTTACCTTAAATTGTCTCCAGGCAAGAAATTATGTCTAAAAGTAATAGGGACTGTGTCAGTTTAGATATTTTTCTCTAAAAATTGTTTAATCACTCAGTTATGTCTACCTCTTTGTGATTCTAAAGATCACGGCATGCCAGTACAGCCATGGGGTTTTCTTGGCAAAAATACTGGAGTAGATTGGAATTTACTTCTTCAGTGGATTAAGGCAAACAGAGGTGACTTGTCTTGAGTCACATAGCTTGTAAATGTCTGTGGCTGGATTTAAAATGAGTGGCATATAAGTTCATCCGTCTATCTATCTATATCTATATCTATTTATCTATCTAGCCATATCTCTCTCTATCTATATATCTATACGTATATATACATATCACATACACATATATGTATATATACATACATATATACATATTATACATACATATGTGTGTGTGTCTGTGTAGATATGAATTGTTTCTGACAGACAAGCCTAAATTGCAGAATGGAGTATCAATTTGAATATTTTTGTGAAAAGGGATAGAGGGAAGCAGTGGTATGTTGGTTAAATTTTAACAACTGGCCTTCCAAAATAAATATACACATGACAATTTTAAAGTTTAATTTGCATTATTAATATTTTCTTTATCATTTTCTTAAGTCTGGACAATAGCGAATAGTAAATCAATCTGTCTTTTGTCACATTTAGGGATTTCTGAGATGTAAATGAAAATGTAATTGAAAATTTAATAATTAGATTTCAGAGCCTCCAACTTTGAAGAGAAGCATATTAAAAAAGTTATTATATTAATTGGATTTTAAGAGATTGGTAGTAGCATCCTATATCAACATAAGGACAAATGGGTTCAGCATTTAGACATAAAGAGTGACATTAAAAGCAAATTAGAAGAATAAAGGATGGTTTACCTCTCAGATCTGTGGAGAAGGAAGGAATTTGGGCTAAAGAAGAACAGAAGTACAAATTGAATACAAAATGGATAATTTTTATTATATTAAGTTAAAACGTTTTTGTACAAACAAAACCAATGCAGACAAGATTAGAAGGGAAGCAATAAAATGGGAAAATTTTTTACATTCAAAGATTCTGATAAAAGCCTGATTTCTAAAATATATAGAGAACTGAATCAAATTTATAAGACTTCAAGCCATTCTCCAATTGATAAATGGTCAAAGGGCATGAACAGACAACTTTCAGATGAAGAAATTAAAACTAGTCACTATTGATCAGAAAAATGCAAATTAAGATAACTCTGAGGTACCACTACACACTTCTCAGAATGACTAGGACATCAGAAAAAAAATGATGAATGTTGGAGGGCATGTGGGAAAACTGGGACACTAATACATTGTTAGTGGAATTATGAATTGATTTAACCATTCTGAAGAACAATTTGGAACTATGTCCAAAGGACTATCAGACTATGCATATCCTTTGATCCAGCAGCGTTTTTATTTGGCTTATATCCCAAAGAGATCTTAAAGGAAGGAATGGGACCCTCATGTGCAAAAATGTTTGTTGCAGGCCTTTTTGTAGTGGCAAGAAACTGGAAACTGAATGGATGCCTATCAGTTGGAGAATGGCTGAATAAGTTATGATGTTATAGAATATTATTGTTCTATAAGAACAGCAGAACCAGCAGGATGATTTCAGAGAGTCCTGGAGAAATCTACAAGTGAAATGTTAAGTGAAATGAGTAGATCATGATACACTGCAACAACGAGATTATTCAATGATCAATTCTGATGGATGTGACTCTTTCCAATGATGAGATGATTAAGGCTATTTCCAATGTTCTTGTAATGAAGAGAGTCATCTGTACCCAGAGAGAGGACTATGGAAATTGAATGTGGTTTACATCATAGCATTTTCACTCTTTTTTGTTGTTGTTTGCTTTAATTTTGTTTTCTTTTTTTCCCCTTTTGATTTGATTTTTCTTATGCACCATGATATTTGTGGAAATATGTATAGAAAAATTGCATATGTTTAACGTATATTGGATTACTTGCTGTCTAGGAGAGGGGGAAGGAGAAAGGAGGGAAAAAATTGGAACACAATGTTTTGTAAGAGTGATTGTTGAAAATTATCAATGAATATATTTTGAAAATTTATTAAAAAAGAAGCTTAATGTAAAAAAAATACATTTGAAAAAAGAAAAGCAAAACCAAAAAAAGCTATTGGTGGAATGCTATAGAAATTAGTCACCAGCTAGATCAATGTTATTCAGAAGTATGAAAAGTTTACCATGGCTATAGGAAACAAATACATATTCTAATATGTATTCTGAGAGAATATTTGAATGCTATATCTTATTTGGAAAAATTAATTCAGGTGTAAAGAAAGAGCATGGCTTTTTTATTAAAATGAGATTACATATGATATCTGAGGGTAAGAAGAAAGGAAGGTATGAAGACTATGTCACAGACTGACAATTGAAATGGATGAAATATCAAAAGTGAATTTTTAAATGAAAGAAATATTGAACAAGTGTTTTAGGAACTCCAAAAGGCACCAAAGGAAGGGAAAAAAAAAAACAAAAAACATTAACCCCAAGTTTCAATGCAGGCATTCTAGAATAAACAGCAGGAAGCATGATGAGAAAGCTATTAAAGGAGTGCAGTATTCTGTAATGCTGTGGCCTTACAATTTTTTTTTTTTTTTTTTTTTTTTTTTTTTTTTTTTTTTTGCTGAGGCAAGTGGGGTTAAGTGACTTGGCCAGGGTCACACAGTTAGTAGTAAGTATTAAGTGTCTGAGGCCAGATTTGAACTCAGGTCTTCCTGACTTCAGGGCTGGTACTCTATCCACTGTACCATGTAGCTGCCCTTACATTTGGTTCTTTAAGATTTTTGTTTTTCTCCCTGGGGGACTATTGAGGTCACACATCTAGTAAATATCTTAGGCTAAATTTTAACTTGAGCCTTTTGACTTAAGGTCAGTTATTTATTCACTGAGGATGTCCCATTCTATAAGGTTTTGAAGATTATGGTTACTTGAGCAAATATTTGGTAGAAAACTGCAGTGCCATTAGATATGAAATGCATTGCTAATCTTATAGTATTGTGTAAATGTTAATGATGATGAGGTTGATGATTATAGGGTGATGATGATATAGCTATGACTTTATGGTGGTAAGCAGCAAGAAACAATTTTTAAAAGACAGAGGGAAGATATGGAAATTTCAAGTCTCTGAAATGATTATTGCAGGAGACTTGCTTATCATGGTAAAGAGAACAGAAGAAATAGCTTAATGATATAAAAGGGTGGCAAATAGCTTCAATAAATAAATTAGGATTATAAAGGACAAAATTAAGATGCTTTAAAATGCCATTTAAAATCTCCCCAAATCAATCTTCTTTCCTATCTTTCCAATATTATTTTACTTTAATATTTTTTACTCAGTAAAAAATTTCCATTCTTATTGGAGTACTAACTATTCCCCAAATTCAGTCTTTTGACTCAATGCATTCATTTAGTCCATGCTCCATATCTGAGATTACTCACATGCCCTCTTCTTTCAGAATTCTCAACTTTTTTCAAGTTTAGATGCCAATTCTTCCATTGATAAAATATTCTCCCAGAGAATATGATAATCTACCTGTTTCTCTTTTTATTTATTAAACTTTTTACCATAGTGGCTAGCAAATGCTTTGCAAATAGTCAATTAACAAATAATTGATTAATTTAATGCCAAAGGAAAAGATATTTGGTACACTTAGATTAAAAAAACTGTTATTGATTACAAAAATCATAATTTTATTTAAAAATCACATAACTATGACTCTTAGGTCAGAAGTCTTTACCCAATGGTAAAATCTTGGATATAAATTGAAGGGTTTTTCATATGTTTTATTGTCTGAGGATCTGAGAAATAAAGTAGAAGATATCATTTAGTACATTATCACAGAATCTCTTGAAAAATTAGCTGAATTTCTGGCCAAGATGGCAGCGAGGAGGCGCACAGCTGCTTGAGCTCTGAGTTTTCTCTCAGAACTTATTTCATGGCAAGACTCGGAATTAATGCTTGACTAGAAAAAAAAAAACCCATAAATAATTACCAACAGAAGACATTCTTGAAATTCAGCAGAAAAGGTCTGTGTTTGCTTGGGGGATGGGACAAACAGACTGGGCCCAGGCTGAGGGCAAACAGCAAGGGCGAGGCAGGCAGCTCACACAGCATAGACCTGAGGGGGAAGGGTGTGATCTCTGCCTTTTCTGCAAAATGACCTTTACCCCACTGTGGATATTCTGTCTTGGCAGCAAGCCAGGATCAGCAGAGAAGGTGTAAACAACAGAGGTAAAAAATAAAACCCCAGAAAGCCAGAGTCTCTCTGGACCTGGCTACCCCTCACCCCCACCCAGAGTGACTCAGCATGTTCTTAGAGCCTCCGAGCACAGACTCAGGGCAACCTCGCTGTGCTGCTAGTGCCTCGCTGCTGTCTCCTGCAGTCTGTAGAGAAAGCCTGATAACACCACCCAGCCCCAGCCCCCCCCAACAGACTAATTGTTTCTCGTGTCAATTTGTTTTCTTTGATTCTGCTCTGACAAAATGAACAAAAAATTTAAAAGGGCTCTAACCATTGACAGCTTCTGTATGGATAGAGAGGAGACTTCAAACCTTGAGGAGACTAAAAGCATGCTGTATCCAGAGGAATCCCCTTAGGGGGATATGATCTGCTCCTCAATACACAAGACTCTCATAGAAGAAATCAAAAAGGCTCTCACAAGAGAGCTAGAAGAGAAATGGGAAAAGGACAGGGAAGCTTGGCAAGAGATCTGGAGAAGACATCCAGAGTGGATAAAGAGATCAAATCATTGAGAAATAAAATTAGTGAGTTGGAAAAAGAAAATAGCTCTCTAAAAAATAAAATGGATGAAATGGAAAAAATTCCATAGAAGAAAAAAACTCACTTAAAAACTCAATTGGACAATTACAAAAAGATATGAAAAAAATGAGTGAAGAAAATATGTCATTAAAAATTAGAATTGAACAAGTAGAAATGAAAGACTCAAGGAGAAACCAAGAAGTAGTCAAGCGAAATTAGAAAAACGAAAGAAATGAAAAGAATGTCAAGTACCTTATTGGGAAGACAATAGACCTGGAAAATAGATCCAAGAGAGACAATCTGAGAATAATTGGACTCACTGAAAAATATGATAAAAAAAAGAGCCTCGACACTATTTTCCAGGAAATTATCAAAGAGAACTGCCCAGATGTTTTAGAAACAAGGTAAAATAGACATTGAAAAAATTCATCAATCATCTACTGAAAGGGACCCTAAAATCAAAATGCAAAGAAATATAGTGGCCAAGTTCAAGAATCATCAGACGAAGGAACAAATATTGGAAGCTGCTAGAAAAAAGTAATTCAGATATGGAGGAGCCACAATAAGGATAACCCATGATCTAGCAGCATCCACATTAAAGGATCGAAGGGCCTGAAATACGATATTCTGACAGGCTAAGGAACTTGGTATGCAGGCAAGAATAACTTACCCAGCAAAAATGAGCATCTTTTTCCAGGGAAGAAGATGGACATTTAACAAAATAAATGAATTCCATCTATTCTTGATAAAAAAAACCAGATCTACACAAAAAGTTTGACCTTCAAATATAGAACTCAAGAGATTTCTAAAAAGGTAAAAAGAAATCTTGAGAACTATATTTCTGCCATAAAGATATGTAAAGAACACATGTATAATTTGTCCTAGAAACTAGAGGTGGAAAGGAAATTATATCATAAAAAAGGGTAAAGTGGTGATTCTACATCTCATGAAGAGGCAAAGGTAACCTATTATATCTGAGAGAAAGAAAGGAGGGGGATGAACATAGTGTGTATCAATAGACATATTCTATTTATTGTGAAACTTCTTCCACTTTATTGAAAAGTGGGAGGGAAGGAGTAAGCTAAGGGGAAGGGAATACAGAAATTGTGAGGAAAAGGGGTAAAATAGGGGGGAAGAATTTTAAGGTAGGGGAGGGTTACTAAAAAGGGAGGGCTGTGAAAAGCAAGTGGTGCTCACAAGTTTAATACTGGGGAGAGGGGTAAGAGGGAAGGAAAGGAGAAAAGCATAAGCAGGGGTTAACAGGATGGCAAGCAATATAGAATTAGTAATTCTAACCATAAATGTGAATGGGGTAAACTCCTCCATAAAGAGGAAGCAGTTAGCAGACTGGATTAAAAGCCAGAATCCTAGTATATGTTGTTTACAGGAAACACACCTGAAACAGGGTGATACATTCAGAATAAAGGTAAAAGGGTGGAGCAGAATCTATTATACTTCAGGTAAAGCCAAACAAGCAGGGGTAGCCATCCTCATCTCAGATCAAGCAAAAACAAAAACTGATCTAATTAAAAGAGATAAGGAAGGGCATTATAGCTTGCTAAAGGGTAGCATAGATAATGAAGCAATATCAATATTAAACATATACGCACCAAGTGGTACAGCATCTAAATTCTTAAAAGAGAAATTAAGAGAACTGCAAGAAGAAATAGACAGCAAAACTATAATAGTGGGCAATCTCAACCTTGCACTCTCAGAATTAGATAAATCAAACCACAAAATAAATAAGAAAGAAGTCAAACAGGTAAATAGAATACTAGAAAAGTTTGATATGATAGATCTTTGGCAAAAGCTAAATGGAGACAGAAAGGAGTACACTTTCTTCTCAGCAGTTCATGGAAACTTTACAAAAATTGATCATATACTAGGACATAAAAACCTCAAAATCAAATGCAGTAAGGCAGAAATATTAAATGAATTCTTTTCAGACCACAATGCAATGAAAATTATCTTCAATAAAAAGCCAGGGGAAAATAGACCAAAAAATATTTGGAAACTAAATAATTCATACTAAAGAATGACTGGGTGAAACAGCAATTCATGGACATAATTAATAACTTCACCCAAGAAAATGAAAATAATGAGACATCATACCAAAATGTGTGAGATACAGCCAAAGCAGTAATAAGGGGAAGTTTTATATCTCTACAGGCCTACTTGCATAAAATAGAGAAAGAGAAGATCAACGAATTGGGCTTACAACCAAAAATGCTAGAAAAAGAACAAATTAAAAATCCCCAGACAAACATGAAACTTGAAATTCTAAAAATAAAAGGTGAGATTGATAAAATTGAAAGTAAAAAACTATCGAATTAATTAATAAAACTAAGAGTTGGTTCTATGAAAAAACCAACAAAATAGACAAACCCTTAGTAAATCTGATTAAAAAAAGAAAAGAGGAAAAGCAAATTGTTAGTCTTAAAAATGAAAAGGGAGAACTCACCACTAATGAAGAGGAAATTAGAACAATAGTTAGGAGCTACTTTGCCCAACTTTATGCCAATAAATTCGGTAACTTAAATGAAATGGAAGAATACCTTCAAAAATATAGCTTGCCCCACTTTAACAGAGGAAGAACTAAATGGTCTAAATAGTCCCATTTCGGAAAAAGAAATAGAACAAGCTATTAACCAACTCCTTAAGAAAAAATCCCCAGGACCAGATGGATTTACATGTGAATTCTACCAAACATTTAAAAAACAATTAACTCCAATGCTATATAAACTATTTGAAAAAATAGGAATTGAAGGAGTTCTACCAAATTCCTTTTATGACACAGACATGGTACTGATATCTAAACCAGGTAGGCTGAAAACAGAAAGAAAATTATAGACCAATATCCCTAATGAATATTGATGCTAAAATCTTAAATAAAATATTAGCAAAAAGATTACAGAAAATCATCCCCAGGATAATACACTATGACCAAGTGGGATTTATAACAGGAATACAGGGCTGGTTCAATATTAGGAAAACTATTAGCATAATTGACTGTATCAATAACCAAATTAACAAAAACTATATGATCATCTCAATAGATGCAGAAAAAGCATTTGATAAAATCCAACATCCATTCCTACTAAAAACACTTTGAGAGTATAGGAATAAATGGACTATTCCTTAAAATAATAAGGAGCATATATATTTAAAATCATCAGTAAACATCATATGTAATGGCGATAAACTGGAACTTTTCCCAGTAAGATCAGGAGTGAAACAAGGTTGCCCACTATCACTATTATTATTCAATATTGTACTAGAAATGCTAGCCTCGGCAATAAGAGCCGAGAAAGAGATTCAAGGAATTAGAGTAGGTAATGAGGAAATCAAACTATCACTCTTTGCAGATGATATGATGGTATACTTAGAGAACCCCAAAGACTCTGCTAAAAAGCTATTAGAAATAACTCAGAACTTTAGCAAAGTTGCAGGATACAAAATAAATCCACATAAATACTTAGCATTTTTATACATTACCAACACAATCTAAGAGCAAGAGATACAAAGAAAAATTCCATTCAAAATAACGATCAATAGTATAAAATATTAAGGAATATATCTACCAAAGGAAAGTCAGGAATTATAGGAACAAAATTACAAACACTTGCTGTTAGGATTACTAGGTGAGAACTCAGGTTGTCTGGACAGAGACAAGGTGAGAATTCAGGTTGTCTGGACAATTACAAGTTGAGAACTCAGGTTGACTTGACAGTTCTCTGGCTCAGACCTTTGTTTTGGGCCTTTAAAGGCAGTTTACACCTTAGGAATTCTAAGAGGAGCAAGCTCATTGGTTGGAGTACTTCTTCCCAGAAGCCCTTGCATTATCCCACGCCCATTCTCTGGGAGGATAAAAGAGGACAGCACTCCAGAGATAGGAGAAGTCTCTGCACTACATCAGGCTTGACGGGGCTCTCTGCAGGAAGGGAAGTCACTTCTCTGGACAAGAGTTAACGGCAACTGCCTGGAGACAACGGTTCTCCACAGGAAGAAGAATCTGTCTGAGAGATTTGAGTTGACACAGCAGATCTCTTCCCAGAGAGCCATCCGGCAGCTTCTAGAGTTGACAGCTTGCTACAACTTGCCACAAAAATAAAGTCAGATTTAAATTATTGGAAAGACATTAAGTGCTCTTGGATAGGCCGAGCAAATATAATCAAGATGACAATACTCCCTAAACTAATCTATTTATTTAGTGCTATACCAATTAGACTCCCAAGAAATTATTTTAATGACCTAGAAAAAATAACAACAAAATTCATATGGAAGAACAAAAGGTCAAGAATTTCAAGGGAAGTAATGAAAAAAAAAAAATCAAATGAAGATGGCCTAGCTGTACCTGATCTAGAACTACATTATAAAGCAGCAGTCACTAAAACCATTTGGTATTGGCTAAGAAATAGATCAGTGGAATAGATCTGGTTCACAGCACAAGATAGTGAATAAAAATAGCAATCTGGTATTTGACAAACCCAAAGATCCCAACTTTTGGGATAAGAATTCATTATTTGACAAAAACTGCTGGAAAAACTGGAAATTAGTATGGCAGAAACTAGGCATGGACCCACACAACACCACATACTAAGATAAGATCAAAATGGGTCTATGATTTAGGCATAAAGAATGAGATCATAAATAAATTAGAGGAACATAGGCTAGTTTACCTCTCAGACTTATTTAGGAGGAAAGAATTTGTGATCAAAGGAGGACTAGAGATCAAAATAGAAAATTTTGATTACATAAAATTAAAAAGCTTTTGTACAAACAAAACTAATGCAAACAAGATTAGAAGGGAAGTAACACATTGGGAAAACATTTTTACAATTAAAGGTTCTGACAAAGGTCTCATTTCCAAAATATATAGAGAACTATAATTTATAAGAAATCAAGCCATTCTCCAATTGATAAATGGTCAAAGGATATGAACACATAATTTTCAGATGATGAAATTGAAACTATTTCCACTCATATAAAAGAATGTTCCAAATCACTATTTATCAGAGAAATGCAAATTAAGAGAATTCTGAGATACCACTACATACCTGTCAGATTGGTTAAGATGGCAGGAACAAATAATGATGAATGTTGGAGGGGGTGTGGGAAAACTGGGACACTGATACATTGTTGGTGGAGTTGTGAAAGAATCCAACCATTCTGGAGAGCAATTTGGAATTATGCCCAAAAAGTTATCAAACTGTGCATACCCTTTGATCCAGCAGTGCTACTACTGGGCTTATAGCCCAAGGAAATACTAAAGAAGGGAAAAGGATCTGTATGTGCCAAAATGTTTGTGGCAGCCCTTTTTGTAGTGGCTAGAAACTGGAAAATGAATGGATGCCCATCAATTGGAGAATGGTTGGGGTAAATTATGGTATATGAATGTTATGCAATATTATTGTTCTGTAAGAAATGACCATCAGGATGAATACAGAGAGGCTTGGAGAGACTTGCATCAACTGATGCTGAGTGAAATGAGCAGAACTAGGAGATCATTATACATTTCAACAATACTATATAAGAATGTATTCTGATGGAAGTGGATATCTTCAACATAGAGAAGAGCTAATCCAATTCCAATTGATTAATGATGGACAGAATCAGCTGCAGCCAGAGAAGAAACATGGGAAATGAATATAAACTGTTAGCATTTTTTGTTTTTCTCCCCAGATTATTTTTACCTTCTGAATCCAATTCTTCATTTGCAACAACAACAACAAAATTCGCTTCTGCACATATATATTGTACCTAGGATATACTATAAGATATTTAATATGTATGGGAATGCCTGCCATCTAGGGGAGGGGGTGGAGGGAAGGAGGGGAAAATTCGGAACAGAAGGGAGTACAAGGGATAATGTTGTAAAAAATTACCTATGCATATGTACTGTCAAAAAATGTTATAATTATAAAATTAATAAAAAATTTTTTTAAAAAATTAGCTAAAAACCTCCAATAGAGGAAACTTTGAAAACATAATGGAGTAAGTTGTCATGAAAACCCTAACTCTTCAATTTTCTCCACATAGATAAGCCAAACATATCTTGCCTGTCTTCCTACTATGCATCCTCTTACTAATAAGTGAGAGAAATGCTTTGATCAAGATTTATCAGATATAGGAGCAGTTAGGTGATAAAGTGGATAGAATACTGGCACTGGAACCAGGAGAATTTGAGTTCAAATCTTGCTTCATACACTTATAAGCTGTGTGACTCTGTTCACCTTTGGGTTGCTTTTGCCCAGTTCCCCTTTACACTATATTCATAGATGAGCTAAAGAGTAAAATTAGGTGTTTTTAGAGCTAGATGAATGATTTGATTCAACGAATAGTTATTAACCAATTATAATAGTACAGACAACACAAACAGGATAGAGGCACTGGAAGGTCATTGTGACTGAGTGCTTCATTTTATTGTTTTGAAATATTAATATGCCTTGCCCAAATTTGTATCCCTGGATTTGATTTTCTCTCTCTTTATACAACTGAGATAAAACAGTAGAACAATCAGGTTTAGAAGGGATTCTTTATCTCAAATGCTCTCTAACCCAGTCCCTTCTTTTTGTAGATGATTAAAATGAAATAAAAGCTTGTTTAATGTCTTCTCTAGTATCATGAAGATACAAATTAGCAGAAGCAGGAATCAAATTGATATTCTCTGAATCCCAATCTAGTATTCTTTCCACAGTTCCACATTGCCTTCCATTCTCTGTTATGATTGGTCAGGTCACAATGTTTAACTGTGCTATAATTCTTGATTTCTATGGACATTACTTGGTGCTAGGGACTGATTGGTTTCTTTGGGCTGAATCCTATCTTAAAAATGCCAATTCCTATATTCATTTCTTCAGTCACCTTAACTGCATACAGTGGTATGAAAGAGTGTGTAGGCAGTTTCTTAATGGTGAAAAATTTGTTTGATACTGCAAATCCCATAGTATATGAGTCCCGGGACCTGAGAATGCTTCTGTGGCAAATAGAGTATATTTTTTGGCATATAGTACTAATCAACAGAATGATTTGACCCATTATTAATGAACATTTTGACATATTCCTTGACTCAATTTTGATACCAAAAAAATATATTGCATCAATATATGTGATAGATCAGTGTTAATTTGGAGAGAGGTCTCTAGTAAAAAACACTTTTCTTAGTCCTGTATTATTCAACATTTATTTCAATTACCTGGGTGATGATCTAGTAGACAGGCTTTTCAAATCTGTTGATGACATAAAAGTGAAAAGGACAGCTTACACATCAATTGACAGTCAGGATTTTGAAAGGTCTTTAAAGACTAGAGCGATATGTAAAAGAAAAGAAATTTAAATAAAGAAAAAGTAAAATTCTCTGTGTTGTCTTTGGTTGCTATATTCCCTTTGGTGGATTCCATTCCAACCACATGATGATGCAACTTTTATCTATTATCTCTGATGTATTTTCTTCTTTTAAAAGGAAGTCACCTTACATGATGGAAGATGTTCTCTAGGTCTTCTAATATTATATGAGTGCTGGTTCACTACTTGCCTATTCATTTGTCAAATCTTGTCCTGCTAAATGACTACTGACCTCTTTATCTAATCATACATCTCCTGGGTTATGGCTCTTTTGTAATTTTTGACTCACAAATACTCCCTGACCATATGTTGCAGTCTTCTTATGTTCACCATATATTTCTCAATTGAACTTCAGGTTACCTACAATTTTATTCTTGTGGTTTTTCTATGATTCAAAGCCATATAGCAGCATTACACAGATGCTGGTGTTAAAGAAGATAGATTTTTTGTTTCAGGGAACAGCTTAGAATCATAGAAAGTACAACATGATTTTCCAAATAAAAATCAACCTGTTCTTTTCTTTTCAATTCTAGGATCAGTCCAATGTTTATTTTCATATATGTCTATTTCTATCTGCAAATAGATATATTAGTTAATGGATGAATAAAGAGCTGTATATCCTACTGTATATCAGTCTGGAGAATAGACATTCTTTATCTACTTTTCTCTCTCTTATTCTATGGGTTGTTAGACTAAATTCTTTAATGTGTGAATCTCATTTAGGAGACTCTGTAGCAATCAGAAATTTGTACTATTTGCACTATTTCATCTGCAAACAGGAGAATCTGGAGAACATCTATCTCTGCAAAGAACTCTTCTGCCATTTGGGCTAGGTATCTTATAGTACAGAGACAAACATGTTTAGTGCATATATCTTTCCATTTTCTTATCAGCATCAGTGATTATATAACAAAAATTATTTCTGTTATTGCTTCTATCAAAAAATCAAGTATGATTTTAATACATGCACAAGAAAAGCCATGTTAGAAAAAAGCCCTTAAGAATTAATTATATTTTACCAAGTGTTTTAAAATAATGAATAAATGATAGACACAGTGTTCTCTTTATGTGTTCTCTTTATTTTTCAGTCTCTATGAAATTATGGTATAACTTTGAGCTGTTTCTCTGGCATTCCAGCTTCACAGGCCTCATGTTACCATTGATAGTTTGAGAACAAGTTCTCAAACTTCTTCAAGGGGCCACATGTGTAACAGAGCAATGGGATTGTGCCCTTCTGGGATTACATGAGGAATGTAATATATAGTTCAAATAAGATTTGAATAGTTCCATCTTTGAAAAAACAAAAAAGATCAGTCTGAATAAAGACAAAAGCTGCATTTGAAAACTAGGAGGTTGAGGTGACATTTTGAGTTACTGAAAGAATTTAAATTAAAGTTCATGATCTAGCAATTTGGTAAACAGAGTCAAAGCTTGGGAAGTCCTGTGTTTGGATAAGCTGATTAGAATAATGGGATTTTCTTATATTTTTTTGCCAATTATGGAAAGAAAAAGAATCCAGGGAGAGGGAGGGAGAAAAATATGGAATAACAATATGAAACACAAGGTTTTGCAAGGATGAATGTTGAAAATGATCTTTGCATATATTTAAAAAAATAAAAAGCTATTAAAAAAAAAAGAAAGAAAAACAATCCAGCAGTGGTTGTCACAGGCAATAATAGACAAATACATTATGATCATCTGAACAATGGTGTTAATCAAGCATTGTCAAGTTGTTAAAAGGAACTTATATAATAAGCCATTTCTTGTCTGGGCAAAGATTGCGTGTTACCAAAAAAACCTCAGTAATGATGATCTTTATATACATAAAGATGTTTATGAGTTTTGTGCAAAAGTAGAAAATAAGTAATCCCTGTATGAGGGCATTTTGGAATATGTCCAGAATGTGGTCTTGCAGATGATCATTTCTATTCTGACTTTTCAACTAATTGAGCCTGGAAAACGAAACACCTGCATCTGATTAAAAAAATTCTTGAAAAGGATAAAGGAAGCTATCAGGAAAAATTTGAGAATTTTCAATAAGATTTAAAAAATGAGTCCTTCTGAAAGGGCCACCCCAATATTCAAGGAGAGCCAGTAGAAGAAATTTTTAAGAGTGATATTGATCACAAATTAAGATGATTTCTAAAGGAAAAAATTACATTAATCTTGAAATCAAGCAATTCAACCAACAATTAGATATAATCCTTAATAAGCAAAGAAGGTTTGTCAATACCTTGACCAAAAAGCTCTTTAAAGGAGGACTTGAATGCATCTTGTATGGGCCTCTCAAAAAGAACTTGATACTGTGGTGAAAACCCTCAGACTGAATGAACTACACTCCATTATTTTTGCTGAGAAAATCCCAAAAGGTGTCATGAAGAGTCAGACATAACTGAAATAACAATTTCTTGTCTTTGTCTTCCTTGGTGCTATTTTCCCTTTTTTAGACATTTTTTTAGTCTAAATCTGATTTTTTTTTGAAAAAAATAATTGGCTGAAAAATCTATTTTATTTTATTTTAATTTTCAACATTTTTACAATTAAAATTTTTTGAGTGCTCTTGGGCTGATCTGGCTTAATTACATCCCATGGAGCTGTCTACAAAAATTTCCCCTTGACTTCTCCTAGCAAATCTTTTTTTTTTTTTTTTTTGTAGTTTTATAGAATAACTTTAAAAAAAGTTTTATTGATGCTTTTTCATTACAAATGTTTATAGATTACCACCACTCTATGAAAGGCTTTTTGTAAAAAATAAAAATATGAAGGAAAACTAATAACATAGCTCATTTGAAAGTGCATGCAACATTTCTCATCTGAAGTACCCCTCTCTTTGCTATTAAAAATAATAGATTAACATAAATTTACTTTGTCCCATTTTCCACATTATTTTTTCCTTTTTTTTCTCAGTAACTATTTCCCACATTATTAAAAAGAGGTAAAAAAAACCAGATTCCTTATAAAGTTTATGTATAGTCAAGCAAAAAAAAATTCTCATTTTTCCTCAATTTCCATATATAAAAATGTATATCATTCTGTACTTTAAATCTGTTATTACCTTTCTGTTAGTAGGGAGATAGTATGTTGCATTATCACTGCTCTGGAAACATGGATTGTCATTGTTTCAAAGTACTTATAACTTTCAAAGTTTTTTGCTTTTACAATGTTGTTATTGCACAAACAGTTCTTTTGGAGTCAAAAAGATCTGAGTTCAAATTTAGCCTAAGACACATATTAGTTATATAACTCTAAGCACTCTATCTTAGTTTCTAGTTCTTTTTTAACTATAAAAAAGAGTTGCTTATTTTTTATAAATAAGGTCATTTCCCCTTTTTTCTTGCTCACTTTGGAGTTTAGGATGTTAACAAATGACACTCAAGACTATAAATGGAACTAAATGAAATAGAGTCCAATATATTAAGTTTATTATCTGAAAGAAAGCTTGTAGAGGAAAAAAAAAGATTCTATAAGGGAATAGAGAGGGAGAGAGAGGTCTCAGCTACTCAGAAGCGAGTAGAAAAAGGATAAGATATTATTTCTTGGAGGGTTTTAGGTAGAGAGTAAGGATTAAGGGAGAAGACATCTGTAGACACAGTAAGTCAGGCAGTAGGATATTTAGAAACTTTCAAAGTCTTGAATTTGCAGCTTCTGCAGAAGGTTGACCTTGAGCTGATGAAGGCTCATCCTGTGATAATTGGCAGTTTACAAGCATTTCCAAATTTGGCTAAAGTATACTTTACAAATGATCATTGGTATGTCAAGCAGCTCTGAGTCCCAGAAATTTTTCTAATTGGCCAACTGTTGTATGATTCCATTGTCTTGCTCCTGTGAAGAAGCAGAAATTCTAACATACTATATAGTTATTACAGAGTCCATATTAACAAGGCCTCATAGTGATATCTTTAGTTTAGAGTGTGAACAATGCAGTTTTTTTTTTTTTTTTTTTTTTTTTTTTTTGTGGAATAGTTCCAAATTGCTTTCTAGACTGGGTTCACCAATCATAGCCCTACCAAAAAGTGCATTAGTATGCTTGTTAACCTCCAGCCTCTCTAATATTTGTAATTTTCAACTTTTTTGTTTACTTTGTGAGATGGAACCTCAGAGTTACTTTATAATTTCATTTATTTGTTAGTGTTTTGGAAAAAAAAATCATATGGTTATTGATAGTTTGGATTTCTTTTGAAAACTGTTTTGAATCTTAAAAATAGTGAAATTGTTATGGGATCCCAGATTTGAAAGAGGACCCTCATCGAGTCCCCTCATTTTACAGATAAATTGAGAGCTAGACAGACAAAATGGAGTGTCCAAAGTTACAGAAATAATAAGTGGCCATAATCCAAGTTCTCTTATTTGAAATTCCTTTCTACGAAGCTAATGAGAGCATTTTATTGTAAACAAAATCAAATACATAAGAAAAATGTTTCACTTAATAGAAAGATGGCTGCGTTAGTAAATAGTGCCATTTCTCTTACTGGGGATTTTCAAACAAGGAACAAGTTATCAACTATTGGGAATATTATTCTTGTACATAGATTCTAAGTAAACTCTACATGTACTCTCAGGTCTCTATTGATTCTGAGATACTGTGACTCTATGACAGGCTAGTTGCCTTCAAGTATTTCAAGGGCTTACATATAAAAGGACTTGTTCTCTTTAGTCCAAGGGCAAGTAAGTAGGAATTATGGTGAGATGATCAAAAAAAAAAATATACAGTTTTTAACTCAACATTGGAAACAAATTCTCATTAAAGCTACCTTGAAGTGAAATGGACTGCTGGGGAAGTAATGCATCACCCCATACTGGAGGTCTTTAAGCAGAGCTCTTCATGATGACTTCTTTGGACTGTTATTGAAGGGACCCTTGTTGAACCATAGATTGAGTCTTCTAAGGCCAATACAAGTCTAAAATTCTGTGATACTGACAAATTCATACAAAAGAATAAATGACTAGAACTCAGTATTCATTAATCGCGTTTTCAAATGAAATCCCAAAGTATACCTCAACTTTCTATTTCTAAACAAAGCAAAAGTGGTTCTTTTGTATGTTCTGTCTTAGCAAAACTCAAGTGGGCACTTTCAAGTTAATGTATCTATAGTTTATGCAATATGTTTTGTTCCCTATAGGTCAATGTAGTCATTTGCAAGTAACCCCAGATTATTTTATTTTCCTATACATACATATTATTTCCTTGTGCTAGTTGTTCCTATTCTATAAAGGGCAACCTCATTGATTCTATGTCAAAGTTGGAAATATGAGAAGGAAATCACAGCTTGTTGGAGTGATTAGGAAAAGTTTCATGACAAGCAATGTCTAGTGTTGTGCCTTGAAAGATGGGTGGGAATTGGACAGGAGCACACCAGAGGAAGAGATTCCAGATGTTAATTTGGGGTGTAGGACAGCATTGCATGAAGTCAGTCAATAAATATTTATTAAATGCTTACTATGTGCCTGCGTTAAGTTCTGAAGATACAAGCAGAGACTCTGTCCTCAAGCAGCTCACAATCTAAGGAATTGGGGAGAGACAATAGACAAGCATGTACAAACGAGGTATATGGAGAATAAATAGACAATAATTAATAGTGTAAGGCACTAGAATTAAGAGGGAGTAGGTAAAGCTTCTTGTAGAAAATGAGATTTTTATTTGCAACTTAAAGGAAGGCAGGGAACCCAGTAGGTAAAAGATGAGAAGGGAGAGATTTCTAGGGTAACATAACCAGAGAAAATGCCCAGAAATGATTGTTTTTTTTTTTTTTTTTTTTTTAATAGAACCATAGGAAATCAGTGTCACCAGATCTAAGATACATGGCAGGGAATAATGTAGAACAAAACTGGAAAAAGTAGAAGGGAGCTAAGTCATGAAGGGCTTTGGATGCCAAATAGATGATTTTGTATTTGATTCTGGAAGTAAAGGGAACCATTGGGATTTAATGACTACAGGTGTGACATGGTTGAACCTGTGCTTTAGGAAAATCACTTTGGTGGGTTAGGATAGTTTGGAATGGGGAAAGACTGGAGGCAAGCATAAACCAACAGATTAGTAAAATAGTCCAGGCATAAAATGATGAAGCTTGTACCATAGTGTTAATGGTGTCAGAGGAGAGGAGGAGTATCTGAAAGATGTACAAAGGTGAACTCAATTAGCTTTGATAACAGATTGGACATAGAGGATGAGAAATATTGAGTAGTTGAAGATGATACCAGATTTCAAGTCTAAGGTACTAGGAGGATGGATGGTGTTACCCTCCATAGTAATAGGGGCAGTAGGACCTGGGAAAGATTTAGGGGGAAAGATGATGAATTTAGTTAAGTTTTAGATGTCAACTGGACCTCCAGTTTGAGGTGTTTCAAAGGCAGTTAGAGATACGAGATTAGCAGTCAGCAGAGAGGTTGAGGTAGGATAAATAGACTTAAGAATCACTGGAATAGGGGCAGCAAGGTTGCGCAGTGGTTAGAGCACCAGCCCTGAAGTCAGGAGGACCTGAGTTCAAATCTGGTCTCAGACACTTAACAGTTCCTAGGCAAGTTACTTAGCCCCAATTGCTTCAGAAAAAAAAAATCACTGGGAATAGAGAAAATTATTAAATCAATGGGAGCTGATGAGATCATTAAGTGAAGTATTATAAAAGAAAAGAAAAAAAAGAATATCCAGGACAGGGCCCTAAATGACACCTAGAGTGAGAGGGAATGATTTGTATGAGGATCTAGCAAAGGAAACAGAGGAGAAGTCAGATAGGTAGAAAGAGAAGCAGGAGAGAGGGGTGTCCTGGACAGGTAAATATTTAGGAGGAGAAAATAGGTAGGTGAACAACAGTGTCAAAGGTTTAAGAAAGGTGAAGAAAACTTAAGACCAAGAAAAGGTCACTGGATTTGGCAATTAAGAGATTCTTGGAACATATATTAGATGATTTATAGATCTGAAACTATTGCATGTTACAAATCTGCAAACTTTAAAATGCTGTCATTAATAGAACATATAGTTACTAAAATGCCATTTAGACTATTTTTGCCTCTACCTAACCAAAGCTGTGATTCAACATTGTAGATTTTCCTGTCAGGCAGAGCACAGGCCCAATCATTCCACAAAGAACATTCCTGAAAACTTTTTGAGTTCTTTTTTCCTGGAGGCAGAACCTATTAAATAAATCCAGGTATAATTACAAGTCTGATAATTGAATTATGTTGAAAGAGTGATGTTGTTCTCTACTTTTTCTTTCAGAAGAAAGAACTTTTAGAATGTCTCAGAGCTCTGAGAGAAACTGATGTTTACAGAACAGGCATTTCTGCCCAGACACTACTTTTTCTCATGCTGAAGTAAATTGCTGTTAAGAATGATAATGCCTTTAAGATAGCAGCTAGGTACCATCAACAAATAAAGAGAAAAGAAAAAGAGAATAAAGCAAACCATTCAACAAGCATTTTCTAAGTGTACTATGTGCCAGGCACTGAAGATACAAAAACAAAAATGAAATAATTCCGACATTCAAAGAACTTACATTCTGTGGGGAGAGACAACATGTACATGTATAAGAACATAGAAAAATATAAAAAGATATTATAAAATACACTTTGGGGTGAAGGGCCCTAGTTTCAAGAGAGGCTTCATTAGGAAAGTGACACTTGAGTGGAGTTTTTAAAGAAAGAAGAGATGCTAAGAGACAGAGGGAAGGATAGAGTACATGACAGGTGTGAATGGAATGTTATGTGTTAAAAGGCAAGTTCAACTGGCTTGTAGAATGGGAAAAGAGGAATAACATCTAAGAAAATTAGGAAAGAAGGTTAGGGACAAGGGAGATTATATTTGATCCTAGAGGCAAACAAAAAGAGAGAGAAAGAGAGAGAGAAGGAGAGAGAGAGAGAGAGAGAGAGAGAGAGAGAGAGAAAGAGAGAGAGAGAGAGAGAGAGAGAGAGAGAGAGAGAGAGAGAATAATGAAATAAAACAAAATTTTAAAATGTAACAGAATGAATAGAAACACATAAATAACAGCTCTAAGCCCAATGTGGTTATTCAGAGCACAAAGAAAACAATACTTTCTCTACTCTATATATTATATAATAATGGATTTTTAGAACCGGAAGTGACTTTAGTGATTATTTATTCCATGTCCTCATTTTATTAATAGGAAAAATGAGACAGAGTGATTTACCCTTGGTTACACAGCTAAGTAGTTGTAAACTCAGGTCTGGGTCCAGGTCTCTTGGCTCTCAAGTCAGGACTCTTCAAAGTAACACATTGGACTTTCAGATGATTTGTCTTCCTGTAGCTCTTGAATTTGTGCCATTAACTTTCTCTACTTGTGTTCTGTTTTTCTTTTTAGATGGAGAGAGCTTACTGATTGTTACAATCTGAACCTTTGAGGAGTTGCCTATGTCTGTATCATTGAACTTAAATCTTTGTTCCAGAGTCTGAGAGCTCAGTTCTGTAATTTCAGAAACTCAGCTTTATCAGTTCATCCAGGGATGATTAGGTTCTCAGGAAATTATTCATAATTACCAAACTCAGATAGTTGAAAATTAATTAATCCTGAGAAACACATTGGGACCTAAAGTAGTGCTTAATACAGACAAGGCAGTTTGGCCCAAAGTCTGTCACATATCAGATACTTGAGAAATTTCTGTTCCTGACAAGTTATAGTCCTGACTGCATAGATCTCTTCATAAGAACAAAGGCCATATTTCTTGATGAACATAAAATTAGAGCAAAGGGAGTGATATGTTCTTCAGGAATATTTTTCAAAAAGTTAAGGTAGTTTTACTTTCTATCCTTTAATCATATGTCTGACTAAAGCAGCAGTATCCGTTGTCTAGAAATAGATTCCTTTGTATCTTAAGTAGCAATGAAGATGCATTGATCATTTATTAACTCTACTAATCTCCTTTTCCTATTACTTTTGTTCATCTAGACCTTTTTCTTGTTTTTTTCCTCAATCTCCAAAATCTTCAGTGTTGTAATTGGTATCTTTCTTAGGAAATTTTAGGAAGATACTTTAGTTTAATCAACTACACATTGCAGCTATGTTTTCTGGAGAAAGTGCCATTCCCTCTATTTGTGTTACCTTTTGTTATTATTATATTCAAAAGTATGTAAGATTCTTAAGGGAAGAGTTTTTATTTGGTTTTTGTATGCTTCACCTAACATACATGCTGACTGATTGATAGTAGTCAGTGTGACTTTTAATGATCTGCTCCCATCCTAGGAAGAAGCCCTATCTGGATATTTCTGTTTCCAGTGCAATGAACACAGTCCCTTTGCCAGGTTAGTTCTAGGCTACTGGAAGCAAAAGATTGGGTTTATTTCATTCACTACAATAACCAAATAAAGAACAGTGTTTTACCTTTATCATCTTAAACCTAGAATGAAGATTGCTGTCCAGTCAGGACCAGATAGTCCCAGCCTTTCAAAAGGTGGGAACCATGGGCATAAACACAGAGTGGCTGGCTCATGTATTTCCTCATGGGAAAAAAAAAAAATGAAAGGGTTGGAATGGAAGTTCTCTAAAGTCTTTTCAAGGGCTAAACTTATTCCCAAATATGCCTGAGGAAAAATGTGCCCCAAATAATCATCTCAATTCTTTCATCTTTATGGATGATGCAGACATCCAGGAAATCCCTCAAAGTATTTTTATAACACTTCAAAAGCTGTCTGAGAAACCAAAAGATTGTGGTCAGTTCCCAATGGCAAAATCTGGCAGATATACTCCTCTTTTTAATCTGGGTAGAACAAAAATGATGTTGAATAACAATTCTGCTTTTACTTACTTTTCTAATAGATATAGGTCCCTTTCATTTAAAATAAAGTTGTATTTATATAATTATTATCTTAGACATCCTATAAATTTTCTTTGGTTAAAGTCAGCATTGTTGACATAGTCCTTGTGTTGGTATGATTTCTGGAATGTGCTTGTCTCTACTTTCCTCCTGTTCTCCTTCCCCAAATAAACTTTTGCTCAAAGAGAAATAATGGTTATGAACAAAACACTATTTTGGGTGTTAGGATCTGAGTTTAAGTCCCATCTCAGATATTCACTAGCTGTGTGATTCTAGGAAAGTCATTTTAACCTCTCTATGTTTTATAATAACAGCACAAACCTCAAGGGTTGTTGTAAACATAATGAGTTAGGATTTGAATACATGTCATTTAATTTCCATTTCCATTACAGTATTCTTTCCATTATACAATGTTAATGCATTGGAGGGAGCAGTTAGAAGGTCCCAAATACTCCCATTTCCCTTGTCACTACTCAGATACAGACCCTTATCATTTTTTCCTTGGCTATTTCAATAGCCTTATGATTAATCTTCTTGCCTCAAACTTTACTCCCAGCAGTTCATCTTCCATTCAGCTGCCAGTAATCTTCCTAAAATGTGTATCTGATCATAGCAACATTCTCCTTGTCCTTTCCTCAATTAATCTTAGTGAATCAATTACCTCTGGGATCAAATCTCTAGTGTGACTTTTGAAATCATTTACAACCTGGACTCTTCTACTTTTTTGTGTTTAATTTTTTTTTTTTAACACTTGAATCCCTTCTTCTTACTCTAATCTACTAATATTATCCTTTTGCTGTTTCTTGCACAGAAACCTTCCCTTCCTATCTCCTATTCTGTGACTACCTGACTTCTCTCCCTCCCCTCATCCTTGGAAACTCTTTTCTCACTGCTGCCTCCTAGTTTCCTTGGTTTTCTTCAAGACTCATTTCAGATCTCATCTTCTGTAAGGGGTCTTTCCCAGTTTACTGTTCCCTATCTACCTTCCCAATGCCTTTCTTCTGAGAAAATAATAGCTAAGTATAGCTTCTAATAAATATTGATAGAAGTATTAATAAATAATAATAAATAACAGCTTGATACCTTTTAATAAATAAATAGCTCAATATAGCAATTAATAAGTCCATAATAATAAATAACAGCTTGACATATCTATTAATAAATAATATATAATAGCTTGGTATGGTTACTTATAAATGCATAATAATAAATAATAACTTGATATAGCATTTTAAGGTTTGCAGAATGCTTTACATTAGTCACCTCACTTTATTCTCATAATAATCTTGTGAGATAGGTGCTCCAATTCCCCATTTTAAAGATGAAATAATTGATTCTGAGAGATTTAGTAAGTGAAGGGTAACACTTAAACTTGGGTCTTCCTGACTCTAAATTCAGCATTCTTATCTCCCATTTACATTGTGTATATATGTTATGTACATAGTAATTGGCATGGTGTTTTCCTAGTGTTTTCCTCCTTGAGGAATGAGGTTTTTACCTTTCATTGTTTCCCTAGAGCTTAGCAAAAGGCCTGATACATGGTCAAACCCTTTATAAATACTTTTTGATTGACTAATAGGTATTCTAAAAACCAAGTAGATTCACACAAAGCTACCAGTGCAGAAGGGATCTCTTGATAAGATATAAACATGATAAAGAAGAAAGGGTGGAAGTAGTAACGGAAAGGAAGAATGTCAAAAAGAAGTAAAGCAGAAAAATAATTTAAGGTCCAGTCCTTTACTCCCTTATTTTTCAATAACCTTTGCATTAGCTGTAATCAGAATTCATGAAACCTCCTTCTGTTACCTCTTCCTGGTATGGTGATGGTGTGTCCTTTTAAGGCCCAGACCTATGGAACATGTATTTTGGTAGGTTTTGGTTGGCAAAGTTTTGCATGTGATTTCACTGAAAAGATATATGCCTGCTGGGGACTAGCCTAGCCTAGGCCAACAAACTTCCTTATTCACTTGGCTCCAAGGCAACAACTATGCTTTTGGCTTTAACTTCTGAGAATCATATTCTAAATCAGAATTCTAACAACCTAAAAATCTGACACTGTTCAGAAAAGATACAGACAATTCTGTGTGGATATCATCCCCCTCCCAACATGCTTCAAGTTTTCTTCCTGAGCTCTCTAAATGGAAACTTACAGTCCAGTGAAGGGGATGCACAGCAGCATCAGGTTAGAGATGAGTTTAATTTTCATTGTTTAATATGTTGTGGAAGTTGGAGTTGATTATATTTCACTGTTTCCCTCTCTTTTGAGAATGTTTTGCCAGGAGCAGCAAAAATTTTAAGAATAATACCATGCTGTTTTGTTGGTTTGTTTCTTAATATTTTTCTATTTCATGGATTCAAGAAATAACTAATCAATAGAGAAATTCAGAGAGATTCCATTTCCTTCCCACTCCAATTTCTTCCACATAACTAGACAATAAGCAATCAATTAGCATTTGATAGGCTCCTGTTATGTGCCAGACACAAGGAATGTTTGGTATTGAAGACACAAAGACAATAGGGAAATCGTCGCAGTACTGAATCATGCAGCTCCTGGATGCCTGAGTTACTTTTGGAGTTAGAGTATCAAGTTAATTAGCTATAAAAATTAAAGGTTGAATGAGATCATCTTCTGGCTCTAGGATTCTATGAATACAATCAGACATTAAAAAGTCCAAAGCACCATAAAAAGTAGTAAGTGAGGAGAGAGGTGGGGAGGCGAGGGTGTTGATTAACTTACTGTGGAGTGTAGATAAACTTTTTGCTGATCTAGCATGTTTTATCAGTCAGCACATCAGCTGGCAATTAGTACTGATCTTAGTCCAAATGACCTCCTGGGTTGAATCCCACTCAGAATTTCTGGCTTGAAAATCCAGTAGGTAATTTCCTTTTTTTTTTTTTTTTTTTAATCTGAAGAGGCATCACCAAAAAATCTCAGAGAATAG
The DNA here is from genome assembly GCF_048593235.1 of Sminthopsis crassicaudata. Taxonomy (NCBI): domain Eukaryota; kingdom Metazoa; phylum Chordata; class Mammalia; order Dasyuromorphia; family Dasyuridae; genus Sminthopsis; species Sminthopsis crassicaudata. The sequence continues at coordinate 200,177,809 of NC_133617.1, forward strand.
TGATCCTTTTACTTATTCCAACAGAAACAGGCTTCTTTTTATTGAAATAAGACACTTTCAATGTATATATATATATATATATATATATATATATACACATACATATATATATAATATGCATATACATATATCTGTATACACATACACACGTTATATATACATATCTACATATATGTATATATACATATGTGTGAATATATAATATACATTAATTATATATAATTATATATATTCTAATGAGGCAAGTGAGGTTAAGTTACTACTGCCCATATATATTTGCATTAATGCAAATATATACATGTACTTGTATAAGTGAATACATGCACATTCACTTTTGTTGTAGCTGTAGAAATTGCAATATAATTTGGACCTCAATCTAGTGTACAAGTATAGACTCCTTAAAGAGAGATGGATTGCTGACTGCTACATGAAGCAAGTGTTCTCTTCTCATAAATGACAGACATAAGTTCAGTCATATCAGATCAATACCAATTTCATATTTTGGCCTAGGAATTGCTCAGATTTTCTCATTGACTTGGCAGAATGCAGAAAACCATTTTATCTGCCATTAATCCCACTAGCTTATATCCCAAGCATGGTGCCTGAGGGTCAAATACCTTCCCTGAAATAATTCATTTGAAACATTGAACTATCATCAACCAGAAAAATGTAAGGGTTCCATTTAATAAAACTAAATTGTGTCTACTTCTCTTTGACTAGCTATAGGTTTTTGAGCTAGTAATCTACACCAAGAACTGAAAACAGCTCAAAGTAGGAAAATAAGCAAAGGTAGGGAGTTTCCATGTGTATGCATAAATGCCCTGTTTAATCAGGACTGATGCTTAAGGCTGTTCTAAGTTTGGGATGGGGAAGCAGATCAAGTAAATATTTTGGACTTTTTAAGGGAATAATGCTGAAGAATTAATTTTTCTATATGGCATTTCTTTAATTTGTTTTTACTCTAAAGTTAATAACAACTTTTCCCTCTAATAGCTTTTGATGTTGAAGTAAATGACCCAAAGCTTTCTCAAGAACAAATTAACTGATAGAAACTTGTAGACAGAAAGACCTAGAATGTCCAAGTCTCACAGTGGGAATGGACTCTAGAAGTTATCTAGCTCTATCTGCACTGTAGCATCTGTAGCTCTGTAGCATCCCTAACAAGAATTCTTCCAATCTCTACTTGAAGATCTCTGGTAAAGGGTAATTCATTACCTTCAGAATCCACTATTTATTTTTGGATTATTTGAATTATTAAAATTAGTATTTTTTATCTCTACATTAATTCTAATTTAGCTCCATAAAACTCTCACCTGTTGTACATAGTTCTATTTGCATCAAGTAGAACAGCAGAAAAACAAAGATGATCAGTTTTTTATTTCATTTATGAAAGATTTTTAAATCACTCAGAATGACTGGTGGAAAAATATATAATTTATATATAATAAGAATCAGAAGAACTGATTTGGGAAAAGCAGGTTTCAAAGGATTCAAAATGAGATAAGAGGATCTTATGGACAAAGATTAAAATCTTCATCATCTTTTAACATCTTCCCTCTATTCTCATTAAGCATTGAGCTTTAAGACATTTATAATAAAGTCACTGTGTCTGGATTTAAATTTCAGCTTTCTAGGGAAAGTCAGTTCAGGAGACATAAGAAGTTCTCAGGAATGAAATTCTGAAGACATTAAGAGAAATAGATAGTTTTGTTGAGGAAGAACTAATTCTTTCTTGATTTACATACATTTGACATCATAGCAGGTTAACAGCCTACAAGGTTGTAAATTGTAAAAGAGAGATAAAGAAGGAATGTGGATGTCTTTTCTTCCAGGTAAGGAGATAGGATTCTTTTAGCAAGCTACTGTCAATCAGACTGGATGGGTTTTTTGCAAAGGACAAATAAGGAGCAAAAGATAAGAGATTTTATTGTTACACATTCCTTAACTAGGTGTGCAGTTTTGAGTAGATCCTAGGTTCTGACCCATCCTCCTGGATATTTCTATTTGTTTTTTGAGGATACTTCTCTTTTGATTTACTTCCTTCCCAACCCATGGCTCTTTCATTGTTGTCTCTAGTGTCTTAAATCTCATGCCCCTCTGTACACTTCATTGTACAGTTGTGGAAACTCCTCAAAGGCTCTTTTCTTTCCTCTCTTTCTGTGTTTTCTCTTGCCAACCTCACTAACTCCCTGTGGATATTACTATCTATAACATATGGAAATGACTCCCACATCTACATGTCCATCCTCAGTTTCTTCCTGAAACTTCAGTCCTAGATCACAAATTGTCTCTAAACATTTCAAGCTGCATATTCCAAAGACATCTTAAACTCTACGTGTTTAAAACAGTACTGATTATTTGTTTCCCTAAATTCTCTTCTCTTCCAAATTTCCTTATTTCTGTTGATGGCACTATCATCCTTGCAGTTTATCAGGTTGGCAATCTAAGCATTATCCTCTACTCCTCATATTCCTTCACTCTGTATATCCAGTCTGCTGACAAATCTTGCCATGTCTTCCTTTATAAAATCTCTTGCACATGATCTTTTTTCTCCATTCACACTACTATCATTTCCTTGCTGCATTTTTCTCCCCATCCCATGCCACCCTTTACTCCTCCTTTTCTTTTATTTCCTCCCCTTTTCCTTCTCATTCTTTTCTGTCTCTTTCTCTTCTCCTCCTCATTTTGCTCTTCCTTCTCTTCTCTTTCTACTCTCCTCCTCATTTTCCTTCTCCTTTTACTTCTTTTCTTCCTCCATCCTTCTTTTCCTCCTTTTCTCCCTACTTAAATTGGTCCTTATTTACCTTTTAAGCCTCTTTGGACTTAAATCTCCCTTCCATGAGCTACAAACCAGTCAAATTGACCTTCTCTTTGGTTTTTTTTTTTTTTTTTTTTTTTTTTTTTTTTTTTTTTTTTTTTTTTTTAACACACGAACTCCATCATTCATCTCTTTGTCTATGGACTGACTATCCCTCATTCCTGGAATTCATTTTCTTCTTCCTTCAACTACTGAGTTCCTCTCTTTATTTAAGCAGCTTAAGGATCAACTTTTGCATGAAACCTTTATTGATCCCACCAAAACTGCTAGTAACTTTACTGCCAAGTTACTTTCCATCTAATTACTCCCTTTATATTAACACAACATTTATGCTGCTTATATTTCTATTTATACTTGTCTTTCTTAATTAGAGTATAAACTCCTTCTGAATAGGGAGTTTCATTCTTTATCCTTATAACCCCAACACTTAGCACAGTAACTAAATACATAGTAGGTGATTACTAAATACTTAGAGATTAGTTTATGACTGGACATAGAATTCATATGGTGGAATAATATTAAACAAACCTGGAAGGATAGATTAGGACTAAAATATCAAGGAATTTAAATGCCAATCAGAATTCTTTGCAATTTTTTCAAGCTCTGGGAATTACTGAAGCATAATGAGTAAAGGAATGACATGGTTAGGCTTGTGCTTTAAGAATATTAATTTGAAACAATGTGGATAATAGTTTTTCCCCTTTTGTTAAGGGGAAAAGCTAAAGGCAAGGATACTGGTTAGGAGGGATACATGTTATTAATAAGGATAAATGTAATATCTACCATTTGGGGCCAATTACATTTCCATGGTCAGATTGAAGTGAGAGCCATGGTTCATAGTTTAAAAGAATTCAAAGATATTCTCTTAAAGTAACAAAAAAGTTTATGCTATAGCTGTTGGGCTGGTCTCTAAAGGAAGTCTATCAAATTAGAAGTTTAGGGAGAACTTTATATACTGAAAATCTGGGGCTTAGCTAGCAGGTTAACAGCCTACAAGGTTGTAAATTGTAAAAGAGAGATAAGAAGGAATCAGGATGTCTTTTCTTCCAGGTAAGGAGTCAGGATTCTTTTAGCAAGGTACTGTCAATCAGACTGGATGGGTTTTTTGCAAAGGACAAATAAGGAGCAAAAGATAAGAGATTTTATTGTTACACATTCCTTAACTAGGTGTGCAGTTTTGAGTATATCCTAGGTTCTGACCCATCATCTCTTCCTTATTTTCTGTCTTTTGAGTAGAGGAAATTCTGGAGCCAAGGGCTGGGAACCTATCAAGACCTAGTCTACATATATCCATAGAATACTGTGTTCCCTTTTGATTTTCTGGGAAGAATTCAGAAATGGAGGATAGAATGTAAATTCTTTGATAGAATATCAACTTCTTGAGGTGAAGGGCTGTTTCATTTTTATTTTATATTATATGATTTTTGTTTCTCTAATGCATTGTACAGTGATTGCCCCAAATGCTAACTGATTGATTGACTCATTGATAGTGAAGAGTTCTAAACTATGCAAATGAGGAGGCATTGTACATAATTGCGGTATTTATTTTGGAGAAGGGGGCACAAGGTGAAAAAATTTTTGAAGAATTAGCATATAAAAAAGGATTATTCAGTTTGGCACCAGAGGAGGAATGAGAGAAATTGCAAGGAAGCCTATTTAGGTCACCTCTATCAATTAATGTTATCCACAAGTGAAATATTCCTATAGTTCCTCCTTTCTTGTTGGAAATTTTTGTATGCAGGGCTCTCCAGCCAGGAATAGATTGGACTGAGTGCTCTCTGAGGTATTTGCAATTCACAGACTCCATGATCTTATACTTTGAAGACTGGCCTCAACCTGTTGTTTTTAAGCCAATTTATGTTAGTAGGGAGAAAAGAAAAGACCCTGGCAAATGATTAGCAAGCCAAGAAAGCTGCAGAAGGAGTTGATTGGGACCTCAGTGTTTTTCTTTCCATCCACTGGTTTCTCATATTTGATATACTCACATTAGATTAGAAGAGTGAAGCTGTGTTTCAGACTCCATAGAAGTTGAATTCCAGCAAATTCCAAATTGAAAAATAAACTTTGTCCTATCTCTTTAGAAGTGGGCTTTTTGCATTACTGTGTTTCCATTGGTTAATTCACAAGTATATAGAGGTTTAGACATTCTCTTATATTCTTTTCCCAAAATTATTTCTCTTACCATCTCTTGGCAACTTCCCCCTACTCTCATCAAGCATTGACATTGTAATGAGTTTTAAGATATTTATAATGAAGCCATTTTATATGAATTTAAATTTCAGTCTTCTTGAATTGTTTCCAATTTTTCCTGGGGATATTCTACCAGCATTTAAATAATGAGTATCAGCATTTGGGATTTCAGAATGTTTTTATTGGAGAGGCCCTATCAGCAATGGGGAGATCTCTTGATAAATCCAATCTTAAGGACAGTTAGAGAAAACAAACAAACAAACAAACAAACTACCTGAAAATTGTTATAGAACTTCCTAGCTGGAATCAGTTTGGTTTAGTGGTGCCAACCTAATTTACTTGGTAATAGTCCATAACATTCTGAGACACAATAAAGTTTAATGTACTTTAGATGCTTGAAGGATTTGGGAAGCTATCAAATTTTTTCAGGCTTCTTTCATCCCTCTGCTAAGGAAAACTGTCATCTACTTCCAACTTGGTTTGCAGGCAGATAACCCATTCAGAATAGGGAATGCATGAAGTCTAGAAAGGCTTACAGCCCTTCGAAATGGTAATTTCAATATGAAAATCTAAGGAGGATTAACGACAAGAAAACTAAGTCAGGGAACATAATAATCAATTTGTAATGATTCAAATGTTTCAAACAATTTCCCCCCAAGGAAAACAATAATTTGTAGCATTTTAATCTATACAATGGTTTCTGAGTATTCAGAAGACTACATTCAGGTCATGTTACAAAGAAGTTAAGTGTGATTTCTACTTCAGTGAGCTTCTTAGTAGAAGGAAATTTTTTTCTTATCTCAGATCATTATGAGTTAATAATAGTAATAATGATAATAATAATAATAATAATAATAATAATAATAATAATAATAATAATAATAATAAATAAGTGTGAAATCCAGGTTAGCACCCTGAATGCCTTAGAATTAGCCAGAGTCAGGATAAGCAAAAGTCCTTGGTCTTTAAGGGGTGAAATGAAGGGAATGGATGCAAGCTCTCCATGACCTCCCTTCTCCTTATCCACAGCCAAAGTGACCCTGGATTGTCTTACTCCACCCTCTAGTCCCTCCTACAATTAACTGTATACACCAAAAGGTGGAGCCAGCACAGAATAGTGAGAAAGGCCATTTTCCAAGCATATGCTAATAGAGTATTGTCCAATTGGTAATTAGCCTTAAGTGCTGGGTTGTTTCATTCCAGTACACCAACTCAGAGTCTTAGCCCTTTACATCTCTCTCTTTCATTTTAGAACACAGTTGGTCACACCATCCCTGACTTCTAAGGGAGGTAAGAACCTCAAAAAGGAGGTGATCACAACCTCCCTGACTTTTCAGGAAAGGAGGTAAAAACAATGAAAAGGAGATAATCGTGCCCCCCCCCCCCCATCTCAGGTAGTGATGTGAAAGCTAAAAAGCAGATGATCATGCCCTCCCTGACTTCTCAGGAAAGGAGATGAAAAACACCAATGGGAAGTGAGCAGTCAAGCCAGATATTACTAGCGGGTTTCTGGGCTGAAGGGTCTTACTAGAAACAGGTATGCACAAACCCATCAGCATGGGAGGTATTACACAAGCACATAGCAATAACACATAGGGTATTAGTGATTACTCTCCCCAAAGCCAGTACAGGCTAAATGTGGTGTAACAAACATGAATTGTACATGCAAGTAGTGATATAACAAATAATATAAATCAACATGGTGTTGTAAAAGATTTCCAGAAGTCCTAGAAGAAGGGTATGTAAACAACAGTCACACATATGCCTTCTTCAGCAGCCAAGAAGTAATCCAAAACCAATCTATTGTCCATTGCTTCATGTGTCAGGGAATACAATGATCTCCACAAGTTTTTGAAGTCCTGCAACAGTCTTTTTGTATGTCAGGGAATCCAATGATTCCTGCAGATTTTGAAGTACTGCAACAGTCTTATCATTTCTCAGAAAATCCAATGATTACTGAGAGGTTTCAAGTTCTACACCAATCTTATCATGTCTCAGAGAATCCAATGATTCCTGAGGGTTTTGAAGTCCAACAATTTTTGATGTCCATGAGTCTAATGCTATAACTGCCAGGTTCTTTCAGTGGGGGGCACAGTCAGCAATGGAACCACCCAATGTTTCTTGGGCCTTCTTCTTCATTTCAAGGGTCTGTTCCGTCTCTCTCTGATGGACAAGGCAAATGTGGCTTGTTGACACCCATCTGATTCCTTCTCCATCTGTGGAGATACAAACAAACCCTCTCCCCCAAGCAGTTAACCTATCTGCTCCCTTCCATTCACCACTTTCTGGATCTTTCCACATCACCTGGTGATTATCTAAAGATAGTGGAGCTGCTCACACTGGACACTGCCCTTCTAGTAGGTTATAAAACCTGTCTGCCAGAGCCAGTGCATCATTGTCAAAGTCAAAAAGTTAATAGAATAAAGAGCTAGATTTAGAAGTTCTCTAGGATTACCTGTGGTTCCCCCTTTCTTTTGTTTTTGGAGGAGCATCTTAATGTCTCTGTTTCTCCTCTCTACTATTGCCTGTCCTTGAAGATTAAAAGGAATGCCAATGGTGTATAAAATCTTATACTGTACACAAAAGTGTGCAAAATGTTTAGAAATATATGTAGCTCCACTGTCTGTTTTTATTGTTTGTGGCACACCCATAATTGTAAATGCTTGTATAAAGAATTCAGTGACCATTTGGACTGTCTCTTTTGCTGTTGGTATTGCAAAAGTGAATCCTGAAAAGGTATCTACCACAACATGGATAAAAGACAGATGAACAAAAGATTTATAATGGGTCACATCCATTTGCCAAATTTCATTAGGTCTCAAACCATGAGGGTTCTTCCCTGGAGGGAGTGTAAGAGCGTGTAAAGGAAGGCAAGCTGAATATGCTTTTACTATGCTCCTAACTTCCTCTCTTGTTATTCCAAATTGTAAACATAAAGCTCAAGCAACCTGATGATATTTCAAATGAGATTCTTATAATTCCTGAAATAAAGGAGTATTGGCCAACATGTTTGAATTAGTATCAAAAATAGGACCTGGAAGTCCACCATGAGAATGGGCATGCAAGATATAAATCTTACCTGGATGCTTTCTCACTTGCTCTTGAAGTTCCTTAAAGAACTGATATATATTAGAGGCTACAAATTTTATTTGAGTTGTGGCAATTCTTTGTACCACTCTTAGTGAATAGGCCAAATCAAATATCATATTTATATCTCCTGGATAATAAGTAATTGCTAGGATGATTGCATACAATTCATTCTGCTGAGTGGACTGAAAAGAAGTTCTGACTACTCTCTTTATAGTTAAGTCAGGAGAGTATACAGCACAAATATTATGTTTGGATGCATCTGTAAAGATAGTTGGTCCTTTAAGAGGAACTTTAGAAACTTTTTCTTCAAGAATCCATTGCCAATTATGTAATTGTTTGGTTATCTTTAATGGAGATCTGTGTGTAAAATTTGGAGCTGTGGCCAATAAAATTTGCCACTCTGGGATGGTTTCACAGCATACATTAATTTGTGCATTAGTATAAAAGGTGTATATCTTGTCAGTTCTTATCCCAGATAATTGTACTGCTCATTTAATGGCCTTTAATAAAATTCTAGCCACAAGCATTGGGTAAGGAGTAAGGCTTTGTTCTGGTTTTGCTGGGAGGTTCACCCACTCTATCACACTGTCTCCTTGATGAAGGATTGCTATAGGTGCCTCTTGTGTAGCAAAAACATTGATATTTCCAAGGCTTTTTGAGTGACTCTTTCAACTACATTGGATAAAGCCAGTTCAACTTCTCTCAAAGCCTCTTGAGCTTCTTTTGTAAGTTGTTGTGGTGAGTTTAAAGCACTGTCTTCCCTTAAAATGTCATATAATGGTTGTGATTGATAGGTAATCAAACCTAACACTGGATGCATCCATTGGATATCTCCTATCAATTTCTGAAAGTCATTTGAGGTGTTTAGCTTCTCTGTTCTTCAGAAAAGTTTTTGTACTGTAAGCCCCTTAGGGTATACTTCATATCCTAAATATTGAAAAGGGGTATGTCTGTGAATTTTTTCTGGAGCTATGTGCAATTTATAATTCCTTAGTGTTTCTGTGGTCTTTTGTAGACATGCTTCTAACATTTGTTCCTCAGGTGCACATCCCAATATATCATCCATGTAATGTAATAACATTACTTTTAGAAATGCTTTCTTCCTGGAGTAAGAGCAGCAGCAACATACATTTGATATATAGTAGGGCTGTTTTTCATTCCCTGTGGCAAAACTGTCCATTCATATCTTTTATAAGGTTCAGCTAAGTTAATGCTGGGCACTGAAAAGGAAAATCTTTTCATATCCTCCTTATCTAGAGGGATAGAATAGAAACAATCCTTAATGTCTTTAACTCAAAGAAGCCATTCTCTAGACAATTGAGTAGGAGATGGAAGTCCAGGCTGAAGAATTCCCATAGCTTCCATCTGTTCATTTACCTTTCTTAAATTGGTCAACATCCTCCATTTTCCCGATTTCTTTCTTACAACAAATACTGGGGAATTCCAAGGACTTAGAGAAGGTTGTAAGTGTCCTTAGTAAAATTGCTCCTGTACTGTATCTAATAAAGCCTGAATTTTATTGCTACCTAAGGGCCACTGTTCTATCCACATTAGTGTATCAGTTTTCCATTGGATAGGAACAGGTGAAAGTTTAGGCAGGCCTTCAATGGAAGCCCTGTCTAAAAAACAAAAGTACTCATTTTTAATCCTAAGTGTTGTAAAATGCCTCTTTCTCACAGATTGATGGGGATTTTTTCAGCTATGAAAGGAATAAAACCTCCTGTTTCTCTTTCAAATATCCATCTCAAAGGGATAGCACTAACTTCAGCTGCTATTGATCCTCCTACACCAGACATGTAGGTGTTTGCCTTAATCTTTGCCCAGTGACTCGGCCAATTGGCACCTCTAATGACTGTGCGATTTGCACCAGTGTTCATCAATCCTTCTAATGATATGCCATTTATATAGATAGTGAGCATAGGTCAGTCAGCTGTCACAGCTGTTGTCAAGTATATTCCTGGATTTTGTTTCTTGGAGTCAGAATCTGGGCGACTATCACCAGGTTGCTTATTAGGAGTCTGTATCAGTAAACTGATGCTACTACTTCTCCTGGTTAATAAGTCACACATTGTCTACCTGTATTAGTGACTGGGATATTATCCACACATTCTCCAGTTTCCCACATCAGATGGGATGGACATTGTTTTGTAAGTACTCTCAGGAGGTGAAATTGTCAAGCCTACTGTGCCTAGAGGCAAGGGATCCATAGGCTGGAGAGGAACAGATTTCACCTCTCCAGGGGGTATTTCAGTTGTCCCAGCTGCATAAAATTCTATATTCCCCAATATTTCCCCCTTTCTCCCATAAGGTTGCTTCCTGGCTTATTGGTCATATCTGGGTATTGAATTTCTAAAGGCTTTCTGGGTGTGGCATCGGCTGCCATCATGTCCCAAGTATTTTTTGCCTTGGCCTTGGGGCTGGGCCCTTCATCCCACTTCCCTGAATCAATCTACACTCTGATGCCCAATGGAACCCTCTGTTGCATTTTGGACATGGGGTTTTGGGTCTTGTTCTCCCACCCTGTTTTCTCACTCTGTCTCTATGCCAACATTGAGCTTTCAGATGCTTTACTTTACTACAATGAAAGCATTGATGGGTCTCTCTGGAAGTCTCTTTCCAAAAGGCACCCTGTCTTCCCATGTTCAGATCTTGGGAAGCATGGCTATAAAAGGTATTTGTGCCCACTGTGGCATAGCGTCTTATGATCTCCTCTAAAGGAGAATCCTTGCATAGTCCTAATATAATCCTTCTACAAACCACATTAGCATTTTCTTTAGCAAGTTGCCTTATCATAATGTCTGTTATTATATTTTCGCTAATAGTTCATATGACAGCTGTCTGCAAATGTCCCACAAAATCAGCAAAGGGTTCATTTGGCCCTTGTGCAATTTTTGTGAAGTCCTCACCCATGTCATTTCTACTGGGAAGAGAAGCCCCATGCTTTGATAGCAGCAGCAACAATTTGCTCATATGCCACTATGGGGTAATTAATCTGTACTGAAATGTCTGCATAAGAACTTATACCTGTTAGTTGGTCACAGGTGATTGGAGTTGATTAACTCCACTTTGACTATTTCATTGGGCTTGTGTCCTACAGAGCTCATTATATTCAGAAAGCCACAACAAGTTTTGTCCAGGTTCTAAGCATGTCCTTGCTATTTCCAGGGATTTCCAGTCCCTAGGGGTTAAGACTTCATAAGCCAAATTCTGGAATAACATGTTAACATAAGCTGATGTAGCCCCATAAAGAGAGCAAGCCTTTTTCAGGTCTTTGAAGATTTATAGATCAAAAGGAGTGTATCTTCTGCTTTCTTGACTTAAAGAGTTAAAGGTGTTGAATCACAGGATACATTTCTATTCTTAAATCAGCTGTATCCTATCCTTCTTCTGTGGCTTTAAGTATTGCCTTTTGCAATCTAGTCTTAGGAGCGGGTGATTGCTGGGTGGGGAGGTACTGGTGATGTCACTGCCCCTCTCACTCCTCCTCCTCCCTCCATCCTGGAAGGTGGAGTTGATGGGGGTGTGTCAAGGACTTGCTCCAGTTTAGGAGGAGTTAAAGCTGCCTTGTGAGAACCAGAATCACCACACCCTTCATCATCACTCAACTCCTCATGTCTTTTTGTGATATTGCCATTAATCTGTCCTTTGTCTTCCTCTTTTTCCTCATACTTCCTCATCCGGCTGTTCTTAAAACTTTTCTTTTTTTCTATAACTTGCAAGATTCTTTAAGGCCAATTGTATTATGCTGTATATATAGAGTGCCTTCTTGGAAATTGAATCAGGACCTTTATCATTGTAGTATTCACATAGTTGATCTCCTACAAGTTTCCAATTATCTGCCCCTATATCTTCTTCCTTTAAGAACCAAGGGAACATACATTCTAATGTACCCAAGAGTCTAGAGATCTGCTCCTAAGTTACAATTAAGCCTTGTTCCTTGATTATCTCAAGAATGGTTTCTGTAGTGCCCCCTTGGGGCGGGGGTAGGGGTGGAGCTGGGGATGGGGTAGAATCTTTTGCTAATATCTGCCCTATTTCAGCTATAAAAGGTTACTAATTTAGCCCTTAACAAAGTAAGTTCCCTGTTTGTCTATTAAAATATTCACCCTATTTCCTGGTTACCTGGAACTTCTCCAGTGAAATTAGAGTCCTTGGTTCACATGTTGGGCATCAAATGTGAAGACCGACTTAGCACCCTGGATACCTTAGAATCAGCCGAAGTCAGGCTCAGCAAAAATCCTTGGTCTTTATTCTTGGTCTTTAGGGAGAGAAGTGAAGGGAATGGACACAAGCTCTTCACGACCTCCCTTCTCCTCATCCACAGCCAAAGTGACTCTGGCTTGTCTTACTCCAATCCCTAATCCCTCCTACAATTATCTGTATACACCAAAAGATGGAGCCAGCTTAGAATAGTGAGAAGGGCCATTTTCCAAGCATATGCTAATAGAGTATTTTCCAATAGCTAATTGGCCTTACATGCTCGGTTGTCTGATTCCAGTGCACATATTCAGAGTTTCAGCCCTTTACAATAAAGAATAATAAATAGTATTCATATAGCATTTTGAAGTTTGCAGAATCTACACAAATATAGTCTTATTTGTTCCTGAGAAGTTGGTGCTATTATTATTCCCATTTTACAGACAAGGCAACTGAGGCAGACAAAGGTTAAACAATTTGACACAGGATTACACAGTTAGTAAATGTCCAAGGCCAGACTTAAAGTTAGGACTTTCTGAATTTAAGTCTATTACTGTGCCACCTAAGAACTTCTAGCAAAGAAACAATATCTTTACTAAGATATCTTTTTCCCCTGAATGAACCCTGTTCCAGATTCCTTGTCCCTTATCTCTGTCCACCCTTTAACCCTCTGTTAGGATTACCAGGTGAGAACTCAGGTTGTCTGGACAGTGACAAGGTGAGAACTCAGGTCGTCTGGACAGTGAGAAGGTGAGAATTCAGGTTGACTTGACAGTTCTCTGGCTCAGTCCTTTGGTTCTGGCCTTTAAAGGGAGTTTACACCTTAGGAATTCTAGGAGGAGCAAGCTCATTGGTTGAAGTAATGTTTCCCAGAAGCCCTTGCGTTATCCCACACCCATTCTCTGGGAGGATAAAAGAAAGGCAGCATTAGGTCTGAGAGAATGGACTCTGGGATAAAGTCTTGAAGCCAGGCAGGCTGAAAGGAGACCAGTCTGATTTGAGAAAGGACAAGAGTTGGAGGAGATTCAGAGCTCCCAAGAAACCTGCGCACAGAGGAAAAGATTTTACAGATCTCCTCTACTGCCTCAGTTTCCTCAACTGTCAAATAGTGATGATAATAGCATCTACTTTCCAGGTATTTTGTGAGAACGAAATGAAATAATATTTGTAAAAGTGCTTAGTTCAGTATGTGGCACACAATAGACACTACAGGAATGTTTATTTACTACTCTTCTCTTTTTCCTGTCCACGCCAAGAAACTGTATCACTCTAATCACTAGGAATTACTACCTTTCCTCATATGTCAACCTCAAACTTGTCATTCTTCATCTTTTAACCCTTGGATCCGTTTCCTGGGTCTTTACTTCTGACATTAGAAAGGGTAGAAATAGATCATAGAATACCAGAGCAGAAAAAGACTTCAAATCTCAGTTCATTCAACTGATATAACATCCTTGATAAATGATGTAAAATGTGCTAACCCACTAAGGTGAGTATCTAAGCTCTGAATCTACTTCCTCCTTCTCCTACCCCCTACAAAGAATAGTCTCCATTCTTTGTTCTATCTTCTAATATCATAGTTAATAACATGAGGTTAAACATCTCTCGCTGAAGCTACCACAAATTTGTGCCAATTTAATTTATATTTTTTGTTCCATCTTCATTTTCTGAGCCTTGACTCATAGCTTTTTGTTGCAGCAGTACAAATAAAATCTTATTGGTCATAAAAGCATTAAATTTATATAAAGTGACTTTTAAAAGACTAAGTGATTTATCTTAGTTCTTAAATGATAAAATATCTTAACAGGACTTTCAAACATCATCATTGCACCCTGAAGAAATTATTCTATGTAAAAAGAAATAAATTTCATAAAGGAAATCAGCAGCAAAATAAGAGCAGATATTATGAGATACCTAGGTATTTATTTGAACTGAATAAAAGGCTTCATTGGTATTAATCATTAGGGATCTGAGCCAAAAATAAAGCTGTTGTTTTGTGACCATGAGAAAATGTCTCTTCAGTCTTCATGAAGCCAGGAAATAGTTTGCAGTGAAGTTGTTGGAACGGAACTTACTTCCACAAGATTGTTTCAACTTGTCTTTGAAGATATAAGAAAGTAGGAATCTACTACTTCTAAAAGCAGCTCATTCTCCTTTTTGATATTGTTAGGAAGACTGATCTTCAATCAAACCTAAATCTGTTGTGCAATTTTTGACTTTTATTCCTAATTCTGCCCTTTGGGTTAAGCAGAATAAATCTAATATCTCTTCCACATGACGTCTCTTCAAATAGTTGAAGAAAGCTCCACATTCCCCCAAGTCTTTTTTTACTCCAGGCTAAATATCCCTGTGTCTTTCAACAAATCTTCATAAAGCATGATTCTGAAGCCCTTTGACATCCTTTTGTTCTCTTTAGGATGAGTTGCTCCTTAGTAATGTCACTCCTAAAAACTCCAAAATGAATGCAATATTTCAAATAGGAGCTGGCAAGAACAGAATCCAAAAAAGGTTATTTATCTCTTTTTAAATTTTATCAGTAGGAGGATGGCCACCTGATGATAAATATTTTAAATTGTAGCAATCTGTGAAGTAAAGAACAATCTACCAATATCCCTAAATTGTATGTAGCCCCCTAGTGCTTCTGCAATGATGGTATCAGAGTGTTAGGAAAGGGAGAAGAGGGTGTTAGAATCATATTTTTAAAACATTTATCGTGTGAACTTGACTATTGGATTTTTAAATGTGAAATGCTTGTCCCATGATTAACAAATAGGGATATTGCTGTAGGACATGAATCATATCAATCTTGTCATTCTTGTAACTGACAACAGAAGAAAGAAGGAAGTTACACCTAAGGGGAAGAATGACTCAAAAATAGTCCTCAGAGAGGAAAAGAAAGACATCAGTGAAGTGAACAGTACAAAGGAAATAATTTAATGAAATACTTGGTAATCATGTATGAAAATCCTAATGATAAGTATTTGCAAAAAGACCTTGTACATAAGCTATAGTTATTTTCATGGGGGTCTTTTAAAAATAATTATTTAATGTTTCAGATATTACTTAGGTGCCTAACGATGAAGTGGCAGAAAAAATTTTGGAAAGAATTTAATTTTTTGGTTTGTTGTCAGGTCCATCTCTTTGTCATCCCATCTGGGGTTTTCTTGGCAAAGAAAATGGAATGGTTTGCCATTTCTTTCTCCAGCTCATTTTATAGATAAAGAACTAAGACAAACAGAGTTAAATTATTTGCCCAGAATTACATGGCAGTTAAGTGTCTGAGACAGGGTTGAACTCATAAGATAAGTCTTCTTGACATCAGGCCTGATATTATCCCCTATACCACGTAGGTGCTCCAAAGAATTTGATAAGACCCTAACAAATTAAATTACTAAATACTCTAATACTTGATGGCTTAAATACAAGGGAGGCAAAAGGTAAGAATGAGAAATATAAACATATAATGTATACATGCATACACATATGCCTATGTAAACACACTTATTTACACATATATCCATATGCATATATACACATATTTACATATATACTTATGTGAATGAAACCATATTTCAGGAAGATCATATGAGAAAATCCTAAGATTTGTAGTTTGCCCAGTAGCTTTAAGTCAGAATAGCAGTTATTTTCATGAATTCCTCCATCTTTTGAAGCAAGTTAAAAAATAGCAATCAGATATTGGTAGAGAAAAACATACAGAAGGTTCCTGTAAAATTATTTCCCCACCCACTTCCCCACTCCCATCACTCCTATGTCCTACTTCCATTGTAGAGTTATAATTTATTATGTGAAATCATTATTTCTTCTTTCTGTCAAGCTGGTCTGTGCTATATTCCAGTGATGATATTGGTTTCATTTCTGTCACCATATTTGTTTATACAAATGCTCCCTCTATCCCATTTCTCCTTCATTGGGTCCTTGATTTCCTTTCATGATTTTATCATCTTAATATGTAGTGCAACTCTACTCTGCCTTTTACCTCTCATTATTTTTAAATAATATTTATCCTTTCGGAGCCAAATTAGAGGTATACGTATCATCTCACCAAGTTACAGGGATACCGATGCATTTAGGATTTCCTACTTGTATGAGGATTACTAATTTTCTCTAATAACTTCTTATTTTTATGTTAGATCCTTGAAGACATGTTTTGTCTTTCTAATTTTAGTGCTAATACAATTCCTGATACATGTAGATCTTTAATGAATATTTGTAACATTGACTGATTGCATTTGCCCATAGACATTTGAGGCATATTTTAATTTTTTTTATTCATTCCTGTTTTTGTTTCCTGTAACTCTCTGTGTATTTGTTGTCCTTTTTACTATAGAATAATTATACTCTAAAGTATCTAGCTTATATTTAAATATAGGCAGTTTCCTTCTTTTTCTTTCTTTTAAATTTGAGGCCTTTTAAAATAGATTTGCAAGACACATAAAAAATGTATTTTTATTATTCCTTTTGGGTACATCCTATAGGTTGCCAAAAATCCATCATGTCTATATTTCAGACAGGGTCCAGAAATTCCAAACTTGTTCTCAGATATCATGTTTTTAATCAATTGTTTAACATTCCAAACCATCCCTCTCTTTTCAAGTGCTTGCCTTTAACTAGCAACAAAATCATGGGATTTGACAAGTTTTGAGAAGTTCTGTTAGGTCTACAAGGCACAGTCGACTTGCTTATTTTGATGAAGTATCTATTAGCATCCTTTGAAAGAATAAGATCACACTTTAAATGCAGCACATTTATTATTGGCTGCTTCAAAATTTGGCTACTACCACCTATATACTCAAAGAGCAATGCAAACTTAATTGTCTGTGCTCCCTTCCATAAGCTGAACTGGAGGCACAAATTTTAATAAATGATCTGAGTTGAGGATAAGCATTAGGCTGAAATAGTCAAGTTTAATGCAGATGTCTGATCTTTTATCAGATTCCATAATGCATCTTAGCATCATTGAATGAATATGTGATGTACTTGAATCTTGAGTATTGTCCATCAAAGATGGAAAAAATAGGCTAGGAGCAGACTTCATATATTAACAGTTTAGATGTCATTAAGTTCAGCTTCCTTTTTGGGGGCTTTGTCCAAGGTTACACAAGAAGAGAGTGACAAAGCTAGGATTAGAACCCAGGTTGATTTGATTTCTGACCTAAACATTATTTGCTGACACTATTAATGGTAAGGGGCAGCTATGTGGTGCAGTGGATAGAGTGCTAGGCCTGGAATCAGGAAGATTCCTTTTTTTTGAGTTCAAATTTGGTTTCAAATCTTTACTAGCTGTGTGAGCCTGGGCAAGTCATTTAACTCTATTTGCCTCAGTTTCCTCATCTGATAAACTGAACTAGAGGAGAAAATGGCAAACCAATTCAGATCTTTGCCAAGAAAACTCCAAATGGGATCATAAAGAGTCAGACCTAACTAAAAATAAATGACTGAACAAATTAATAGTAGAATGTTCAGTAAAATTATTATTATTATTATTATTATTTACTGTGTTTCTGGTTATTCTAGATATTATAGATTCAAGACATTCTTTCAGAAGAGAAGTTTCCTTAATTAAGCAAAAATTCCAAAAACTCCTCTAAGGCATACTGCTTTATTGCATACTCTCAATACTGACTCATGTCCCCTGATAACCGAGTCCTTCTTTACCAAGAAATTTAATTATGTTCATCACTAGTTCTAAGATCACTCATTTTCTTGATTTGTTTTGCCCTTTTGGACTCTTGGCCATGAAAGAAAGTTGAAGATATTCCCTTTGAGAGCTTTTATGTCCAGAAAACAGATTTAGTATTTTTCAAGCTCCTCTAGCCATAGCTAAGTATGTCCGGAGGCAATTTTTTTTAAAGAACACTTCCCTTTTAAACTTTAGTAAAAACCTAATTAAAGTTAGACCCCACTCATTTGGAATTTGCAGGTTTTCAGATAAAGTTACTCAATTTTTAGTTTAGTTTTTCTTCTATTAATTTTAAATATCTACCTTATAAATAAATTGGCTTCATTGTAAAAACCTTTAAATACTTTTTCAAAGGGAGGGCTCAAGAAACTAATTACTTGTGTATATTTATAGATTCATTAATTATCATTTATTAAAGTACTTTTATTTTTATAAGAAGAGCACTAATGGCTCTGGGATCACTTCACTTCTTAGGAGGCAGCAATGAAAGGAGGACTGGATTTGGATTTAATGGGCTAAGATCTAGATCTAGGATCCCATCCTAGCTTTAACATTTATTAACTGTGTGATCTTGGACACATCATTTCTTTAATTTCATGTTCTTATACAGAAATAAAAAAATTGGACTATCTGACCCTTCTTGCTCTAAACTGATGATTCTATCATTCTGCTAGGACTTTCTGTCTCAGGAAAGGGAATGAGGGGCAACTATATTGACTCCATTTGATGCCACTAATAAGGGAGCCCAGTTTCTTATACAAAAATTAATCATGCCAATCAATCAAAAGGCCTCCTTTCAATGATTATAAAAACAAAGAAGGGTGATTGCTCTTTCCTTTTGCTCACTTTGCCTCAGTTGCCCCAAATATTCGTTTAAATTTCATTTCATCTGTATTTTATTTTATTTTTTTAAAGTTCAGAAATAGTGAGGAGGACACATTATTATTCCTCTTAGGTCTTCTTCCATTTCTTCACCTTCATTCAGGAATGGATTCTAAGATTACCTAGGTTACCATAACCTGACGTTATGTATATAATATGCTAATGTATCACGTAAGATTTTGAAGACCAATTTTTATCTGATTTGTTTATATAGTCACAGTTTGCTAAGTACAGAGACAATGTGACATACCAGAAAGACCACAGGACTTAGATTTAAAAGACTTGGATTTAAATTTTTTCTCAGATACTGAGTAATCTTATTAAGGATTGTTTGATCAGGCTTTTTGAACTTCTGTTTGCTCAATTGTTTTGAAGAAAGTGCTTAAAATATCGTACCCTCTTTACCTTCTTCTCCACAACTGCTGACTCAGTCTTCAGTGGTTCACTATTACTTCTAGGTTAAAAAATAAAAATCTTCTATTTAGTGTTCAAAGATCTTCACAACTTTCTCTATACCCTACCTTTCAGGTCCTTTTACACTTTACTCATCCCTACTCTCACATACACTACACTGTACTGATACTGACCTTCTTTCTGTTAGTGAATAAGTCACTCCATCTCTCAACATGGAGCATTTTCATTGGCTTTCCCCAATGACTGGAATGCTTTTATTCTTCATCTGAACCTCCTGGCTTCTTTGATTAAATCTTAGCTAAAATATTACTTTCTACAAGAAGTTTTTCCCAATTTCCCTTAATACTAATGTCTCTCCTTCTATTCATCTATGTTATCTCCCTATTAGACTTTGAGTTCCTTGAGAATAGAAATTGTCCTTTACCTTTCTTTGTAACTCTAGTGTGTAGCATAGTCCTTGGCACATAGTGAGTACTTAATAAATAAATATTTATTCACTGCCCATTAAGATGTGAGCTATTAATATTGACTCCTATATAGAAATATTTTAGTTCTTAATATGCATTATGTTTAATAATAATATAATAGCTATTATAATATATTCCATAATATATTATAATATATTATTATTCTGAAATGTTTCTTTTATAATAAAAATTTTATTATCTTTAATAAAACAAATATTTCAATAAATAAGGAACAAGAAAGTGTCATATAAGAAACTGAACTGCTATGTATAGTTTTTAGTATGTTATAGTAAAAAATATAGCAACAAAATTTCTGTATTTTCCTTTTTGGTTTTCTTCTATACAAATGAAATCATATAGTTTATTAATGCTCTTTTGTTTTTTGTTTCCTGTTATTGTCTAGTAACTTCCCATTCCCTTCAACAGAAGGCTTATAGTCAAGGAAAAAAAAGAAATTAACCAATGACATATCTGCACCTGCAGTCATCCTCTTTCTTCCAAAAGTTGGGCAGTAGAACTCATTGTCACTCTCTAGACTTGAATGGTTATTCCTCAGATCAAAATTCTTTTTTTTTTTTTAATTTTATTAATTTTATAATTATACATTTTTTGACAGTATGTATCCATGAGTAATTTTTTTTATAACATTATCCATTGTATTCATTTTTCCATATTTTCCCCTCCCTTCCTCTACTCCCTCCCCTAGATGACAGGCAATCTCATACATTTTACATGTGTTACAATATAATCTAGATATAATATATGTGTGCAAATCCAATTTTTTTGTTGCACGTTAAGTATTGGATTCCAAAGGTATAAGTAATCTGGGTAGATAGACAGTAGTGTTAATATTTTACATTCACTTCCCAGTGTTCCTTCTTAGGGTGTAGTTGTTTCTGTCCATCATTGATCAGCTGGAAGTGAGTTGGATCTTCTTTATGTTGAAGATTTCCACTTCCATCAGAATACATCCTCATACAGTATTGTTGTTGAAGTGTATAGTGATCTTCTGGTTCTGCTCATTTCACTCAGCATCAGTTGATGTACGTCTCTCCAAGTCTTTCTGAATTCATCCTGCTGGTCATTTCTTACAGAGCAATAATATTCCATAGTCTTCATATACCATAATTTATCCAACCATTCTCCAATTGATGGACATCCATTTATTTTCCAGTTTCTAGCCACAATGAAAAGAGCTGCTACAAACATTTTGGCACACATGGTCACTTTCCCCTGTTTAGTATTTCTTTGGGATATAAGCCCAGTAGTAGCACTGCTGGATCAAAGGGTATGCACAGTTTGATAACTTTTTGGGGATAGTTCCAGATTGCTCTCCAACATGGCCAGATTCTTTCACAACTCCACCAACAATGTATTAGTGTCCCAGTTTTCCCACATCCCCTCCAACATTCATCAGATCAAAATTCCATAATTTTTCAAAGTTATTTTACCTAGAATCATTATAGTGATCATGTGAATTTGTTTTCCTGGTTTTGCCAATTTTACTATGTATCAATTAATTTCAAATTTTCTTTAGCTTAGACTTTTTTGGAGGTCATGTTGACCTTCTCTCATTATTCCAAATCGGTGAGAATATAATGATAATATAATTCAGTATTAAAATCAGTTTCAGTTTTTTGAAAAATAAGCCAAGGACAAATGTTTCAATTTTATAATAAAATGCAGATTTCTTTTTGTGAGTCAATTTTTCATTTTAAAATATGTATTAGGGTTTTATAAAAATGGATGTTATAATAGGTGGATATTGAGAAATTGATACAGCATATCTTAAAGTTGGGATTTAATGCATTATTAAATCTGACAAAAGGTCTAACTCTGATCCAGGGATAGTAATTTGTATATATAGAGTTTTTTTTTTTCCAAAATAAGCCATTTTTATTAGAGTTGAGCTGCTTTAATCTTTGAAAAATAAAAGATTTACCGTATAATGTAAAATTTACTTTTTATTGATATATGCTCTCAGACTTGTTGTGAGAATCAAATATATATAAAAGTGTTTTGAAATTGTAAAGTGCTACATAAATAAGAACTATTATTATCTTCCTGCTGATTTTAAAACCTTACCAAAGAAATTGGAACTTAGTAATTGAATGGGAAATGTGGGCTTTAAATGGGAATTATGCTTTTTTTTAAGGTCCTTTTCTTAAGTGAAGTGTTCTATTCCAGAATTATAGTGTGTAAAGCTTGGTATATTGGTTTAAAGGCCTTAAATTGTTCCTATAACTGTTCATAAAATCTCTATGATTGAGTTTTGCAAAATTGTATATTACTAGCCACTATTTTTGACTTTCCTCCTCTTATCAAATTCTTAATTTGATGATTCAGAGTTTTCTTTCTATATCAATTTTTTTCTTTCCTTTGCATTTAGAGCCCTTAGATGTTATTTTGTAAATTAATTTGAGCACTCATTGTTCAAATTTGGTTCAGAATTGTCTTTTGCATATATTCTACCTCTCAGTTATAATCACTCTCTTGTTCTTTTCACAACAAAATTTTAACTTTTAAATCTTTTAACCTTGGCTAACAAGGTTCTCAAGTGTTTTTCTTGCTCATGACAAAGCCAGAATGAAACAGATATTGATGAGGAATTTCAGTAGTTCAAAGAATAAGAATCATTGATATGATGTGACAAACAGAACACAAAAACAGGAGTGAGGAGAAGTGGATTAGAAGAATTAATTGAAGGCTAGCAATGGAGAAATATAATAATTCAAAATGTCCTTGTGAGGTGCAAGTAATAGTTTTGGGGAATTTTTTTTTTTCTTGTGAACAAAAAAGATGGCTAATAAAACAGGAGCTGGCAGATTTCAACAAACCCCAAAGGCTTGGAATACTGTTTCTGTGTTGGACTATCATTCAAGAGCCAGCCTAAGAAAGGCTGGCCACCATTTGTTTGATGTTTTTTTCCTTACAGAATATTATGAACTATCTACTAAAAATCAAAGGATAATGACCTGTGTTAGTGGAGGAAATATATATAGTGAAGGAATAAAAGACCGCATGGGTATGTATTCATGTACATGTGAATATAACATTGGATCTGTGGTCTCATTCTTATGATGAAATCTTATAATTGAAATTCTCTCCATTGATTGGATCAATAAATGATTTATTAGTTATTGTCATACAGATTTTCTTGAAGCACTAAGGGCTTAAGTTGCTTGTCGTTGGCCAAGCACCTCTTTGTTTCTTTTTCTCTACTTATGGGAGGTATTTAGCACAGTTCCTAGAACAATATAAACACTCAATAAATGATTTTTGAATTGAATTAATTATGGCATAAATATAATTTTATTATTGTAAGGTTATTTATTTTTAATACGTGTTGCTTTGTGAATTATATTGGGAGAGAAACATCAGAGCAAAAAGGAAAAATCATGGGAGAGATAAAAAATACAGAAAAAAGTTAACATAATATATTGATTTACATTTAGTATCCTACTTAGATCTTTTTCTGGATGTAGATGACATTTTCTGTCAAAAGTCTATTGGTATTGCTTCAGATTATTGAACCACTGAGAAGAGCCAAGCCTTTCAGAGTTGATCATCACACATTCTTGCTGTTATTGTGTATAATGTATTCCTGATTCTGCTTGTTTTGCTCATCATCAGTTTATGTAAATCTTTCCAGGCCTTTCTTAAATCAGCTTGTTCATCATTTTTAAAGAACAATAATGTTCTATTACCTTCATGTACCACAGCTTGTTCAGCCATTTCCTAATTGATAGGCATCCACTACTTTTCCAATTCTTTGCTACCACAAAAAGGACTGCCACAAACATTTTTGCACACGTGGGTTCTTTTCCCTCCTTTATGATTTCTTTGGAATACAGACCCAGTAATAGCACTGCTAGGTCAAAGGGTATGTAGTGTTTTATTGCTCTTTGAGCATAATTATAGATTGCTCTCCAGAATGGTTGGATTGTTTCACAATTTCATTAACAACACATTAGTGTAACAGTTTCCTACATCCCCTCCAACATTTATCATCATCTTTTCTAGTCATCTTAGTGAATCTGAAAGGTGTAAGGTAGTATTTCAGAGTTGTTTTAATTTGCATTTATCTAATCAATATGGATTTAGAGCATTTTTAATATAACTATAAATGCTCTAAATCCCCATATATTTTATGTAGTTTTAATATAACTATAAATGGTTTTAATTTCATCATCTGAAAATTTTCTGTTCATATCCTTTGACCATTTACCAATTGGGGAAAAATATAATTTGAAACAGATCTTCCTAACCTGGAAATCAGACTGCTATCCACTCTAAAAAGACGTCATATCTGATAGACCATTTTTCATAACCTCATTCTTGAAGAATGTACTGATCCTGTAATTTTCCTCTCCTGTATCAGTAGGAAATACACAACCATTTTGACTAACACATTTTTTTTTTTCGGGGCTAGTATCACATTTCTTGGCATAAGAGATATAACAATCTGATTCACTTCAGCAAAAAATTATTAAGGTCCACTCAATGGGTATCAAAAAACAAAACCAGAATAATCCCTTCCCTGTAACAAAAGAACAGAGACAGAAACATTTAGGAAAATATTGAGTGGAGTTTGAGTTGTGAATCACAAAGAATTAATCACTGCAGACTTAATTGAAAAATGAGATTAAAGATGCATTTTAAAGAATTATTAGATTCCTGTTGTGCATTGCTGATTACTTAGATCTTTCTTCGGGTAACTTCATCCTTGACTTTTGAAGAAATATAACCTGTTGTTTCTCTCATGTAGTTCAAGCTCATCCAACTTCTCATTTTTGGAATGGTCTGAGACAATGGTAAATGGATGGACACAACTGGCTAGGGAGAATCTAGCAATGATTTATAATATCATTAGGACACTGGAGCAATTATCCAATCACCATCATTTATGTTGCTACCATGAATAATGGTGGCTACAGAATAAATAATACTGAAATGGCATTTAATTAATTAGCATTTTCCTCTGCTTGCTTGGGATGATGATTCATAAGTTCTAAATGAATGTGAATAGACAACAATAATAAGCCCTGCCTCAATATCCTGGTTACCATGCCAACTATCTTATAATCCTTTTCTGATGTCATTCTTGATTGATTATTTTGGGAACTTTGGTTACCTCATAGGTTCAGAGCAAACTCAGCCTTTTATCATCTTGCTTTTTTCTTTTCTTTCCCAAAGGAAACACAAATGTATATTCAATGTGGATGCTATTTTAATTCAAGCTTTTTTGGTCTGTTATGGTGGTATACTCATCAAAATGATTGCAAATTAGATTCATAATTATTAATCTAATAATGATTCCACTCTTGCCTGCTACTGATTTTCATTTGAGAGCAGTTAGAGAAATTACTGTTTTCTTTGACCACTAGATGGAGCAATGTGTAAAAACATTTGCATCCAGCCTTCAAAATGATTGAAGAATTAATAATGGGGAAGTTGATGGGTCTATGGATAAAGCAATGATTATTTGCTGGGTTTTTTTTTTTTTTTTTGGACAACTTTTCAAGTATGACAGAGATTTGGGGAATGACATATCAGCTTGACAGATTCTTACCAGTCCATCACACTGTCCATTATTATTCTAGTTAAACTTGTATCAGGAGTGCTGTTGGATGAGAAGGGAAGACCTTTAACTCAAGATGGCCTGTACTACACAGCCCATGATAACTCACCTGATCTATGAAGCCTCTCCTTATCTGCTCCAAACACTATGAACAGAATTTTAAAAAATGTGGCCTACTATGCCTTTTCCGAGTGCATTTTGGAGGGAAAAATGCAGCACCCCCATCCTGTATCTATTTTTTTTTTCATTTTTCTATTGATGCATTAGGGAGAAGAATGAATTGTGAGGCAGGAGAGGAGGATGAATGTTTGAATTCAACCCTTATCCTATTTAATGAGAAGCTTAAGGGTCCATCATATTTTTGCATGAAAATTGTAATTTCCCTGGGTAGGATGATGAGTGAGAATGCTCATATAATTGTGATGATGAATACATATTTCCAGCAGTGAAAAAGGTATATAAAGTTATTGGTTTTTCTAAATTTCTCAAAGTATGTGTGCAAAGAACTATGCTAGGTATTCCTGATACAAGGGGAAAAAAAAATTAACTTTTGATCTCAAGAAACTCATAACTGAAGAGTCCTATAGGGGCAGCTAGGTGGTGCAGTGGATAGAGCACCAATTCTAAAGTCAGGAGGACCTGAGTTCAAATCTGGCCCTAGACACCTAATACTTCCTAGCTGTGTGAGCCTGGGCAAGTCACTTAACCCCAATTGCCTATTGCCTCAGCAAAACCCAAACAAAACAAAACAAAACAAAAAAAGAGTTGTATATAAATAACATAAATTTGTGCAATATAAATAAATTAAACATAAAGGAAATATTCAAATAGAATGTCATGATGGAGCTAAGAAAAGAAAGATCATTTTAACCTTGAGGAGGTTCAGGGATAATTATTTAGGAAATTGACTGGGAGTGATAGTGTTGCCTGGTGGAGGAATGGGCTTAGAGAAGAAAAACATAGATTCATATCCTACATATGACATTTGCTAGCTATCTAACAAGCCACTTAACTTCCCTCTATCTCAGTTTCTTTATCTGTAAATTGGGAATAATAGTGCCTGTATTATCTCAGTCACAGGGTTTTTGTGAAGCTTAAACAAACCAGATAATGTATGTAAACTGTTTTACAGATTTCAAAATGTTTTATATGTCAATTAAATTCTTCATTATTTTTAAAGAAAACTTCACCAAACATTTTCCCAATGATTTTACTTTATATTTCCTTATGATTGAATCCTTCCCAATAGACTATATATTCAAAAAGTTTCAGCAGCTGAGGCATTCATCTGAAATTCATTATATCTGAGCTGTTTCTATTGAATAGCTTACAATCTCTTCCATCTCTCCAGAATTTGACTGCCTTTCTAGCTCTGACCAGGCTCCTAGAAGATCAGTTTAGAGTGATTGACACTAAAGAAAAGATTAAAGCTTTTCTCTTTGCAGTACCCTAAATTGACTCTGTTTTTCTGAAGGCATGATATCTCAGTTTTTTTTTCTTCTTCCACTTATATTCCCTTTATACTGATTCTAAGCACTTCTTTCTTTCATCCATGGAAACAGATGGAGCCAGGCAAAAATGCCATGCAAAAGCAGAATTGTTCCTATGTTCCTCATGTACTCAAGTTTAATGGATTAGTGATAGTCAGTTTTCTAGTTTAGACTGCCAGGATCTGGTACCTTTGATTTCCCTATCCTTGGGAGATAATGAAGAAACAATAATAATAATTAATAATAATAACAATATTAATAAAATGATAATACAGAGATAGCTCACATTGATAGAGTGCTATAGGGTTTGTATTAAACATCATGGACTGATTGACTTTATTGGTTATTGATTCACATCTCTAATAATGAATACTAAGAACAAAGACATATGTGTGTATGAATTCAATATATATTTCTGAAATTATCTATTCAACTTGATTCTATACTATCTAATTTATCCTACCATAATTGAAGCAATTTGACTTCCACTAGAGGGTCTGTATGACTTGAGAGGTTTGTTCCAGGTAAGCAATTTTCACACATTAGATAAAGATAGGGTATCTACTCATGGGCCATGGCAACTAATCAGGTATATGTGTTCTTAAAGGAGAGATTCTGTTGAGTATAGTTCAAGGAGCCTATCTTTCACAGATACTCAGTGTTTGGGAGGGTGGAAGAAGGAATGAAAGGCTAGCATAATTTAGTCACTGCCAGGGTTAAGAGTAATGCCTTTTTATGGAGTGGGGACAGGGCCAAAAATCACAACCTTGTCAACAATGGCCTTTTTTGATAAATTATAAGTCAATGCTAGTAAATTTTGAACTGCAGTTCTTGCTATCTTTTTTCTAATATAAGAAACATAGGATCAATCATCCATTACATTTTCCCTTGGATTTGAAAAAAGCTTTGTAAATATGCTGTCTTATGACTCATCATTTTTCCTCTTTTCTTGAAAAAAATTTGTCTCTGTAAAATTATTTTTATTTTGATCTACCTTGCTGGGATATTAGAATAATTTTTCTGGAATACATCTCTTTCTTTCTCAGTGTATGTGTGTGTGTGTGTGTGTGTGTGTGTGTGTGTGTGTGTGTGTGTATGTGTGTGTGTGTGCATGTGTGTGTGAATAAATAATAAAATTATCACAAGCCTCTCTATATCTATTTGGGATTGCTTGAGACAGGGAAGTGAAGTTTTTAGGATGAGTCAAGGTTGGACTGGCTTATAGGTATTTCTACTGTCCATTGAAATGCTTGGCTATGTCTGGAATCTGACACAAAAGATATGCTAGATGAAGAGTTGTGGGATACTGCATAGTAAAATAAATATAGTGTCAGACCAGGATTTGGGTTCAGTGAATGAAGGATATGCTAATGTTTCAGTTGTATTCCATTTCATTTAACAATTGTTTATCCACTATATGTAACATAGGTTGCTCGGTGGCACAGTGGATAGAGTGCCAGGCCTACAGTCATGAAACTCATCATACTGAGTTCAAATTTGGCCTCAGACACTTATTAGTTATGTGATGTTAGGCAAGTCACTTAACCCTGTTTGTTTCAGTTTTCACATATGCAAAATGAACTGGAGAAGAAAATAGCAAACTTCCCCAGTATCTTTGTCAAGAAAATCCCAAAAGAGGTCACAAAGAATCTTTCACATCTGAAAACAACTGAATAACAGATATATAAGATACTATGTTAAAGTAGGGGAGAGAGAGATTTAAAGATAGACCCCAAACACCGCTTTCTCTCAAACAACTTTGATTTTACTGGAAAGGGCTCAAAATGAATATAAAAATAAGCATAGTATATAACAGCCGAAAGAGCATGAGAATGCAGAAAATTTAGGGAATCAGAGATAACAAGCAAGAGGAGGCTTGAAGAAAGAATTTGAGAGACAGAGATAATGGGAAAGGGGCACAGAAATATCAAGAACAGCTTATTTAGAGTGGTTTTATGTGTGGAAAATGGCAATTTCAAATCTGGAAAATAGCAAGCAAAATTTAGCTTTAATGTAGAGTGTATAAATTAATCAATTGGTTAGGATTTTTAAAATGCTACTAGACACTTTGCTTAGCTCTAGAGATAAAATTAAAAAAGCCAAAGCAATCCTTACTTTCAAGGAGCTTACATTCTAAAAAGAGAAAAAAAAATCAGAAATTGGCACATAACAGAAAAAGTGTAGATCTCCTTGGCTCTGAGACTGGTTTTCTGTCTACTATGACATCATTCTTTCCTGCTTTGCTTAATGCAACCTAATTGCTTTGATATTTTTGGCTTCTATATCAAGACCCTATTGACTCATATTGAATTTGCAGTCCCCCAAACTTTCCAGATTCTCTTCAAATTGCCATTTAACCATGCTTCCATTTTCTCTTATTTATGAAGTTAACTGTTCAAATTTTTTGGTAAGCTTAAGAATTTACATTTCCAATCAACATTATCCTAAGAGCTCACATTTATATAGGACTGTATGTTTTGCTAAGTCCTTTTCTCACAATAAAGTGTAAGGTACCTATTTTAAGTATTATTGCCTTGTTTTTTATCAGATGGGAAAGTGAACTTCACAAAGGTTAAACGATTTGGTGAAGGCCACAAGTAAGTACTACAGTCAGCATTTCAATTCAGATGTCACCTGATTCCAAGTTTACTGTTATTTCAGTATCAAATTTTATTTTGTTGTAGTCAGCCTAATATTCTAGCCTGCTGAGATATTTTTTAGATCATAATTCTTTAATTTAGTTTGTTAGGTATTCCTCCTAACTTTATATCATTTGCAAATTTAATGTGTGTCATGTTTCTTCAAAATTAATAAAAATATCAAATGGCACAGGATCAAAGATAGATAGTGGTGCTCTTCTACTAGAGACCTCATTCCAAGATGATTTTAAACCATTAATGACTCTTTTTGAGTTCATTCTCTTTGCTTATTTCTTAGTTGAGTTCAACTGAATATTTGCTAGAATTTGGGGGACATACATTAATATGATTATATATTTATATTGCTTTTCCTGTATTCTTCAAAAATAGTTTTATTTGCTTTAATCAGTTTAAGTCCTTCTTTTCACTTTCCTACCCCAAACCTCCCATTTCCTCTGTACCCTAAATGGATAATATGAGAAAAAACAAAACCCATAAAACATACATAGTCAGTCAAAATATTTTCATATTGGTCGTGTCCAAAAATATTTTCTTATTCTTCACTCTGAACCTTTCACTTATCTATCAGGAGGAAATAAAATATTTTATCAGTCCTCTGGAATGCCAGTTGGTAATTATGCTGATAAAATATCAGCACAATAGTATTCTGTAACAATCATGTACCATAATTTTTTCATCCATTCCCCAATTATTAAGAATTACCATTCTTTACCACCTCAAAAATTGAATTTCTTTTCAAAATTTCAACAGGCTAGAACATTAGAGAAAGAAACACAAAAGGATAAACTGCTTACATTCAAATATGAATTTCCTCTGAACCCTGTCATAGTCAGGATTCATAGAAAGAGATCATTCTGGGAAAACCTTAGAATGGTCCTGATATGTCTTGATCTTAAGAAAAGAATAGAAAAAGCATAAAAGAGGAATATATTTGGGGTGAGGATGAAGATAAAGAAGGTTAAAGAAAATCTTCTTCCTCTTCCTCCTCCTCTTCCTCCTCTTCCTTCTCCAACTTCACCTCCTCTTCCTTTTCTTTCTCCTCCTCCTTCTTGTTATTCTTTTTTATGAATTAAGATGAAAATGAAGTTCAAGTGTCAGTTACTCCCCTCATTTCCTACTTATTTGTATAGTAGTCTACTTGTGCACCCCAACAATATGAGATAATTTTCCTTCACCTTCCTTAGCTTCATCCTCCAAATACATTCTTCCAGGCTTTGCCAGAATGATCTCTTTCTATGGATCCTGATGATCAGAGGGTTCTTTCTTACATAATTGAGTACTGTATTATTATAGTACCTCAGGGACAATTTGGAGACTTGCAAAATTTCAGAACTTCCAGGACAAAGTCATTGTGCTGTAAACACTGTGAGTTCTTAACAGCGACTTGGGTCTGAGCAGGAGTAGATTGTTGTTAGATTCAACCTCATTAGTCACTTAAAAAACTCTTGGTTCAAAGTGGCACTGCACTTTAGGTTTCCTTTGTTTTGAAATTCCTGCCTTTGTTATATCTGTAATGGCTGAGCTAGATGCTGGAAATCAGACTTGGCTCTGTTTCTGATTCACACTGCTGTTGATGCTGGCTTTTGAAATTCGTTGTTTTTCTATACACTGTCTAGGGACTCTCAATCTGAGAAACTCCCCCCTTCCCCATATTCTTCTTATTCTTAGGAATGGAGAGGTGACAAAAAAATTGTCAATTCCTGCTGCTCCTGGCCCCCTTCCTTCCCCTCTTCTCCCTTCCTTCTTCTTTCCTCCTCCATCCCTCTCCCATTACAGTACCAGTATAGATAGGTCTTATAGAGTTCTGAGATGATCTGGGACCTCCTCTTGCATTGATGCATGGTCTCATGGCCTCTCCTTAGGTATCAGAGTGCACTCTGTGAGATGTGCTCCTGGGAGATTCCATTCCCAGGGTCTTCACCTCCTTCCTATCTGCCTCCCTAAGATGAGCTGAGCTGTCCACATGACTAATAACTTTTTTCTGGATTTCCTCATCAGGATTACCTCTGGTGCATTTTCTAGATCTGTGGGAGGAATTTGTGTAGAGGAGCCCACTGCATTGCTTCCTATCAATGCACAATCTTGGCTCTTCTTTTCTAAAATTAAATAAGCAATGACAATTCTTAGCATTCTAGATTTATAAACCCCTCACCAAAACTCTGGGGCTGACTGGGGTTCTTAGGCCCACAATTTACTGTAATTTTTTATGAGTCTATGATTATTTGCCCATAACTTCAAAATACATTAAGCTCATTTTTGGACAAATTTTATAATAGCATACTTTCTATTCATGCAGTTGCTGATATTTCACCTCATCAGATTCCTCACAAATGGCATCAGTTCTTTTTATATTCATGACCCTTTTTCCAGGGAATGGGCTTATTTATAATTGTTTATTAGAGAAGGGATTCCTGCATTGGGTGGGAGGATGGACTGGATGACCTTTAAAATACCTTTCAACTATAAAATTCTATTAGATAGCATGCCTACAACAAAATATGAAATTGATATTTCCCACAAATGCTTTTGACAGTTCTATAAATCCATCATTTTGCACATGTTCCCTCCCTCAAAAAGATTATCCATTTTTCTTCTTTTCATTTTAAACCATAAATAAATGTCTTAACCAATAACAAACATTGTATTTTCTAGCATTTATCTAACATTTTAAAGCTTGCAAAATATTTTGCATGCTATTTCATTCCATCTCCAAAACAACTCTAAATGTTATTATTATGCTTCTTTTATAGATAAAGAAAATGAGGCTAGATCACATAGCTAGGAAATGACTATGGCAGGATTTTAACCAAAGTATTCTTGTCTTAGACTCTTTCCACTCTGTCAGAAAGCTACCACTTATGTGTGGACTCTGACCACAACCCCCTTTTTTCAAAGTAAGGTTCCTGTCTACTTTACTGTGTGATTAATTGGTGTAATAAATTACTTGGAGAAGTAAAGAATCCATTGATATCAAACCAGTGATATCTGAACTACTCCCAAAGAAATTAAGAGCACCATTTTCTGACTTTTTCTACTTTGTATAATCTTTGTAATCTCTCTGCCTATGTGGCCTCCTTGCAATAAATGCCTTTTGTGATTAATTAATCTGATTCAGCTCCACTTCAGTGTTTAAATAATCACAGCTGCTGTTTATATCTTCCCCTACTAAAAGCAATGGAAGCATCTAGGCTTAAATTTCCTCTATGTTATTATGCTAAAGGGGAAAGTGTCTATGGAGAACAGATTTTTGTGGCTTCTCTGGCAGATATGGACTCATCTTCCCATAGGTATAAAGCACCTGCAGTAAGAAAAGACTTCTCTTGGTACTACTCTACCCCATTATAGGGGCTGAGGAAATAAGATCTATTACCTTTTTAAGTAGACTGCTCTATTGTAGTGGGAACAGGGAGAAACATAAAAGGAAAGGGAGATATGATCTTAAACAAACTTGGTATCTGTTATATGAACTCCATGTCATAGTCTAGGGGTAGGTGAATGATAGCTTCAAGCCCTGGTATTAGCAGCAACCTCTACAATCTGTAATTAACCTTATATCCTCCTCCCTTTTTGTTTCTGGCTTTGTGAGTATAAGACAGGTTCCTTTCTCTATAGTGCATTGAACAAATAAAATAGAATTATTATTATTATTAATTATCAACAAACATTTTCCTTATTATCAATCATTATTTTGTACAATTAGATTGATTTGAAATGATTGGTCTGCATGGCATTCATATGTTTTGTGCCCTTTGTTGTAGGTGGTGATGGTATGGGCCAACATGATTGTATTGCTCTTACTGCAATAAATAACTTTATTGCTCTTTCTTTATCAGTACAGATCAGCAATGTTTCTGCCTATTTACAGAACTAAAAAGTTTCTCTGGTTAACAAAGTCAGTATATCTCAGAAGTGAGACTTGAAAGGGAGTTATCTTGATTCCAAGACCAACTATTTAGACCAAGTCATACCTTCTCTTATCTTGTACATAGGATGTGCAATAAATATGTGCTGTTTTGATTGCATTGCAGTTAAACAACATCCAGTTTTCCTCCAATGATTTAGTGCCTGTGGAGATTTTATCAGAATGTCTGAAGTTCATGTTCATGGAAACATGAAAAGTTAAATTTGAAAGGGACCTTAGAGAAGAGTCAATTGAATGCCCTCCTTTTGTAGATGAGGGAAGAGAGTCTTAGAGAAGCAAAATGATTTAATCCAAGCTTGCCCAGTGAATTAGTGGAAGATCCAGTAAAAGAAGGCAGATCTCTTTAAATTCTACTTCAGGGGTTTTTTGCACTTCTAGACTGAACACATCTGGACCTTTGCTAAATACCTGTCCATCCCACCCTTCTCTGCTCTGCTGTGAACCCAACTGCAAATCCCTTATATTGTACTGATAAGCTGCTTGCTTTCTCCCTATTTCACCTGAACTCTTGAACCAACTACCTAGTCTATACACTTGGAATCTGGGTTCTAATTGTGTGCCTCTGGTGTCAGTGCCTCTGGTGCCTCTGTCAATCTCATTTTCCACATCTGACAAATGGAGAATTGGGACTAAATATCCTCTTGGGTCCTTCTCAATTCTAAAATGATGTAAAAAAAAAAAAAACAAAACTATTCTTGCCTGGTCTGAAATCCCAAATAGTAAAGTCATTTATTTTATCAGAATTCTGCCTCAATACCCAAACACATTTGCCTCCTCAATGTAAAAGTGAAATGAATTGATTTGAAATGAATGAACTGCATAGTATTCAATGGTGCCTACTTAAGAATATTCATTGATTTCATAGACATGTTCCCATGCCTAGTTTCAATCCTTGATTTCAGCAAATCTTACTGACCTACTTTGGTCCTGGCAGTCTCACTAACTCAGGTATGATTTTGAAAGAGCAATGTTAATAAGGATTCCCCTTCTGAAGTCCTACTCCTATTCTTCATCAAGCTACAGAGGTGACCCTGGGCTCTCAAAGTCTAGGATGGGAGAACCTGGTGTTTGATAAGTTCTATTCACAAAATCGTAGCTGAAAGGGGCAGGGGAGCTCAGTGAGAACAAATACCTCCCCTTTATTTTGCAGATGAGGAAACTGAAGCTCAAAGAGCTTAAGTGACATATCCAGCTAGTAAGTGTCTGAGGCAGGAATCAAATTTACATTTTACCCCACTTCATGTCCAACACTGCCCGTCTATCCATTAAGCTACATATTCCTCTCTGACTCAGAATGCACAGATACAACAAGGGAAGACCAGTCTTAGAAAGCCTGGTAAAGCTCCTATCAGCAGGTTGTATCTCACTGATAGATTCTTTTTGATTATGAGACTTTACTTATTGATATTAACTTGTCTAATGTTTGTTGAGATAATTTATTACTGAAGAAATATATATGAATATGGGACAATGGAAGAACATTGAAATTGGAATCACAAAAACTGAATTCTAATGCCATTGTTTACTGAGATAATATATTACTGAAGAAACTGAACTATTGAATGTGGAACAATGGAAGAACATTGAACTTGGAATCACAGGAACTGAGTTCGAATGTCAGCTCTGCTACTTAATAATTGTGCAACTTCAGGCAAACCATTTTTGCTTTTCCAAGTCTTAAGTCACTTATCTTTTAAATAAGAAATTTGGACTAGAAAGTTAGTGACATGTACCCCACAAAACTCACTAGAGCAGTCCAGAACCAGATGAAAAATTTATTGTAAAATATATTTAAAATAAAAATACAATAGAACATCAATAATTTTAACTTGTGTTTTTCTAAATCAATATCACTTGATATCACTGGAGTGGATTACTTTTAGGCTTTTTCCAGTCTTAGATCCTGTGACTGAACAGATCCAGTATAAATGAAGTTGGAATATAAAGAGGTTGAAGGTCAGTGAAATTCTCTGTGGAAAGGATAATGGAGTTTACTTCCTAGTTGGCCAAAAATCTGGGAGTATTTTCTTTAGCTTGCCAGACAATGTAGAATGCTTGGGGGAAGTACCCACATTTTCAGTATACTGAAAAATTGATTTGTCCACATGTAGTTAAAAAAAAAAAAAAGCATGAGAATTTGTATTGTTTTTATTGGTGTTCAGTTATTCTGTTATGTTCGACTCTTCCTGACCCCATGGAAATAGAAGATCTCCTGTCCTCCATTATTTCTCAAAGTCTGTCAAGTTCATACTTGTTTACATGACACAACCTATCCATTTCATTCTCTGCCATCCCCTTTTCCTTTTGCTTCCAGTCTTTCCTAACACCAGGGTCTTTTCCTGTGTTGTTATAACAGGTTAATTCAAAAAACATTAGTGTTTTCCAGACACTCTTATTAGGCACTGGGGATAGAAATCTAAAAAGAAAATAGCTTTTATTCTCAAGGACCTGGAATTTGCGTCGGGAGGGGAAGGAGCTGCATATCACATCCAAGTTCTGAGCACATTCAATTTATTGGCAAAGCTAGAAGTGAATTCTTCAGCTTCTCAGCAAGCCAAAGTCCTTGAATGAAGGATTTTTACAGACAAAAAAGAGGAGCATCCAAAAAAAACCCTAAAAACAAAACAAAAAGAGATGGGGAAAATAATATGATTAATTGCAAAATCTATAGCAATATATGCATAAGGGACACTATGATTGAATGGAAATCACGAATGCTGGGCTAGCAACCCCTCCTTTTCTCTTGTCACTAGGAAATTCTGATTGATTTAGTGCACCTGCAAGAATAATTAATGGAAGATAACAGATTTCCTCTAGTTGTCAAGGAGAACTAGTGGTATAGAGATAACAGGTTTCTTTTAATTAAAGTGGCTTATATGGAAACTGAACCTTTAAACTTAACTCAGAGGTGAAGACTGAACTTCTGAACCTATGAACTTCTGAACTTAACTCAAAGACAAGAAAATGTAACTTAGTAATGCAAAATGTCAGTGATACAAAATAGAATCAATTACAAAAATGGAGACAATATCAATTTGATTTTTTTCAACATAGACAGGTATATAAATAGGAGATAATTTGAGGAGAGAGAATATTAATAACTGAGAGGGGAAGATTCAAAAAAAGCTTTACAAAGGAGATAATACCTGAGCCGAACCCTGAGACCAGGTACAATAACTATAAGTTTAGCTTTTATTTAAATAACACAATAAGCTTTGCAAAGTGCTTTACTTTTATTATCTTGATAGTACTTCATGTATAATTTTGGGCTGTCTAGTCCAACACTTTCATTTTCTATATGAGTAAAGGGAGGCTCAGGGAGTTTGTGCCTTGCCTATTGTCACAGAGGTACAATGGATATAATTTGGGGTCAGGAAAACTTTAGTTTAAATCTCTGTAACTTGAGCAAATGACTTAAACTGTCTTAATTCCCTCACCTATAAAATGGAGATGATGATGATAATATCTAACTCAAACAGTTGTGAAGATAAAATGAAATAATATTTGTGAAGTATTTTGCAAACTTTAAAATGTTATATAATCAATCAATCAACATTTACTAAACACTTACTACATGCCAGAAACTGTGTTAAGCTCTGGGAATACACAAGGAAGCAAAAATAGCTTTTACTCTTAAGGAGCTTACAATCTACTGGGGGAGAGAGCATGCAAACAAACAAATATAAAGCAAGTTATATACAGGAAAAATAGCAAATAATTAATAGAGGGAAGCTAAATTGTGTAGGGCACTTAATGCTAAATAGAGGAATTTAAATGTTATCCTAGGGGAAAGAGGGAACCATGTATTCCCAATAGGATTATTCCATCCTTATGCCTAATAAAGTATTTTTCACAGAGTAGTTGGGTACTCAGTAGATATTATTGACTCACAATGACAATTATCACCACTGCCTTAAAAATCGTGCTTCCAGAATCATTTTAGAACTCCATTATTGATCTGTACCTTGATTTATTTTACCCTCCCTTGGTATCTGAGAGTTTATAGGAAATAAGCTGTCATTGAAGCATAACTATAAGGTTTGAACTGTTTTCTGCCTTGTTTGTAAACTCAGGCTTCCCAACCAACCAAAAGTAACATTTGCCTGAATTAGGGTTACTATTTTGCTTTTTTCATCTAAGGGGGTCATTATGGATTTTCTTTTTCTCCATCTCCCACATAGATGAAAGTCTATTTTGAATTCAGAAGTACCTCATTTTATAAAATCCTTGCTTTTGTATTTCAAACTATGCAAAACAATTGATAAAAGGGGTCCTTTAGAGAAATTTCCTCATTAAGGACACCTAAAGGGATGTAATGAGTCGATCATTATTTCTACAAGCTCTTTGTTTTAGATCACTTTTATTTTGTTGATGGATTTTAAAAAGTCTTTTTGAAGGGCAAAGCTAAAGAATATATTTTATTCATCCTTAACTCTTAGAGAACATGACCACTATTATTACCAATTGTCATTTTCCTCCTTTGAACGTTCCTACCCTATCCAAATTCAAAGAATGTTAAGTTTTTACTTGGCATAGAGTGCTTTACTATGTGGTAATAGTATAAAAGACTTAGAATAAGACATGATACCTATCTTCATGAAATTTATAGTTAAATTTAATTATGTTTATTTATTTGAATTTATTCTGTATGTATATTTTAACAGGATGGCCCTAAAGTGTCAGTTCAATTTTAAGCTATTAAAACTTAAGCTTTAGGTAATTTTAAGCTATAGGATAAGAAATCTGATCAAAATGGGTATTTGCAAAGTCAAAAGTTTTGAACCAGACAGTGATACTGAAGTTTCTGTGGTAGAATTACAAGGTTGCTGGAAAAAGGTACCTAGACCCTGGATGAGTGTATTTTTTTTTTTTTTTTGAAATGTACTTCATATTTTTTCTGTAATGTTCTGTCTATAGCTTTCTAGAAGTCTTGGGATCAGCCTTTGTTTTAGCAGAATAACTACCAGGAGAATAGTCAGGGATAAAGTCCAAAAATCTTTATTGCCTCCTTCACAGTCTGAATCCTTCACCTGGGAGACAGCTAGCTTTCTGGAGGCCCTCCAGAATGGGTCTTAGTTTCAGTGGAGGAAATGCAGGAGAGCCACCACAGGCTGATGAAGATGGAATGACTTTTGTCCAGTCCTTGTTGGCTCTTATATATTCTATTATAATTACATCATCATAGGTGTCAATCTTATAAAATTGGTGCCAATATTGTAGAACTATATTAAGTACTAAGTACATGTAAAACTAAATAGCCATTGTCTTATCAATTCCATGAGTTCACACTTGTTGTAGGACTAAATCAATCATACTGAGCCTTAAGTATGTTTCTCCAAAGTTCCTGCCCTTTACATTTTTAAATGGAATATGAAATACATCTGATTACTCTGGTTTAAATGATGTTATTCAAGAATTACAAGTTTTGGTCCACCTTTGTATTTGTGGGAAAATGACCAAAAAAAACCCCTGTTATTTAGATACTGTTTTATAATCTGGAAAGCATTCAACCCACACATTATCTAATTTTATTCTCACCACAATTTTGTGAGGCATTATTACCTCATTTTATAGGATGAATTGGAAAGAAAAAAGCCTGGAAGGGAAGGAGACAATTAGAATGCCATTATTTATGGAATGAACGTTTGTTTCTCTTTTTAAATGAAATTTAGTTTTGAGAAGTGTAACAATTAGAGTTGTCTGAAAATGGAGTAAGTGACTTTTTTTTTTTTTAAAAGATAGTAAGATCCCCATCATTGTAAATATTCAAGCAAAGACTTCTTTGTTCATCACTTAAGAGATTGGAAAAGCCCTTCCCTCCTTGTTCTTCACTGTGAATAATGTTTTGTTTCAGACCAATTTTTTCTTATATATGTTTGACTCATCTTGGAATTTGGAAGGCAGTCAGGACTCAAAGTCCAAATTCTTTGAATATGTGAAAAGAAACCTATAAAATGATTTTACAATCAGGAACAGTCAGAAACTCTCAGGGGTAGATGATAATAGACTCATGGTCTTTTGATTTTTAGCTTTGGGATTGGAGGGGGCTCTTTAGTGAAGTTTCTTTCATTAGCACAGAATTGCACATCTCAGATGACTCTGTCCATCAACTCTAATGTGCTTTCCACTTTGCCTCTGACTGCTGATTCAGGGAAACCAGATGGGTCAGCTAGGTTGGACACTCACTCTCCTTGAAACAGAACACAAATTGAAGCATGTGTTTCTTTCATTAGGTAGATGGGGTATATAGCAGTGTGTCAAGGTCAGTGAGCTAAACTGTATATGCCAGATAGTCCAAGATGAGGTTAGCTATTCCTTGGTGACCTGGATAAATATAGGACAATTTTTTTAAAGGAAAAATATAAAATTCTCTATAGCAAACCAAAATATAGTTTCTTATGACTTGGTTGAAAATGGTATTTCAATCATTGGCTAAGAGATGCATGAAAATGCCGTTCAGACTTAAACATCCAGCTATAACATTATTTAGAGTGGGGACTTCACCTCTGTTCC
Organism: Sminthopsis crassicaudata; assembly: GCF_048593235.1. Classification (NCBI taxonomy): domain Eukaryota; kingdom Metazoa; phylum Chordata; class Mammalia; order Dasyuromorphia; family Dasyuridae; genus Sminthopsis; species Sminthopsis crassicaudata. The sequence continues at coordinate 200,217,734 of NC_133617.1, forward strand.
AACAGAATAGAGGCCATGCATTTAGTATGATGAAGATTGATTGAAATCACTTTGTTACACAAAGTTTCATTTTACGATTGAACAATCTTCACACTGATTCTCAACACTTCTGCCTAAATAATAAGAAATTGCATTTCTATAGCACTTTAGGGTTGAAAAGCACTTTAATTAGGCCATACAAATATAATTATTATAACCTCCATTTTGTGGGGGAGGAAACTGAAATTCAGAAAATTCTCAGGTACAGAGTGGTAGATCTTAGACCAAACCTAGTCCCTGAGATTGCAAAAGTGTTGTTCTTTCTACCACACCATGGCATCCTCAAAGAGTTTAGAATTCAGATGCACTTTCTAAAAAAGAGTTAAAGCTAGACCTAATTTACATATATAAAAGCTCTTGCCCTCACTGGGCTTATGATTAAATAGGGGTATAAGATGCAAACATAAGTCACAAGTGTAACAAATACAATCAACAAACATTAAGTGCCTATGGGACAGGTATTATGTTAAGTGCTAAAAACTCTCTAACGCACCTGCAGGTATTAATTACTAACAGCTAGCTATTTATATGGCTATCATATATCTGTATGATATTATATTGCCATAATATTAGGAAATACCCTGTTTTCCAAAGCTAGGACCCAGCAAGCAGGCTGTGCCCTGAGATTGACATAATAACAATCCTCTTCATTCAGCCTCTCAATGATCTTACCCTCTGGCAAAATCACATAATTATTGTATTGCTTTGACCAGCACCAGCTGTTCTCTGAGCTCAGATAAATATGCTGGTTCTGGTCATGAAGCCCTGTTATAAATCCAACCTGTCTCATTGTTGCTGTTACTCTTCATTGTCAGGTCTTAGCTCACTGTGTAGCTATTGGCATAAGTATTATGATCTCCCCACATTGCCTCTGGTCTTCTTACTAGAGGCAGGCCCTGACACATATGTCCTTGCTTATAAGCCATTTCCCTCACTTTGAAATTAAACTTCTGTTTGATTCCTGACTCTCCTGTCTCTGTCTTGCTCTGTTTGGCTTCAGCCACCCACAGGTTAGAAGCTGATTTGTTCTGGTAAGCAATGTAACTTTTTAAATACAGCTATCTACTTATAAATTATATATAAATATGTAATATACTGCTGTGCAATAGATCTATAGTTATATATGTGTGTGTGTATATATATATATATACACAAATGTATATATAAACACATATATTTACATATATATACACACATATACATTTATAAGGTTAATGAAGAGCTTTATAAATATTATTTTATTTTACTCTCATAATAATAAAAAATAGGTGCTGTTATGATCTCGATTTATCAGATGAGGAAAATGAAAGAGACAAATGATTTGTTCAAGATCACATAGCTAGTAAGTCTCTATGGCTGTTTTTGAGCTCAGGCCTTCCTGATTCGAGGTCTAGTGCTTTATTTACAATATCCATATAATAGTATGAGAAGCAGAAAGCTAACATGGTTTAACATATCCTCATGGAGGATTGTGGTAGGATAAATCCAATAGTCACAAAAGATGAGAAGATGTGGACAGATTATGGTTTTCACTTTCAGAATTTGCTTCAAGATATCCAAGCACAATATTTCAAAATAGAAATAACAATACATTTCATCTAATCTATTTAGAACTGATTGAATTATACCATTTATATTGAGGAACAGAAGATATAATCATAGGTATCATGGACTCATAGATATTTTCTACTGATTGGATATACCATGTACAGAAATCAACAAAATGATTTGTACTGGAAAAAGAACTAGTAACTGGATATCAACAAAGGACTCATATATGCTATAGTATCAAAGCTATGGCTATTTAAAATTTTTAAATTGAGTATTATGCTTCATTCTCTTCAATTATATGTAAAAACAAATTTAACATTCATTTTTAAAATTCATGAGTTCCAGATTTTTCTCCCTTCCTCTTTCCCCACTCCTTTTCCCCCACTGAAAATGCAAGTAATTAGATATAGATTACACATATGTAGTAATGCAAAATTTCCCTTACTAGTCATGTTGTGAATTTAAAAAAAAACAACAGATAAAACATAAACACCCAAATATCAAGAAAAAATAAAGTAAAAATAGTATGCTTCAATCTGTATTCAGGCACCATCAATTCTTTATCTTTAGACAACATTTTTTATCATATTCTTCAGTATTTTTTGGATCATTGCATTGCTGAGAATAGCTAACTCGTTCCTATTACTTTGTATATGATATGTTTCACTTTATATCAGGTCGTGGAAGTCTTTTCAGGTTTTTCTGAGAGAATTCTATTCATAATTTATTATGTCACAATAGTATTTCATCATAATAACATACCACAATTTGTTCACCCACACTCCAATTCCCCAATTGATGGGCATCACTTCCCATTTCCAATTCTTCACCACCAGGGGAAAAAAGTTTCTATACATATTTTTGTACATATAAGTTCATTTTGTTTTGTTTTGTTTTTTAAAAATCTCTTTTGGAATATAAACCTCGTAGTGGTATTGCTAAGTCAAAGGATATATATGTGGTTTTATAACCTTTTGAGTGTAGTTCCACATTGATCTATGGAATAGTTGAATTATTCCCCAACTCTACCAAGGATGCATCAATGGACCTTTTTTCCCATTTCCCCTCCAATATTTGCCATTTTTTTCTGTCCTATTACTCATCTAATACCTATGAAATAGTATCTCAGAATTATTTTAATTTGCATTTCTCCAATCAATAGTGTATTAAAGCATTTTTTCATATAGCTGCAGATAATTATGATTATTTCATCCAAAACCAGTTCATGTCTTTTGACCACTTATTAATTTTTGGATGGATTTTATTTTTATAAATTTGACTCAATTCTCTATATGTTTGAAAAATTAAAACTTTTTTTCAGAGCTACTTGCTTCATTTTTCCTCACCATTATTCTTGCTAATTATATTCTTTCCCCTGTTTATTCTATTCTCTTTCCCCCTTTAATCCTGTTCCATTTCAAAAATGTTTTGATTTTGACTGTCCTTTACCTCAATATGCCCTTTCTATCACTCTTTTCCCTTTTATTATCTTCTCCCCCTACTATCCTTTAGAGTAAGAAAGATTTCTATTACCAAATTGAATGTATATGTTATTCTGTCTTTGCCAATTCTGATGAGGGTAAGGTTCACTCATTCCTGCTTACTTCTTCCTCTTCCCCTCTATTGTAAAAGCTTTTTCTTGCCCTTTTTAAGTGTATACCTGGTCACTTTCCCTTTTTCTGAGTCCATTCCTCTCCTACCCCTTAATTTTATATTTTTATATCATTCCTTCATATAAAATAACACGTGTGTCCTCTGTCTATAAATGCTCCTTCAAATTGCCCTAATAATGAGAAAGTTCATATGTGTAATGAATACATCCTCCTAAATAGGAATATAAACAATTTAATCTTATTAAATTTCTTATTATTTTCCTTTCCTCTTTACCTTTATATGTTTCTTTAAAGTCTTGTATTTGAAAGTCAAATTTTCTATTCACCTCTTCTTTTCATCAAGAATACTTGAAAGTCTTTTATCTCATTGAATATCCATTATACTCAATTTAGGTGGGCAGATGATTTTTGGTTGTAATCATAGTTCCTTTGCCATCTGTTATAATATCATATTCCAAGCACTCTAATCCTTTAATGTAGAAGCTGTTAAATTTTGTTTTATACTGACTGTGGCTCTGCAGTACTTGAATTGTTTCTTTCTGACTGCTTGCAATATTTTCTTCTTGACCTGAGCACTCTGGAATTTGGCTATAATATTCCTGAGAGTTTTCATTTTGATATCTCTTGTAAGACATGATTGGTGTATTCTTTCAGTTTCTGTTTTACTCTTTAATATTAGAATATCAGACTAGTTTTCCTTGAGAATTTCTTGAAAGATAATGTCTAGAATCTTTTTTTCTACATGACTTTCAGGTAGTCCAATAGTTTTAAAATTCTCTCTTTTGCATCTACTTTCCAGGTAATTTGTTTTGCCAAAGAGATATTTCACACTGTCTTCTATTTTTCTTATTTTATTTTGGTTTTGCTTTGTTGTTTCTTTATTTCTCATAAAGTCATTAGCTTCCATAAGCTCTATTCTAATTTTTAAGAAACCATGTTCTTCACTGAACTTTTGGTACTTCCTTTTATACCTCTTCAATTCTACTTTTAAACTAATTGTCTTCTTCAGTGGATTTGTTTCCATTTGGCCAATTCTATTCTCTAAGAAATTTTTTCTTTAGTGATATTTTTGTGTACCTCTTTTTCCATTTTGCCAGTTTTACTTTTTAAGGGATTCTCCTCATTGGACCTCCTTTACCATTTGGCCAAGTGGATTTTTGAAGAAAGTTTTCATCAGGATTTTTTTGTGCTTCCTTCATGATTTTTTTTGCATCATTTTCATTTTTCTTCCCAATGTTTTTCTATCTCTCTTACTTGATTTCCAAAATCCTTTTTGAGATCTTTTATGGCCTGAGACAAATTCCTCTTTTTTCTTGTAGGCTTTGGATATATGAGGTTTGACTTTCTTATTTTCTGCATGTGTATTTTTATCTTTCTTGTCACCATACTACCTTTCTATGGACAGAATCTTTTCTGCTGTTTGCTCATTTTATCAGGCTGTTACTTGGCTTTTAAATCTTTTTAAAAGTAGGTCTCTGCTTCAAGCATGGAAGGTGCACTGCCCAAACTTTAGGGGCTCTGTGTAGTTATATTTGCAGCTACTTCTAGTGGCCTATAAATTTTCAGTTCTTCCAAGGTGGTATGATCTAAGGAGAGGTATATTTATTGCTCTCCAGGCCTGTGCTGTGGTTGGTGAGTGATTACAAGCATTCTTTTCTGCTCTGGAACTATGATGAGGTCCTTACTCCACTCTGCTGCAAATTCTGATATTCTCGTGTTTTTCCTTATCCTGGGACTGCCATCAAAGATTCCTATCAGGATTCCAATATAGGCAAAGAAACAGAGTTCTGCCTATAATCTTTTATTTACCAATTGTTTGTTGTCCTTGCTATAAGTGGCCTGAGAATTATGGTAACTACCACTACTACTGCTGATTCAGTAGTTCCTAAGGCCTCCTGGTTTCCTGGGGCTATTTTTGTGCTGGATTGAGTTCCACTCTCATTCTAGTGTGACACACCTTTCCTGTCAACCTTCTAAACTGTCCTTAGTTGGAAAAATTTTTCACTCTGTCTTTTTGTGGCTACTTCTGGTCTGGAATTTGTTTAGAGGCATTATTTATAGATATTTGGAGGAGTTTGGGGGAGAACTCTCCTGAATCCTTGCCTTTATTCAGCTATCTTAGCTCCACCTCCTAGGGTTAGTATTTGCAAGGTGGTCTTTGTCCTTATATGTTCCCCAAACTTATGCTTTACTAAATCAATACATTAAATTCAAGTCCATATTTCCCAGAAATTGAGTTTATGAAGTGAGGAGAGAATACCACCTGCTTGGGGAATGATTTTATAACTTTTCTCCTTGCTATACATTCTCAGTAAATATCCTTTGTAGATGCTAGTTCATATCGTGATTATTTTTGGAAGAGGCATTTGGGTTGTTTTGGAAAGGGAGGGATCATAACTGATAGTATTAGGAGTCAAATTTCTGTAGCATTATACCAAGAATTATGAGGATAAGAATAGTCAGCTACACTCTGCAGATCCAACCTGCAAATGCCAGGGTTGAAAGAATGTGCTTTGTATGTTATGTGAGATGAAGGAGGACATTCTTTTTAAAAGGTTTGACCTCTTATACATCTTCCTCCATATGAAAGCAACATTTGAATTTATTTGTTATTTGACATTAATAAATTTTTTTCTACTTTTACAATAATTCATTTGATGCTGCTGACCTCTTGATTTCTCTACAGAAGAAGTGAAATTAATCCCTAATTTTCTATTCCTTATTTATGACTACAATAAACTTTCCCAGAAATTGAAGGTTACTTGAGGTTAGGGATCAGGTTCATTTACATTGCATCAAATGCCTACTGTGAATAAATAATAGACAATAATGATTATCTATTATTACAACAGTTGGAAAAGCTTCTTTACTTTATTTGTATTTCTAATTATGACCACTGTATAAGTTTTCTTAAGATACACAAGGATTTACTAGTATCCAGAGAACATGCTTAGTAGGATTTTAATGGTATATTTTGCATATCATTGCTAAAGATTTATCTATTTTAAAAAATGCAATTTTCTTTTATACTAAGATCATTTTGCATAGCCTTTCCTTCAAATTGCTCTCCCCACCCTCCCAGAGTTACCAAATGGAATCAAAGTACTAACAGAAAACAATGTTAGCTAACCATTTTTGGGGAAGGAATTAGGAGGAAAAGTAGAAGGAAGAAAGGAAATTAGGAAAAAGAAAAGTAAAAAGGGGGGGTGGAAATCTTATTTTACTTGGATCTAGTAAACAACACCAGGAATTTATTTAGATAAGTTGTTGTAGAAAATCTGATAAGGTGGTTCAGGAAATAAAATGACAAACTAGACAGTCATTTTTGCCATTTTTATTTTCAATGTCAGTCTCCTGGGCATGTACTTTCCCCTAATTCCTATACAAATCAGAGTACTTTTTAACATCAATTATGATAGGTAATAACAATATAGTAAAATAAATATGAAGATAAGACATTTAAATCTAATATTTATAATTGTTAGATTCCAAGGTTTCCATTTTTTAGGTAGTTTTCCTTGAAGAATGCTCTAAGAGTGAGAAGTCATAGCTTGGTTGTTTATTGGTTTATGTAAGAAAGGGAAAGTGATTCCCATTCAAAAAAGGGTAGTTATAATCTTTTAAAGTATGGTGAGGAAAACACTTTGTAAATTATAAAATGTACTAAGGGGAATTGCTGTTTTTACATTTTTCAATTGGGAAGCTTCTTAGAGAACAGACTTTCAGTAATTAATGTCCTTTAAATTATACTACATGGTAATTTAAGATGTTATTTTGAGAATATACATATATGCATATATCCATGCATTATATAACATTATGTAACATCTGACAGTCCTTTTTAAACAGGGGACCAGTTCACTGTCCCTCAGACTGTTGGAGGGCCAGACTATAGTAAAAACAAAAGCTCACACTCTGTCTCCGTTCCTCAGCCCGTTTGCCAAAACCCTTCCAGCCCCAAAAACATCCTCAGTGGGCCTGCTAGCCATAGTTTGAGAACCCCTGATTCTAGAACCTTATTTATTTATTTATTTATTTATTTATTTATTTATTTATTTATTTATTTGTTTATTCATTTTTCCAAATTATCCCCTCCCTCCCTCCACTCCCTCCCCCTATGGCAGGTAATCCCATACATTTTACATGTGTTACAATATAACCTAGATACAATATATGTGTGTAAATACCATTTTCTTGTTGCACATTAATTATTAGCTTCCGAAGGTATAAGTAACCTGGGTAGATAGACAGTAGTGCTAACAATTTACATTCGCTTCCCAGTGTTCCTTCTCTGGGTGTAGTTATTTCTGTCCATCATTGATCAACGGGAAGTGAGTTGGATCTTCTTTATGTTGAACATTTCCACTTCCATCAGAATACATTCTCATACAGTATTGTTGTTGAAGTGTACAGTGATCTTCTGGTTCTGCTCATTTCACTCAGCATCAGTTGATTTAAGTCTCTCCAAGACTCTCTGTATTCCTCCTGCTGGTCATTTCTTACAGAGCAATAATATTCCATAACCTTCATATACCACAATTTACCCAACCATTCTCCAAATGATGGACATCCATAGAACCTTATTTAAATCAACAACTTTACTTTTAAGGATCACAGATCAAGAAAAAATCAGAAATCTGAATTTTTATTCATTCCAAAAATGTTTGATATTCTTTTCTCCTGCTGAAGTTTATAAAACAGTTTTAGACAACAAAAGAGAAGTTATGAAATGTTATGCTTATGAGTTCACAAAAAAAGAGCCCAATTATTTCATGTGTTGCAATGTTTCATTAGTATCTTTGAATAGGATTACTAAGAATCCATATCATATAAATAGATAAATCATGCTTTTATATAAGTTCTTACGTGCTAATTACTGTGTCAATTACAGTACTGTGTCAATTACAAATGTGTGCAAAGACAACTATTGCTTTTAAAAGCTTATATTCTAATTATATCTTAGTCACAGATCTCATCTACATCATGGTATCATTGCCATTATCAAATATTTAATGAATTATCAGCTGTGTCTTGGGTAATATGTGAGACAACTGAGTGTGTGTATATGTATAGGAGAGGGGAAGGTTCACTCTAGAACTTTAAAGATTTTACAGTTTTTCATTGTTATAGGGCCTGGACCTATTAATATAGGAAACACTCAGATGGAAAGTCTTCTATCAATGACCTTCTTTGCAACTGATCATGTTGGAGAGGTACTTAGAATGTTGAGAGGTTAAATACATTGCCTAGCCCCTATGTGTCAGAGATGTGTCAGACTTAAACTCACATTTTCCTGTCTCTCAAATTACTTCTTTATCTACAACATTACATTCAGCATTGTTTAATTGATATTTTTTGCATTATAGCTTTCAAAGCACTTCCACCCATATTATCGTTGTTCCTTTCACATAGTAGATGCTTAATAAATATGAATGGAATTGAATTTTCATGACATACTTATGAGGTAGGAAAGGAATCTGGGGATTTATCCAAAATTTCACGGCTGCCACGGAGTAGAGTTGTGACTTGAAACTAGAAGTCTTTTGATTTGAATCTGTCTTTAAAACACTTTCAGCCCTACCTTTGGAACCCCTGAGCATGTAAACTAGTGCAATGAGAGCACTCTATTCCTTAGTTATAGTAAAGATGCTCATGTAATTCTTCTCTCATTTTTATGATAAAACTTGAAAACTAGGGAACAGAACAAGGGAATGAATATATGATAGATGGGAATTCTAATATCTGATAAATGTTACCTTTGGATATAACTTTTTTATTCTTATGATATAATTATCACCTTTTAATTTAGATTAAACATAAAAATCTGTTGGTGCATATATTATTTTCTGAGCAGTGATTGTGATTCTGGGTTTGCAGTGATTTTTCTCTAGGTAGACAATTCCCATATGTAGTTATCTAGGCTTACTTTCTTTCATGATCATGATCTGTTTTAGTAATATCTTGCAGGTACCTTATCATGTTCAAAATTGAAAATATCTTTCTTCCTATACCTACCCTGTTTCTGAACTTCTATATTCCTGATTAGTTTATCAATCAACTAATAAACATTGATTAAGTGCCCATCACGTGTCAGGCATTATGGTAAGTTCTGAAGGCACTGCTTTGCTAATCATTCAAATTCCAAACACAGAAAACACCTTTTGACTTTTTTTTTTCTAACTTTCATCTCATCACCTTCAATGAGTTGCCAGTTCTTCATATATTTCACATTTGTTCATTTCTTTCCATCCAAACTCTAGCTAGAGGTGCTAATTACTCCTTGTATGGCTTATTTAAATAGCTTTCTAACTAATATCTCCTTGCTTTTGTTGTTTTCCATCTCCATACAGCTACCAATGGAATAAATCTGACAATTCAGAGGTTAGCACAGTGCCCTGCATATAGTCACAATACATTTTTATTGATTGATATAACTCCTATTTTCATTTTTTTAGTAACTCACTACTGACTAAAGGCAAAATATAAATTCCTGAGACTAACTTTTAAAGCCCTACGTGCTCTGGATCTAACCTCTCTGTCCTACCTTATTTTACACTACTCTTCTTTATGTGCTTTATGTTCCAAATTCTAAGACTTCCCAAACTGGAAACTGCTATCTTTCATCTCTGTGCAATCACATAAATCATCCATGTATGTGATGCACCTTTGCTTTTAACTCTGCCTTCTAAAATGTTTATCTTCCTCCAGGGATGTGCTAGTAAATGTTTAACAACTAGCTTTTCAGAAAAAAAAATGCAACACTAAACTTAAAAATTTTTCAATAATATTTTATTTTCTAAATACAGATAAAGATAGTTTTCAATATTAATTTTTGTAAGCTAATATGTTCCAAAATTTTCTCCCTTTCTCTTACCTTCCCCCTCCCCAAGACAACAAGTAATCAATAGAGGTTAAATAGCATCAATAAACTTTTAAGTGTAATATGTGTTATTAAAATCTTCTCACTTTCTTAAGTCTAGATAAACAACAAAACAGTAAGCCAAGTCCATTGTATTCTTTGGCAACTTCTAAGATTAACTAATGGTTTTACTAAAAAATTAATAATGGCTCTGAGAATCTGGTTAGAGCTGGTTCCAACCCCTTTGACTTCCTCTATGGTTTGTCCAGGTGGCACCTTCCTGATGAAAGTTTTCCTGATCCCATTCTTCACATCACTTTACTTTTATCCCATTCCCAGTAGTCAATTCTTTCTTTAGATATTTCTATAAACCTTTGCCTATTTTCCTTTTGTCTTCCTTTACCCCCTGTTTTCTAACACAAAGCGTTGCCCACAATAGGTAAAGTGCTTACTAAAGATTTGTTGTTGAATTGAAATGAATTTGGAATGGACCCAGAGGCAGATGTAGTGGATAGAGCTGAGCTCAAAGTCAGGACCAGCTAGATTCAATTGTGATCCCTGACACTTTTGACTGTGTGGCTCTGGGCAGGTTACTGACAATTCTTTTAAGCTGTGTCACAGATATGGTGCTTATTTGAATAAATAGAGGGAGTTTTCTTATGTGGCTACATCAGTGAAGACATAGGTCCAATCCCTAGATTGATTGATTGATAATGTATAGTCTGACATAGGCCTCTGCAAATGGGAAGAATGGAGGGAAATGCAAATAGTTACCCAGGACAGTTTAGACTTGAATAAATCGTTTTATTAGTAAGTTGGGAGTTTTTCAAAGTTGGAAGGGTTGATCTTGGCAGTAGAGCTTATGAATTCTGAGATGGGGAGCAAAGTTAACCTCTAAATATATTCTATGGATTACCAGGCTCAATTGAAATTCTTAAATTCTTAGTGGGTTGCTAAATGGATGCTCCATAGGAAAAATAAAGCACATATAGTTCCTTTTCCTTCTATTTTCCCCATTTTATGTGGTAATAGGAGAGTCCATAGAGTTTTATATGAACTACAATTTTGAGGTATTTATATGAACTACAACTTGAAGTGTTTTTTTTTTCTTTGCTAAGTATTGATCCAATATCTTTAGACACTTTGTTCTTTCTCTTCTCTATTTTCTTAGGCTCATTTTGATATAACAATAAGTATATAAAGGAAAAAAAAAACATATAGGCAGGCAGGATGTTTCAGAGTAAACACTTAGCCTTTATCAACCAAGAACCCTCTTCACTCCCTCCCCATCCCCCCGCCCCGCATGAGTAAATTAAAATCAGAGGTATGAAAGGATTTGAAAACCAGGCACTCTATAGGATGTCTCTGACAATAGCACTTAAAACCTTGAATGAAGAAAGTAGTCCTGGAAAAGATGCCAAAATGAATGAGGGAGAAGGACACTTGGTAGTGCTACATTTTCTTTCTCTGTACAATAGTAACATTTAGACATTGACTTTTTTCTCCTTTGGAAAAATGTTGTGATGAATATAATGATTAAAAAAAAACAACCTTTTCAGCTTATTTGTTCTGTGCTATCTGGATAATGTGGTTCATAATTACATTCCATAAATAGCAAATGTTAAAGGAATGGATTCTGCTTTTGTGATTTGTAGAAGTTGTTCCTTTCTCTCTTTCTCTAAGTGAAAAAAAAAATCAAATCAACACAAACTGCTATAAAAGAATAAGAAAAAACTTAGCAGAACAATAGTGATAATGTTTTTGGTCTCCTACAGCATTGTTCAAATTGCCTTCCTATCAAGTGTTATTATCCCTGCTTTATAGATGGAAAAATTAGTCTCAGAAGAATAAGTGAGCAATGAATTGGTTTTTCCTTCCATTGATTTCTCTTTCATGTCAGGTTTGACCAAATTATCAAGAAAGAATATTTCACATTTCTGCTACCCTTAAGAACTAAGGAAACTTCATTTCTGAATTTCAGAGCTAGAATGATGAAATAGTGAACCAGATTTCCTTAGGATTGGATAACCTTTGGGAACTCTGTAGAGAATGTGGTCATTGAGTATGAGAGCCTCCCCTTTTTGTGTATATATGTATATGGATATACATAAATATAATGTAACATATATGTATTTTGTGTGTGTCTATCTCCTTACTCTTCTGCTCTCTCCAAAACTGATCTGCTTATACATTATGAGAGCTAATGATAGCCCAAAATACTGTACTTGGAGTCGAAAATGGCATTCAAATCCTACTTCTAATGTTTAAATAGTCACATGACCTTGGGCAAACCATTTTACAACTGAGCCCCAGTTTTCTTATTAGTAAAGTAGAAATACATATACTAATAATAATTATTCCTGGTTCATAAGGTTGTTGTGAGGAACAAATGAAATTATGAAATTCATATATATATATATATATATGTGCTTACTCTATAAATCTTAAAGGATTTCATATATATCAACTATGTATATGATGTGTATTATTAAGTTTGTTATCTTATACTGAAACAAAGTAAAAACAAATAACCAATATCTTTTTAAAGAGATTATTTAAAAAGAAAAAAGAAATACTATCGGAGTCAAATCTATTGTCTTGATTTGCTGTGACTCAGCTTTTAAAGTTTTATTATTATTTTTTCCTTAAAAAAGCCTAGAATTGTGGTTCATATAAAATCTGTGTGCTTATTCCTACTTTTCCCACTATTCCCCATAAAATTGGAGATGCTAGATGCATAAGCCTCCATATAACTTCCCACTATGAATCTTAGTCCAATCATAGAGGCTATTCTGAGTTTAATCTTGCTCCCTACCAGGTATGGTTTCTTAATCACATATGTAATAGCTGTACCAGCTCTTCCCTGAACCACTTCAAACTCAACCCTCCCAAATCCCTACTTATCTACCTAACTTTGAAGGCCTTTCTATTACCCTTATATTCTGTGCAAGCTTAAACGGGTAGATTGCTCTATTTAATACTTTTTGGTAAAGGAAAGCAACAGAATAAGCAATTATTAAGTATACTATCTGTCAGATACTGTACATAGTGCTTTACAAAGGTTATTTTACTTAATCCTCACAACAATTTAGTGATATAGGTGATATTCTTATCCCCATTTTACGACTAAAGAAACTGAGGCAGACAAAAGTCTAATGAATTATTCAGGATGACAGTTAGCAAAGGCTCTTTAGGCTGAATTTGAATTCAAGACTCCTGCTCTATCTAGTCTTCTTGGCTGCCTCTATCTACTCTGCTGCCAATCTTAGAAACTTTCTTCAGTGAGTCACTGTTTTAGATTACTTTGAAATAAAGATAGGCAATGAAAAGTATGCACACAGTAGTTCATGTCAAATGGAGCAAATGTTAAAAACATTGAATGAAGGTCAGCAGAAGTTATAGGAATGGATTGGAATGAAGCTCTAGATTTCCCATCCTCAGTGCTATATGTCCTTGGATAAGACTCAGATTCTGCTCTTCTCCTTGTTAACTTCTTTCTTCATGGTGTTGGGGTAACTACTTTATAACTTTTTAAAAGTTATTACTTGTATACAAGGTGCTAAGTCAGTGGAATTGATAGAGACAATGCTTGTTTAGCAGGGTGCTTAACAGTTCTCTAGATGTACTTGGTACTTACTACAGTTCCACAAGATTCACACCTTTAAGAAAGCATATATAAGCTAGGAACCTCAACTAGGATTGACTTCAGGAGATTCACAAGCCAGAGATAGCATTTGGGAGAATGAAGGAAGACAGATAAGTGGTGGCAGGCTGTCCTGTGGAGAACACTGAAACCAAGATCCGGAAGGCCTCCAGAAAACTAGCAGAGTCCCAAGTGAAGGAGATAAGATTTGGAAAGAGACAGTAAAGAATTTGGACTTTTAATACCTGGCTGCACTTGGGGTGATTACAGTAAATTGAAATGAAGGCTGCCTCCAGAAGACCCCCCAAAGAAATCTGCTCCCATAGAATATTATATTTTAGAGAAGAACATTGCAGATCCCCTCCAGGGAGAAGAGACATTGGAACAAACTCCTCTTCTTTAGATGGGCCAAGTAGTTAACCCAAAAGTAAATATCATGAAGTTGCTAGGGTAGGGTGGAGGGGATAATGAGAATAGGATTATCATTGAGGCAGGAATGAAGATATGAGGCAGGAAAGTTATTTCTTTCATCTTTGAGTCAAAAAAGGATAGAAATTTCTGCAAGATTTAGAAATGAATCTGCATTCATAGATCTCATAATAGAACTCTTTTTGTGCCAAAGATCCTAGGGAACTGGTTTGCACCTGAGATTTCTCTCATGGAAATTAAATTCCTTGAGTTATTATACTGCAGATTAATCACGGGGGCTGAGTGAGTGCTCTTCCTTAAAGACTCAAGGAACTTGTCAAAGTGAGAGAGTCTACTGTTATTAGCTAATAAGATTAGCCACTTAAAAAGTAATTGTTCATTCTTTCAATGGAGAAAAAATGCTGTCATTAATCCTTTAAACAGATACATCTGTTGATCAAATTAAATTACTAAGGTTTGCTGTATTGATTTGCAATGGAGCTTCTGGAAGACACAATCGATAATGTTATTGCATGGACACAGATCAACTTGTTGTGTCAATCTCTTGAGTGCAAAGCACTGAGTGCTGTTTTTAGGCACTAGTAAATTTGCTTTCTTCAGCAATTTCCAGGCTAATTCCATTGTATAGCACATTAGTGATCAAGATAAAATTAAAAGATTAACTTATTCCAAGAGTATAAATTTCTAGTTCCCCTACCTTCCCTTTCCAATTATTGCCTGTAAAACTGAAGTTTTCTGTGTTAAGATGAAAAGTCCACTTTTTCAAATAAAGGAAGTTATCCTACTTTTAAAAAATGTGGTTTCTTGAAGACAAAAATGGACTACTAAATATGGACAGAAAATGAGTCAAACTATAAACTGCTTCTACAATAAAAGCTACAAATAAAGCAATTTTGAAAACCCAAGTCACAAACTCATATTTTTGATAAAATATAGTAGTAAAATAATATATTAAACAGTGTTAAGGAAAACCCATTGGATAGGTCTTAACCCAATGGAAAGATTTAGAAATGAATTAACAATTGATTTGTCCTTTCCAGAGCATTATAAATGGTAGAATCTTCTTGCTGCTGTTTCACTTATAACATTTTCCCATGGATCTTGAACACCTGACCTAATAAACTTTCAAAATGCAATGCTTCCCACTAATACCCTTTCCCTATCTTTATAAAATTTGATTTCCAGAATCTTATGCATCTTTTGGAAATGTCACAAGGGAGTTTTACTGAGTTCTCTTTCTCTTCTTTCTTCTTATTAATTTCTCCTTTTCCAGTCAGAACATAACTAGATATGAAGGCTACTGAAAATATAATGCTCAGTTTACTTATGGGTATTCTCCAAACTTCATACTCAGGGTATTTGAGAAGAAAATACTACCTATAGGTTAATTTTTAAGATGTTATGACTCATAAACTACAAAATCAATTAGAATTATATGAGATTTTTAATGTTTGGGGACATGCATTCCCTCTATAATTATTCATTCTGTGCCTCAGTTCCCTCATTTTAAAATAGGGCCATGCTGGGGATGAGGGGGTACAGAAAACTGCTTAGTTGTGTCCTGGCTCTTCTATGAATCACCCCTTATAGGAGACATTTCCTGATTTCACTAGTTGCTATATTTTGTAGTTTCTTATTTAGCAGACTGTGTCTTATTTAGCAGTTTCCAAACTATGTCTACCCCAATAACATACCCCAACATAAAATACGTTGAATATTGGGTCTCCATGAGAGTTAGTGCCATGTTAGGATAATGGAATTTTATGGATCTATACTCCTAAAACTATAGCTTACCAGTGCATTTTTATCTTTAATAGTCAGCCAATAAACACAATTTGATCAAAGCAAAGGCATTATTAAGATGTCATAATAAGAATAGTAGCTAACTACTATTATAAAACATTTCACTCATAAACCTGAGCCTCCCTCTCCAAAATATATACACAGTATCAGTAGGAAGACTGAACACATGCATAAACTAATAGAGATACACTCATATTGGGAACATATGTGGCACTGCAGGTCCCCATTGACCTTTCTCTTCTTACTTTGTTTCTTCTTCACATTGTTTCCTCCTGGCTGTAATATTTCACTCAACTGGGATGCTTGGGTTTCCTGTGCTCATTACTACTCTCAACTGACAAGGCAAAGTCTCTCTTCATTCTATAGCAGATTTTTCATCTCCTTTGCCTGAAAGTTACACTCCTTAAGATTATTTCCTGCCTTGTTCCCTCTCCCCTCCCACATTCCTGCTATATGTGCCATTCTCTATTGAGGAAATAGTGGTATTACTGACTTTGTAGCCAGTTAAATGGGGAGAAAAATCATTTCTCAAGAACTGGGTTCTTCCTCCATAGCTGACCCTTCTCTTTGCTGCCAGGGGTCACGCTCTTCAGAGCTGCTTTCCCTGACTGCTTGGAGAGAGTATATCTTTTTAAAAAACAGCTCTTTATTTTTCCAAATATGAAGCAAAGACAGTTTTTAACATTTACCTTTGCATAACCTTGTTTTCCAAAAGTTTTTCTCTCCTTTCCTCCCATCCCTCTCCCATAGGCAGTGAACAATCCAATATAGATAACACATGTGCAATTCTTCTAAATAAATTAAAATATTTTTCATCCTGGACAAGAAAAATCAGATCAAAAGGTAAGAAAAAACACATGAGAAATAAAAAAGAAAAAAAAAAGCAGGCAAATAACAAGAACCAAAAAGGTAAAAATGCTATACTTACCACATTCTGCATTCTACATTCAGTCTCCATAGTTCTCTCTCTGGATGTCTCTTTCCATCACAAATCTACTGGAAATACTTTGTGTAGAGAACCACAGATATCAGGGAACTCTGATAAAAGTATACTTGAAGCAAAGATACTTATAGCAGGGTGTTAACTCAATGTGATTGATGAGATGATGGTCCTCTAGTTTACATATACATATACTGTATACTTACACATACACATGGTGATGTAGTAGTTCTCTATTTCACACATACTCAGTGTGCTATAATGATGTAATTACACTGAGGTATTTAAGGGCTGAGAGGCCTGGAAATGAGACATTTCATCTTTGACTATCCTCCTGGTGGCTATCATGCCTCCTGCACTCCTCCACTAAGATCAAGCTTGGTCCTGAGATCCTCCAGAGAGCTGGTCCTGACACCACATTCTGATGCCCGAACAGGGACCTCCAGAAGGAAACTATATACAACTTTGAATCACCTCATTGTTGAAAAGAGCCAAGTTGATCATCACATAATCTTGCTCTTGCTGTGCACAATATTCTCTTGCTTTTACTGATTTCACTTAGGCTACAATGCCAACCCTAAGACAGTGAATCTGGTTTGATACTGAGCAGATCTGGGTTTATTCTGAAGTGAATTAGAATAGACTTTGACATTACAGATATAGAATGAAAACTGTTTCCTAAAGGACTACTAATTTAAGATGCCAGATAAGATGAGGACTGATCTCTAGAGCTAGTGAAGGAATGCCCTTGATCTGGGCCAAAAGGCTGAACCAAAAGATTTAATTAATTAAATTATCAAATTAATTGGTCAATTAATTTGCTGAATTCACACTTCTCTTGTGTAGAGCTCACTCACGGTCTATAGATTACTCTTCAAATAGAACTCTTATTTACCTTCTTTTCCTCAAAGATTCTGTGTTGGTACAGAATGGTCCTGGTAAGGGAGATCTACATTTTTGACCTGGTTACATTTTCTCCTTGTGAAAAGTAATATAAAGTTTTATGCTTTTTTTCAGTCATCACAAAACAGTATTTGTTCCCTTATTTGATAAGAGAAAATGTTGGTTACGCTGGATTTAGAGCTGGAAGGAAAGATTTTTAGTTCAAACTTATTATTTTATTGATTTATCCAGAGAGCATAAATGACTTAGTGAGGGTCTTTGGTAGTAAATAGCTTTGAACCAAAGTTTTCCTGACAAAATTTTGCTTTCTTTTTACAGCAATATATGAATTCTGGGAGAGTGTGCCTTAGGATAGGAATAATGAATCCCAACTTCTTGAGATTAAAATAAAAAATAAAAATTAAAAAATTAAATAAATAAAAAACTCATGAAAATTTCCACAACTATATAGGATATTCATATCAGCAGTAAAATATTCTCATTATTTGATATAAAAGCTTTTAATATAACTCTTTGCTTTTGTTCTTGAACGTGCAAGATCAACAACATTTCTTCCCATAATACTAAAAGTCATTTCTGACCATAGTCTTTCTATGAATCAAGGTTTGATCTAGACTCATTACAATTATCCTAGTTCACTGGTCATAGGATCATGAGAGCATATCTTTTTTTTTTTTTTTTTAATTCCCTGAGGCTGGGGTTAAGTGACTTGCCCAGGGTCACACAGCTAGGAAGTGTTAAGTATCTGAGACCAAATTTGAACTCGGGTCCTCCTGAATTCAGGGCTGGTGCTCTATCCACTGCACCACCTAGCTGCCCCAAGATCATATCTTTAGAGATATACTAAATCTTCCTTGTTTTAAATCCCATGAAAGAGAAAATCATTTATATGCAGTCTTGGAGACACTAGAGATCTTGGGTTTTCTAGTCTGAGCAGAGATCTAAGAACTGTTTAATAAAGATTTATCTATGTAGTTTCCAAACACAGAGCACAAGTGATCTATATCTGGAACACCAAGGGTAGGGAGACTCCAGGTGGTGGTGAAATACATTGAAATATTCAGTTATATTAATGTATATTTAAAAAAGTAAGTTATCAAACTCAAAAAATGCTAGTGTAGTAATACCAGATGTTGTCATTCTCTAGCCTTTTTTGCATTTATGTTCCATTATGTTCCATTTTGGTATTCAGATTAGCCTTGTACCAAACTTTACTTACCCATCCCTATATGAATATTTTACACCAAAACAAATTGAAATACTCTGAAGTTTCAAGATACCCTTATGGTTCCAAAAATTTGATTGGGAGGAAAATGAAGGATCAGAGATATGAAATTACTTATTCAGGATAATACAGCTAGTAAGTGTTGGGATCAGTATTCAAACTCAGATTTTTGCTTGAGGTTTTCTTTCTCTGCCAATCAAGTATAGATTGCAGAATTCATCTTATTCATTTACCAGTGCTGTCTTGGGTGGGAAGGGGGGAGAGAGAGAATAGAGAAGAGAGAAGAGAAAGGGAAAGGAAAAAGGAGGGATGAAGGGAAAGGAAGGGACTGACGGAAGGAGAGAGAGAGAGAGGGGTGTTCCCCACTAATTGATCTATGACTTTCAGTCATTTTAACACAGTGCATCTGATAGCATCAATTAGTTCACTTAGCACTATAAAAACATGGAAACTTTTAACACTAATAACATTAATTTCACATCACTGTGCTAATCTAATCACACATGCAATAATGCCTTTCTATTGTTTATCTAATGAGACAGGGAAAATTATTAAATATCCATTTACCCCATTCCCAAAGGCAAAAATCAAGCTCACTTTTTTTTTCCTTAAAGAATGATATAGCAGAAAAATCAAGAGATCTGAATTTAAAAATTTATTATAACAATTGTCAGCTGTGTAAGCTTGGTCAAATGGCTTCACTTCTTTGCTCTTAATCTGCTTACTTATAAAATAAGAGGGTTAAAGTAAATTATCTGTAAGGCTTGATATAGCTCAAAATCCTGAGATCCTTAGTGCTAAAAGAAAAAGAACCAGGAATGTGCTGGCGTCAGCTCTAATTGAAAGCTGATTGTTAAATTTTCACTGTAAGCATTTATACTTCAGAAATTGGCAATTATCTCAACTATGGATTGATTTGTTGTTTTGTTTATAACCTAGACTTAGGAAATATTAATGAAGATTAAACTTAAAAGTATATCGTGTTGTACATTTTTTCTTCTTCTGGAAAGCCTGATTGTTAAACTTTTATCAGGATACTGCTGTATTACTCTAGATACGAAGACTTGAGCTCAACAAGAGTGCAGTAGAAGGCTCAGGGAAAGAAGTCATCACCCAACTGGAGGCCTGGTAAATGTAGGCTAATAGTAATAGTAAGGATGATAATATTGATAATAATTAGCATTTGTAAGGCATTTTGACATTTACAAAGTGTTTATAAATATGTATATATATATATATATATTCATTTATTTAAGTCTTACACAATTCTAGAGGAAAACCACAGTTTATATCAAGTGTTTAGTTTGCTGGACTCCCAACTCTATTGGGAAATAGGACTAACAGGATCTTTAGTCCTTGGGGATAGAGCTGAACCCTAGAAAATAATTGTATAATTTTACTCCAGAAAGAGATTAAATGGGGACTAACAATCATGTGGACTATTTGGAACAATATTCACTCAGTAACAAGTATAGAAATTTAGTAACAGTTGAATTGCCAAGCACAGAGACTTTTAGAGGACAGAGTGAATATGAAAAAAGGAAAATGCAGATAAAATGCAGATGAAAACAATGCTTTCCTATCCTTTGTCCTTAGAGGAGAAGAGAGAAGTTAAGAGACTATGTGCTGTGGACTTAACTCTTTTTTTTTTTTTCACTTTTAAACTTGAACTCCCAGGCTGGAGCCCCACTGATTTGAAGGGTGAGTATGTCACGTGGCTGGCTGTAACAGATAGACCTCAGACACACTTCACTTTACCTAGTGAATGGGTGGATGAAAGCAGTTTGTTCCAATGACCATGAAAGTGATTGAAGGAGGAACTTGGTCAGGCATCACAGACACAAAGATCATCCACTACATCCTGGGCCTTTGCCAGTTATCTTGACTTTTATCCTGCCACTGGATTTTGATGACTCAGTAATAGAGAGTGAAGTTGATGACTTTGTGCAATTTTGTCTCACTTAAATGCTATTTGTGTGCAAGCCACTATAATACCCAATGATGTCATTGGTCCTTTTTAAAAAATGAACGATGGACAAAAGTAAACAACTTCACTTTAGGGCAAAACTGGGTCCGTTCCATAGTGCGTGTGATGCACCAAAGCATACTTCTTCTCCAATATAACAAGGACATCATTTACTGAAGACTCTGGTATTCAATAGTATTTTTAGTGAGATAAAGGAACTTTGGAAATTTTTATCCAATTTTAAAATTTCATATGTAGTTTGCATTTATTTATCTGTATGTATGTTTCCTCTAAAGGAATATAAGCAAATAAATGAAATAAATCTTTCATTTTTGTCTACTTGTTCATTCTATATGGTACATAATAGGTATTTAATAAATACTCATTGAATTGAGTTAATCTTAATTATTTGTAAACCATGAGATATGATTGCACAATCATATTGAATGAAGGAGATTGCAGGAAAGCTAAAAACCAGCATATTATTGCAGACCAATATTTGTAATTCAACCAGCCAATTTTATATGTAAAGAAGATAAATCTAAGTCAATTAACAAGTCCCTTTTTCTAAGAATTAAAATTCCTGCTTGGAAAAGGTTGAATAATTCATATGTAATTGGCATTGCCTTTAAGAGACAGAGAGGGGATGATTGTTGATGATGCATTTAGTGATGAAGTAGTTTAGTAAAAGTAATGATGAAAATAAGAATATAGAATAAAGTCTTCTGCTCTTTGCTGGTTGTTCTAAATCCTGAGCACCACAATGATTAGCTGTAGGAAGGCTAATTAAGTTAGGTGATTGTGTCAAAATGGAAAACAATGTGCAGAAACTATCTCCTTGAATTTCCAATATATCTTTTTCTTTTGAGAAGACAGCTTAGCGTCCAAGTCTTATTACTTGAAATAAGGGGCTGGATGGGAGAAGGGATGAGAAATAACTTTTTCAAGATCTTGAATTAAGAAAAATATCTTCATGGGACAAAGATTAATTGTATTATTTTCATGTAACTGTCTCTTGTTTTCTCAAGCTAATTTTATACATTAATCTAAATTTTTGCTATCATCAGAAGCTGTAGGATTTTGCCAACAATTTTCATAAAATAGGAGACCAAAGCTTAGATCAGACAGGGCACAGTTTTCATTGCTGAAAGCTATATTAGGCTTAATAGCAAAGGGATCTTTATTGTGCTATTCTGAGTAAACTCTAATTTCATATATACAGATACTTCCTACCCCAATTCAAATTGCGATCCCAACCTTACCATCTTTCCCTTTGTGACTGCTTCTCATGTTTGCCAGGTTATGTGCTTTTAAACATCATTCTAATTCCATGACTAGCTTATATCCTTTTCTGAATATATGTAATTCTCATATGCCTTTTTCTATATTTCTTTTTATATGCAAATTAATGTAGGTAAACATGCTCAAATTCACTAGAAGACTTTTAGCTTATCATTTTAGTTCTTATAGTCTTCATAAAAGTGCAAGTCATGGTGGTATGGAAATGACCCTACATTCTTCAAGAATGTGATGGCAGAGTACAGGCTCATGAAGGATCTAGAAGTTAGAAGTGCTTTGAATACAATCTCAGTGATTGCTTGAATTAGGGATTGACTGAACTCATTATTCAAGGACCAATCTAAGAATGGAAAAGTTCATTACTAGAAGTATGGTGATGTATATTTTGACCCTCTGTCCTTAGAAAATACAGGTGAAGAAATGCAAGCTCATGTCCTGTGTAACCTCTTTTGCTTCAATCAATATAATGTCAACATAGGAAAGGGAAAATGGATGCTAACAGAAGGTGAAACTTCATGTCATATGATACTTGACCATATTCTTTTCAGTGATCTTGATGAACATAAGCAAAAGATTACCATGAAAGGAATTATAGATTATATATAGAAATATATAGATTATATACAATTATAGAGGATAAAAAACTGGACATATTCTATGAAGAATTGGACAAAATCCTTCAAATCAAGTGAAAATACTTTGGTTATTGATAATGTCAGGGCAAAGTATACCACAGACAAAAGTGTTGGAAAAATATGTTGGAAAATATAATTGGGGAAAAAGGCTTGTATATTACTGAAAAGCTTCATGCATATATATATATATATATATATATATATATATATATATATATATATATATATATATATATATATATATATATGTGTGTGTGTGTGTGTGTGTGTGTGTGTGTGTGTGTGTGTGATTAACACGTTCTTAAATAAGGGAGTCATAGGGATTTAGGCATATTAGCATATATAGAGGAAATCCATGTGGTGGGGTGCTATAATTTTGGAAACTTTAAGGGGGTTGCTTTTCAAGATATCAAAGAGAAGGATGAATGAATGTAATTGGTAAACTAGTGTAATAGTTAAGAGTAAAATGTAATAGTTAAGAGGACAACCACAACCCATATTATGTACTTTCTTGTCCATATAAAATCTTTATGGGTATGATTATAGGACCATAGGATGAGAGCTACAAGGAACTTTTTTTTTTTTTCTTAAGGCAATTAGGGTTAAGTGACTTGCCCAAGATCTCACAGTTAGGAAATATTAAGTGAAATCAAATCCTCTTGACTTCAGGGCCAGCACTATATCCACTACAAAGAACTTTTAACATCATTTAGTACTATTTCCACATTTTATAAAAATGGAAGATGTGAGCCAAAGAGATTAGATGAATTGCTTAAAGTCATATAATAAATGACAGAGGTGAAATGTAAATTCACCACTCTAACTCCAGATCCAGGCCATTATCACTGCAGAGAAGTAAAAGCCATATTGTGTTTTTCTTTTTTTCATAAGTTGTTAGAAACAGGCCTTATGATTTATTGGCCATCCCAGGGAATCCTTTACTAAGTTTAGTCTTTGAAAGAAAATTCTCTCAGCCACTGGAACTCTACTCAAAGCTTTTCCTACTTATTAGATCCAATCAATCAATTAAACAACTATATTATGTTAAACTCTTACTATGTGCCAGGCACTGTGCAAAGTAGACATGGACAAGGCTCATCATCATATTATAATGAGACTTCATAGTAGATTTGCTGACACTGGAAGATTGGCCCTTAGAAGAACCTGCCTTGCTGACTTTCTAGTTGGCTTACTTTTTAAATCTCTTTGGGCATTGAGTACAATAAACCCTCCTATAAACAATAATATTGTTTTATGTGGGCATTTGACTGATCTCTGGGCTTGGGTTATTTTGTAGAGCCAAATATTACCTAATAATTCAAAGAGTTGTTATGGGATAGCTTTCTAGTGCCCTAATATCTTGTATTTTTTCCTTGTCATGATTACTTAGCTGCAATTATCCAAGGAAAACTGAGACAAGAAGGATTTTCCCCCCAATACAATGAAATTCATGTCTCCTGGTAGCACAGTAGAAGTCCTTAATTTTCAATTGTACAGGTATTAGTGATTGTTTTTTTTCATATATATATATTACTACTATTAATATCATGACTTTTGACAAACAGGGCTTAACATTGGCAATTACATTTAGTCTTCCCTGAACTCAGAGCTAGTTAATGTGACCATTCATTTCTGGTTTGCAACATCAAATTTGTACTGTTCATAATATGTCAGTGGGTTATTATCTGTCTATATTGAAATTTATCCTCATTCATATAGTTCTAAAATTTGTCAGTAAATGTTCACTTCAAAACCAAATGCTTCATTGTATGTATTGGATAATGAATCTCACTGTAAAATCTCCAATGGACAAATGTAATAGTTTTCAGATGCTTCTCACTTCTAAACACTCTAGGCTGCTATTGGTGTTTAATAGAAAAGGTTTGCTTGGATTTACATATTCCAGTAATACTAGGGAAGGATTGCAAGAGGCAATTGAACAGGTCTCTGAAAGACTGTTCATATCTTGTGGCTCATTGATTTCTGAATGTTGTCACAAGATTTAGTGCAGATTGTTCAGTTTTATTCTTCTATTTTCCATTATTCTCAACTCTATTCTCAAGAGTGAAATTATTAAAGGGCTTGGTAATGATGATGTATTTTTTCACAAATTTTTGGAAGTTTCTATCTTATTCAAGTTTTACTGTTGTTATTGTTTGATAATTTATATATGGCTGTGACTATATTGCTTTACTTATTCCCTGATGAAGTACTATATGGTATAGGTACTTTACAAAAATGCTATAGAGCTGGTGTTATTCATTAAAAGGTTCTGACTGGCATCTTAAAGCTGGCCTGTACTTTTCTTACATTCTTCAAGTATGAAAGAGATCAATAGAATGCAAACTTCTTGATAGCTGAGAAAACTTACTTTTTTTTTTTTTTTTTTTTTTTGCATTTCAGTGTCTAACACTATGTCTGATACATAACTTTTTTAATGGATGAAAGTTTGACTGATCCAGATATAACAACAATTTCTCCATGAATCACTGGAAAGTAGTAGATAGCTTCTTTATTCCTTGAGTCTTGTTCTCAAACTGCTGGAATATTATTAAGCAGTTAAATGACATAATCCCCTTTCTTTTGTATAATGATCTGATACTCTCTATGGTACAAGTCCAATCCTGAAAGTTAATGTTTGTCTAGTTGACAGTTCCAAGCATATATTTAACCTAGGCATGGTGGATTGATCACCTCAGTTTTCCTGTTCAATGTTCAGTAGTTTACACACATGTAGATCTTTCCAATTGTCTTCATTATTACTGTGTAACTGTAACTGAGCATTGTGTCCATGATAATATCATTGACTAAAAGTTCCTTCAGATAGTTCCATCTCAAAAAAAGTTTTTACATATTTTTTATAGATTCTGATTATAACTAATTTGTATGTGTTGCTCCCAGTGTTTCACTAATGGAGTGATAATGTGCCAGCTTTTGGCCAACTTTCTTTAGAAAATCCTTTCCTTCCTCTAGTACTATAAATTCGCTTAAATTAAATCTCTTTCTATTAGTCTAATGATGAAGTGAAAAGCCCAAAATTCTTCTTAAAAGCTCTCTGCTACCATTGATCTCTGATGTGTATCTTCATTACTTCTGTTTAGTATCATCAGTTTTTAGGCAGGTGCTGCTTTTCTAACAAACACATAGGATTCTGCCAGCTCTTAGTTTATATCTCAGAAATCACTTGACAATACTCTGTACTTGGGTTTTTAGAGTGTAAATAAGGCAAGTTTTAATCAATCAATCAGTTAATCAATCAACAAGCATATGGTAAGCATACTATCATTTTATTTACTGAGGTCTTATTTTAAAGCTTTTTTTTTTTTAACTATTTTGTATTGCTTCTGGGGACTCTCAAACCAACTATTATATTAATTGTTTATTTAGACCTATTATTTCATAAGTTTGGATAAATTCTATAGTGGAAGTTCCTCCAACTAATACTCATTAGCCTCTCATTTACAATTTATATAGTCAGTAAAAGTTTCTTTTTTCCAGGCATTTTGCATCTAAATCTTTCCATGTTCTATAAACTCCTCTGCATGTCTCATTTTCTGAAATTTGCCTTGGACTTTTGCTGCTTCTAATATTTGTGGGGTCTACCTATATTTTGTGTTTGACTTTTTACTGTAATGACTTTGACTTATTAACCTGACTTATGGAACCTAATTATCATATTTCTTCTGTATATCATTGGGCTCTAGAATCTAGGCTTCAAGTTTATATATGACGCCTGACTTGGGGCCCATTTTCAATGCTGACTTCTTATATTTTATCCAAGCTCTCAGATTTCTGTTACTTGAAGTTGTTATACCTGCTAATTACATTCCTGGTGCTCTTCATGGACAATGCAGTTTTATTCTCTGATACTACTTTCCATTGCAATCAGATATTTAGTTTTGATGCTGAGAATGGAAATTATCCTTTATGGCATTTAAAATACAGATGATTAACATTTTAAAAAATAGAATAAAAAAGGAGCATGTCCATGTTAAGTGCTTAGAATATAAAATACTGTGTAATTTCAAAGACTTGATAATGTTAATAAATGTTTCATGCTATTTTATTATTTATAAATATCTTTGCAAAGAAACATTTTCTTAGTTGATGCCTGATGTAAACTAAATGAACATGAAAGTACTGGAAATCATTGCAGGAATTCTCTGAAATGGTCAATATGTTTTTGCCACTATGGCTTTCAAGGAATTCATAGAATACTTTTCAGTATAGATAGTGCACATATTCATTATGGATTTACCAGATAATTATGACAAGACAACCAATCTCCTATCCACTTTGTGGTTTTAATTGTGCCTTTGTTAATGAAGATGAAATGAATGTAGAACACACATTAAACACACTCTGAAGCTGCATTAGAGCATTGAGGTTGGAAAGCAATTTTTCAAAGGATATTCAATCAAAACAAGAAGTTCTTTGGAACATATGTTAATTTTGCCCCAAGCAATATTGTTATTAGTAACTAGATTTAGATATTTTTCACAAACATGTAGTGTTAGAAATATTTCAAATTCATTCTATCTAAAAATATTAAACATTTTAAAGTAAACCAGAAGCTAAAAATCAGATGAATAAATAATACTGAATCTGATTGTCTTTTTCAACAAGCTGGGGGTGGGAATCGAATGGTGTGGTACATTTTTGTTTCTATTATCGGGCTAAATAAGGCACCTTGTACAAGGTAGGTACTCAAAACATATATTCATTGATTGATTAAGTGTAAAAATAGATTGCAGGGAGTAAAAAAATTTCCTAGTCTCTCATCCTTTCCTCCTACACTCTTTTTTTTTTTTTTTTTTTTTTTTTTGACTCTCGGATCAGCTCTCAGTTAACTTATGGGTCTGAGCATCTGTGCTTAAAGGTCTGGTGGTCTTGGGGAGGAGATAGCGAACAAAGGCTTAAGGGCAAATATTGCAGGGAGAGAATTTTATACTATTTTCAATATAAACAAATATAAATCATTTGGATATATTACTTTCTTCTTAAAAAGATTTTTAGTATGTACATCAGTATAGATGGATGATTATTAACTAATTACAATTGCAAATATTCTTTAAGTACCTATTATGTACTGGGCCTAAAGAAACAGACAGAAAAACATAGTAAAATTGTGATCTTTTCCCCTAAGTACAGTGATGAAATGGAGGCAATAAAATAGTTATACAATCTCAAAAATTTCCAGGGTAAGGTGATAGCTTGCTAATGACATGAGATCTTTTGCGATTAGGACCAAAAGCATACCAAGTAATTCATTTTGCTCTCCCTATAATCTCCAGGAAAATTGCTAACCTATAATTTTTTAATTTATTGAGAATGAGCTGATCTTTGAAGTTAGAGGTAGTTTCTTCACTGGAAGAAGAAGCAGTTAGATAGGTAAGAGGAGAATAAAGACAGGTAGGATCACAAAAGTTACTTCTAGAAAGGCCTACAAAGAATTACACGAACTGATGCCAAGTGAAACAAGCAGAATTAGAAATACCTTGTATATAGTAACAGCAAGATTGTGCTATTATTCACTATGATTCTTTTCAGTGATTCAGTGATCCAAAGCAATCCCAATACATTTTGGATAGAAAATGCCATCTACACCCAGAAAGAAAGCTATGAAGAATGCAAATCATTATGGTTTATTCACTTCTTTTTTCTGTTTATTTTCTCTCCTGTGTTTTTTCTCCTTTTGTTATGATTTTTCTCTCTCAAGATTATTCATAAGGAAATGTATGTTAAAAATATACATGCATAACCAGAAAAAATAAATACAAATGTTAAAAAAAACTCTTCTAGAGAGAAGAGTATCAAGGAAAAAATTATCAAAGTGTCCAAACCTGCAGAAAAGTCAAGAACTAGACAATCATCAACTATTTATTAATCATCTTCTATGTTTTAGATATTGCCTTGGCATTGGGAATACAAAAAAGGTCCCCTCCTTCAAGCAGTCACAGTACATATTTCATTTATATAGAAGTACATATTTGCATTTTATATATTGTATATGCAAGTTAAATACAAAATAATTTTTTGGGGGACACATTAGCTACTGGGGAGATTAGGGTAAATTTTATGTCCAAAATAGAACTTATGGTTTTTCTTACAGAACTCATATTCTTTCTGAAGTTCCTATGTATATTTAAGATACACCATTTTATTAATCACCTAAGTTCATATACGTGGATTTTTTTTTAGTCTTTATTCTTTCTCACTCTCCTCACATAGTTACAGTTATTAATTCTTGTAATTTCTTTATCCACAATATTTATTGCATCTATTCCCTTCCTCTATTTCCATGGCCACTACTTTAATTCAGGTCTTTATCACCCTTTTCTTGGATTACTGAAATGGTCTCTCTTCCTCAAGCCTTCTCACTTTATACAATTTAATACTATAATTTTCTTGAAGTACAAATTGGACCCTAGAATTTCCCTATTCCATATACTCTAATAGCCTCTAGGGTTAGTCACAGCCTCCTTTGTTAAATTTTTAAAGCCCTTCATTATCTGGCTCTGATCTACCTTTACATACTTATATATTACTCCCCTTTCTACCCTCTGTGATTACTTTAACTGTCTTCCTCGATTTTCCTCACACATGATAGTCCATCTCTCATCTTGCTGCCTTTGTACTAAGTGTTCTTAAGGACTGAGTTATTGATCCTATAGCTCTGGAGGGTGTTTATTGAGAAACCTCCAATTTTAACTGGTTTCAAACAGTGGAGCTCTATATTATTTAGAGATCTTTTGATAAGTCACATATCTTCTTTTTGGAGTCCTGAATTTCTGAAAAACACTAGGGTGTTTCTTCCATGCAAAAGAAAATACCCATGGAGCAGTTCTTCCTTGTTTGAGGAAGCCAAAAAAACTTTATGTTTGTGTTTCTTAGAATTTCTAAGTTTCCCAAGGCTTCTCTTACAACAGTTGGGTAGCCTTTAAGTATAACCAAAAACCATCATAATGAAACTATGCCACATTGTGCTCACGAATAATGTGTAGGAGGGCAAATTACAACTTATCCTGAGTTCCAAAAAGATATCATCAGTGCTAAAGAGAAACCCATTTATCAGTCTTTGGTTATCAGTTAGACAAAGTAACCCCAAAACTGTGGCATTTTAGACTTGATAACATTAGTTTTACCTGAGTAAGGATAAGAGTGAAAGAAGTATAAACTTGGCCAAATGATTGGGCAGGAAGGCAATTTTGTGCCTTTCTTTTTCTAGGAAAAGTCTAAGCAAATCCTTTTAATCCACGAGGTTGCCTTTATTAGTGCATATGTGGAATTGAAAAGAGGAGATGGGGGTGGGATGTGTGTGTTTAGCAATGAAACATGTGCCTTACAAACATAATCATAATGTTGCTCTTGATAGGAGTATTTTCTATGTTTAATTAGATGATTACTATGTCTATTCTACTGCAGCTCTTGTGTCATCAGCATTTCAGACAGAGACACAGAAGAGATAATTGGCAAAATGGCTCTTTCTATTTTTCTGCATTGTCTGGTTTCCAAGACCTTGAAGGCAAATGATGTTAAATGATTTCCCTGGATTCCTATGTCTACCATATGTGACTAGCCAATCCCTACTAGTCTTTGTGAAGGGATATAATTTTTTCCCATTATAATGCTGCTTTGTGAGTGACTATCCTTCCTTTGTAATGGGGGTGTGTGATTGCTAGACGATATAGCCAAGTTAAAGTCTTCTAGAGAGAGAAAATTAGACAATATTATGAATTTTCAAGGAGAGATCAAATGATATTCTGGCTGAGATTGTCAAATATTGGCAATAGATAGATCTAAATGGAATTTTTTTGATAAGCAGAGATATCTAAAATAAAGTAACAGATATTTGTTATCAATAATTTGGGGCAACTAGGTAATGCAGTGGATACAGTACCTGGTTAATTCACTTAGTCTTATTTACCTCAGTTCCTCATCTGTAAAATGATCTGGAAAAAAAAAAAAGATAAACCATTCCAGTATCTTTGCCAAGATAATTCCAAGTAGGGTCACAAAGATTCAGAAGCAACTGAAATGATAACAATAACAACAAATCAGAAATCTATATATTGTTGCCCAAACTTGAGATTTTCTAGTGAGAAAATTTCTTTACCAATTCACCTCTGCATTTTTCTTCTAATTTAGTTTTAGATACTTGCATGAGACACTGAAATGTTAAAATGATTTTTCCAGTTACACAAGGCTAGTGTGTGTTCAAGGTCAGACTGGAACTTAGTCATTCTTGATTCCAAAGCCAAATTTTTTCATTATAGGTTTGGGGTAAAGGTGACACTTGTAAATTTATTGATATAGGTACATCTTGGATGAAGAAACTTCCTGTATCTATGAATGCTAGCATCTTCTATGTAATATTAAGTGTTAGAGAATCTCCTAGATCTCTGAAATACTAGGTGACTTGTTCAGGATCACACAATCAGTATATGTCAGAAGTAGGATTTGGATCCAAGTTCAAGTTATGAACTTTATAATAAATAAAAATGATGACAATAATAGTAGCTGTTTATGAAGTATTTATAGTTTATATATTTTATATATGTTCTCCCATTTGAACCTCAAAACATCTCCCTGGTATAGGTAGCCTAAGGAAAGATGCAATGGTAATCAATTAAAACCCAGCAGTATAATGGAGTAGGAAAAAACAAAAGAAAACCAAAAAACCCTCAAATCTCCAAGATCAGAAGGCTGATGCTCTAAACTCCAGCTCTGCTGTTCACTACTGTGGAATTCTAAGGATGTCACTTTTTCTCTTTGGAATTCAAAGTCCTTATTTCTAAAATGAAGATGTTGAACTCTCTCAGTAGCCCCTTTTGGAGTTTTCTTGGCAAAGATGCTGGAGTGATTTGCTATTTCCTTCTCTGGTTCATTTTGCAGATGAGGAAACTGAGGTAAATAGGGTTCAATGACATGCCCAGGCTGACACAGCTAGTAAATATCTAAGATATGAACTCAGAAAGATGATTCTTCCTGACTTTGGACTCAACACTCTACTGTACCACCTATTTGCCCCATAAACTAGAGAGTTTCTACTGCTCTTTTCTACTTTGGAAACTTATCCTTATAGTGGTAGACACTGAGGTCTTTTTAGAAATGAGACTTTTATTGTCCAAACTCTTTTGATGGAACAAATTTCCTTCAAATGCCTACCTAATCTCAAAGCTATAAAAGTGGAAGACAGATGAAATACTGAATAAACCTAATGGCAAGAACATGCACATATCCTGGATATGAAAAAAATGAAAGGCAGAAAATAGAAGGTCATCTTCACCTTAAAGAAGGGAATTTTTAGAATTTCCTCATGCAATTGTAGTTCATTTGAGCCCAGTGGGCTGAGTCAGGTAGTCAAGTTCAAGCATTTCCTGGCTAATTCCCCACTGGTTCTTGGCCAAGCAGCCTTCAGAATTGAGTTCCATTATCCATCACAAATGCCAAATAACCTTATGTACTACCTTTGGCCCCACTTTTTGTGTTTCTTCTTACCGTGAAATTACAGTCACTTAACTGGTTGCCCTGTCAAGTAGTAAGGGATTGTTCCATGAACAGAAAGATTTCAAATTTGACCAGCAGAGGAGAAATATCAATGATAAGCAATAGCTGAGAGTTTTATAGAATGTGATAGTTTTAAAGATAGTGGCCTACATAGGAATTTCAGGGAGACAGATTGGGAGTAGGAAAACAAAAACACTTGGGATATTATTCTTGACCTTGTATCCAGAGGGGTACCAGGCAAAGTGTCCCTCTCTCTTTGTGACTATTTTTAGCCTTTTGCAAGATTAATTTTGCTAGTGTTAGTATAACTCAAGAATGTCATATTTGAAATTTAATTATGGATATCTCTCTTATTATCTTGTGTCTAACATTTCATTCTTTCTCCTACCATGATAGTTTTTTTTCTGTTCTTTGACTAACTACCAATAAATGTGATTCTGAAAATTTATCAAATTATAGAATTTTAGAGTTGGAAGAAATTTTAGATATTATCTTCTCTAACATATTTATTTTCCAGTTTGTGAAATTGAGGCCTAAAAAACTGGAATTGCTTTTCCAAAGTTAGTTATTCCTTTCACATCACATAGTGCTTAGTATAGGATTGCTCACTTGACAGGCTTTCAATGAAAGGTTTTAAACAAATTATATATATAAAACATTAAATGAGTAAGATCTTTACTAAAATATAAAACTGGATTTCAAAAACAAAAATACAAGGAACATTTTTCTCCTTTCTTTGTGTGATGTAAATCTTTAAAGGAATCAGTTGTAATTTTTTTAAGAGAATTCTATTGCTCTTTCCAATCTAGTGTTTCCAAAGTTTTCTACCCTGTTTTACTGAAAGAAAATGACTTAATCTAAACAAACCTCAAGGTGCAGATTCTGAGTTTGTATTTATACAATATACTGTTTTTCAGTTTTATAAAGTGTTTAATATAAGTCTCACAACTTTATGAATTCAGGCATAAGTTTTATTCTCATT
The DNA here is from genome assembly GCF_048593235.1 of Sminthopsis crassicaudata. Taxonomy (NCBI): domain Eukaryota; kingdom Metazoa; phylum Chordata; class Mammalia; order Dasyuromorphia; family Dasyuridae; genus Sminthopsis; species Sminthopsis crassicaudata. The sequence continues at coordinate 200,251,131 of NC_133617.1, forward strand.
TCAAAAATGAGAAAACTGAGGTTCAGAGAAGTTGAAGAGTTTCTCTAATGTGATGTGATGAGCAGGTGGCTTCTGATAGAATCCTTTGAAGTAGGTTTTCTAACTCCAAGTCTAATGCTTGCTAAGGCAAGCTCTATACTGCCTCTGAATACTCTCAAATATTCAAATTATTTGCCATCTCATTAATGCAGATGTTTTCAACATGAATGATATAGAATGAAACCTATACTATCAGTACTGCTTGCCTATAACTTGCTTATCTCATATCCTTGTTATCACATGATTTCCAAGTTTTTCTCAGGGGGTCCACAAACATGCTCAGTATCATTCTCATTTTCCCCTGATATTCATAGTGGAGTACTTGAGCTGTCTATTGGTTATCCTTCACTCTTACAGCTCAACCAAACCCTATTATTTTTAACTTGTATTTTTTTTGGGGGGGGTTTGATAGCTTTAATCTTTTTTTTTTTCCCCTGGAGTTACTTGTTTGGAAAGGATTTCAACTTGCTATAACCCACCATATGCCTCTGGATCGGGTTTAGAGAAGCCTTTGCTATGGAAGCCATCATTTAGATTAAGCTCCCTATAAAATAAGGTCAATTGCTACAGAAAACACATTTTCATTTCATTAAAACTCTAATAACACTGGATTATATATTAATTGTCCTCAGGGAACTTATGAGATATTATTATCTAAATGAGAAAAGATCCAGCAGGCACTTAAAAAACAATACTATCCTCAAGCACCTAATGTTTTACCACAATCAATATTTGGTCTTGTTTTTAATTAGTCATTGCTAACTTTATCAGTGTCTTGAGGAGAAAGTAACCTTTGAACCAATGGTTCCTAAACCTCCTTTGGAGAACTTTGGGAAAAGTTGAATGAAAAACAGCAGGGATTTGGATTCTGAAATCCATTTGGGTTAAAAAGCTACATTTACATAATGCAGAGTTTTGGATGAAAAGTGAAAATAATTCAGTAAGAAATCTGTATGTTCACTTAAATATTCATGTCCTATATAAAGAAATTACATTGTTATTGGGTTTCTATGTGATAAAGGTAAACAAGGAGGCTCAAGAACTTTTCTTTTTAATATATTTTGTAATTATATTTCAATTTAAGGGGTTTACTTTATAATCTGTGTTTTTTATGTATTTAAAATCATTATTATTTGAAATCCATAGATTTTACAAGATAGTCAAAGAGGTCAATGATACAAACAAGGTTTAAGAACTCTTAATGTAGATTTTTGGGGTTCATTCTTACCCAGACCTATGTAATGGTACAGACATCATCAAAGGGAAACTGTGGTTCTGAGGAACAGCAGCAGCAATAGCAGCAAAATCAAAAAGAAAAGAAATATAGCAGCCTGCAGAATTGAGAAGTTTACAGTGGAAAATTTCCGAGGAGATGAATACTTCAGTGGGAAAAGTAAACAAGTAGAAATAGCTTCCAGGGAGCTATATCATTAGCAATATATAACAGGAGAACAATTCTTTAGGATCATTAGAGTAGCTTCCCTAGAGGATAATGCTGCTGCTGACCAGGAATCAATCACGTTTGGGAGATTGGTGAGATTGGTGGTTACCCTTCATTCCTTTGGGAGCCTTAAACTGATTGAAATTTTCCATGCTTTGTGTATCTCCTAAGGAAGCACAGGGTGATATTCTCTCATTCAAGGCAAAGTACCTAGATAAAAGTCTGTTTCCTTCATGCTAAGCAGACTGAAACTGAATTATGGAAATATGTGATAGTAAAAGCAGAAGGAAAGCAATCATCATTTTTAAATTTTTAACTCACTTTGTGACTTTATGCATTTTTTCCTCTTCCTCAATTTATCTGTCAATAAAATGGAATCTTGAGAAAGTTCATCCAATGCATACAGCAACCACTAAAATAATGTATTAGCAATGGGCATTTTGTTGATAGCTTTTAACATCTCAGAAACACAAAAGAGGGAGGAATTCCCACAAGGAACTCTGTAGGTGTTTGTGAATATGAGTAGCAGAATATAATCTTAAATCTTATTCTAAATCAAAAGCTACACATTTCATACCTTGTCATGGTTGACAGATTTTTTTTCGCATTCAACACTTAAATGACCATCCTTTGCATGACACTATTTCCTAGGTGATGGAGTTACAAAGACAAAAAGAAAATAGTTGAGTGTTTGAAGAAGAATTTAAATTCTATGGGAATGGGTCTGGAGGGAGGTTGTATAGGCTACAACATATAGAGAGAATTTCCTCTCTTCAAAAATGAGATGATTCAAGCCAATTCCAATTGTTCAGTGAGGAAGAGAGCCATCTACACCTAAAGGGAGAACTACGTATGGACCACAACATAGCATTCTCACTCTTTCTGTTATTGTTTGCTTGCATTTTGTTTTCTTTCCCAGTTTTTTTCCTTCTTGATCAGATTTTTCTTGTGCAGCAAGATAACTGTATAGATATGTATACATATATTGAATTTAACATATATTTTAACATATTTAACATGTATTGAACTATCTGTCATCTAAGGGAGGGGGTGGGGGAAAGAGGGCATAATTTGGAATAGAAGGCTTTTCAAGGGTCAATGTTGAAAAATTACTCTTGCATATGTTTTGTAAATAAAAAATTTTAATAAAAAATTTAAAAAAAGATATAAGATCTACTAGCTGTGTGATCCTGGGCAAGTCACTTAATCCCAATTGCCTGAACTAAAAAAAAAGACATAAGTTCTTGAAGGCAGGAACAATCTTGATTGTTTATATTTTTCTCCTCAGTGTTTAGCACAATTTGTCTGTCTGTTTATCTTCTATCATCTATGTCTTTGAAACTGAACACTTGGATAGGAAGTTAGGATGGACAAAGAGGAGAGATGGAGAATTTATGCTCAACGGAACCACCTGATACCATAATGTGTCTAATACAGTACATCAACAAATCAGCTAGGAGAAACTCACAGAATAGGAGGAGGAAAAGAAGAAATACACCCTGCTATATGAGCAGTAGTCTTCAAACTATCCATTTCAAACTGCCCGTGAAGAGGAACAAGAAGCTATATACATATGCTCCATTGAAGCTGGTCTCATGTCTCCCAGTTTAGTTGTCCTTATTTTTCCTCATTGTTAACCAAACAAGTCAGAAAATAAGAGCTAACAAGATTTTATGAGTCCTTCCTTCTGTGCCATGGAGGAATTAACACCTAAGAAAGTGAGTGAGCAGCTTCCTCACAAAACCTCCTTGAAAGTTAAGGAACAAAAAATGGTAGAATGTATTTCTTGTTTTCTAGTAGTTTTGTTACAAATAGGAATAGACTGAAAGTCAGCAAGCCAAGGTTCTAGCTAACTTTGTGCAAGAACCAAACTCTTTGAACCTTAGTTTTCACATTTGTCAAAGAAGACAATTGAACCAATAGTCTATAATATTCATTCTAGTGCTAACATTCTTTGGTCCAAAGAGATTCATTTAAGACACCATTAGTTCCACTTTTGTTTTAAAAAGCATACACAGGATTCAACTGTCCTAAGGCAGCACATATACATTAACATGCTTTGAAAAGTCAGATAAAATCTTTAGGTTTCCCTGCTAAACTCACTACCTATTTGTGCTAAGACTAAAGCTGCTTGAGATATCATGCAATATCAATTCTTTTAATAAAGATAATCGTTGTCTATATTCCCCCACTTCATTATTTTTAATGAATTCCCCAGTATTTTATCTGCCTAGTTGGGAATTCTTAATATTATTTGAGAATTTTCTTACTCTTAAAAGCAAATAAACAGCCCTTTTTGGATTTCACACAGATATATCTTAGGTCTTATTCTTAGGCTATTCATAGACCAGATTGCTTATGAGTTCAAAGTTACTGGGACCACTGGATCAACTATTTTCATATGTAGAAGTCTCCATTAAAAAAAAAAGCTTATTTAATCTTGAACATATTTGCCTGTTATAAATTGTTAGCAGTCTTAAAGCCAAAACCAAAACCCCCCAAAACAAAATAAAACAAAATCAAACTTCCAAACAACAGAAAACCAAATATTTGAATTTTAAGTTTGTTGTTTATTGAGCCTCATTTATGGGAAATGGAATTTATGAGATGTGTGGATAATTTTCCTGAGAGGAAATAATAGAATATTACAAAAGCTCTAAAATCAGAGATAACATTTTATATTTGCTATAAGTCTATATAAAACCCTATTTTTATAGGTTTATACATGTTTGTTAAGGGCTTAAGTCTTAGAGATCATTTTAATCTACTAATGTAATTTTAGAGATGAGAAAACATGTCTAAAAAGGGTAACTGACTTGCTTGAGGTCACATAAATGTGACAGAGCAGAAATTTTTATGAGAGACCTCTGAGTTGAAATCTAGTATTGTTGGAGCCAAAGAACACCTTTTTATGAACATTCCTTTTTTCTGAGCTAAATGTATTCCCCCAAATAGAATTCTACAAATATAAATTTTATAAGTAGAAATATATCCTTTAAAAAGGAAATGTTCATTTTCATAAAATTCTATAAAACAAATATTTTATTGATTGTAATCATCTATTATTGATCTATTTGGTATCTGATTCTTGCTTGCTGTTTTTTTCCATTTAAAATGGTCAACTCTGCATAGTGTTTAGCATAAAAATTGATTAATATTGTAGACTAATTCCCTTCCCAGTCCAATTGGTAGAAATTACTTTATGAGTGGTATAAAGGTCACAGTTTATATTCTTTGACAAAGAACTGTATCAGAACTGGTTAAATTTCCAATTAATTTGTCATTTTTCTGAAGCTCTCATGAAAGATTTATGTTCAAATAGAAATCTCTGAATATGTTAGATTGAAACTATTACTTTAACCCCGTGCCTGTCAAAGCTGTTGTATTTTGCATGCTATGATTTATCAGTTTGATGATGAATAGCAAAGAGGGAGGGCTCAGGAAGGGAAGGGATTTTTTTTTTTTAGTGTTGGCCGAGTCTGACATGGTAGTCAGAAAATGACAAGGGGATTTCATAAGACAACACTCAAAAATTCAGGGTCAGGTATATAGCAAGAAGGGAGAGCTTCAAGATACTTTTAAAGGGATGAAGGTGACTTAATGTCCCAGATAAGTAAATCAAACTTTTCTTAAGCATCCTTTCTGATTTGTCATCCTATTTCTTATTCTTCATTATAATATATTCTTCTATTAGTGGCAAATATGTCAATTTTGGTTCAATAATCCATGTGATAATTTCTAAAGCATATACATAGTAATAAAATAAAAAAAATCACTTCTCTTCAATCAAAAAACCCTATTCAATGAGACTATAGTCAAGGCAATGTGTCTTGAAAGGCAAATGCCAAGTTGTACCTACCCTCAAGAAGATTACTTTTACTTGCGAGAAGGGGAAAAATAAGAATATTACATGTAGACAAATAAACATAATGTAATTTGAGGAAAATGTACACCTTAACAATCGGAGGGAATAAGAAGTTTCTCATTGTAGATAGTGTGTACCAATCTTTTTTTTTATTTTCCATTTTAGAGAAGAGGATATTCAAGGACATGGAGATGGTAGCTGGGATGTCAACTTTAGGGACTAGCAAGTCATCTAATTTTAGATAGAAGTACAGTTGTTTATTTTTTTAAGAGGACCAGTAATAAATAGCAATATCATGGGGTGATGTCTTGACTTGTGTGAATTAAATTCAAGTGAGCCATAATTGTGCAAAATCTTTGGTCTCATTCTTTTTTCAGGGTCATTTAAGTCCAGTGGCAAGACAAAAGTCAAGATGACAAGATGGCCTGGGATTCAGTGGATAAATTTTTTGTCCTCAATGTCTGACCAAATTCTAAGCACTCCATAGTGCCCACTTCAGCTGCCTTCATAAATATTGGAACAAATTGTTCTCATCTGCTTATTTTGATGGGGAAGTCTTAACATACTTGGTTTGGACACCCCCTCAACTCATCAATGGATTTGAGGCCCATCAATTATCTTCAATTTTAGTTAGCTAGTCTGCAGAGATGGATTAGCAGCAGTTGGCTACTTCATATGTTACAGCTTCTTGGAGCCACAGTAGTCAACAAAGGTGGATGAATAACCCTGAAAAGAGTTGGCAATTCCTTATATCACAAGTGCTAGTCTTCTTTGACCACTCCATGGTCATCTACATTCAATATGAATAGTATGTGAAGGTAAATAATGAGAAATCAAAGTCTTTAAATGACAAACTGAGGAGTTTACATTTCATCTTAGAGGCAAATAAAACACAATTGAAGATTTTTCAGTTTGGGAACAATTTATAGTTAGAACTATACTTTGGGAAAATTATTTTGGAACTTGTATGAAAATTTCTCAGAAAATATAGATATCTAGAAGTAAGGGGTCCAGTTAGAAGACAAGGTTCAGGTGATATGTGATGAGAGTTCAAATTATGGTCCATGACTGGCCTTTAGAATAGAGAAAAGGAGCCATATTTGGAGAGATGTATTAGAGACAGAACTGATAAGACTAAACAATTGATAAGGGGAACAAAGAAGAGGGAAGAATTAAGGATGACTCTGAATTTGTAACCTGGAATAAATGAGCAATTGTTGCACTTTCATCACAGATAGAGAAGTTTGGAAGAAGGGCTTAGCAAGAAAAATAATTTATTTTATTTTATTTATGTTTAATTTGAAGTGGCAACGGGATGTTCAGATGAAGATGTAAGTAGCTGATGATGGAGGTCTGGAAATCAAGAGAGAGATTATTGTTACCTCTTATACATACTAGCTGGGTGACCATGAGCAAATAATTTTAGCCATTTCTGGAACTAGATATTGCTTATTGCTGGTGCTGAGGCATGGAATGCAACTTTGATTATCCAGAAAATTAAAAAAAAAGATTCTATTCAAGATAGCAATTTTTTGTCACTCCTTTATTTCAGCTTTAGGTAGTAGAATGGCAGATAAGTATCTGAAGAAACTGGAGTAAATAGAAAAGAGCCTGGCTTTATTCTTGCACTCCATTATGTAGCTTTGTAAGGTTTGGATTGATAATTATATACTGCATAATATCCAAGATCTGGCATGAACAATTCAGCTATTGTTTCCTTTTTACTGACTTATTCCATAAACTTTTGAATCTGTTGAAATTTTGGTGTTGGTCTCCCATCAAATACAATAATAAAAAAGACTCAACTGCCCTATTAGAGCTACTGTTATAAATCCAGTCAGTTTGCGTGTGATAAAGTGATTAACTAGCTCACAATGCCTGCATAGATCTCCAGTGATTGCCATAGTCTGCAAGGTAAGCCCATTGCTCATAACTACTGAGCAGTTATCCTCATACATCACCCCGTGCAGCCATCAATTCTTTCGAAGGTTAAAAAGGATATTTTTTAAAGCTTGACATGGCTGTGTTTTAGAGCATCTCTGAGAAGGCAGCATTTCATTATATAGCTGGGTTATGAGCTAAAGGGAGAGACAATAGTCATTTTAAGGGTCATGCAGAATGCCTGTAAACCATCCCCCTCCACTGGAAAACAACAACAATATATCCAGGGTAAACAAAGAAGCCATTTGTCTATTTTGGTTTATTTTAATTTCCTGAATTTTCAAAAATAAGAGTCTGCAATTGATCCAGTTCCACCAGAAGTTTTACAATTTTTAAAATTCCTTTCCTACCACTGATAGTTAAAATTTTCTATGCGGAATGGAAATGAAAAGTCTTCATTTGCTTCATCGTCTCATGATTATTTCTGGCCATATTAATATGACCAAATGCTGGCAAGCAATCTTTTGCAAATGTCTTTCCCATGTTAAGAAAAAATTATAATGGCAACTAGGAGAAATGCTTCTTTGCATTCTCTTTCCCACAGATGACTTGCTAACAAGGAATTGAAGGGTCTTAGGCTCTCCTTACTAAATAGTCTTGTTTTGAGTAAGTGGAAATACTCAGTTAAGAAAATACTTAGGATGAATGTGAACTTTGCTGGCATTATATATAGATATTTGCTTGTGAGTTATAATTTGAGCTAGGCCAAGAAATTAGTGCCCATTAGAGCATCTTCCCCACTGTGACTAATACTTTTTTTTAACAATAGCTAACATTTATATACTGTTTTGGGTGGAAATGTAGCATAGTGGCTTGATAGCTATTTCTGGTGATTAGGTTATCTTGGTTCAAAACCTGCCTCTAAGACATTACTGGCTCTGGGACTCCAGGGGGTAACAACCTCAGGAAACTATTTAATACTCAAATAATTTATTTTTTTATTACAAAGTACAAGACTTTACATTTATCACTAATAAATTTCATTTTCTTAAAAAAACTCTTTAAAACAGTTAAAAGTTGCAGAATGATTTTTATTCTATATTGGTAGAGTTTCTATCCAGAAAGTTACCTATATTAATGGAATTATAGATCAAGACCAAATATACATATGCATATGTATTTATTCATATTTATGAATATGTATATGTGCCTGTGTTTATTAAGTTTATCACTCTACCCTACAATTGTTTTATGGTTTTAATCTAAGTCACTGAACAGTGCCTCTCTAAAGTCTGGGTTTTCTGGGTTCTTATCTATTGACAAAGAGAAGATTTGAATTGAGCATCCAGTTCCTTGAATTCATGTATTACCTTGTCTAGAGACAAATAGAGTGTTGGGGGAGGAACTGTGAATACTAATTCTATGCTGTGGCTACTTAATGAATTTGATTTTAACTCTTTATTTACCATTATGTGTATGTAACTATCCAGTAACTCTATGCATTTACAATTGGCTTCACTTAATAAAGCAATGAAGGGAAGAGGATAAATTTTTTTCACTTTTCTTAGTGAGTATTCCCTGAATCATAGAATCTAATTGGATAAATCCACCAATGGTACAACTTTAAACTAATGAGATAAGTTTTACTTTCAATAATTATAGAATAGAAGTTGCCAGCTTTCTGAAAGCCTTCAAGAATATAATATTGAGCTCAGAGCTTACTCTGGAGGTAGTTGTAGAATGTCTGAGTTGTTCTCATAGAATATGGTAAATCAACTATGAAGAATTGATCCAAAGTAAGCATTAATATGTGGCCAGGAGGTGCGCGGGAGTATAGTTGAGCCACAAAGTAGAAGGGAACAAACGAAACTGTTTTTTTCTCCTTTTTGGAATAATTATATTGCCATCTTCAGTGTTCAGAAATGGCATAAACAGTTTAAAGAAAATGGAATGTGATTTCTATTACAGTTAAAACTGATCTTGTTGCTTTGGGGAAGATTTAGATCTGCATTAAGGAAGGAGTTGACCTAGGTTAACTATTGACATATGGAGAGAGAGGGATAGTTGTAGCTGTGTGAAACCTTCCTTCCTTCTTTTCTGAGATTGCTGTGTGTGCTGACCTGCTAGTGACCTGCTGGTAAGGCAGCTGGGTGGTATATGATTGTATTGTCTTCATTTTTCCCCAAGTGCTTAGAGCTCAGCTGTGGTTAGTACCAGGCCCACATGGTGGGGGAGAGGTCAGCTCAGAGGGAATCTAAGTGTATGATGACAGAGTAATTTAGATTCAGCTTAGACTGCATATCTGAGAAAGGACACAGACTTGTCCCTAACCCTCTAAGGGCTATCTGAGAAATCACTCCATATGTTACATCAAGGTGCTGTCTTTCATATCTTTTGTACTAAATCCTTTTTATTTTTTATTTATAATAATAGCCTTTTATTTTTCAAAATACATGCAAAGATAGTTTTTAATGTTCACCCTTGGAAATTCCCTCCTCCCCACTTCTCTCCCCTAAACAGCAAGTAAGCCAATATAGGTTAAAAATGTGCATTTTTTCTAACATTAGGTCCTTTCTTTAGAGCAGATTTTTATTGGAAGATAAAATAGAGAAACTGAGTTATTTGATTACTACTGCCAGGGATGTGCTGGTAAATGTTTAACAAATGACTTGCTGAAAAAGTATATTCAGGAGACACTTTTAAATTTAATCTGCATCATGAACATTTTCTTCAGTCATTTCATTAAGTCTAGACAATCCACAAAACAAATAAATCAAGCTAATTTCTGAGGTGTACATTCTAAACCTGAAAATTTAAAAAAAATTCACTCAAGAGGTTGGTGAGATCATGATAGCTAATCCCTGGCTATGGGTATGATGGTAGAGAGGACATAGGCATAATGGCAGTTGGCATATAGGAGTGACAAAATTAAATGAGTAAAGGTGACAAAAATTGCCTATTCTGAAACTTTGCCTAGAAACACATTGCTCTGCATGTGGAAATGAATGACCTGCTTTCTTCTGTAGTTCATTTATTACTTGTCTGAACCTATTTCTTTTGTAACCAAGGGAAATATAGGATGTCTTACTCTGAAAAAATAAACCAATGTTTGACACTTCTGTTAAAGGTCATGGTCATGTTTGCCATAGCAAACCTGCCAGTTCTTTGATTAGCCAATGAAAGAAGAGGCCATATTTAGACAAGTGAGGTAAAGCGTGACTGACAGGCAGCCTGTCCCTCAGTGACCTAACAAGCCAGCTGAGGCTGGCTATGGCAACAGGGAAAACAGAACACAAAAGCACATGTTTAGGTGAGAATTTTTTCTTGTTCACTTCTATTCAATCCATTTTCATTCCTATTTAATATAGCAACAGTATTCCAGTAGCAGCAAGCCTTCCAGATGATTTAGCTTCATTTTGGTTTTTCTTACTGCTTTTGGTTAGAATTTTTATCCAATTTTTACTTTAAATGTCAGGAATATGTAAATAAGTCCTACTATTTGAAACTGGAATTTAACTTAAGAGCTATTGAAGTATTACACTTTGATGTAGAATAGATATTGTTTGCCTCAAACCAAGTTTATGTTCTGACACAACTAGAAAATTATGGTTAATATGTTTAATTTCCATTTATTTAGAATCTAAAAAAAATAAGCTCAATACATTTGGATATATATATATATATATATATATATATATATATATGTACACATATATATATACACACACATACACACACACACACACACACACACACACACACATATATATATATATATCCCAAATACGACATGACTTTTATGAGTTTCTAGCAGTGATTTATTACTTATAAGTAATTTTCAGAAGATATCCCCAAATCAGTATAAGTTTAGCCCAATCTTCTAATCCTTCCACATCTGCAGTATCCTATAAAGGATATAATATCCATAATTGTGATCTTGACTCACTGAAAGAATCTGAAATGCCTTCTCAGTTAAGATAAAAAGGTATTCAGGGTGGAGCCAAGATGATGGAGTAAGGGCAGGAACTTGCCCAAACTCTCCCCAAACTGTTCTAAAGTTCTTTACATAATGACTCTAATCAAATTTTAGAGCATCAGAGCATCCAAAAAGAAATAGTAGAACATTTTCAAGTGGAAGACTACTTAGAATCTCAGGAGAAAAGATCTGTGACATGGAGGTAGGAATCCAGCATGCAGTCTGGGTGCAGGGTGCACTGGCCCGGCCTAGCCTGGCTTCTGAATCAGAGGCAATACTAGTGGCCCCTTTGAATAGAGACAACAAAAAGGACCTGGAAGGTCAGCAGAAAAGATCCATGGAATCAGAATGGGAGCCTATTGCACAATCCCAGTTCTGGACTGGACCTCAGTGCCAGTGATGTGGGACCTCTGAATCAGCAATAGTGCTGGAGGCTTCTGGACCTCTCAGCCCTAGAATACCAGGAAGGACTCAGAAGGTCAGTAGAGATGGTCTGTGTCAATGAAGTGGGAGTCTGGTGAGTAGTCCCAGCACAGCTCCTTCAGCATATTAATCTTACAGCTACAGAGAGACTAGGACACACTAACAACTCCAGGGCAGAAAAGAGTGCTTGTGGTCAAATTTCTAGAAGGATTTCTGAGAATACTTGCATAAAACCCCTGAAGCTTGGGACATTACACCCTCCATTCTGGAAACAGAGCCCTACTTTGATAAAGAGTTAAAAGCAGAGTACTAGGCTAAGAAAATGAACAGAAAACAAAATAAGTTTCTGACCATTGAAATTATTATGGTGAAAAGGAAGATCAAAACATATACTCAGAAGAAGATAACAGTCAAAGCTTCTACATCCAAAGTCTTCAAGAAAAATAAGAATTGATGAGCAGTAATGAACTGAACCACCTACACCCAGCAAAAGAACTCTGGGAGATGACTATGAACCACTACCTGGAATTCCCAGTCCCTCTGTTTTTGTCCGCCTGAATTTTTGATTTCCTTCACAGGCACATTGTATGCTATTTCAAAGTCCAATTCTTTTTGTACAGCAAAACAACTATTTGGACATGTATACATATATTGTATTTAATTTATACTTTAATATTTTTAACATGTATTGGTCAACCTGCCATCTGCCCCTGGGGGGGAAGGAGGGGAAAAATTAGAACAAAAGGTTTGGCAATTGTCAATGTTGTAAAATTACCCATGCATATATCTGGTAAATAAAAACTATTAAAAAAAACTAGAGGGGTAGAAAATAATTCCAAGGACCAGGGAATCTTATGAGTTCTGCTGTGTGAGTCACCAAGAGGATTTAAACAGCATTCTTTCAGATATTGCCCTTCTATGCATGTGACTTTGGCTAACTAGATGTCCCATTTTTGCTTAAAGCTCCTGGAGGTGTAAAGGAAGCTGTCAGTACAGAATCATTATTCCTAGGATTAGGCATATATGTCTAATTTTCCCCCTGCATGAATTATGCAGGCTGTCCAAGACTGTTACACTAAATCCCAGTGTCAACACAGCATAAATTGTTCATAAATGTTCTGGTAATGCTGAGTAATGTCAACCTAGCCTGCAGACAAAATCGTTTACCATGGGAAAGCATGACATAATTTTAATAAAGTAGAGATGGAACCCCCCCCAAAAAAAAAGAAAAAGAAAATTGGGCTCAGACTATGGAAGAACCCAAAAGAGACTTTGAAAATCAAATAGTAGAGACAAAGAAAAACAGGGAAAGAATTGAGAAAGGTGCTAAAGAAAACACAAAAAGCTAATTAGGAGAAAAAATGCCTCAAAAACAAAATTGGGAAAGGAGCTACAAAAGCTCACTGAGAAAAATAATTCTTTAAAAAATAGAATTGAGCAAATGGAAGCTAATGACTTTATGAGAAATCAAAACACAATAAAGCAAAACCAATAACATAGAAAAAATGTGAAATTTTTCATTGGAAAAACAATTGACCTGGAAAATAGATCAGGGAGAAATAATTTAAAAATTATTGGTCTACTTGAAAGTCATGATAAAAAAGAGCCTGGGACATCATCTTTCAAGAAATTATCAAGGAAAATTGCCTTGGTGTTCTGGAACCAGAGAGTAAAATAGAGAAGGAAGAATACACTGATTATCTCCTGAAAGAAATCCCAAAATAAAAACTCTCAGGAATATTATAGCCAAATTCTGAAACTCCTAGGTCAAGAAAAAAATATTGCAAGCATCCAGAATCAAATAATTCAAGAATTAATGGAGTCACAGTTGAGATAATACAAGATTTAGCACCTTCAAAATTTAAGGCCTGGAGGGCTTGGAATATAATATTCCAGAGAGAAATGAAGCTAGGATTGCAACCAAGAATCACCTATCCAGCAAAACTGAGTATAATCCGTTAGAAGAAAAGGCAGTCATTCAATGAAACAGAGGATTTTCAAGTATTCATGATGAAAAGACCAAAGCTGAATGGAAAATTTGATTTTCAATTACAAACAACTCTGGAAAAGTATTAGGAGGTAATCAGGAAAGTTTACATTATTATAAGGTAGGATGATAGTTGTAACTCTAGAACATTCTCATTATTATGGCAGAAGGAGTATATATAGACAGAGGGCATAGGAGTAAGTTGAATATAAAGGGATGGTATCTTTTTTTTTTTTAAACGATGAAATTAAAGGATAAGAGAGGAATATACTGGGAGAAAGGAAAAAAAGGGGAAGCAGAATGGTACAAATTATCTGCTTCAAAAAGAGACAAGAAAATGTTTTTACAATGGAAGGGAAGGGAGGAGGACAGGGTGGATGAAAAAACCTTACCCTCATCAGAATAGACTCAAATAAAAAACACTATACATACTCAATAGGGATATAGAAATCTATCTTACACTGCTGGAAAATAGGAGGGGACTGGGATATAGGAAAGATATGGGAAGGGTGATAAAAGAAAGGGCATTATGGGGGAGGGAGTGGTAAATAGAAAAAAGTAGGTAAAATAATTTCTTTGGAATTTGAGTGGTATAGCACTAAATAAATAGATTTGTGTAATATTGTCATCTTTATTATATTCGCTAAACCTATCCAAGAACATTTGATATTTTTCCAATTGTTTAGATATGACTTTATTTGTGTGGAAAGTTTTGCTCATATAGTTCCTTAGCAGATATATTCCCAAATATTTTATCCTTTCGATAGTTATTTTAAATGGGATTTCCCTTTGTATCTCTTGCTGTTGCATTTTTTGAGTGATGCATAAAAGTACTGATGATTTATGTGGATTTATTTTGTATCCTTCAACTTTGCTAACGTTGTAGATTACTTCTAATAGTTCTTTAGTTGATTCTCTAGGGTTCTCAAAGTTTACCATCATATCATCTTCAAAGAGTGATAATTTGGCTTCCTTATTACTTACTCTAATTTTTTGAATATCTTTTTCTTCTCATATTACCAATTACCATTGCATTTCTAATGCAATATTGAATAGTAATGGTGATAGTGGGCAGCCTTGTTTCAACCCTGATCTTATTGGAAATGGTTCCAGTTTATCGCCATTACATATGATGCTTGTTGATGGTTTTAAATAGATGCTACTAAATATTTTATTCCTATGCTATCTAGTGTTTTTAACAAGAATGAGTGTTGGATTTTACCAAATGCTTGTTCTGCTATTTCCACTCATATGAAAGTGTTCCAAATCACTATTGATCAGAGAAATGCAAATTAAGACAACTCTGAGATACCCCACACACCTGTCAGATTGGCTAAGATGACAGGAAAAATAATGATGAATGTTGTAGGGCATGTGGGAAAACTGGGACACTGATGCATTGTTGATGGAGTTGTGAAAGAATCCAACCATTCTGGAGAGCAATCTGGAATTATGCCCGAAAAGTTATCAAACTGTGCATATCCTTTGATTCAGCAGTGCTACTACTGGGCTTATATCCCAAAGAAATACTAAAGAAAGGAAAGGGACGTGTATGTGCCAAAATGTTTGTGGCAGCCCTTTTTGTAGTGGCTAGAAACTGGAAAATGAATGGATGTCCATCAATTGGAGAATGGTTGGGTAAATTATGGTATATGAATGTTATGCAATATTATTGTTCTGTAAGAAATGACCAGCAGGATGAATACAGAGAGGCTTGGAGAGACTTAAATCAATTGATGCTGAGTGAAATGAGCAGAACCATTATACACTTCAACAACAATACTGTATGAGGATGTATTCTGATGGAATTGGATATCTTCAACAAAGAGAAGATCTAATTCAGTTCCAATTGATCAATGATGGGCAGAATCAGCTACACCCAGAGAAGGAACACTGGGAAACGAGTGTTTTTCTTCCCAGGCTATTTTTACCTTCTGAATCCAATTCTTCCTTTGCAATAACAACAACAAAAAATTCGATTCTGCACACATATATTGTATCTAGGATATACTATAACATATTTAATATGTATGGGAATGCCTGCCATCTAGGGGAGGGGGTGGAGGGAAGGAGGGGAAAATTCGGAACAGAAGGGAGTACAAGGGATAATGTTGTAAAAAATTACCCATGCATATGTACTGTCAAAAAAGTTATAATTATAAAATTAATAAAAAAAAATTCACCCTGCAAAAAAAAAAAGTTTGTTCTGCATCTATTGAGATAATCATATGGGTTTTGTTAATTTGCTTATTTATGTAGTCAATTATGCTAATAATTTTCCTAATATTGAGCCAGCCCTGCATTTCTGGTATAAATCCTACTTGGTATATTATCCTATGTATGATTTTCTGTAATCTCTTTGCTAATATTTTATTTAAGATTTTTGCATCAATATTCATTAGCTAGATTGGTCTATAATTTTCTTTCTCTGTTTTCATCATACTTGATTTAGTTATCAGTACCATGTCTGTGTCATAAAAGGAATTTGGTAGGAGTCCTTCATTCCCTATTTTTTCAAATAGTTTATATAGTATTGGAGTTAATTGTTCTTTAAATGTTTGGTAGAATTCACATGTAAATCCATCTGGTCCTGGGGATTTTTTCTTAGGGAGTTAATAGCTTGTTCTATTTCTTGTTCTAAAATAGGACTACTTAAGTGATTTTTTTTCTCTTCTGTAAATCTGGGCAATGTATATTTTTGTAGATATTCCTCCATTTCACTTAGGTTGTCAAATTTATTGCCATAAAGTTGAGCAAAGTAACTCTTAATTATTTCTCTAATTTCCTCTTTATTAGTGGAAAGTTCTCCTTTTTCATTTTTGAGACTAACAATTTGATTTTTCTCTTTCCTTTTTCTAATCAAATTAACTAAAGGTTTATCTATTTTGTGGTGTTTTCATAAAACCAACTTGTAGTTTCATTTATAAATCTAATAATTTTTTATTTTCAATTTTATCAATCTCTTATTTTTAGAACTTCAAGTTTAATATTTGATTGGGGATTTTTCTTTCTTTCTTTCTTTTTTTTTTTTTTTTTTAGCTTTTTTAGTTGCAAGCTTAATTCACTGATCTTCTCTTTCTCCATTTTATGCAAGTAAGCATATAGAGATAAACTTTCCCCTTATTAGTACTTTGGCTGCATCCCACAAATTTTGTTATGTTGTCTTATTATTGTCATTCTCTTGGATGAAATTATTATTTGTGTCTAATTTGCTGTTTCACATATTCATTCTTTAGGATGAGATTATTTAGTTTCCAATTACTTTTTGGTCTATTTTTCTTTGTCCTTTTATTGAATGTAATTTTTATTGTATTGTGATTTGAAAAAAAAACTTCATTTACTATTTCTGCCTCTTGCATTTGATTTTTAGGCCTTTATGTTCTAATATATTGTTAATTTTTGTATAGGTTCTATGAACTGCAGAGAAGTAAGCGTACTCCTTTTTGTCTCCATTTAATTATCTCCAAAGTTCTTTCATACCTAACTTTTCTACTATTCTATTTACCTCTTTAACTTCTTTCTTATTTATTTTGTGGCTCGATTTATCTAGTTCTGAGGGAGCAAGGTTGAGATTTCCCACTACTATAGTTTTGCTGTCTATTTCTTCTTGCAGCTCTCTTAACTTCTCCCTTAGAAATTTAGTTACTATACCACTTGGTGCATTTATGTTTAGTATTGATATTAGTTCATTATCATATGATACCCTTTACTAAGATATAGCTTCCTTCCTTATCTCTTTTAATTAGATCAATTTTTACTTTTGCTTGAACTGAGATCAGGATTGCTACCTCTGCTTTTCTTACTTCATCCAAAGCATAATAGTTTCTGTTCCAGCCTTTTACCTTTACTCTGTATGTATAGCTCTGCTTTAAATGTGTTTCTTGTAAGCAACATATTGTAGAATTTTGGCTTTTAATTCAGTCTGGTATCTGCTTCTGCTTTATGGAAGGGGTCACCTCAATTATATTTATAGTTAAAATGACTAATTCTGTATTTCTTGTCATCTTATTTACCCCAAATTATACTTTTTCTCTTTCCTTTTCCCCTTTCTCTCCTCCCCAGTATTTTGCTTATGAGCACTACTTACCTCAAGTAGCCCTCTCCCTTTAGACCCCTTCCCGCTTTCTTATACCTTTCCCTTACTGTTTCTGTTTTCTCTTCTATTAGCCTACCCCCACCCCTGCCACTTTTCCCTTTCCCCTCCCACTTGCCTATCAGGTGAGAGAACTTTCTCTGTGAAATCAAATATGTCTAATACTCTCTTTGAGTCAAATCTGATGAGAGTAAGATTCACACAATATTCATCCTCTTCCTTTCTTCCCCTCAATTATAATAGGTTTTCTTTGCCTCTCTCATTTTATCTCCACTTTCCCCCTTTTCCAGTACAATCTCCTTTCTATCTCTAGTTTCTTTTTTTTTTTAATATTATAACAGTAAAATCAAATTATACATGCACTCTCTATCTATACCCATTATAGAGATACAATTCTCAAGAGTTCTTTTCTTTTTGCCTTTTTATGCTTCTTTTGATTTCTATGTTTGGAGGTCAAAGTTTTTGTTCAGCTCTGGTCTTTTTATCAGAAATAAATGAAAATCTTCTTACCTGAAAGAAAATGTTCAGTTTAGAGTAGTAGTTTATTCTTGGCTGTATTCCAAGTTCCTTTGCCTTTCAGAATATCAGATTCCATGCCCTTCAATCTGTTATGATGGTGTTTGCTTGGTCCTGGGTAATCCTTATTGTGGCTCCTTGGTATTTAAATTATTTTTTTCTGGCTGCTTGAAATATATTTTCCTTGGTGAGATAGTTCTGAAATTTAGCCATGATATTCCTTGAATTTTAATTTTGGGGTCTATTTTAGGAAGTATTTGGTGAATGGCTGGCTATTTTACCTTCTGATTCTAGGACATCAAGGAAGTTCTCTTCGATGATTTCCTGAAAAATAATGTCTAGGCTCTTTTTTTCATCATGGTTTTCAGAAAGTTCAGATTGTCTCTCCTAGATCTATTTTCCAGGTCAGTTGTTTTCCCAAGTAGGTATTTTACATTTTCTTCTATTTTTTTCATTTTTTTTGGGGGGTTTACTTGATTGATTCTTAATGTCTCTTTGACTCATTCATTTCCATTTGTTCAGTTCTGTTTTTCAGTTAATTATTTTCTTCCTTTTTTTTTAGTTCTTTTTTATTTGCCCAATTGGATTTTTAAATGAGTTGTTTTGTTCTATGGATATTTTTCCATTTCAAAAATTCTATTTTTAAGGCCTTATTTTCTTTTTCCATTTCATAAATTGTGTTTTTTTGGGAGCTGTTTTCTTTTTTCCATTTTGTAAAATCTATTTTGTAAGGAGTTATATCCTTTTTCCATTTCACTAAGTCTATTTTCTCATGAATTTCTTCAGATAATTTCTCTGTTTCTTTTTGCAAAGTCTGGAGACAATCTGCTTTTAGTCTCCTAAGGATTTAAAATCTCTTCTTCTCTTTCACCATAAAAACTATCTATGGCCACAGTTCTTTTTGCTTTTTTACTTATAAATTTGTTTTAAGTTGAGATCTGTTTTTAGAGCAACGGAAATTGTCTAAGCTTTCTCTATAAGCAATAGCAGCTTCACTGACTGACTTCTGATGTGGGTGGGCATGACCAGGTCCTGTGAAATTCTGGTGTTTCAGGGTTCACTATTTACTTTTTGTGTTTTTGTTAGATGTTTTTATAACTTCTCTGCTGATCTACTGGCTTGCAACTAGAGCAGAGAGCCAACACAGCTCTAAATCCCTCCTTGTAGATTCTCTGGTGTGTAGATACTTCACTGCTGTGGGTCTATGCTGCATGCACTGGGGTCTATGCTCTGCCTGTTTGAGCTTGGCTCACCTCCCTCTGTGCCTGATTTAAACAGATCTTTTCTAGAGATCTTTGAAATTATCTTCTGCTGGTAATTTGTTATACTCTCAATATTTGTGGATTCTGCCAATACAGAACTAATTCAGAGGCTGGATTTGCTAATTATCCTGAGTGTTGTGGGAAGAGGTGGGAAAAAACCATGTGTCCTCTCCACCACCTTGGCTCTACCCCTTATAACCACATGTGGTTTCTTAATCAGAGGTGGGGATATGGTAGAACATAGAACTCAAAAATCTTTTTAATAAATGTAAAAAAGTATTTTGAATGTAAAATATTAAATAGATAAATTTTTAAATTAATAACATTTTTAAAAAGGTATTCATTATAGAACAGTTATAGTTTAGTGTTAAAAAATTTTTTTTGAAATTATTTAACCATATGGTAAAAAATATGGGAAATCTTTGATTTTGGAAACTATTGAATTAACCAGAGCACTTTAGCATATTTGATTAGTATTGGGATAAGTAAGACTATCCGTTATTTCATTATTGTATAGTGTTGCTATAATAGCCAGTAAGTTAAGCCAGTGTTTAAAGCAGACCTAAATGGTCTGTCAGTCTCAGAGGGGTTGAATTTTCCTTCAAGCCTTTGCAGCTGTATTGACCTGTCGACCTGTATGATAGCACAGCATAACATAATAAGGAACAACAAAGCCACAGGGAAGAAGAACAAACAATAAATTATATCCCTGAAGCTGAGGGGAAAAACACAGAAAGCAACTAGCAAATACACTCCTACAGTTCTAGGGAAGCAATAGTTGTATGTGGCAACACCCCCTACTGGTTGTAGCAGCCTTTTGCAATAGACATTGTGTTCTGCTCAAAGTTGTAGCTCTTCTGTCCTCCAACCCTCTAGCATTTAACACAATTTATTGTTTGGAGTAGTCAGTCATTTTTCATTAAAATAATTTTTTTTTAAATTTATGTGACCTTTGATCAAGTATCATTACCTTGACCATAGGGGCAAAGAATATCTTAAGACAAATGTACAGTATGCCCCATTCAAGAATCTATATACCTATATCAGATATTTGATGCAAAGATTGGATCATAATATTAGAGATAGTTTGTTTAGAGCCTCAGGATCTTAGAGTTGTTCAGGATCCCTGAAGTGATCCACTGAAATCTATATAGGTTTGAGAATTAACTTTACTCCTATTCCCAACAATGTTCATTCATCCTCAATAATATGATTTTTTGTTGTATTGTATAACCATGACTACTCTTAACTACCCTTTAATTTCTGAGGGAAAGGTATGTGTCTCTTCTCCCCGAGAATTCTAGAATACATTTAAAGGATTATGAACAGGGTCTCCATTGCTCCTGGCTCAAAAATGCCAGTTTCATTTAATTATTTAATGATTAGTTTTTACCAAACAATTTTTTAAAGGAATATTTATAATAAAAGACATACCAAACTTTCATTTTTTAGGTACCTAGGGCATTTAATCTTCCCTGATACCACCTCAGGTTTTGAATTCCTATATAAGTATTCATCTCAACAAGTCCCAAGTTCAAAGCTTTCTATTTATTACAGTTTCCTTTATGGGCTGGTTGCCACATCAGTTCTGGTATCCTGGCTCCAAGTTCCCCAGGGAACAGGGAAGCTGCCAGGTTGGGAACTTTCCCCCCTTGCATATAGAACTGAAATAAACTAAAACCCAAGACCATTTGGTAGGTTCAGTGTGGCCTGAAGAGAAAAAGAAGTTGGCCCTTCATCCAATAAAGTTATTACATAATGCTTATGCTTTGAGTGGACATGGAGGAAAGAGAGAAAATATACAACTAGTTTAATTTATGTAACCAATAAATAAAGAGGTCACTCCTACCTATGTAGTAGGTAAACACAGAATTTCTTTTCCCATTATCAAATTCCCTAGAATTTTCTATATGGATGCATTTTTCTTAGGTGATCTGGAAATGTGTCAACATCCCATTTCACTCCCATCACCCTTCAATGACTTCAGAAAACATTCTAGGACACTTTTTTTTTTAATTTTTTTTATTATATATATATATATATATATATATATATATATATATATTTTTTTTTTTTTTTTTTATAATATTATCCCTTGTATTCATTTTTCCAAATTACCCCCCCTCCTTCTATTCCCTCCCCCCGATGACAGGCAATCCCATACATTTTACATGTGTTACAATATAGTCTAGGTACAATACATGTGTGTGAATATCATTTTCTTGTTGCACAATAAACATTAGAATCCGAAGGTACATGCAACCTGGGCAGACAGATATTAGTGCTAACAATTTACATTCACTTCCCAGTGTTTCTTCTCTGGGTGTAGCTACCTCTGTCCATCATTGATCAACTGGAAGTGAGTTGGATCTTCTTTATGTTGAAGATTTCCACTTCCATCAGAATACATCCTCATACAGTATTGTTGTTGAAGTGTACAGTGATCTTCTGGTTCTACTCATTTCACTCAGCATCAGTTGATTTAAGTCTCTCCAGGCCTCTCTGTATTCCTCCTGCTGGTCATTTCTTACAGAGCAATAATATTCCATAACCTTCATATACCACAATTTACCCAACCATTCTCCAACTGATAGACATCCATTCATCTTCCAGTTTCTAGCTACAACAAAAAGAGCTGCCACAAACATTTTGGCATATATATGTCTCTTTCCGCTCTTTAGTATTTCTTTGGGATATAATCCCAGTAGTAGCGCTGCTGGGTCAAAGGGTATGCACAGTTTGATAACTTTTTGGGCATAATTCCAGATTGCTCTCCAGAATGGCTGGATTCTTTCGCAACTCCACCAGCAATGTATTAGTGTCTAGGACACTTTTTAATGGCTACACTGGTTAGCAAAATTTACCTTTAATTAAACTAAATTTTGTTTCTCTCTAGAATTTTCCCAAGATCTGATAGTCCTGAGTAGTTTGGGAGAGAGTGATGAGCCTGACTTGGACTAGTATTTGTATACTCATCCTTAAAACACCATTTCCCACTCACAGAATGGAAATTAAGTACATGCAGCTTTCTTTGGGAAGGAGGAAGACTTTTCTTCACCAAGAGGCAATATTAGCGCTTCTCATGATTCCAGTTTGGTCTGAGTAGGATACTCACACACAAGTTCTGCAAGAACAATTCAGGTAAAACTAAGCTCTTAATTTCCCCTTGGAGGGAGGTTTTTCAGTCTATCTCCTGCTTGGAACATTGCTGTAATCTGACTAAGTTTATGCATTAAGTGGCTAGGAATGGGGCAGGGCTATATAAATACTTCATTTAAGGTACGTGATTATGTTGTATGAGCACTACCTCCACTATGCAGTTTGTGATTCCACCTAATGAATAGACTTCAAGATTTACTGTGAGAAAAGTAGTTCTTAGTTTGGTTAAGGTTAAATAATGTTTCCCAAAGCCAACAAATGTAATAATAAATTATGGATTCATTACATTTAAGACTGCAAGAGACCCAAGAGATTGAGTTCTGTCATTGAGATGAAGAAACTGATATGCATGTAGGTTAAATGACTCCATTAAAAACAAAACAAAACAAAACAAAACAAAAACTATTTTTTCCTCTATTCTCTCTCTCTCTGTCTCTCTGTCTCTCTTTCTGTCTCTGTGTCTCTGCTCTCTCTCTTTTTGTCTCTCTGTCTCTCTCTTCATCTTTCTTTTGCCCCTCTTCTTTCTGCCTCTATACACACACACACACACACACACACACACACACACATACACATACACACTTACTTTTTAAAGTTCTATTTTAAGTTTTGAATTATCTACCTAACACCTTTCCTTACCCCCATCACTGAAAAAAGCAAAAACAAAGCAAAACAAAAACCCAAAATACATTTGTATACTTAAAAGCAAAATCTGCTTTATAGGTTTTTCTGGATATTTTGATTTTCCAAGGTCACATTGGGAATGAATAGTAGAATGAAGATTTGAATCTGCCTTTCTTTGATCTGAAATTCAGTTTTTAAAATCCAAGTATGAAAGAACATTAAAGATTACCTAACCTATATTTTCTCTACTCCTCAAGACCATCATTTTATATATGTGGATATTGAGACAACGTGGAATGAAATTGTCCTAAGAAACACTTGAAACATTTGAAAATTTGATTTTGTGAATTTTTTTTATTATTAATCTATTCTGCATTTCAATTCTCCTATCCTTTCTTTTGGCAGAAGTATCAAATCCCATATTCAAAGTCTGTGTGCCCCAGTATCCTTTTCTTTTGAGCCTACTTTCCTGTAGAGTATCTACAAGTTTTTAACTATCTCCCATCATTTGAAACTTATCTGATTCTGTATCCTATTCCTATAAGATTCTGTTCTCTGCTGCTTAATCTATTACAACAGTTTAGGTTCAGGTGGTTATGGTATTATTCTTCTAAGATGATATATTTCCATTTTGACTAATGTTGAAGTCCTTTAATTCAGAAAATTATTTCTGTGGGTAAGTTTAGTTGTCTTATATATTAATGCAAAATTTCAACCACATAGATTTTTGGCACCTCTCAAATCATACCTTTACTGTCTGTAGTTAAAAATGCACCACCTCATTACTAACTAAAAATTACTTTTATCTACTTGTGGGAACAAGAGCAACAACTTTTGAAAAATTCTTAATTTCATTTCTCTCATGAATTGTCATAGTTGGAAAGAAGAAAGAGAAATACTTGATGTTTTCTGATTAGTTTCAAAAAGAGGCAGCATGGTTAATAGGCTTTCAAGAGATAATGATGGGTAATAAGATGGAACCCAGGAAGAATTGGGTTCAAAGTTTTGCTTTTGACACATTTTAGCTTTAGGCTTATGGACAAGTTGTCCTTAGCCAACTCTTTAAGATTATAAATTACAGTTGCCTATTCATCAAAGATATGGTTTCTTTCCCAAGAGTTCTTGATATAAAGTAACAGATCTGACTGTTTATTCAGTCCCTGCCTATACCCCCTCAAAACAAGCTAATGAAAAAACCCTGCCAAATCCTACAGCTAGCAGAGATATTAGGGGCTTTAGGTTTCCAGTGTATTTGCATAGAAGGCATATAATAAATATTTCTTTCTGTAACCCATGTTTCAAGCTTGGAGTATTTGCAGAAAACTTCTAATTAGCAGAGAGAATGATTATTCATTGTTTCATAATCACAAAGGATAAAATTGATGCAAACTGCTTCCAGAGGCACATCAGTTTCAGACTCTTTTTGCAATCAACCCTAGGAAAGAGAAAGACCAAGACTCTCTTCTTGATATGTAAAGGAAAACCAGTTTCTCTATATTTCTCTAATTTCCTGCTTACCCCCTTAGAAACTTCAGGAAATTTCCCCTTGGATGAAATTGGGACTACTCGCTTGATTAAGTAACTTGTCCAAAGTATAAGAACAAGTAAATGTCAGACATGGAATTTGAATCTAGGCCTTATTTATTACAAGTCTAACATTCTCATTATAGGCCTCAAAATTTTAAGTTGAGAATATAAGGCAACTTTACCAAATTACTTAACTTGATTTATCCTTAAAAACAAAAAGAACAGCAACAAATTATTCTATAGAATTTTAGAAGTAGAGTCAGACTTTTCCCTCCTTTTCTTTCTTCACACTATTCCCAACAAAGCAATGGGAGCTATTTAAAAGTTTGTGAAATAGAGTGGAATTTAGTGTACTGTTATTTTCACAATAATATTCAGATAATAACAAAAGATGTTTCTAATCAATTGCCAATTTTTAGATAGTTTATTTTATAGAAAGAATTGTATAAATTTAGTTAGCAAATTTGGATTCATTTTTCTATTAACTTATAATGATATTAAATACTATTTTGCTTGATTCTTATTCAGCTTTAAAGTTAGATTTCTACAAATGGTCAAAAGTATACTTTTCTGCTGAGTAAACATAACCAGGAAAGCAAGACAAAGTAAATATAACCAAATTACAACAAAACTAATGACACTTCGTAAGGAATGGAAACATCTCTATTAAATGGAAAGTGAATATAAGGGAAGCACATAAGAAAAATGTCCAATGCGGATGTTTTTATTCTTTGTTGTTAAAGGATCCTTGCCTATTGAATACCTTCCTCTGAAATGAAGAACTTCATAAATAGCTTAAATGACAAAATATAAGCCATGAGTTACAAGATAATTAAAGCAATTTAAATGCAGTTTACTTCTGTATATTGGCTGTACTTCACAAAACATTTCTGTTTGATCATATCTCAAAATCTTATAAATATATACATATATATATATATATATATACATTCATGTATGTGAATGTATATATACACACATGAATGCTCATCACACTAAAATAGAAAAAAATTTAAAACTGTAAGCTTATGTCAATGTGAACTATTATTATTGATCAAAATTGTAGAGAAAATAGTATTATATAACTATGGTTTTCTGTTTATTTGCTTCCTACTTATTTTACTTATGTTTTTTTTTTTTTTCAGCAAAGTTATATTTAAGATTCTGCAAACTAGGCTCCAGAAATATGTGAACCAAGAATTACAGAAGTTCAGTCTGTTTTTTTAAGAGGCAAAATAATTAGAGACCAAATTGCCTATATTCACTGGTTTGGGGAAAAAGCAAGGGTAGTACTAGAAAACACACACCCTCCTCCCCCCCCCCACACCACCCCAAAACAAAACAACCAAAAAACCAAAAACTAAACCATAACAAACAAACTCAAAACAAAACAACGAAAAATATCAGTTTCTGCTTCATTAACTACATTAAAGCCCTTGGCTGTATGGATCACAGCAATACCTAGCAAGTCCTTAATGAGTTGGAAATACTACATTATCTTATTTATCTCCTTGAGAATCTGTAAACAGACTAAGAAACAACAATTAGAATCAAACACATAACAATAGATTGGTTTAAGATTGGGAAAGTAATACTACAAGACTTGAACCTTATTTATTTAACTTACATGCAGAGTACATAATTCAAAATGCTTCATTGAATGAATCAAAATAAATCCAGAATTAAGTTTGCTGGGAGAAATATCAACAATCCCAAATATCCAGATGATATCTCTTTGATGGCAGAAAGTGAAGAGGAATTAAGAAACTTCTTGAAGAGGTGAAAGAGAAGAGTGTGAAAGTTGGCTTGAAAGCTTAATATATATATATATATATATATATGTGTGTGTGTGTGTGTGTATGTATATATGTATATATATATATATATACACATATATATATGTATGTGTGTGTATATATATGTATATATGTATATATATGTATATATAAAAACAAAACAAAACAAAAAATACAAAAACAAGATCTTGGCAACTGATTTCATCACTTCCTAGAAAATAGAGGGAGCAGAAATAGAGATAGTATACAATTTTTGTTTTCTTGAACTCAAAGATAATTACAGATGGCAACTGCTGCCAGGAAATTAAAAAATGCTTGCTCTTGGAAGGAAAACTTTGGTAAATCTGGATAGCATACTAAAAAGCAGAAATATTACTTTGCTAACAAAGGTCAGCATAATCAATGCTATGATTTTTCCAGTAGTATCACATGACTGTGATTGTTGTACTAAAAGGACAGAAGAGCCACTGGAGAAGACTTGAGAGTTGAGAGATCAAACCAGTATGGGGAAAAATCACCCCTGATGACCAAAAGAGAAATTGAGGCAGAGCTCTGAGTCAAAAAATACCATATTTTAATTGAGGAGTCTGGCTCCCCTCCAACCAAGTGCATCCCAGACCTTCCTCCCAATTTGAGGTATCATCCTCCTTCAGGACCTTGCTTTTGTAGGATTGCAAATGTACTAAAAACAAAACAATATTTACTTGGTTATTATGTAGTGCATAGGCTAAAATATCAGCATTAGCAGGGTTACAAAGTGCCAGAAGGGCAGTGCAGGAAATATTTCTGCTGACTAGAGTCATGAGAGGAATGATCCACAGTTTGGATTGATCAAGTGGAGATAGAGCAATACAGTGATTATGAGATGGATGAGCTGTTCCCTTCATTGGGTAGTAGAGATAGTGCACCCCCAAGAACACTTGAGAAGGAGACTTAGGGATTTCCATCATGCCAGCATGGAGTGTAGGCAAAGCAGGATGGAGATGCTTTATGTCAGCAATCTTTTGATACTGCAATTACAAGTCTGATATACAAATAAATCCTATTATATAAGCATAAGGTCTGCTTTAGCAGATGTTGAAAAGACAGGACTCACTGGAAAAGACCTTGATGTTGGGAAAGATTGGAGGCATAAGGAAAATAGGACGGCAGAGGATGAGATGGACATAGTGTTATGAAGACAATGAAAGTAAACTTGGATAAGCATTGAAAAATAATGGAGGCTAGAAGGACTTGGTGTGCTGTGGCCCATGAAGTCATAAAGAGGTCATACCTCATCAGAACTTTGGAGAAAAGAGGAATTTATGATCAAAGAAGAAATGGGAAACATTATAAAGTACAAAATAAATAATTTTGATTACAACAAATTATTTTTGCACAGACAAAACCAATGTAGCCAAGATAAGAAAGTATGTAGAAAATAATTTCACACAGTTTCTGATAACATCCTCATTTCTAAAATATATAGAGGATTGAGTCAAATTTATAAGAATGCAATTCATTTCCCAGTTAATAAATGGACAAAGAGTATGAAGAGACTTTTAGATGAAGAAATTAAAGCCATGTACTATCATATGAAAAAATGCTGTAAATTACTATTGATTAGAGAAATTAAAATTAAGACAATTTTGAGGGACCACCTCATAACTATCAGATTAACTAAGATGATAGGAAAAGATAATTATAAGTTTTGGAAGGGAATTGGAAAAATTGGGACACCAATGCATTGTTGGTGGAGTTGTGCACTGATCTAGTCATTCTGGAGAACAATTTAGAACTATGTGCAAAGGGCTATAAAATTTTTCATACTCTTTGATCCACCAGTGCTATGACTGGATCTGTATCCCAAAGAGATCATAAAAGAGGGAAAGGGACCTACATGTGCAAAAATGTTTGTAGTAGTTTTATTTGCGGAGGCAAAGAATTAAAAAAAATGAGTGGATGCCCATCATTTAAGGAATGGCTTAACAACCTGTGGCATATGAAAGTAATGGAATATTTTTTATTGTTCTACAAGAAATAATGCATAGGTTTATTTCAGAAAAGCTTGGGAAAATTTACATGAACTGATGCTGAGCAAAGTACGCAGAACCAAGAGAACATTGTACATGGTAACAGCAAGATTGTGTGATAATCAAGTTTGATAGATTTAGTTCTTAGCGGTATAGTGATCCAAGACAATTCCAACAGACAAGGGATGGGAAATACTATCTGCATCCAGACAAAGAACTGTGGAGACTGGATGTAGATCAAAGCATCCTATTTTCACTTTTTTCTGTGTTTTTCTTTCTCAGTAATTTCTTTGTTCTGATTTTTCTTTCACGACATGACTAATATAGAAATATGTTTAATATGTATATATATATATACATATATATATATATGTATATATATATATATATATATATATATATATATATATATATATATATATATATATATATATATATATATATATATATATATATATCCCATATCCTCCCATATCATATGCTATTTTGGGGAGAGGGTGAAGTAAGGAAGAAGAGGAAGTTGGAATTCAAAATCTTACAAAAATAATGTTGAAAAGTATCTTTACATATAATTGGAAAAATAAAAAATACTATTAAGAAATTAAAACAAACAAATAATAGAGTGTAGGCTTTGTATCTTGACAATCTAGACTTTTGCCTATGTGATGCTTTTGCCTATGAAGAAGCAAATTCCTTCACTCTTAGTAGTTTTCTTCCCAAGCTGGGACTCAAAGATTCAAAATAGTTTATCACTTGTTTGGGTGAAGTAATTGAAGATTTTCTATTTGAATGCAAATATGTTACTTAGGAGATAATAATACATTAAACCATTATGGATTAATCCAGAGGGAAGGAAGGATTTTGAGGAATGTGGAAATTCAAAGAATAATATACTTTATGGCCTTAGATCAGAATGGTTGGTTGATTGATTCTTGTCCTTCCTTCTAGTGGAGTGCCAAAATGGCATCACTATTTTTGAGTCAAGTTAGAGTGTCCAATTGTGGTTGATCCAATCAATATAAGCTCAGAATGCTCTGCCATAGATCAGACACAAATAGTTCCTATGAATATTTGGGGTGGATTCTCTAACTTTGCTCATCTTGCAATTCTTCTGAGCTAATTTAAATCTGCTTTATTCATAGAATATAGTACCTTCTAACAAGGGCACTCTATGCTGGGCACTGGCTATGCCAGTGTCTCCCTCCTATGTCATGCAATCAATTCCACAATTCTTAAGAGAGACCTGGAGAGAGTCCTTGTATTGCTTTTTCTGACTGCCTTGTGAGTGCTTGCCCTTTATGAGTTCTCCATAAAAGAGTCTTTTTTTGGCTAGCCTGCATTTGGCATTAGAACAATGTATCCAGCCTAATGGAATTGCACTCTCTACAGAAAAGTTTGAATGCTTAGTAGTTTAGTTCGAGAAAAGACCTCACTACTTGGTATTTTATCTTGCCAGGTGATCCTCCGAATCTTCCTAAAACAATTCAAATGGAAGGAATTCAGTTTCCTGGCATGGGGCTAATATACGCTCCAGATTTCTCAGGTCAGTATAACAGTTCTGTAGACTTTCAGTTTGGTAGTCAAATATCTTTCCTCTTCCACACTTTCTTTTGGAGACTTCCAAACACTAAGTTAGCTCTGGCAACATACATATCAACCGTATAATCAATGGAAAGTTTATTGCCAAAATAAGTGATTTTATCCACAGAATTCAAAACTTCATTTGCTATAACTGATGGTTTCACATATGAATGATATGGTGCTGACTGAAGGAGTACCTGTGTTTTTTGTTTGTTTGTTTGTTTGTTTTTGTTTTTTGCTTTTTGCATTAATTGTTAGGTCAACATTAGTACAAGTAGCAGGAAATAAATCCATGCTTTTTTTTTTTTTTTTTTTTTGACTTCTCAGCTTTGTAATTCACACTAAGTGTACAAGCATCTGCAAACAAACAAACAAACAAAAAAATCATGTTTGCAGATGTTTGTCCTAGGTCAGAATGTCTCCTAGATGAAGAGGGTATATATTTGGAAAGGTAAAAAAAAAATGAGAAAAGGGAATGATGAAAGATAGAAGATTCCAGAAACCCAAATGTACTTATTTTTACAATTTTGACTAGAGATAGTTCAGATTTTCAAGAATCCCCAAGTTTCATCCAGGACCATCTCCAATCATCTTGATTAATATTTTGCCACTAGACCCGGATGGCTCTTGAGGGGAAAATGAGGCAGATGACTTTACACAGTCTTTTCTCATTTAAATCCACTTGTATGTCATAGCATTGCCTACTTGATGTCATGGTCCTCTTTAAGAATAAAAGATAAACAATAGCAACAGTTAGAAGTAAATTCTATTTTTTTTAAAATTAGAGAATAATCTATATGGATTATCTAAATCCAAATTTCTGTTTACTTAATTGGTTTTCCCCTTCTTTTTCCCCCATGGAAACATCTTCCCCTCCACCTCCCAATTAAAGTCCTTAAGTAAATATTAGATTTTTGTATTACAAATAAGAGTTCATTAAAAAATAAAACCATAGGGTTTGAAGAATGGAGATAGTACAAACATCTTTTAATTCTCTAAAGCAAATGTTCTAAGTTGACTAGAAGATCTTATTCAAAACAGGAGGGGATCCATAAGCATCCTATATTTATCCCATCCACCTGGAATGCTGATGAGCTTTGAGATGTCAATGTTTCCTGGATACCAGAAACTAGAACAATAATGCCATCTGTTTATATGCAGGTCACCATGCCAATAGGTGATAAACTTGGTCAAAGTTACTTTTTTTGATTTAAGGGTCTTTTAATTGAGAAAGAGGTGATTTATCATTTTCTTTTTTTTTTGGAGGGGGTTTAAATGAAGAACTAAAATGCACACAAAAATACCTTTTTAAAGAGCTGAGATTTAAAAGTTATCTTGCCTTGGTCTAAATCACAAAATCTTTTATGTTTGTTGACACAGAAGTGGTACAACGTGTTTATTGAATTCTAGACAGAGTGGGTAGCTTGTGAAAGAAGTTCTTTTCTTGCCTCTTGACAATACTATAGCAGTACACTCTGCAAACTTATTTTGGAGCATTAAAGTGGAGAAAATGCAAGAAAATAGACAGAAATCAAAGACTTTCCAAATTTCAGACCATTTTTTCCTCACCAAAGTTCTTCTTTCACATCTAATTTTAAAAAAAGAGAGAAAAAAATTTCAACAAAAATCTGCAGCAGAATGACAAATTGGTACAGGCATCAGATTAAAATCATTATCTATCTACATTGCCTTATACTTCATTATTTCAAAATATCTGTGAAAGCATTAATTAGGGCACTCATTTCAATAGTACAGATAATGACTCATTTATGTATATAATTTGTGTAATTCCTGACTTCCTCTTGTTCCCCATAAGTCCTTCATTGAGGATCCATCTTTATTTGGAATGTCTTGCAGTAGAAGACATCTTCTAGGCTAGGACTCTTAACTGCTTTTCTGTTAGGGACTCCTTTGGCAATTATGGTAAAATATAATTATGTGTGTGTATATGTATATGTATATAACATATATGTAAATAAACATAAATGAACACATATATTAATAGAATCCAGGTTAAAAATCATTATTTTATTATAGATTTTAAAAATATTTTAAAGAAAATAGTTTTGGAGTTTTTGGCAATTTTTAGAGCCTTCACACTTTACAAGTTATCTGCTACTATTGCTATAAAATCAGACCATGTTCTACAATCCCACATTGCCTGGTTAGCCTTTGTGGCATGTTTTGTGCACGGATTATCAACAGTAGTATGCCAATTCCTATAAAGGAATTTACAATAAGAATTGCCATATTACTATTCCTATTTGTGTTCCCCCTCCCAATCTCTCCAGCACCTTTTGGGTAACCTCAAATTTAATTCTTCAGACTTAATGCTATTCCATGATCAGTACTTATCACAAGTATTTGATGTTTAAAAGATTTTTTTTTTTGGAAATTGAGAGAGGCTTGTGATAAGCCATTAAAAACAGTATGCAATTTCAAAAATACAACCCAGTCCATTCTCTTCCTCCTACTAAATTCTTCTTTCTACTTATTATCCATAGATAGCCCTGTCCAAATTAACTAGCACAAAGGATATCTTTCCTTCTTTCATTTTAAAAATAATCTCAGAGGTCAATCTGGAGTGGGGGGAAAGAGAAGAAGATTTCATTAGAACTAATATTGCTATCAAAGCCAACCCATACTCATATGACTTCTGATTATAAATTATGCAGTATGTAGAATTGGCACTTTATGTTTATTGAATTTTCATAAATTGATGCAGCAGGACACAGTGACCTTACCTTTTCTGTATCTATAAAAAACCTACTCCAAAAAAATTTAGGTGGTAGGAGTCATATTTAGTCTCTAATATTGAATAAAATATTTCTAGTAAACAAAACTCATAGGGACCATTGAGTTCAAGCATCTCATTTTTACAGATCTTAGACTAATAGCCATAGATATGCAAAAGACCTTGAATGCATCTAGTTTGACCCTTTCACTTACCCAGCATTAATTAATATCTGAGCTAGAATTTGAACCTGGGTATTCTTGACTTGAAAAGTAATGCTTTATATACTACCTGATGCTGCCTTTACATTTGCATACTAAATGACTTCTAAATTTTTCCCACATACTGACAAAAACTGGAATTTTATTGATATCTGCTATCACCTCAGAAGAGGTTGAAATATTGAATCACCTGCAACTAGTCTGAAGCAAGATTAGCTAAGTCAATCAAGATTAATTACACATTCCCAACTTTGCTAACCTTTTATTCATTTACCAAATCATCATTTTCTTGACTTGGAGCCAGGTATAGAAGAATATAATCCAAATCATATTGATTCAATACAATTTCCAGTATAATATAGTCATAGATCTAGCTTGGAAGAGACCTTGAAAGTCATTTAATCCATTCTCCTCATTTATTTGATGATGAAACTGAAGTCCACAGAAATTGTGATTTGTCCATTGTCACATAAGTAGTGCACTGCAGAAACTTATAATCAAATTTAAGAACTGTGACTTTCAATTTCAGTGCTCTTTCTGCTGAACCATATTGCATCAACTTACTGAAATTGGAAAACCATTGAGTGCCTGCTTTGTAATCTGCATACATAATTGGAAGACACATATTGCATGGATTGACTATCATAACAATTATTAATTCTAATAAAATGGTCTACTTTCTTTCTCTCCCCAGAGCTGGAGTCTTTTAACGTGTAATTTGATGTAAATATGTCTTCTGTGACCATTGTCTTGGTTTTCCTTGTTTCTTTCTTTCTTTTTTCCCCCCAATACCCTACTATCTTTATTAAAACAATCCTTACTGTATAGTCATTCAGAACACTCTGCACTCCTGCTCACTTGGCAAGGATCATGTGTGTGCTCCCCAGAAAGCTTTTCTGATGAATGATTTGCATTGCTATGGGCCAAGAATGGTTTTATGTCTTCATTACTAAACAGCCAGTTATTAGCATACTTAATATGGAGAGTAAATAACAAAGGTGATTTCCCTTTTTCATAGACATTACTTGCTTAAGCTGAATGCATTTCTTCATACTCTCATTACTATGACATGAGAGAATATGATACTCATAGGTTCCACAATAAAACACTGGCAAATTTTTGTTCATGTCTGAAAGAAAGTATTCTAAAGATAATGCTAAAAATCACTTGAATTAACTCTAGAACATACATTTTTGAGGACTAGTACATTTTTGAAAGCTTGAGAGCAAACTATATTACTTATATAGAATATTTTTATAACATTATATAATATTAATTTTATTTTATATATATTCCAAATTATATGTATTATAAATGTGAAATAATCAACTAGAGAATGTTCTTCTGATTCTTGGGTTAAATATGAGGAAGACGAATCAGGTTTTTGGTTTATAAGCCTTCTCTTTCCCCCCCAAAAAAAACCCTTAATCTTTTTTTCACTGGTCATTATTTCTTAGGAGAGAACAATCCTGCTGGTGTTATTATTTGAGAAAAACAACCAAATTCACATAAATATGTATTTTAGCATAGTATGATCAAATGTGTAAGGTAAAGTGGATAAAGTACAGGATTAAGCAAGGACTGAAGAATCTAGATTTTCTGATCACTACTAGTTTGTGATCGTAGGCAATTTATTTAACCTTTTAGAGTCTCATGCAATTCTAGGACTTTGTTGCAAAGTCCTTCTATGACTCTGAATATATTGGTAGAGGAAATTCTCATGCTAGTTCCCATACTGACAAATTCCTGAGTTCAAATCTTGCCTCAGACTCATATAAGTTCTGTGTTCCTCGCCAAATTACTTAACGTTTTTCAACTCCAATTTTCTCATTTGCAAAGCAAGGATAAAAATAATGTTGTTGTTAGGATCAAATGAGATTGCATATGTAAAGTGCTTTGAAAACTTTAAGGTTCTATATGAATATTAGCTATTGTTATTAAGAAAAATCAAAATTATTTATATGAATCTTCAGAAGTAACCTGAGTATATATGCATATGCATATGCAAACACATAATTTATGCCCTTCAACCAGATAGAAAACAGCCTACTCATGCCTATCTATACTAAATAATTTTTCATATCTTCCCATAAATTTACTATAGCCAAGTCAACAAGAATTTATTAACCACTTATTATGTGTCAGGCAGTGTGGTAAGCATTGGGAATATAAAGAAAAACAAAAGATAATTCTTTTCTTTAAAGACTCAGGAAAACAACATCAAAACATCTAGTAAAAAAACAAGATACAGAAAGGATAAATTGGAAATAACCTAAGAGTGAAAAGTATTAATTTGAAGGAAGACTGAGAAAGTTCTTGTAGATGGTAGGATATTATCTGAGACTTGAAGGAAAGCAGCGAAATTAGAAGTAGACAAGAGGGAGATCATTCCAAGTCTGGAGAAGAGCCAGTGAAAATGTGTAGTCTGGAGATAGAATGTCTTGTGGGAGAGATATAAAGGAAGTCAGTATCGCTGGATCATACATGGAAGAGAATGAAAATAATAGCTAGCCTTTGTATAGGGCCTAGTCTTACAAATATTATCTCATTTGGTCCTCATGACAACCCAAGAAGCTGGGTACTATTATTTATCTCTATTTTACAGTTGAAGAAACTGAATCCAATACAAGTCAAGTACTCAAGGTTACACAAGTAATCTCTATCTGAGCACAAATTTGAACACATCTTCCTGATGCTAATCGAAAAATTTTATTCATTGTATAACTTACCTGCCTCTAGATATAAGGTGTAAGAAAAATGGAAGAGTAGATTATGAAGACCTTTAAAAGACAAACAGAGGATTTTATATATGATCCCAGAGTTTATTGAGGAGGGCTGTAACATAGTTAAATCTTTGCTCCAGGAATATTACTTTGAAAGCTGAAATAAAGATGGACTAGAGTGGGCAGATACTTGAGGCAAGAACCAAGATCATGAAGAAGCATTTACCAATAGGGATGAGATGTTGAGAGCCATAAGGGCTCTCTGAAATTGTCAGGGATTTTCCTTGCATTCTTTTGACATTGAGAGGTTACCAGTAGAGCATTTAAGAAGTTTAAGGTGCAATACTTCCTTGCATAATGATTTATTTAATTAGCATTGTAGACTATGTCTATCAGATCAGTCACCTGACTCCTCAGAAGTCAGAGACAAAGGAGTGACTTACAGAGTTTATTTCTATAACCAAAAAAAGAAGAATTAAAAATTATAGCAACCTTATGAAACTAAGAGTTTTTATTTCTCACTCTCTCATCACAATACCAAACTACCTTCTTTTTTTCCCCCTTTTTCCATTTCCCCGATGATATTCATCTTTCAAGCTATTAAATAATGGAAAGAAAAAAAAAAGTAATCTGTTGATATCACCTGGAAAATCCAGCTTGTTCTTTAGTAATATTCTCATGGAAGATATCTTCAATGAATCTGTAGAGCATTTTCTTAAAAAATAGTATACCTATGCAAAATTAGGTATATACATTAATTGATTTTCTTTTGGTCATCTTTGTCTTCCTATTAATAGTATGGGAATTTTTCCTTGAGGGAGTTCATAGATTGATATGGTTCTATTAGTAATTATTTATCAATAGATATTTTTGAGTATACATATAGCTCTATAGGTATACAGTAAGCATAGGGTTAAGTCAGATATTGTAAGTCTTTCTCTAAAGGTTAAGTTCCTTTTTCAGTCTTAGTGGATAATTTCCCTTTGTTCCTTAACTAAAGGTTAAGTTCTTCTTTCCCAGTAGTTGAAAAACTATGCTAATCTTCAGATCCCTTTAAAAGTAATACTTTTAATTGCAAAATGGATAAAGCTGCAGAAAAAAGATTTCTAAGGCAATCTCACTTTGACAGACAAGATAATAGAAATAGGTCTTAACCTAAAAGAATATCAGATTTAATAGTTTTCCCACTCTATAGTCAATAACACAAGGTACAATTAGGACTCATCAGGATATACTTAGCTTAACCATTAGCCAGATGACCTGCCTTTTAAATTAATTGTATTCCAAATCCAAGCTTTCTAAGATTGATATAATTTTTAGTTCCTCTTTTTTGTTATAAAAATAAGCTCTGTGAATCACTCTTTTGTCTCTGACTTTTGAGGAGTCAGGTGACCTGGTTCAATATTAACATTCTTCACGTCTACTTTTGGTGTCTTTCTTACAAATATGCTGTGAATTGATCAATCAGTGCTATTACAATGTCGCCTATTGAATTGAATCTCTTTTGTATATACTTGGCATAATTCAGATGCTTTCTCCTATCTCTGTTCAAATTTGTACCATTTCTATGAACAAATAAAAGAAAAACATTTATTAAACTTTCATGATGTAATGGCTCTGGGGATACAAATGTAAGAAACCCTTTGATCCAGCAGTCTGTCTCCTGGGCTTGTATTCTAAAGAAATCATAAAAAAGGGAAAAGGGATTCACGTGTGCAAAAATGTTGATGGCAGCCCTTTTTGTAGTGGAAACTGAGTAGATATCCATCAGTTGAATAATGGCTAAATAAGTTATGGTATATGAATGTTAAGGAATATTATTGTTCTATAAGAAATGATCAGGAGGATGATTTTAGAAAGGCCTGGAGAGACATGAATAGATGCTATGTGAAGTGAGTAGAACCAAGAGAACATTGTACATAGTAGTAACAAGATGATATGATGATCAACTGTGACAGATTTGGCTCTTTTCAACAGTAAGATGATTCAGGCCAATTCCAATAGATGTGATAAAGAGATCCAGCGGAATCTAGAGAGAGGACTGTGGAGACTGAATGTGATTCACAACATAGTATTTTCACCTTTATTTTGTTGTTGTTGCTTGTTTTTTCTTTTCATTTTCCCCCTTTTAAATCTGATTTTCTTTGTTTCAGCATGATAAATGGTGAAATATCTTTGGAAGAATTGCACATATTTAGCCTGTGTTGGATTACTTGCTGTCCAGGGGATGGAGGAGGTAGGGAGGGAGGTAGAAAAATATAGAACAAAGGTTTTGCAAGGATGAATGTTAAAACTATCTTTGCATGTATTTTGAAAAAAATAAAAACAAAACTATTATTACAAAAAAAAAACCCAAAACAGATAACCTGTTTGTAAAAAGTTTATGCTAATACACATATGCATAAGATCTGAATTAAAATTCAGCCTGAGACACTTAATAGTTGTGTGTCTCTCCACAAGGCACTTAACCTCTGTTTGCTTTAATCCACTGGAGAAAGAAATGACAAATCACTTTAATATTTTTACCCAAAAACAAAAAAACAAAAACAAGTTTTCTAAGATTGATGTAATTTTTAGTTTTATTGAGTAACTGATATGACTCACAGGTAATGAAAAGTCTGATACAATTGAACAACAACAATGTCAACAAAATGGGGATAATAATACCCAGAGGTAATGTCATGACATGCAAGTGAATTGGATTTAAGTGAGGGAGGGCTGTGCAAAGTCACCAGCCTCATTTTCTTTTCCAGTGGTATCTGGGTCCAATTACAGGATTTAGATCAATATGACTGGATTATTATGAGGGCTATTATGAGAATAAAACAAATTAACATATGTCAAGTGCATTATGGAGCTGATCTTTATAAATACTAATATATACCTACAGGATAAATATGAAGAGAAAAGATGCAAATACATAGTAAGTAGTTAAATATAATGTAATTTGGGAGACAGTAGTAACAATTGGGAGATCAGAAAAGGCTACCCACAGAAGTAGGTTTTTTGAGCTAGATTTTGAATGAAAAGAGGGAATCTATGAAATAGAAGTAAGAAATGAGTATATTTTACGCATGGGAGAGGAGCAGTACAAAAGCACTCAAATGGAGGATGAAGTATCATGAAAAAGGAGCAAAAGGATGACCACTTTGACTGGATCACAGTGTGTGTGTGTGTGTGTGTGTGTGTGTGTGTGTGTGTGTGTGTGTATGTGTATGTTTTATAATGAAACTGAAAGATGGGTTGGGACAAGCATGTAAAAAGCTTTTAAAGATAAAAAGAGGAGGTTATTTTTATCCTAAAGGTAATAGGAGCCTTGGAGTTGATTAAATGGGAAGTGACATGGTTAAATTTGTGCTTAAGGAAAATTACTTTGGTGCAATATTGGATGGCCTTGAGCAGGGAAAGACTTAAGTCAGTGAGATAAATTAGGAAACTATTGCAATAATCCAAGCAAGAAGTGATGAAGACTTTGAATTGAGATGTTAGCTTTGTGAGTAGAGAGAAAGGGTTAGACATGGGAGATATTTTGAATGTAGAAAAAGGCAAAATTTGTCAAGTGATTTGATAGGTAGAGTAAGGATACTGAAAAATCCAAGTATGATGGCAAGGTTAAAATCTAGGAGTCTAGAAAATATAGTGGCACTTTCAACACAGATAATGAAGTATGGATTAGAGAAGTTTTGGAGATAATAAATTTTAGTCATGTTGAGTTTGAGATGTCTTCAAGATATTGATGAGGAAACCCCAAAACTCTTAAAGCTTCCTTGGACTCTGTCTTAGGGAAGGGACCCCACCCTCAAGCACAAACAGTTTCCTCCTTATCTAAAAACCCATTGAATTCTATTCAAATTCTAAACCTGGATGGAACTCAATCAGGAAGCCAACCTGGGACTGCACCCATGGGTCCCTTCAGATAGTCCAAAGCACCCCTATTATAAAAAGGGCCAAACTGGAGTCCACTCTTTGCAGAGGTCCCAAACATGGCATCCTTACGCCGGCCATGTCAGGATTTTTACCCACTGGAACTGTGGTTCTGGTGCCCTTTTATCTCTACCCTCAACTTTACTAACTAAACTTTATTTCCAAACCCCACAATAAACCTCTTTTATCAATCTAGATTTTTGGGTCTGTAAATTCCTTTACAGGGAACTCTGCACCACTACTAGACCTCATTTAACTTTGTATCCTTGAGCTGAATCCAAAGGGGTTGCAGGGGAGCTCTATTTGACTCCCTGTACCCCGAACCTGCCACTTCACCTCAATTAAACCTAATTTCATTTAGCCTTATTTAGTTCTCATCAATATTTGGATTGAGATTTACAGTAGATATTTGGTAATATGGGAATGAAGTTCAGGTGAGAGATTAGGTCTAGATAGAGAAATTTTGAGCCATCTGCAGAGGAAAGATAAATTCAAAGGCTCTGGTAAGGACACCAAGAAAGGATGTAGAGAAAGAATAGAACTTGGTATAGCACCGAAAGTTTGAGGGTGAAATATATATTATAATTCAGAAAAGGAGATAGAAATGTAGCCATCAGATAGATAGAAGGAAAACTAGAAGGAAATAGTGTTCACAAAACACAGAAAGGAAATAGTATTTGTAAGTCAAGGTAGTTAACAGTGTTAAATGCTGGATATACAGCAAAAAGTTTGAAGACTGAAAAAAAAAAACTATCAAATTTGTCAACTATGAAATGATTAATAATCTTGGAGAGAGTGAGTTCAATTGAATAATGAGCTCAGAAGCCAGATTTACAAAAGATTGAGGAATGAGTGAAAGGAGAACAAGTTACATAGGTATCAATAGATTTTTTCAAGAAATCTTGCTGAGAAAAGCAGGAGAAATCTAGTATAATACTTTTAAGTTGTGTCAACAAAATTTTGAATGCAGTCCAGACTGCACCAGCTTCTAACCTGGGAATGGCAGTAGCTAAACAGAGCAAATTAGAGGCAGGTATGTTGGAATGCAAAATAATAGTATAATAGTGAGTGAATTGACTTAAAAGCTAGGAAGTCTTCACCTCACCCTCCATGCCTGGAGGGATATTAGCTTAAAAAGATCAAGGTCTGCCACTGAATTCAGGGCCACCTCCAGTCATATTGATCTAAATCCTGTAATTGAACCCAGACATTACTGGAATAAAAAATGAGGCTAGTGACTTTGCACAGCCCTCCCTCACTTAAATCCAATTCACTTGCATGTCATGACATCACTTCTCTGATATTATGGTCCTCTTTGAGAACAAATGACAAACAACAAAAATAATGTTTATTATTATTATTTTTAGATTTTATTTTAGTTTTACCTAATGAAATAGAACAAGAACTTCCAAGACATAATAAAATTAACAAAAAGATGTTTACATATGAAACTACAAGTCTATTATAAATACCATGCTATTCATTTAAAATATATAATAAAGTCATCATGTAGCTTTCTTTTTTTTTTTTTTAATTCCACTGTGGAGAAAACTATCACTGGATATAAATATGATTACAAATTGTTTTGATTTTTTTCATCAGAAAACTTCCTATTCATATTCTTTGTCCATAATCAATTATCAATTTGGCCAATATCACTCATATTCTTATAGATTTTACAAAGTTCTTTATATATTTTAGATATGAGACCTTTATCTGAGAAATGGTCTATAAACATTTTAACCCAGTTTTCTGATTCCATTTTCATCTTGACTACATTTGTTTTATTTGTACAATTTTTTAAATTTAAAATGATCAAAATTATCCATTTTATACCACACTGCTCTCTATCCTTTATTTATTCATAAATTATTTAACTATTTCAAATATGTTCTATGTTCTTCAAATTTTCTTGTATTTTTTTCTCTCTGTATATTCATGTTACATATCCCTTTCAAACTGATCTTGATAAGTGTTGTAAGATATTGGTCTATGCCCAATTTCTGCCAGATTGTCAGGATCTAGTAAATGTTTTAAAACTTTTTATTATTAAAATAATTCTTAATAAACACCCTATAAAATGAGCATTTTATATTTATTGCAGGAGAGAAAGAAAATTTTAAACGAGAATGCAAATTCCTATTATATAGAGTTTGCTTTTCTTTCAAAGTATATTATAAATCCAACACATGATTTTCTAAGGTTTTTTGCTTATTTGAGATTCCTTTTGGTTTTCATTCCCCATGTAGGAGTGGGACCCTATTCCTAACCTCTTCCTCTTTTCCCACATTGAAAAAAATAAAGAAAACACTTTTTTTTTTTGTTCTTGTTTTTAAGGCTAAGGGTATTTGGTCATTTTGAAGGAAAGAAACAGTAAATATGAAGTGGCTGAAATTTGAATGATAAAGAATATAATTGAGGGTACAATAATCTGGGGTAGATGGGGTTATGAGGAACAAGTCAATATGAAGAAAAATTAGCCTTAAGAAGAAGGGTAACTTCATTGTCAGATAGTGGAGAAAAAGAGAAGAGAAATGATATCAAGAGGGTTTCATATAAAGAGAAAGAAAGAAAAGTAAGCTTATCTCAAATGGTTAAAAATTGAGCAAAATAAGAGACAACTGAATTGGGGGGGCACTTTCTTTGTCCAGTATTCTTCATAACTTCATGGGCAGATGGAAGCTTAATAAATATCAGTAGATACTGGTGATGTCTGTCACCTGAAAGTTTAGCATGGAACTGGAAGCCTTGTGTTTTCTTTTAGAGATTCTTCTCTAGGCATTTCTTTAGCAATAACCTAAGTTTAAAATAACTAAAAGCTTAAAAAAACCTTGACCTTCTTGCATTAAAAATGGAACACATTTCAAATGGACTACATTTGAAGAAGGAACTATATTTCAGAATTGCATGGTGTTTTGTATCACAGAACGAGATGATAAAGGTGCATGTGTCTAAATTTGTAACCACAAGTAGAATAGATGTTGTTTGCCAAATAATACCTCTTTGATGGCCAAAAAGAGACCATCACTCTAAATTCTGTTTTTCCATTAAATTCAATTGAAAATGTCCCTACAAATATACAGTTGAAGCAATTTATGAGAAAGCCATGGAAACTGGTATAGATTTATGAGTTTTCTCACAGCAAAGTGTATTTGTAATGGCTGAAGCTTTGGGTTGAATTGATGAGATACATAGGAGAATCTAAACAAGTGACAATGAAAGAGTCCAAAAGCATACATTTTCACTGAAAATAAGACTAGAGGCCATGGCTGATGTGAAGGACAAAATGGCTCTTGTACTAAAGCTTATGTTTCTTATGAAAAGCACTGAATAGGAAAAATAATATCCATCCAGTTTTGGCTGCCTTCCTTGATTTTGTCAGAGTTATCTATTCTATACTTTACTTCAGAAGTCATTATGATTGTAGAACTATAATATATATATATATATATATATATATATATATATATATATATATATATAATATATCTGCTATCAGAAAGGATCTCATATACCTGATATAATGAGACAAAGTACTTGTGTGCTGTAAAGTGGCACCTGCTATGGTGTTAAGTATTATTTATGGAGTGCAGGGTGAGAATGCTATGACAGACCACATCGAAAGTTATTTCAGTAATAGGTATGGAAGGTATCTTGGAGCAAAACAGCTTAGAAAACTATATAAATTTCTAAGTTAGAAAATATTATTTGTTTCATTCAATACCCTCATTTTATAGAAAAGAAAGTTGAGATTCAAATGCTTTTGCTTAAGTTCCAGTTTGAGCAAATCATTAGCAGATTTGGGACTAGAATCTAGTTCTCTTTATTCTTGATCTGCTATGCTTTCTATCATCCTATGTTCCTTCCAGATGAAAGTGAATTAACAATGTTCATGGTAATTCTCTTCTTTGACTTTATACATTGAATTTCTGTATTATTCTTAAGATTTTATCTTCTAGATTGCATTAAAGAGGTGAAATACTATTGAAGTCATGAAAATGAGCTCATTTCAAATGTTCAAATACTTTGTATTTTATTAAGTAATTCCACAATGTTGGAGTAGTGTGCATTCTTTTTTTTTCCTTGTATGTATGTATGT
The DNA here is from genome assembly GCF_048593235.1 of Sminthopsis crassicaudata. Classification (NCBI taxonomy): domain Eukaryota; kingdom Metazoa; phylum Chordata; class Mammalia; order Dasyuromorphia; family Dasyuridae; genus Sminthopsis; species Sminthopsis crassicaudata. Next base: position 200,295,014 of record NC_133617.1, read on the forward strand.
GTATATATATATATATATATATATATATATATATATATATATATATATATATATATATATATATACACACACACACACAGACTCATATCTCATTATGAATCTATATACATAGACTTAAATATGTTTATATGTATGTAAATATGGGTGCTTATATCAGTCATTTCCCAATAAATAAGATATATTCAGAATTTTTCTATAACACCCAGTGTCAAAATTTTCAAATGGAATAATTTAAATAATTTTAAGTACATATCACTTTCTACTTTAATGATTTACTTTCAATTAACAGAGAAAGAGAAAGTTATTGATTTAATTTTACTAATCTTGATTTTGTTGTCTAAAATAGCATTATTGTCATAGCTTAGATCTATCTTTCTATTTATGATATATACATACACACACACACATATATACACATACTCATATGTTATGTTTGCTTTGATGAGATTATATAGTTCTGTGTTTCTCAAAATTTTAATATTCAAAATTTCTTATGGATCAGTATATTGTATTATCTCTTTCCTTCCCTTCCCATTTCTTCCCTCTCTCTATCTCTTTCTCTCCCTCCCTTCCTCCTTCTCTCCATCCTTTCTTCCCTGCCTCTCTCTTCCTCCTTCCCCTTCCCTCCCTCTGTTCCTTTCCCTCCTTCCCTCTCTCCTTTCCTCCTTTCCTCCCTTCCTCCTTCCCTTCGTTCCTCCCTCCCTCCCTTCTTTTCCTCCTCCCTCCTTTCCAACTTCCCTCCCTCCATCCCTCCCAACTTCCCTCCTTCCCTCCCTCTTTCCCTCCCTCCCTCCTTCCCTTCCTTCCTCCTTCCCTCCTTTTCTTTCTCTCTCCTTTCCTCCCTCCCTCCTTTCCTCCATTCTTCCCTCATTCCCTCCTTTACTCCCTCCCTCTTTCTTTCTTTCTTTCTTTCTTTCTTTCTTTCTTTCTTTCTTTCTTTCTTTCTTTCTTTCTTTCTTTCTTTCTTTCTTTCTTTCTTTCTTTCTTTCTTTCTTTCTTTCTTTCTTTCTTTCTTTCTTTCTTTCTTTCTTTCTTTCTTTCTTTCTTTCCTTCCTTCCTTCCTTCCTTCCTTCTTTCCTTCCTTCTTTCCTTTTCTCCTTAGCAGAGAAAATGGAATCACATTAAGAACTAAACAGCTCTTATTTTCTGCAATAATAGTCATACCAATTCCATGCAGCAGTTTTATCCTTTCTTTGAGCCGTCATCTTTCTTCCAATACAGCTAAACACACACACACACACACACACACACACACACACACACACACACACACACACAACACACACACACACACACACACACAGTTTTATTGTCCATAACTTTCCTTGCCAGCCAAAGCTCATTGTGAGCTTTTAGTATTCCTGACCCTCTTAATATAGGACCTTGCCTTATTTTTTATTTATTTTCTGTTTCCTGGCCTTGCTTCCATTTTCTATATATATCTTTTAAATTATGTTGGTACATTCTTGATGTAGCTGGTGTATTGTAAAAGCTCCTATTTTTCCTGTACATCAAAATAATTTCCCTTTGTACCTTCAGATTTTAATTCTTGACATTTCCTTATTTCTCCTGAACTTATTTCCCTTGTGAAATTGTATTCAATGAGCATTAATTAAGTACTTACTATTTGCAGACATTGTGCAAGTGCTGTGTATATAAAGACAAAAACTAGACAATCCCTGACTCAAAATACTTGTCATTAATGGAGGACATAGCAGGAACATATATAGATGTATTTAAGATACATACAAATCAAATACAAGGTAACATTGGAGAGAAAGATAGTTGAGGGGGTTCTGAAAGGGGAGGAGAACCAGGAAGAACCCTAGACAGAAGGTAGTATCTGAATTAAGTTTTGAACAAAGCCAGTAATTCCAGGAGACCAAGGTTTTTTATTGTGAGTTAGATCCAAGGATGGATTTAAGGGAGTCTGTGTGAGCAATGCATAGAGCAATGGACCTGGAGTGAATAAAGCCTAAATTCAAATCTACCCTCAGACTCTTACTACCTATGTCATGGTGAGTGAAGCATTAAACTCTGTTTTGTTCTATTTTCCTGTCTATAAAATGTAGTTGGTAAGTACATTTTCCTCCCAGGGTTGTGATAAAGATAAAGTGAAAAATATATTTGTAAAGTGTTTTGAAAACCTGAAAGCATTATATAAATACTATTATTAATATTAACTTATAACTAAAATTTAACATTTCACTAACCTGAAATTAAAATTTAGAATTTACTTCCATTATGGATGAAAACAAGGTATTGCAAGGCTTATTTTTTTTAGTTGTTCAGTTACTTTTTTAGTCAGATCTGATTCTTTATAATTGTACTTGAGATTTTCTTGGGATTCAAGTGATTTGACATTTCCTTCCCTACCTCAATTTTATAGGTGATTAAATCAAAGCAAGCAGGGTTAAGGGACTTCTCAGGGTCACACAGTTGTAAATATCTGAGATTAGATTTGAACTCATGAAGATGAATCTTCCTGATCCAAGCTTGGTACACTATTCACTCCATCTATTAGCTGCTCCTCACTTGCTAAAATGATCCATTAAATTAAAAAAAAAAAAAAAAAAAAAAAAGAACCTTTTCTGTAGGTGTAAGAATGGATGGAGACCATTTAATTAATTTTTGGGTCCAGTTTTTTTCAGGGAACAATATGGTGACTGGAAACTGGAAAGAGTAGAGAGAATACCTATATTGTAAGGAGCAAGTTATTTTTCATTTTTGGCTCTCATTTTCTTGTTGCCAATCAAAACTTCTTCCCATCTTTCTCATAAATCCTTTGAAATCTGTTCTTCCCAAATCCAAGTTGTATGTCACCTTATCCATGGATTACTTCTTTCTTTATCACAAATTTTTCAAAATGGTGCTTAACTCCCTTTCCCCACAAAAGGTTCCATCATTTCCATCCCTGATAACACTAACCCCCTGTAGTGAGAAATAGATCCAAAATATAATTTTCTCGTATTGGTTTGTTCACCTTTTGAAGGATGAAATTATCATTAAGGTGAATTAAGAAATTATTAGCTGCTCTGCTCTTGGCAGAGAACGAGAGAGAGCTACAGCAGATGTCTGTATAATTGAAGTCCCCCAGCATCACTACAATATTACTCTGTGCCAGACTCATAACATGTTTCCTCAACTACTCATCTATTTCCTCTTTCTGTCCAAGTGGTCTTGCTACATTCTGTGCACAAGGTCAATAGCTTTGGTACAGGAACGTTATCTTCTAGTTTTATTTTCTTTCTGTTTGAATATTTTATTCATTATTGCATTCTTTCATTTGGTTTTTATAATCTTTAACCACTTACAGATTTATTAAAATCTTTACTTTCTATTCCAAACCATTAATTCTCTTTTTTTGAACTATTTATCAGACCTAATTTTATTCCATCTGGATGTATTTTATTCTTTTTAGTCACCCTGTTTTTTTTTTTTTTTTGTCATTCCTTTTCTTAGAGATTTCTCCTCACAATCCTTTATCTCATAATACTTCTTTATTGCATTATTATGATTTTTTGTTTGCTTATTCATTTTTGTAGTCTTTTCTGGCCTTCTGGTAGGATTTTCTTTTTTTCAATTTCTTTTCCTCCTTTTTTTGTCCTTTTCGTGTGTGTGTATGTGTGTGTGTGATATATATGTGTATTACTGTTTGAGGTGATGAAGAGGAGCTGACTTAAATCATGACTGCTCACTCAATTATATTTTCAGTACAGTATAGTGTTAGACCTGAGTCAAGAAGATGACTTCAAATCTAGCTTCAGATTCTTATTAGCTGTGTGACCCTGAGCAGATCACTTAATCTGTCTGTCCAAGTTCTCTCAACTGTGAAATGGAGATAATAATAACATCTATCTACCAAGGTTGTTAAGAAGATAAAATGAGGAAATATTTTAAGTTCTTTACAAACTATATAGTAGTAGATAAATATAATTTTCATTGTTATTGTAGTTTTATAGACAAGGAACCTGAAACTTAGAATCTGTATCTTTTAAGCTCAATGCGGTGTGTTTTTTTTTCACTTTATAACAAAATATCTAGAGGGGTGAAAAAACCCTAGGTGTGTGTGTGTATGCATATACCCACATGCATGCACACATATGTATATATATAATCTTGTAAAGTTTAGATAGAGATAGAGATAGATAGAGAAATCATAAAAGATTCCTAGGACATAATGAAAGAGAAAAGCTTCAAAAAGTGGATATGGATGGAAGGAATGCATGCTGGTCAAGAGAAAAGGCTATGGGATGAGCATGTAATAACAATTTCCCTAAACTTTTTCAATGGGAGTAGCACCTCAAAGTTCTAAATTCAGGAACCTTCTTTTAATGGTTTCTCTTGTAGTTCAGTCACCAATCTACTATTTTCATCATAGTCTCATAGTTTTTTTTTCTATTTTGTTTTTTGCAAAATACATTTTTAAAAGTATTTACATTTTAATAAAACCAGAACACTTTCTATTTGAAGGTGAAACATTTTTGAAAGACTTCATTGCATAGTAGATAAATCATTGGGCCTAGAATCATGAAAACCTGAGTTAAAATCTTGTCTTAACTTACTAGCTATGTACAAATTAGGTAGACAAATCACAAACTCTGTTTCATTTAAGATACTAATACTCTACCTCTCAGGGTTGTTGTGATGATTAAATGAAATATTTCTAAAACTCTTTAAGGAGTAGCTATAAATGTTCCTTCTCTCTCATCCTTCTTCTCTCTTTCCCTCTTTCCTTCACTTACTCCCTGCATTTGTTATTATAAGTATACATATTAACACCTGTACAAATGTATACATATATATGCACACATGCATACATTTTAATTGTGCATATGTAATTTTCTTCAATAAAATATTAGGTTCTTGAAGGAAGAGACTAATTTTATTTTTCCTTGAATCCCCCTTGACACAATAAGCACTTAAAAAGCTTATTGAAGAAGTGCATGCATGGATAGATAACAAGATATACACAAAGTTGAATTCATATATTTGAATATAATCTTTTTGGAAGAAATTTTTTTATTTCCAATTTATTCATTCTATTTTTACCTTCTGATTTTTTAATTCTGGTTATTTGATTTTCTTTTATGATCCTATCAGTTAATTCTTTATTCATTTTGTTGATCTCTTAAAAATTATTCATTGCTTTATTAATCTGTTCATTTAAAAATTCAGTTTTGTTTATGTCATTTTTAATTTTCAAAAGATCTTTTTTGTGCATTTGTTGTGTTTGTCAGTTTGGGGGGGGGTTAATCATATTTTATCATGAATTCTCTTTTTCTTTCATAACTGCTAGTGTTTAGCGATATAAACTCGAGATGATTTAGATGCATACTAAAACATATTGGATAATTATCATTGCTATTGTGTTTTATATAATTTCTTATTGTTACTTGGATTTAGTTTTTGACTTGATTAATATGTATATGTATTTTTGTAGTCTCTATTTAGCTTTGTATATTTGCTCATATTTCTTTTTTATTATCAGTTTCATCATGCTATGATATATATATATATATATATATATATATATATATATATATATATATATATATATATATATAATTTGTGTTTGAGGTTTTTTTTCTGCATTTTATCCCTCAATAATGTAATATAGTAGCCAATAAATCTAATGTGATCTTAGATTATATTAAGGAGGCAATGTCCCAAAATGAGAAAGGTGCTGCTACTGTACTTTGTTTTTGATTTCAGATTTCATTGGAGGAACATGTTTAATTCTATACTCCACATTTTAAGAATAATATGGACACATGATAGGGAAGTGACCAGATGTTAATATGGTTGGAAATTGTCATTGATATAAGATATAGAAATGTTAGCCCTAGAGAAGAGAATACTTAGTAGATGCTTTGTGTGTACTGTAGGGGTACTCTTCTCTTCATTTTCTATCTTTTTATAGGGACCTCATCCTCTCATCTTAGGAATAAGTCTTAGGTTCTGTCCTGAATTCCAGTCTGACATTAATTCCTTTTGGACATTTTGAATTAGATGGCCTAAAGCAGAGGTGTCAAATACATGTTGAGCATGTATGTGTCCACCACACTTCTGAGTTTGTCCAAAACAGATTCAAATGTATTTGAAGAATATCCAACAAAACAAAGCAAAAAAATAATAGAACATTGTTAGGATTACTAAGTGAGAACTGAAGTTGTCTGGATAGTGACAAGGTGAGAATTCAGGTTTTCTGGACAATTACAAGGTGAGAACTCAGGTTGACTTGATAGAGGGGGCAAGCTCATTGGCTGGGGTGGTTCTTCCCAGAAGCCCTTGCATTATCCCACGCCCATTCTCTGGGAGGATAAAAGAGACAGCACTGGGCGCAGAGAGCAGATCGGCCTGGAGAAGGATAAGAGCTGGAGGAGATTCAGAGCCAGGATTCAAGAAGGAAGACTCTCTGCATTACATCAGGCCTGACGGGGCTCTCTGCAGGAAGGGAAGTCACTTCTAAGGACAAGAGTTAACAGCAACTGCCTGGAGACAACGGTTCTCTACAGGAAGAAGAATCTGTCAGAGAGATTTGAGTAAAAGACACAGCAGATCTCTTCCCAGAGAGCGATCCAGCAGCTTCTGGAGACGACAGCTCGTTACATTTGGCGCCCAACGTGGGGCAAGGACATTTGCTTATCCTGACAAGAAGAGCTAGACCAGACCTTCGCAATTTGGCGCCCGAACAGGGCGCCATTCAGGAGTGGTACTATAGAGAGTATAATCAAGATAATTGAGGAGCAGAGTTTACTTGTAACCTGGGTACAGATTGCTAAACTCTTGGCTGCATTAAGACGTACATCCCCTTGGTTCTTAGAGGAAGAAAAGATAGATGTAGATAAATGGAAGCTAGTGGGATATGAAATGAAAGAATTTCAAGCAAAAAATGGGCCTTGTTCAATTTCTGCAGAAGTATTTTATATCTACAACATAGTTCAATTAGCCTTAAACTATCAAGCAAGTTGTAGGAGAAGGAAAAGTTCTAAAAATGAACAGAGGAGGAAGTGTGAGGAAAAAAGGAAAGATCAAGATCTTTCCCTAGAGCAAGAAGATTTAAATGAGGAATTATGGTATGATTCTCTTGAAGAAGCTTCAACCCTGCCTAGAGAACAGATTATTGACAGGCCCACATCAACCCCACCTTCAGAGATGGAGGAAGAAAGAGGGGAAGAGGCAGAAACACAAACAGAATTGCCTGTGAAGAAGCCTAAGCCTATGACAAGATTAGAAAAAGCATTGGTTAAAGCTAAGAGAGAAGGACAGGATATAAGTGATTTTATACATGCATATCCTGTGATTGAAAATACTGACTCTGTAGGAAAAAAAAGGAGAAGATATGCACCTTTAGATTTGAATACAATTAAGGATTTGAAAAAAGGTTGTACCCTTTATGGGGCTACATCAGCTTATGTCAAAATGTTACTAGATGGTTTGTCTTATGAAGTCCTAACCCCGAATGATTGGAAATCCATAGCAAGGACATGTCTGGAACCTGGAGAAAATTTATTATGGCTTGCGGAATTTCATGAATTATGTAAAATTCAAGTCAGATGCAATTTGGAAATAGGAGTTAACACACAATTCACTTTTGAGCACTTAGCTGGTGAAGGTCAGTATGGAGAGAATTCGGAACAGATTAATTATACCATGACAATATATGAACAAATTGCTAAGGCTGCAATAAAAGCTTGGGGTGTCCCTTCCTGGACAGAAAGATCGTGGAGAGGCTTTCACTAAAATACAGCAAGGTCCCAATGAACCTTTTGCAGATTTTGTGGGACGTTTGCAAACTGCTGTCAAAAGAACTATTGGAGAAAATGCAGCTACAGAAATAATGACCAGACATCTGGCTAAGGAAAATGCCAATGAGATTTGCAAAAGAATTATATGGGGATTAGACAAAGATGCTCCTTTAGAGGAGATCATAAGACGCTGTGCTACAGTGGGAACAAATGCTTTTTACACCCGGACAATGATGAATGTGGAAAGACAGGGTCCCTCCTGGCAATGGCCTTCTAGAGAAACTCGGCGATGTTTTCAATGTGGAAAAATTGGGCATCTAAGAGCTCAGTGTAGATATGGAGATACAGTGAGAAGACAGGGTGAAAGAAGACCTAAAACCCCATGTCCAAAATGCAACAGAGGACTCCATTGGGCATCAGAGTGTAGAATAATTCAGGGAAATGGGATGAGGGGCCCAGGTCCAGGGCCCCAGGAAAAAAAGACTTGGGGCATGATGGCAGCTGATGTTACACCCAAAGAACCTTTAGAAGGCCAGGACTCTGATTTAATCAATCAGCAGAGAAGCAATCACATGGCAGAAAGGGATTACTTGATAAGTCAGTCAAAAGGCAATCAGATTGCAAAAATGGATTACACTTGGGGAGAATACAGGCCTTTTAAACCAACAGGGCTGTGCCCAGTGCAAACAACTCCAATGTAATTGCCAGATGATGAGAAGAGATTTAGAAAGTGGTAAATAGAATGTAACCAGATAGGTTAACTGCCTGGGGGAGAGGGTTTGCTTGTATTTCTTCAGCAGGAGAAGGAATCAGATGGGTGCCAACGAGTCATATTCGCCTTGTCCATCAGAGAGAGACAGAAAAAGAGAAAAACCTCAAAATAAAGGAGAAGATCTAAGAAACATCTGACACTGAAAGAGCATGGATAATAAGAAGACTGTTAAAGAACTTTAAAAACCAGCAGGAATCATTGGACTTCCTCACACAAGATGAGACTAATGGACAATGGACTTATGGACATTTATAAATTTTCAATTTATGATTATTTGATTATGATTATGTTATATACTTCTAGCATGTGTTACGTTACTATGTTACTATGTGCTTATGTAATTTATGTAATTATCTGTAATACTTCCCATATTGATGGATTTATGTTTCAAGGTCATGACTGTCCTATGTTCTAAATCAAAAGAAAGGGGGAGATGTTAGGATTACTAAGTGAGAACTGAAGTTGTCTGGATAGTGACAAGGTGAGAATTCAGGTTTTCTGGACAATTACAAGGTGAGAACTCAGGTTGACTTGATAGAGGGGGCAAGCTCATTGGCTGGGGTGGTTCTTCCCAGAAGCCCTTGCATTATCCCACGCCCATTCTCTGGGAGGATAAAAGAGACAGCACTGGGCGCAGAGAGCAGATCGGCCTGGAGAAGGATAAGAGCTGGAGGAGATTCAGAGCCAGGATTCAAGAAGGAAGACTCTCTGCATTACATCAGGCCTGACGGGGCTCTCTGCAGGAAGGGAAGTCACTTCTAAGGACAAGAGTTAACAGCAACTGCCTGGAGACAACGGTTCTCTACAGGAAGAAGAATCTGTCAGAGAGATTTGAGTAAAAGACACAGCAGATCTCTTCCCAGAGAGCGATCCAGCAGCTTCTGGAGACGACAGCTCGTTACAGAACATAGATGATATTAACAGGTTGTTTTATAAATAAATCGGTGGCTTGCAGGTAACTTTATTTTTTTATTATAGTTTTTTATTTACAAGATATATGCATGGGTAATTTTTCAGCACTGACAATTGAAAAACCTTTTGTTCCAATTTTTCCCCTCCTTCCCCTGCCCCAGATGGCATGTTAATACATGCTAAATATGTTAAAGTATAAGTTAAATACAATATATTTATACATGTCCAAACAGTTGTTCTGCTGTACAAAAAGAATCAGACTTTGAAATAGTGTACAATTAACCTGTAAAGGAAATAAAAAATGCAGGTGGAAAAAAATAGAGGGATTGGGAATTCTATGTAGTGGTTCATAGTCATCTCTCAGAGTTCTTTCACTAGATGTTCATTTCATTACTGCTCTATTGGAATTGATCTGGTTCATCTCATTGTTGAAGAGGGCCATGTCTATCAAAATTGATCATGGTATTGTTGTTGAAGTATATAATGATCTCCTGGTCCTGCTCATTTCACTCAGCATCAGTTCATGTAAGTTTGCAGGTAACTTTAAATGTGGTTTAGTGGCCTTGTTTCTATTTCAGTTTTACATCACTGTCCTGGAGGGATCTCAGACTCAACAGGTCAACATGAGGAAGTTAGGTGCCATAATGGATAGAAGACTGGACCCGAAATCAGGAAGATCTGAGTTAAAATCCAGCTTGGGATAATTGGTGTGTGAACCTGAGAAAATCACTAGATCTCTTCCAGCTTCAGTTTCCTCATTTATGAAATGAGTATAACAAAATCACTAGTATTATTGAGTGCTACCATCCATTTTTGCAACCGCAGTGTCATTTTTGCTTTCTCAATCTCACTTCACATATGAATATATCAGTTCCTAAGCCTTGCTGATTCTATCTCTACATATCTTTAGTTCAGCCTCAGTTCTCCATGCACATGCCTTTTCTCTGAGCTATTTCAATAGCTTTCTCATTGGTTTAACAAATATGACTTTGATAAAAATTCTTTATGAGGAAAGTATAGAGCAGAGAAAGAGAACTAAATAATAATATCATCAATAAATATTGATGCAAAAATATTTTTAAAAAATTGGCAGAGTACTATTTCCTAGTGATCTGAATCCCTGCAGATCATTTCCTAAACCCCATTCCCTACCTCATTCTTCATCCTCATCCTCCTCAAACTTCCCACTCAAGGTTTTCAACCAAACACCACCCATCCCATCTACTTTTCCCCTCTGGAACATCTGTTCTAAGGGCAACAAGCATTCCTTCATGCTTAATCTTTTCCCTTTTCCACTTCCACTTACTAGTTATTCCTGAAACCTTGATTTCCCAAGATAGCACACCTCCATGACTACACTTTCCAGTATTGGCTACTTCTTCACTCATTTTCCTGAGCTCAAGAGCTGAAGGAAGGAGATATATATCAGTCCATGATCCTTTTGTCACTTCTAGAATTTCCCTCTACTTCAATTACTCAGTAACCTTTCTTCCTTTGAGGTTCTGGCTATTCATATTGGCTATCCAATCAAAACCCTGGTAGTTGTTGTCTAAAGACCCCAGATTATTCCTCTTCCTTTCTCAATGAGTTTAGTAACTGGCTCAGAATTTTGCTCTCCTTCCCAACTCCTGGACTCATAATAGAAGCCTATAGCATACATTTACTCAGTTTCTCAATCTGCTTGATCTTGGCCACAAACAAAGATGGTCATACCCTTGATATTATCATCATCACTCAAAAATGTGCCATTTCCATGTTAAAAAATTTTAAAATCCTCTTATCTGACCATAACCTATTGATTTTTTACCTGCTTTCTCTTTCAAAACCCTCTTCTTCATCCATATTATGATTTCTAATTTTTTGACCCTTCAATTTTCTCACAGTCATTTCCCTTGCATTAGCCATTCTCCTTCATCCCTTAGTGAACCAATTTAACTCCACACAATCTTCCTCTATTGAATTTCTAGCCCTTTTATCATATCGTTGATTACAATCTGCCAAGACTCAACTTTAGATTACTCCAATTTGTTACCTTTGTTCCTATATACATGCTGCTGAATGAATAGCCAAATTAGCTTTCTATGAAATTCTATAGCATTTATTTTCAATGCCACACATTTTGACACTTCATAATATGCCCTTTATTCTGCAGTTTCTTCAGAAATTCCATCTCCCTTATCACATTTTAAGTTATTTAAAATCAAAATCCATATCTTATGTTTTCCTTGTATACCCCATAGCACATAACTGAATTCTGGCATATTCTAAGTGATCAGTGAATACTTGTTTGATTAATAGATGTAAGCAATGCATTCACATACATGAAATATGCTGTTTGTTGTAAATGCCATTCATCATGCGTTATTTTGGCCAATAATAGAGACAAATGAAACATAAATATTCACATGTTCTTGCCTTGTCCTGACACAAGCAATGTTTGGCTGGAGTCTACCTTATGGCCTTGGAAGAGAGTTTTGTTTCTGGTGCTAGCTTTCAAACATTTTGCCAGTGCACAAATCATGCAGTGAAGACTTTTGAAATAATTTAAAAACTATATCTTAAGAAATATGATTTTCCAATTGAGAAATTTAAAATTCCTTATTATGATTTTAAATTTATTATCCTATTTACCTGTAAATTATAGAATTATAGTTCTATATATATATATTCTAATTATATATATATATATAATTTATATATATATATTATATATATATTCTAATTATAGAATTATATAGTTCTCTGGTACAGACTATAGAGATGATGTGTATAATAAAAGATATAATTGAGGTTATATAACAACAAATTACCAGTTCAAGAAAGTATCTATTAGTAGAAGAAATTATATTCATGTCCATCTTTATTTTCTTGTAGGTTGCTCTTTTGCTTTCTGCTCTGCACCTTTTTAACTTTATTCTTCCCTCCCTCTTTTATCCCTTCCTACTCCCAAGTAGGCTATAATTAAGAAAGTATACATTTATGTAAACATATGTAGATATTTACTTACACACACACACACACACACACACACACACACACACTGTCCCTGGCTACATACACATGCCTGCTGACCCAAATTCTGCTCCTTAACTTAACATTTTTATTATTTAATCTCCATCCCCTCTCCCATGTATCTCTTCCTTGTCTTCTCACCCTTTTCTCTTCTGTTTGCCTTTCCCTTTTCCCTTATTTCTTTATAGAATTTGAAGATTGCTATACTCTTCATAGTATGTATGTAGAATTGTCTATTTAATCCAATCCTGATGTGAGTAAGTTTTCATCTCTACAAGCCCTCCTCTCCCCTCTAATATCTCTGTGTCTATCTTCTTCTGTACCTCATTTATACAACATGTTTACCATTTTTACCTTAAATCTGCCCCAAACTTTTTTTTGAGCTGCTGTATTATTGATAAAAACATGTGGTATACATTTCCCATGTATAATATTCTCCCCCCCAAAAAAACATATACTATTTGTTCCTTGAAATTTATCTTTGATAGTCTCTTATATGTTACATTTTCTATTAACTTTATATTTGATTGATAAAAAGTCCTGAAAATCTGCAAGATTGTTGAATGTTCATTTTTTTCTCATTCAATATTATACATAAATTTGCTGGACATATTTTTGGTTGCTAGCCTAGTTCTTTTCATTGTCAATAAGTATGATTCCAGGACCTGTGGTTTTTTATTGTAGCTGCTGACAGGTCATGTACAATTAGAATTGTACTTCCAGTGTATTTGTATTTCTTTTTTCTTGTTTCTTATAAAATTTTTTCTTTCTTCTGGGGGTTTCAAAATTTGGCAATAATATCCTATGTGTTTTCAACAAAGTATCTAATTGAAGTGGTGAACAGTGGATTTTTTCTATTTTTACTTTCTCCTCATATTCTATTACTCTAGAACAATTTTATTGGATTCTTTCTTTCTTTTTTTCTTTTCTTTTCTTTTTGCTGAGGCGATTGGGGTAAAGTGACTTGCCCAGAGTCACACATCTAAGAAGTGTTAAGTATCTGAGACCACATTTGAAGTCAAGCCTCCTGACTTCAAGGCTGGTACTCTATCCACTCTACCACCTAGCTGTTCTGGATTATTTCTTGCATTATTGTGTCATGTTTTTTTTTTTTTTTTTTTTTTTTTTCTTTTGTTTTTGTTTGTTTGTTTGTTTTGTTTTGTTTTGTTTCAATTTTCAGGTACTCCAATCATTCTTTTTTGTTTGTTTTTTGCTAAGGTATTTGGGGTTAAGTGACTTGCCTGGGGTCATAAGTGTTAAGTCTCTGAGGTCAGATTTGAAGTCAGGTCCTCCTGACTTCAGGGTTAGTGCTCTATCTACTATACCAACTAGCTGTCCCAGTACAACTATTCTTATATTTCCTCTTCTTGATCTGATTTGCAGATCTGTTGTTTTTCGTATAAGATGTTTTACATTCTGTTCTTTCTTTCTTTCTTTCTTTCTTTCTTTCTTTCTTTCTTTCTTTCTTTCTTTCTTTCTTTCTTTCTTTCTTTCTTTCTTTCTTTCTTTTCTTTTCTTTCTTTCCTTCTTTCTTTCTTTCCTTCTTTCTTTCTTTCCTTCTTTCTTTCTTTCCTTCTTTCTTTCTTTCCTTCTTTCTTTCTTTCCTTCTTTCTTTCTTTCTTTCTTTCTTTCTTTCTTTCTTTCTTTCTTTCTTTCTTTCTTTCTTTCTTTCTTTCTTTCTTTCTTTCTTTCTTTCTTTCCTTCCTTCCTTCCTTCCTTCCTTCCTTCCTTCCTTCCTTCCTTCCTTCCTTCCTTCCTTCCTTCCTTCCTTCCTTCCTTCCTTCCTTCCTTCCTTCCTTCCTTCCTTTCTTTCTTTCTTTCTTTCTTTCTTTCTTTCTTTCTTTCTTTCTTTCTTTCTTTCTTTCTTTCTTTCTTTCTTTCTTTCTTTCTTTCTTTCTTTCTTTCTTTCTTTCTTTCTTTCTTTCTTTCTTTCTTTCCTTCCTTCCTTCCTTCCTTCCTTCTTTCCTTCTTTCCTTCTTTCCTTCTTTCTTTCTTTCTTTCTTTCTTTCTTTCTTTCTTTCTTTCTTTCTTTCTTTCTTTCTTTCTTTCTTTCTTTCTTTCTTTCTTTCTTTCTTTCTTTCTTTCTTTCTTTCTTTCTTTCTTTCTTTCTTTCTTTCTTTCTTTCCTTTCTTTCTCTAAGGCAATGGGGTAAGTGACTTCCTCAGGATGACACAGCTAGGAAGTGTTAAGTGTCTGAGACAAATTTGAACTCAGGTCCTCTTGACTTCAGGGCTGGTGTTCTATCCACTGTGTCACCTATATGCCCTGCAATTCTAATTTTCAAAGAGTTATTTTCATCTCTGAGACTGTTTCTCCTTTTTTATTTGATTAACTTTTTTTTTTTCATAATCTTGTTTTTCTTGGATGTTTTTTATTTTAGTTTTTCCTCATTGTTTCTTATTCTTTTGAACAAGATATTTTCCTCTTTTGATATTCAACTGTCTAAGATTTAGGAAAAAAAATCCAATGGGGAGTGAAATTGATGTATGAGGATTACATGGGAAGAGTAGACATCTGGTGGCAGATAGCAAGCAACTGACACTTCTGCTGCTGCTTATCCTCCCCTCTTCTCCCTCCCCCCCCAAAAAAAAGCTTAAAGTATTTCTTCTTTATCTTCACTTAAAGGCCTCTAGGGAAAGGATAGAGATTTTGGCTGTCAGTACTTCTTGGATGAATATTCAGTTCTTGCTTAACAGCTGATTAAAAGGCTTTTTCATCACTATACATAAGATGATAGGAAATAGTTATAGTATAATTGTACATCATCTGAACTGGGGAAGGAATACATCTGTGTGAGCAAATTTACTAGGCTTACCTCAATATGGATTGATAATATCAGGCACAATCTGGTTCTTTCCTACATTTACATTCTTATTACATTTCTCCTGCTCCCTCTACATACTCAATAATCCAGGACACCCGCCTTCTTGCTCCTTCTTACAGATGGCACTCCATTTCTAACTCTGGCTTTTCAATGTCTATTCCCTATGCATGAAATGATCTTCTTATTTACTTCTGCCTCTTAGCTTCTCTGTTTTACTTCAAGCCTTAGTAGCTGAAATTCTCTCTACTAAAGAAATTTTTCTAGGTCTTCTTCATCACTAACAGCTTCTTTTCATTATAATTATTCCCTTCTGGATCAATTTTTTATGGATCAACAAATGTTTATTTGCTTTGTGAATTTCATTAGATGCCTATCAATATTATGTTATATAGGATATTCTAGTTGAGGTATAGTTTGGACTAAATGGATTCTGAGATCACTTCCAACCATGAGATATTGTGAGTAAAGGTTCTGCTAAACTAATGTAAATATATGTATTAGAAGTAAATGTATTATTATTAATACATTAATACTATATTAATAACATACAAATAATACAATAATAATTAATAAATAGCTCACATTTATTTAGTACTTTAAGGTTTACAATCACCATATATGTTATCTTCTTTGATCCTCATGTCAGTCCTGGGAACACTTTTTATTATTTTAGTTTTGAAGATGAAGAAATTAAGGAGAAAATTTTGGTGACTTTCCTAAAGTCACAAAGCTACTAAATATCCAAAGTATGATTTCAACTAAAGTTCTGATTACAGGCCTAGCATACATATGTGTGTACATATCTACACATATGGGCACACACATACATATATACATATACATTTTCCAAATTACATGCTAAACCAAATTTTGACATTTTTTAAAGTTTTGAGTTTCAAATTTTATTCCCTCCTCTTGTTACTATTCCACTATTTTTTTATATTAGAGATTTTGTGCAAGACAACTTAGCAAATTAAAACTCAGTCTCCAGATAGATTGTATATTTTTACTCAAAGAGAGATCTCTCAAAATTTATTACAGATAAAATGCTTATTTGATACTATAGCAGCCAAAATTAGTGATGTGAACCAACACAGCTGTGATAGGGACAGGAAGTTTAAGGGATTGCTGTGTGTACCTATTACCTGACTTAGACAACACTGCTGAGTCTGTCTCAGTGCCAGGAGTCAAACAGAAGAAACCTATGATTCAGAAGGAAATGGTACAAAGTGCTGCAGAAGTAAAGAAGAATAAGCAAAGATCTTTTCCTTCATCATACCTTTAACACCAAGTCTTTTGAACTTAGAAAACAAGCATTTATTAAATGTTCTCTATCTACCAGAAATTATGCAAAATGGTAACAATAAAAAAAAAAAATTAGTCTCTGCCTTGGAGGAACTCACATCCTAATGGGAGAGAAAACATAAATACCGAGGCATGTACAAAGTCTATGTAATATAAATGGAGGATAATCTAAAGAAGTAGGCACTGGGGGTGGAGCATGGAGGAGAGGATGATCACAGACCAGGAGTGACTTCCTGAAGAAGGTAAAATTAGAGTTGAGATTTGTTTTTGTTTTTGTTTTATTAATTTTTATAATTATAACATTTTCTTTGACAGTACATATGCATAGGTAATTTTTTTTTTTTTTAAACATCCCTTGTACTCTCTTCTGGTCCGAGTTTTTCCCCTCCTACCCTCCACCCCCTCCCCTAGATGGCAGGCATTCCCATACATATTAAATATCTTATAGTATATCCTAGGTACAATATATATGTGCAGAACCGAATTTTTTTGTTGTTGTTGTTGCTGCAAAGGAAGAATTGGATTCGGAAGGTAAAAATAATCTGGGGAGAAAAACAAAATATGCAAACAGTTTACACTCATTTCCCAGTGTTCCTTTTGTGGATGTAGCTGATTCTGTCCATCATTGATCAATTGGAATTGGATTAGCTCTTCTCTATGTTGAAGATATCCACTTCCATCAGAATACATCCTTATACAGTATCATTGTTGAAGTGTATAATGATCCCCTAGTTCTGCTCGTTTCATAGAGTTGACATTTGAAGGAAGTCCAGGAAAGCAGGAGGCAGGAAGTAGGAGGGAAGCATCCTAGGTATGGAGAACAGTCAGTATTTAGGCTTATGGTCAGAAGATGAATTGTATCCAAAGAACAGCAAGAAGGCCAGTGTTGATAGATCAAAGAATGGATGGGTGGAAGGGAATAAGGTATAAGAAGACTAGAAGGGTAAGAAATGACTAAGTTATTAAACAGCTTTAAATGCCTAGTAGAGAATTTGAAATTTAGTTCTGGGGACCAAATGTCGGGAGTTGGGGGGGGGTCACAAGAGTTTATCACAAAGGTGATATGGTCAGACTTATGCTTTAGAAAGATTAGAAGAGCAGCTGAGTGGAACAACTTTTTCAAGTTTTTCAAAACTTTTAAGACATTTTTCTTTCCCTGATCTTCTCACTTTCTCTCTTTTTCTCTGAAAGCAAAGTTCTTTTCTCCTTGTTCTTATGACCTATCCCTCTTCTTAAAATGATAATATTAGTTAATATGTGAGAAACTAAGGTAAAAGTTCCCAGAGAATGTATTTTTGAAGAGTTATGAGGGTAATTCCTTAAACTTCACCTGAATACCCATTTTCCCCCACAAAATAGGAAATATGTGACAATGTAGAACTATCACTCCATATGGAATTTGACTATCTACTGATTTTTTGATTTCTTGGTGATCATTTTAAATGAATCAAACTAATTGTATATCTATTTCAGAATTGCATTTTTTCCATCTAGTACACTCTAATGTTTTAGGTAAGTTAGGCAATGTAATAAGTATTAACAAACCAGACATTCCCTCTAATGGACTCATGGGGCTTAAGAGGTTCTACATAGCATGATGTAGATTGTTGTGATGAAATTGTATGGAAAGGTTTTCTGTTCAGTTAGAGCTCACACAGCAGTTGTGGAATGCTAATTATTGACCAATCAATCAAGAAGCCATTAGTAAGTGCTTATCTGGGTTATACACTAGGAATGCAAGTATAAAAATTATACAAAAGGAGTTAATATTCTCCTGGGGGCAGCATATGTTCATAGGTAAGCGCATAGTGATAATAGTAATTATTATTATTATTGTTAATAATAATTTTATGTAGAAAAGCATTAATATTGGAGGAATATTGGAGGAAGTGAAGTGTCTAAAATGCTTGAGCTGAGCCTTGAAGGGAGCTTCTAAGAGGCATAGTTGAATTTTGAGACTCTTCTAGGCATGAGACCTGTGCAAAGTCATTTAGGTGAGAAATAGATTCTCAGGTATAGGTCAGTTTGGTTGAAATGTATTGTGCATAAAGAGGATTGGTGTCCAATTAGCCTGGAAAAATAAATCAAAGCTGGATTTTGCATGTCTAGCCATGTCAAACAAAATAATCCACATTTTATTTCAAAAGCAGTAGCCACTGAAACTTCTTAAGTAGTGGAATTACATAGTTAGATATTTATTTTAGGAATATATGTTTGGCAACATTTTAGGGGGTAAATTGGAGAAAAGAGAGGCTACATGCAAGGGTACCAATTAGGAGATTTTTTTAAACAGTACATATTAGTGATAATGCAGGGTATGAGTTAGAGTAGTAGTCATGTGCATCTTAAAAAAAAAAAAAGATGGGGGGGCGGAGCCAAGATGGCGGAGAAGAAACACACGACTCAGTGAACGTCCTCACTCCCTCACAACCAATTAGATAAATTAAGTCTCAAAATTAGCTCAGGACTGATAGATACCACAAGGACTGGAAGCACGACTTACCAGCTGAAGAGAATCTGGAGTTTCAACAGGAAAGGTCAGTTCTCAGGGGAGGAATAAGAAAGACCAGCACAGACGGTGGGGTAGGGGCACACTGCGCCCATTGCGCTGGGAAGGGCTCTGGGATCAGAGAAGCCACTGAGGTAAAGGAATCTGGCACAGGCTGTTAGCTCTTCTCTGCTAATTATTTAGCAGTTCAGAAGAGAAAGCCAAAATATTTTAAAACTCAGATTAGATTTTCCCCGGACCCTGGGGGTGACTCAGGCACCAGGGGGTGTGGCCTCAGCTACCTCCTGAGAATAGTTAAGAGACTGACAAGTGGGTGGATACGGCCCAAGGCAACACACACTGCCTAGCTTAGCTGGAGGGAGTGGAACTCAGCTCCAGGAAGTCCCAGAGAAGCGGAACCTTTGAACTAGGGACCACGGTTTCTGGCAGACACTTCCAGTTTGAGCGCAGGGGCTTCTCACGTCACCTGCTGCAGACACCCACTCCCCACCCGGACACATAGGCTGGGCTTTGTGCTGTCTTCACTATTCTACGCCCTCGAAGCACAGTAGTGCTAATCACCTCTGAGGCACTTCCAGGGAGGGGGTAGGGAACTCTCTCCCAGAGCTCTCTCTTAGCTCAGGCTCAGGAGCCGCTGCATCCATCCGGTCTGGGAGGAAGCTGGTAAAGAAGTAAATAATTTCCTACCCCAGAGACAGACCCCAAAAGACTTTTTCAAGTATGAGCAAAAAAGCTAGAAAAACCATAGATTCCTTCTATACAGAGAAAGAGCGGGTGTCCAACCCCGAGGAAGTTGACAGCAGAGAATCAACAGACAACAACCTAAAGGGGAACGATTCCTGCCCCCCATCACATAACTCTCTCCTAGAAGAAGCTCTTAAAAAATTGAGGGAGATCGAAGAAAAATGGGGAAAAGAAAGGGAAGTTATGATAGAGAATAACAACGTCCTGAAATTGGAGTTGGAAAAAATAAAGAATTCACAGGAGATGCAGGGAAACAAAATTAGTGAATTAGAAAAGGTTAAAAAAACACAGGAAAGTAGGATTTCTGAATTGGAAAAGATAAAAAAGTCTCAAGAAAATAGAATTTCTGAATTGGAAAAAGAAAATAATTCTCAAAAAAAAAAAATTAGGGAAATGGAAAAAAACTCAATAGAGCAAAATAATTCATTTAAAAACGAAATTGGGCATTTACAAAAAGAACTAAAAACTGTGAAAGAAGAAAATAACTCCTTAAAAGTCAGGATGGAACAAATAGAAATGAATGATTCACAGAGAACCCAAGAATCAGTCAAACAAAACAAAAAAAATGAGAAGCTGGAGAACAACGTCAAATACTTACTGGGAAAATCTATAGACCTGGAAAATAGATCTAGGAGAGATAATCTGCGGATTATTGGACTTCCAGAAAACTATGACCAAAAAAAGAGCCTAGATTCTATTTTACAGGAAATTATCAAAGAGAACTGTCCAGAGATAATAGAAACAGAAGGGAAAGTAGATGTGGAAAGAATTCATCGAACTCCTTCTGAAATAGACCCTAAAAAAAGAACACCACGGAATATTGTGGCTAAGCTGCAGAATTACCACACAAAGGAGAAAATCCTGCAAGCAGCTAGAAAAAAACAATTTAAATACCAAGGTGCCACAATAAGGGTCACCCAAGATCTGGCTGCCTCCACATTAAAAGACAGAAGGGCCTGGAACCTGATATTCCGAAAGGCAAAAGATCAAGGACTGCAACCAAGAATGAACTACCCAGCTAAGTTTAGCATCTTTTTCCATGGAAGAAGATGGTCATTCAATGAAACAGAGGAATTCTATATGTTTCTAAGAAAAAAACCAGACTTAAACAAAAAATTTGATCTACATCCACAAGACTGAAGAGAAACAGAAAAAGGTACACAGAACCCTTGAGAACTGTAACTCTGTTGTGGGTATATAAAAAATACTCAAGGATAATTTGATTTTACTGATATAAAAGAAAAAAAGGGGGGTGTGGTAAAGGGAAGGAGGTCGGTTCAGAAAAAGGGGAAGGTGTGATAAAAAGAGGGAAACTACATCCCAGGAAGAGACATAGAAAATATACCATATCTGAGGGAACTTAGTGAGGGGGAGAATCATTGTGTGAATCTTACTCTCATCAGAAGAGGCTCAAAGAGTAAATAATTAACATATTTGTTTTTCAGAGAATTTTCTCTCACCTCATTAAAAGGGGGGAGAGGAAAAGGGGAAAGGAAAAGGAGAATAAGTGAAGGGACTTGGAGGGAGGGGGGAGGGATCCTAAAAAAAAAAAAAAAAGAGGGAGGGTTGCGCGTCACAAGGGGGGTCTGTAAATTAAATATCGGGGAGGGGGATCAGGGGGGTCAAGGGAAAAAAGTATAATCTGGGGATAATACGATGGCAGGAAACACAGAATTAGTAATTTTAACTGTAAATGTAAATGGGATGAACGATCCCATCAAACGGAGACGGATAGCAGATTGGATCAAAAAGCAGAACCCTACAATATGTTGTCTACAGGAAACACACTTAAAGCAGGGAGATACATACAGAGTAAAGGTAAAAGGTTGGAACAGAGCCTATTATGCTTCAGGTAAAGCCAAAAAAGGAGGGGTAGCTATCCTTATCTCAGATCAAGAAAAAGCAGAAGTAGATCTCGTTAAAAAAGATAAGGAAGGAAACTATATCCTGCTGAAAGGTAGCATAAATAATGAAGCCATATCAATACTAAACATATATGCACCAAGTGGTATAGCATCTAACTTTCTAAAGGAAAAGTTAAGAGAACTGCAAGAAGAAATAGACAGTAAAACTATAATAGTGGGAGATCTCAACCTTGCACTCTCAGATTTAGACAAATCAAACCACAAAACAAACAAGAAAGAAATTAAAAAAGTAAATAGAACATTAGAAAAACTAGGTATGATAGACCTTTGGAGAAAACTGAATGGCAATAGGAAGGAATATACTTTCTTCTCAGCAGTTCATGGATCCTATACAAAAATTGACCATATATTAGGACATAAAGATCTCAAAATTAAATGTAGGAAGGCAGAAATAATAAATGCCTTCTTCTCAGATCACAATGCAATAAAAGCTACATTCAGTAAAAAGTTAGGGGTAAATAGACCAAAAAGTAATTGGAAACTGAATAATCTCATCTTAAAGAATGACTGGGTGAAAGAGCAAATTATAGAAACAATTAACAATTTCACCCAAGATAATGATAATGATGAGACATCATATCAAAATCTTTGGGATGCAGCTAAAGCGGTAATAAGGGAAAATTTTATATCTTTAGAGGCTTATTTGAAGAAAATTGAGAAAGAGAAGATTAACGAATTGGGCTTACAACTTAAAAGGCTAGAAAAAGACCAAATTATAAACCCCCAACCAAAAATTAAACTCGAAATACAAAAATTAAAAGGAGAAATCAATAAAATTGAAAGTAAAAAAACTATTGAATTAATAAATAAAACCAAGAGTGGGTTTTATGAAAAAGCCAATAAAATAGATAAACCTTTGGTAAATTTGATCAAAAAAAAGAAAGAGGAAAATCAAATTGATAGTCTTACAAATGAA
Source organism: Sminthopsis crassicaudata (assembly GCF_048593235.1). NCBI lineage: Eukaryota > Metazoa > Chordata > Mammalia > Dasyuromorphia > Dasyuridae > Sminthopsis > Sminthopsis crassicaudata. The sequence goes on from NC_133617.1 coordinate 200,317,684, forward strand.
AAGGGGGATCTTTCCACCAATGAAGAGGAAATTAGAGAAATAATAAGGAGTTACTTTGCCCAACTTTATGCCAATAAATTTGATAACTTAAGTGAAATGGATGACTTTCTCCAAAAATATAGGCTCCCTAGATTAACAGAGGAGGAGATAAATTGCTTAAATAGTCCCATTTCAGAAAAAGAAATAGAACAAGCTATTAATCAACTCCCCAGGAAAAAATCCCCAGGGCCAGATGGATTCACATGTGAATTCTACCAAACATTTAAAGAACAATTAGCCCCAATGTTATATAAATTATTTGAAAAAATAGGGGATGAAGGAGTCCTACCAAACTCCTTTTATGACACAGACATGGTACTGATACCTAAACCTGGTAGATCGAAAACTGAGAAAGAAAATTATAGACCAATTTCCTTAATGAATATTGATGCTAAAATCTTAAATAAGATATTAGCAAAAAGACTTCAGAAAATCATCTCCAAGATAATACACTATGATCAAGTAGGATTTATTCTAGGAATGCAGGGCTGGTTTAATATTAGGAAAACTATTAATATAATTGACCATATTAATAATCAAATTAATAAGAACCATATGATCATCTCAATAGATGCAGAAAAAGCATTTGACAAAATCCAACATCCATTCCTACTAAAAACTCTTGAGAGTATAGGAATAAATGGATTATTCCTTAGAATAATCAGGAGTATATATTTAAGACCGTCAGTAAGCATAATATGCAATAGAAATAAACTGCAACCTTTCCCAGTAAGATCAGGAGTGAAACAAGGTTGCCCACTATCACCATTACTATTCAATATAGTACTAGAAACGCTAGCCTCGGCAATAAGAGCCGAGAAAGAGATTCAAGGAATTAGAGTAGGAAATGAGGAAATTAAACTATCACTTTTTGCAGATGACATGATGGTATACTTAGAGAACCCCAAAGACTCTGCTAAAAAGCTACTAGAAATAATTCAAAATTTCAGCAAAGTGGCAGGATACAAAATAAATCCACATAAATCCTCGGCATTTTTATATATCACTAACAAAATGCAACAGCAAGAGATACAAAGAGAAATTCCATTCCAAACAAATGTTGAGAGTATAAAATATTTGGGAATCCATCTACCAAAGAAAAGTCAGGAATTATATGAGAAAAATTACAAAACACTTGCCACAAAAATAAAATCAGATTTAAATAATTGGAAAGACATTCAGTGCTCTTGGATAGGCCGAGCGAATATAATAAAGATGACAATACTCCCCAAACTAATCTATTTATTTAGTGCTATACCAATCAGACTCCCAAGAAACTATTTTAATGACCTAGAAAAAATAACAACAAAATTCATATGGAAGAATAAAAGGTCAAGAATTGCAAGGGAACTAATGAAAAAAAACTCAGAGGAAGGTGGTCTAAGTGTACCTGATCTAAAGCTATATTATATAGCAGCAGTCACCAAAACCATTTGGTATTGGCTACGAAATAGACCGGTAGATCAGTGGAACAGATTAGATACAAAGGACAAAAAAGGGTACATCTATAGCAATCTAATCTTTGACAAACCCAAAGATTCCAACATTAGGGATAAAAATTCATTATTCGGAAAAAACTGTTGGGAAAACTGGAAATTAGTATGGCAGAAATTAGATATGGATCCACACTTAACACCATATACCAAGATAAGATCAAAATGGGTCCATGATTTAGGCATAAAGAGGGAGATAATAAATAGATTAGAGGAACAGAGGATAATCTACCTCTCAGACTTGTGGAGGAGGAAGGAATTTATGACCAGAGGAGAACTAGAGATCATTATTGATCACAAAATAGAAGATTTTGATTACATCAAACTAAAAAGTTTCTGTACAAATAATACTAATGCAAACAAGATTAGAAGGGAAGTAACAAATTGGGAAAATATTTTTAAAAACAAAGGTTCTGACAAAGGTCTCATTTCCAAAATATATAGAGAACTGACCCTAATTTATAAGAAACCGAACCATTCTCCAGTTGATAAATGGTCAAAGGATATGAACAGACAATTCTCAGAGGAAGAAATTGAAACTATATCCACTCACATGAAAGAGTGTTCCAAATCACTACTGATCAGAGAAATGCAAATTAAGACCACTCTGAGATACCACTACACACCTGTCAGATTGGCTAAGATGACAGGAACAAATAATGACAAATGTTGGAGGGGATGTGGGGAAATTGGGACACTAATACATTGCTGGTGGAGTTGTGAAAGAATCCAGCCATTCTGGAGAGCAATCTGGAATTATGCCCAAAAAGTTATCAAACTGTGCATACCCTTTGACCCAGCAGCGCTACTACTGGGATTATATCCCAAAGAAATACTAAAGAGCGGAAAGAGACATATATGTGCCAAAATGTTTGTGGCAGCTCTTTTTGTTGTAGCTAGAAACTGGAAGATGAATGGATGTCCATCAGTTGGAGAATGGTTGGGTAAATTGTGGTATATGAAGGTTATGGAATATTATTGCTCGGTAAGAAATGACCAGCAGGAGGAATATAAAGAGGCCTGGAGAGACTTACATGAACTGATGCTGAGTGAAATGAGCAGAACCAGAAGATCACTGTACACTTCAACAACAATACTGTATGGGGATGTATTCTGATGGAAGTGGAAATCTTCAACATAAAGAAGATCCAACTCACTTCCAGTTGATCAATGATGGACAGGGGTAGCTGCACCCAGAGAAGAAACACTGGGAGGGGAATGAAAATTGTTAGCACTAATATCTGTCTGCCCAGGTTGCATGTACCTTCGGATTCTAATGTTTATTGTGCAACAAGAAAATGATATTCGCACACATGTATTGTACCTAGACTATATTGTAACACATGTAAAATGTATGGTATTGCCTGTCGTCGGGGGGAGGGAATAGAGGGAGGGGGGGTAATTTGGAAAAATGAATACAAGGGATAATATTATCAAATATATATATATATATAATAAAAAAAAAAGAAAAGAAAAAAAGCTTCAAAAAAAAAAAAGATGGATATAAAAGATATTGTGGAAGTAACATAAAAAAGATCTGACAACTGCTTGGAGGTGGAGGTCTAAGTTAGATTGAAGAATTGAGGATGACTCATTTTTAAGTTGTGAATCTGGGTGATAAAAAAATGGTGGTGGTCTTCCAAAGGGAAGTAAGCAGGAAGGTGAGTGTAGGGATAAGGATAATTTCTTTTTTAGGTCTATTGAATTTGAGATGATCTTGAGATATTCAAGAGTATGTTTTATATTGGACTACTTGCTATCTAGGGGAGGACATGGGGTAAGGGGTGGGAGGAATTGGAACACAGGGTTTTTACAAGGGCTAATGTTGAAGAATTTGTCCATGCATATGTTTTGGAAAAAAAAAAAAGCTTTAATAAAAAAGAGTATATGTTCATCATGCTTTTGGAAATATGGGGTTGAAACTCAGGAAAGAGATGAAGTCAAGACATATATATATATATATATATATGTATATATATATATATGAATTATTTGCATAGAGATGAAAACTGGACACATGGAAGTGAATGCACTTATGAATAGAGTAATTGTAGGGGAAAAAGGGAAGGCTTCTGTGAAGTAGGAAGAATACTGAGAAAAAGGCCATTGATTAGTTTTAGCCAAAAAAAAGTATCATTGGTAATACTTTGGATAGATCTTATACTACCTGATTATTTACAAGATTGTTTTTCCCTTTCAAATGTGAGTTCTTTGTACATTTAGTATTTAAAGTTTCAGGCATATTTTAAATGCTTAATAAATGCTTTTTGACTGATGGCTGACATTTGACTCAGTTGACTTTGGAGAAAGCAGTTTCATATGAGTGTTTGGGACAGAAGCCAAATAGAAATATATTGTAAAGTTAGTGAGAGATAAGAAAGTCAGAGCAACTGATCTAGAGAGTTTTTTTTCCCCCCCCTGGAGGTTGTGAAAGTGAACATTGATAAATGATGGTAGCTTAAGGGGATTGTCAGGCTTAAGGGGATGGTCAGATCTAGTCAATGTTTTTTTTAAGGATGGGTGATATCTGGACATATTTGTGCGTAGCATAAAGGAGTTAAGATATAAGCAGAGATAAAATGTGAGAGAGAGCCTGGAGGTTGAGCCCCAAAGATCTCTTTAGCTCAGGATTTATGATCTGCAGTATTCAGAACCAATTGGATTCACTAGGTTTGCCATCAATATAGTGATCCCAGGAGCAAAAGATCATTGAGTTGCCTAAGGAATGAAAACTGGCTCAGCTCATAACTCTGTAAAAACTGGATAGTGAGATTAGCTTTTGAGGAGACCTCCTGAATTTTCAGCATGGATGGGATAGGGAGACTCAATATTTTAAAAAGTAGTTTAGAGGGAATTATCCTTTCTAGGAATGATCCAACAATGCATTGGTTGGGGCAGGGAGAAGAAATCAAAGGCACAATTTTTGGATGGGCCTTAGCAAAAAGAAGGGCCAGCTCTTTCTTTGAAACTGCTGGGAAGGATAAGAGAATGGGGGATGGTGTTAAAGTGATTTAAAGAATGTAAATGGGGAAGATATTTAGCTCTTGACAGTGGATTTAATTTTTTTTCATTGAAGTATATGATAAAGTTTTTTGTTAAGAGCAGGAGAAGAGAGGATGGCATATGTTTCTTGAGAAGAGAAGTTCAACAAATCCCTTTGTTGGGAGTGAGAGTCATTTGGGAAAGAATACAGTAATTGGCACATAGCAATTAGAGCCCTATTGAGACAACAGGATTATTTAGAAGACATAATTTAGCATGCTTGTGTAATTTCTTCCATTGGTGTGCTGTAACATTTGAGCTAGGAATGGAAAAAAGTAGATGGCAGAAATAATCTAAGGCTGAAATGTAGAAACAGATGAAATCTGATAGGACAAGTGAACAAAAGATTAAAGAAAAGAAGTCAAAATTGATCTGATTAATTAAAGATTTAAGATTTTTAAAAATGGAATACAAAACTACTCACATTTTATATAGTACTTTAAAATTTAAAAATAACTTTATATACATTATCTCATTTGGTCCTCAGACAAACTCTGCAAAATAGTCTAAATATTAATATTATTTCCATTTATAGATATAGAGAAGCTAGGTAGTTTTGTAGATAGCATTGGACATAGAATCAGGAAGACCTAATTTAAATTTGCCTCAGACTATGGATGTGACCCTGAGTGAATTACTTAACCCAGTTTGCCTCACTTTCCCCATATGTAAAATGAGCTTAAGAAGGAAATAGCAAACTACTCTCTTTGCCAAAAAAAAAATGTCAAGTGAGGTCCCATTGAGTTGGATAACTTAAGATGATTTTATAGGAACAACAAATTTATAGATGTAGAAACAGCTTCGATAGGTTAAATGATTGACTCAATATAAAACCGTAATTTCAAAATGGTGCTATTTCTTTGGGTTTCCTTCTGTTCTTTTTTTCTCCATTGAGGGTAAAGCCTCAAGTCCTTTGTTTAAAGGCTTGAGATTTTGAAGAGAGAAAGGTAAGGCTAGGTAAGGAAAAATGGACTATGAACTTAGAAAGTAGTTGACTAGAGATTGCAGTAATGATAGAGGATAGTTTTAGGGAGGGGAGGGATAGATGGAAAGGAGATTATGTTATGATAGAGAAATTCAACATTGTGAACTATGGTGGTGAAGTATTTGTGAATGATGATGTGATCAGTCCAGATCACTTCTGCTCTTATGTTTCACAATAGGCAATGAATTCTTCTATTTGGGTAATGGGATAACTTAATGGCATGATGAACTCACTATTGGGAATAATCTGAGTTTTCTATTCTCTTTGTCTCTTATAAAGGAAAGTATTGAAGGAGTTCTAATTATCTTATTAAAACATTTAGGAATATCTTTTAAAGAGAGACATATTAAATGAATTTAACTTTTTTTCTTTTGTGTGTAGGGTCTGAATCTGAGATTTTGTTGGTGTAAAGAACTCTTGGTGAAGAAACTTCTTCAATCTTCTTTCAATCATAGGGTTTTGTCTGGAGCTTTGACAGGTTAAGTGACTTTCTGAGATTATACAGTTAGTATGTATCTGAGATAATAACTATACCCAGGTCTTTTTGACCCTCAGGCCCACCCTCTATACATTACTTTATGCTACCTCCCCAACTTAATAGTTACTAACATTTTTTTAGGTTTGCAAAACATGCAGTATATATTTTCTCTCTCTCTTTTGAGGTACAAAATAAGCCTGTGAGGAAACACTACATATATTATCCCCATTTTACAAAAGAATATATTTAGGACAAGAAAAATTAAATGATTTATGTATGGTTGCACAGTAACAAGAGCAGGAATTATACCCAGGTCTGTCTTGACTTCTAAGTCCAATAATTTTACTATTAAGAAAGGTTATCAATTAATATTTTTTTTTGCCTTCCCCTAAATGGCAAAAAAACAACAACAAAAAAAGATATTTTGTGCTACTTTTTTTTTATCTTTACCTCTTAAAGTAGAGATTGAAATATGAGGCTTTCTCTGCAAATGATTTGTTGCTTATTTCCTTTTTAAATCTTGAGCTCCAATACCCATCTCTGGGCCTTTGTACTTACTATCCTCCATATCAATGATATTTTTTCCCTCACCAGAGTTAAGAATTGAGTATTGAGATGGTGCTTCTTCCTTTTCCAAAAAGTTACCTTTTAATTGTTCTCAACGTCTTTCATAGATACTTATTTGTGTGCATGTTGTTTCTTCTATGTGAATATAAGCTCCTTGAAGAACCTTTTTGGTTTTCTTTACATTATTTGTAGCCCTAGAACCTGATCAATAATAGGTACTTAATACATGCATATTGAATGATTTACTGATTCTCCAATTAGAGCCAATTTGTCTCTCTCATACAATCCAAGTAATTCTTAGATTTAGTGACCAGGGTGATTATAGTCCTGCTATAGTTTACTTCAATTGTATTTTGTTCATTTTTTGGAACCATACTTTAAGAAAGCTATTGATAAGCTTCAGAACATCCTAGCCAAGGATAACAAAAATGTTTTTTCTGCAAATCTTTTCTGATTTCTCTAGCTTCAAATGTTTCCTCTTTCACATCACATTCCACCTATACGATATATATACACACACACACACACACACACACACACACACACACATATATATATATATATATATATATATATATATATATATATATATATATATATATATATATATATATATATCTGCTATGCACAGTTATTTGCACATTGCCTCCTCATTGCAAAGTATGCTCCTTAAGGGCCTACAGGAACTGGTTTTTGCCTCTCTGTGTATTTTCGATGTTTGTTGCTATGATCAAAATATAAAACAGGCTTAATTAATGCTAAGTACCTGACACAAAATAGGTACTTAATAAATGTTTATTGATTGATTAATAAAAGCTAGTTGACTGATCAATTACTTGGTTGAAGGGCTTTAAGTTCATGACATATGAAGATCAGTTGAAGGAGCTGGGAATGTTGGAGAAAAGAAGGTTTAGAATAACATAACAAGTGTCTTCTTGTACCAGAAAAGCTGTCATAGTGGAGATATAATAGTTATATTTTGTTCAATTAGAGGAAATAGTTATATTTTGTTCAATTAGAGGAAATAACTAGACATAATGGGTGGAAGAGTTATACATGCTACCAAGAATAACCTGTTAACAATAAGAGTTATGAAATGGAATATATTGATTTGTAGTATGTTTCCCTTCACTAGAGATCTTTGAGCAAATACTTACTGATTGCTTTACAGATCAGGGGTAATGGAGATTCTTCTTCAGGAAGAGGCTCTCTTATAACTCAGAAACTCTTATAGCTCACACTTTCCCATTAGCTTATAGATTCCTTTTAGAAAAAGAACTTGTCATATTTATTTGTATCCCTTTAGTTTCTAGTTTGGTTGTCCAGTGTCTGGAGGGAGTGGGCTTGGACTTGATTTATTTTAGTATTGGTACCACCAATGTTCAAATGAGGTTTGACTGCCAGATATCCTATTCTCAGCTAATATTAGACTGGGTTTCCAAAGTTGCTCTCATTGCTCCTTGGGGGAATTGATACTGGACCAGTAACAAAACCTGGCAAGGATGCAACTCTTGTAATCTTGATCTTCTAGAGGTTTTTACTCTTCTGACTTTTCAAAGCTTAAATTGGCTGGGCCTCTCCTCCACCTGAAATAGAAAGACAAATAATGAGAAAAAAGACTGAGGCCTATTTTTCTAGTGTGATTTAGCCTTATAAAGAGATGGTCCAAGGCCTCTTACCTATGGGCCAGCAGGGACATAGTCAAAGAGCAGAGATTCATTAAGAGAGAACCACTGAGAAGAATGACCAAGGTTCTCGTCAGTTAGTACCTTCTGAAGGTACATTCCAATTATGGCTACTGCGTTAATTGAAATAATTTCTTCTAAATATGTGGATTGGTAGACCTCAATAAGTAACACAATACTTACAGATGTTCTTGCAGTGGTTCTCAAACTATGGCCCGAGAGCCAGGTGCGGCCTCCTGAGGATGTTTATGCAACCTGATGGGTTATGGCAAATGGGCTGAGGGACGGAGACAGAGTGTGAGCTTTTGTTTTTACTGTAATCTGGCCCTCCAACAGTCTGAGGGACAGTGAACTGGCCCCCTATTTAAAAAGTTTGAGAATCACTGCAAAAAGTCTGTCCAAGGCACATGCATTACACATCATTATTCTCCTGGATACAGATTCCCCAGCCTCTTCCATGTGGGGATTTGTATCATCATCAGTACTCTGAACAATTTTAGCTCTCCACTATGTTTAAATATCCAGTGTATATGCCATGAACAGCATTAGAAAGGCATTTGGGGTAGATTTATCTTTATAATCTGATTTACCTATGCCTTTATATATATATATATATATATATATATATATATATATATATATATATATATATATACACACACACATATATACATACATATATATATACATACATATACATACATATACATACATACATATATATATATGTGTGTGTGTGTGTGTGTATATATATATATATATATATATATATATATATATATATATACATAAGAAATAGGCCCCCCAAGTATAGGTAAACATTTAAGCTCCTTAAACTGAGGTCAGACATTAAAAATGTTTTGGAGACTTTAACCCTTAATGTGGTACCTTTTATAATGCAATTGATAGACTAACAGAAGCTATGTCAATACACAAGTAATTCAAGCAAATTGTTGGCAGCCATCCAGTAAACTAAGGCACTATAGGTAATGTGACTAATTAAAGTTCCACATTGTACTTTTCATTTTTATTTGATAGAATTTATTAGGGTAATTCATACAATATGCCATATGATATAGTGCAATATAGAGATATAATCCTTCTTGGGATAAACTTCTGAATTAGATGTATTATAGGGTTAAGAAAATTGAGGGAGTCAGGGTGTGAGTAATTTAGAGTGTGTGTGTATGTGTGTGTATTGAAGAAACTGGATAGCTCCATCTTGAGCTGTTTTTTAGTTTAATTTTAATTTTTAATTTTTTTCCTTTTTTATTGAAGTTTTTAATTTTCAAAACATATGCAAGGATAAATTTTTAGCATTGACCCTTGCAAAACCTTGTGTTCCAATTTTCCCCCCTTTTCACCCCTAGAGGCAAATAATCCAATATATATTAAACATGGTAAAATATATGTAAATTAAATATAGGCATACATATTTATTCGATTATCTTGCTACACAAGAAAAATCAGATCAAAAATAAAAAAAAAACGAGAAAGAAAATAAAATTCAAGCAAACAACATGAAAAGAAGTTAAAATGTAATGTTGTGATCCACACTCAGTGCCTACAGTCTTCTCTCTAGGTGTACATAGCTCTCTTCATCACAAGATCATTGGAACTGGCCTGAATCATTTCATTGTTGAAAAGAGCCAGTTGACCTGTTTTTTTTTCTTTTCAGACAGAAGTTTTTTTTTTTATGCATTTATGGATCAGATTGAATATAAAGGATTCTTATTACAACAACAAAAATCACTCCTGGGCACTTGCAGTTAATCATAAAAAAGGTATTGAATTGGCTAGCAATATAAAGACATAGAAAAGTTCATTTATTTTTTAGCAAAACTTGAGGATCTACTTAGATTAAAAAAAACAATAACAACAACAACTTTATAACATGGAAAGATCATTAATAGGATGTGGGATTTAAACAAACACAGTAGATTTTAGTGATTATCTTTCCTTCATTTTAAGCTCTTTAATAGTTCATAATCTCTGCCACAGAATGGCCTTTGCTTAGCAAATTGGATGAATATCCTTGATATAGCCTTAGAATTAAAACAAACTTGGAGTTCAAGCAAGCTCAAAGATTGGTTACATTTCTATCAAGTTAACAACAACAATTGTTATTTATCTTTTGTTTTCAAAGATATCTTAACTTGTGAGTGAATTGAATTCAAGTGAGGTTGGATGTACAAAATCATCAGCTTCTCTCTTTCTCTCCCTCTAAGCCTAGTGGAAAGATAAAAATCAAGATGACTTGAATGGTTCTGGCATCTTCAATGTCTGATCAAGTTCTAATTACTCCACAGTGCCTGCTTCAGTTATCTTTGTGGCCCTTGGAACAAGTTATTTGTATCATCCAAATCTGTAGGAGAAATCTTCACATGCTAGGGTTTGAGGTCCATTGGTTACTCTCAATCTGGGTTAGTTTGTCTGCCTAAAGGATTTTACAGGATATAGCCATTGCACATATTATAGCTACTTGGAACCACTTGGATAACAGGTGGACACCAAAGAGATCCATGCCCTGAAAAGGGTTCAGCAATCCTTTTCAAATTAATTTATTTTATGGAAAGATTTCTGTTGATTTTTTAAAAATTGTTGATATTAAAGACAAATCAATTGGATAGATAGAAGTACTGGAAGATAAATTTCGAGAAGTCAGGAGCTACTTTCACAACAGAATTGTAGAACTTGAGAACTGAAGAAAAACTTGTACTATTTCATTCAATCCATATGGGAAAGTAGTCCCTGTTATAACATTCCTGATATTCTCTAGGCTTGTCATGAATACCTTTAGTGAGAGGGCACCCGTTTTGAGCAGCTCATTCCAATTTAGAACAGCTTTAATTACTAGGAAGTTTTTCCTAATGTGGGGACAGACATAAATGGGTCCTGTCTTTTCCCTTTCATGACTTGACAAATACCATTTTCCAGCCTTCACTTCCTTGTATTTAGGTTTGCCCATAGTCCAATCTGCCTAAAATACTTAAGGTTATCACAATAAAATTTTAATACTTACATTTTGTTTTTCAAAAGAAGGCTAATAAATAAGAACATCATTATAAAATGTAGCCTTCCAAGCAGGCTGGGGAAGGAATAAACTCAAATACGGGGATGTTAATATAACTTGCCCAATTTTCACTGAAATGAATTCTAGTTTAAAGAGGAAGTCATTTGTGCCAAGAGAAAGAAAATACAGGTTCCCTCCTCTTTAACTTTACACTAGCAACAAGACTAGATTTGTCTCTTTGCAATTACCACCCATTATTCTTGGTTCTGCAGACTGGAGCAGAACAATAATTCTAATCTCCTCTACCATACAATTGACCTTCAAATATTTGAAGTGGAAATCACTTACCCATGAATGTCTTCTACTTTATACTGAGCATCCCCAATTCCTTCAACTTATTTTCACATGTCACTGATTCATGATAGCATCATCCTGTTTGTCCTCCTGTGGTTAGTTTCATCTTGCCAGTATACATCCTAAACTGTGGTTCTTAGGGCTGAACATTTTCCTCCATATCTGATCTGACCAAGGCCTAGGTACAGTGGAACCATGATCTCATTTTTCTTTGAAGCTGAGCCTATCAATGCAGTCTAAAATATAATTACTTTTTTGGGGTTATTACATCACATTGTTAAATTATATTTAGTGAGCAATATGGAAAGACCTTTTAAACCTTTTCACTAAAATTGCTACTTAATCAAATCTTCCTCCTCATATTATACAGTTGTTGTTTTTTCCTTTTGGACAATTAAAGAGTTTGCTTTTACTCAGCACTTAAGTATAAAAATAAATCTATGATGCCATAAATTTGGAATTTTCTCTGAAAATGAAGATTGAAATTCTCCCAGCTTATATTCTAAAGCATCAGTCATCAAAACCATTTGGTACTGGCTAAGAAACAGAGTAGTTGATCAATGGAATAGGTTAAGTTCACAAGACACAATAGTCAGTGACTATAGTAATTTAGTCTTTGATAAACCCAAAAACTCCAGCTTCTGGGATAAGAATTCACGATTTGACAAAAATTCCTGGAAAAATTGGAAATTAATATGGCAGAAACTAGGCATTGACCCACATCTAACACCCTATAGATGAGGTTGAAATGGGTTTATGATTTAGATATAAAGAGTGATATAAGCAAATTAGAAGAACAAAGGATAGTCTGCCTCTCAGATCTATGGAGAAGGAAGGAATTTGTGGTCAAGGAAGAACTGGAATACATTATAGAATGCAAAATGAATAATTTTGATTATATTAAGTTTAAAAGTTTTTGTACAAACAAAATCAATGAAGACAAGATTAGAAGAGAAGTAATAAACTGGGAAAAATTTTACATTCAAGGATTCTGATAAAAGTCTCATTTCTAAAATATATGGAAAATTAATTCAAATTTTTTAAGAATTCAAGACATTCTCCAATTGATAAATGGTCAAAAGATATGAACAGACAATTTTCAGATAAAGAAATTAAAACCATTTCTAGTCACATGAAAAGATGCTCAAAATCACTATTGATTCAGAGAAATGAAAAAATAAGACAACTCTGAGGCACTATACATCTCTCAGATTGGCTAAGATGAAAGGAAAAGATAATGATGAATGTTGGAGGGTATGTGAGAAAACATGGCACACTAATACATGGTTGGTGGAGTTGTGAACTGATTCAACAATTTTGGAGAACAATATGAAACTATGGACAAGGTGCTATCAAACTGTGCATATCATTTGATCCAGCAGTGGGCCTGTATTCCAAAGAGATCATAAAGGAAGAAAAGTGATCCACATGTGCAAAAATGTTTGTGGTAGCCCTTTTTGGAGTGTCAAGAAGTTGAAAACTGAGTGGATGCCCATCAGCTGAATAAGTTATAATATATGAATATTATGGAATATTATTATTCTATAAGAGATGACCAGCAGAATGATTTTAAAGAAGACTGGAGAAACTTATATCAACTGATGCTAAGTGAAGAAATTAGACTCAAGAGAACATTATAGACAGCAACAGCAAAGATTACATGATGATCAATTCTGATGGATGTGGCTCTCTTCAACAAAAAAATGATTCAGGCTATTTCCAATGGTCTTGTGATGGAGAGAGCCATCTGTATCCAGAGAGAGGACTATGGGAACTGAGTGTATATTATTACTTTTTGTTGTTGTTTTCTTACATTTTGTTTTCTTTCTCATTTTTTTTTCTTTTTTGATCTGATTTTTCTTGTGCAGTGAGATAATTATGGAAATATATATAGAAGAATTGCACATGTTTAACATATATTGGATTACTTGCCATCTAGGGGGGGATTGGAGGAAAGGAGGGAAAAAATTGAAACACAAGGTTTTGTAAGGGTGAATGTTGAAATTATCTGCACATGTTTTGAAAATAAAAAAAGCTTTAATAATAATAATAATTAATAATAATAATAGAAATTCATCCAGTGTCTCCATTCTATGCAACTCTTATCCACATTCTCCAGTGAGTTGTTGTAAGGTTTGGAGGCTTCCATGAATTGTGCTGGAATTCTTCCTTGATTTTTTTTGACATCCCAAAGGAGTGAGTGGAACGTTCTGTATAACTATCATCCCTCTCTCTTTTATTGTGTAAAAAGGAGCCAGACCTACTTCTGACCACATGCCCCTTACTGTTACTCTTGGAATGCCCTGAAGGAAGGCAATAAGAAGAGGCTGGTGTCTTCCATCAGTCCCAAATCAATGACTTCCAACTGTGCTTAATGCAGCTTTCACCTCTTGCTACTAGCCAATCTAAATGGAATGTGGGTGCAAAATCAATGTTAAGCTTTCTAAATGCTGAGTCACTTAACCCTTGAAGGAAGAGGGAAAGGAAAAATTCGTGTGGAATATGACTTCCATCTTTAACTATCTCCCTTTCTACCTAATCTTCAGTCTTCAAAGGGAAGAGTAGTGAAGCAGGGCCTTCTATCTGACCATTCATCTGAGTGTGCACCTGCTCTTATCTCTAACATGATCTCCAGTCTTATTTTAGAGGAAGAATGGCAATGATGAACATTTCTATACCTGGTTATATCTTGCATGTCCTAGTGATCTTGAACCCCTGTAAACTGTAATTTAAACATCATTTCTCATTCTCTACCACTTGATTCTTTCTTTCCATCTCCCTCAATCTTCCCACCTTCCTACCAAAATCTATTTGTACTTTCTACTGTATCTTCTGGAATACCTCTTCCATGGAAAACAGACTTCCCTTCATTCTAATTTTTTTCCTTTTCTGCTCATACCATTTTCTAGATATTACTGAAACTTGACTCCCCTTGATGATATAGCTTCTATAATTATCCTTTCCAGTACTGGCTTTAGCTTCACTCATTCTTCTTGCCTCTCTGATCAAGGCAGAGAAGTTGGAATTCTCTTTGCTCTCCATTGCCTCTTAGAGGTTCTCTTTTTTTGTTCTTTCTATTAATCTCTTTCTTTGTGGTTCATGCAAATTATATCTACCACCCAATCAAAATCCTGGTAGCTGTTTTTATAGACCTGTAGATTACTTCCCTTTTTTCTCGATGAATTTGATACAAGGCTCACAATTATTCTTTCCCCTTAAGCTACTGCCCTTATGCATTTTGATTATTCAACTCTTTAACCTACTCCTTTACTATGACCTGCTTATTTTTCTCTCAGTCACACTCAAAGATGACATAATCTTGATCTTGCTGTCACTTACAAATATACCACCTCCATATTCAAAAATTCTTCAGTCTCTTTGCCCCACCATAACCTATTACCTTTTTGCCTTTCCTTTGCCTTCCCCAAAATGGCAAATCTTACCTTTTTTCACATCATTACTTCAAGTCTCTTGACCCCTTGATTCTTTCTCAGGTTTCTCCAGTTTTAACCACTATTTCCTCTTCTACCCATTTTGACCCTTTGGTGAAACAATTCAGCTCTATTCCATCTTCCTCTCATTAACTTCCAGCCCCTTTGCCATTTTACTGATTGTCCCCTGTCAGACCTCGACTTTGGATCACTCCCACCTTCCTTGCCTTCATTTCTACATATGTACAACTGAACGATGATGGACACAATCACACAAGAATTCTGACTGAAGATCCACTACAAATTTATGCTACATTAACTTCAACTGGGTCTCACTGCTGCTAAATAATACAACTATACCTTCCTAAGCAATTTAGTATCCCATTCTTCAAAGTTCTTCTCAACTTCTTCATCCTTTCCTACATCTTACATTGCTCCCCCTCCCCCTACTTCTCAGGTGAAAGCTTTGCTAATATTTTATAGGAAAAAATCTGAGACTATGTATTGTGAACTCTCTCTTGTTCCTTCTTTCATATCTCATATCACTCATATGCCTTTTGACTCTATTTCTTCCTTCGTCTCTGTCTCATATTATGAGACGGCCTTTCTCCTTACTAAGACTAACCACCTTCACCTGAAAAAATCAATCTCATTTCATCCCATCTGTTCCAAAAGATTGGCTTTTTGCCATTATCTCTATATCATTTATTTTCAAGCATGCTTTGTCTATTAACTTATTCTCTATTGTCTATAATTCTCTTTTGCTTCCAACCTGGAAAAACAAACAGCAACTCTCACTTGATCCTTACATCTCTGCTATTATCATATGTCTTTTCTTTGTGGTTAAACCCCTCAGAAAAGATGTCTACAATAGGCATTATGATATGAAAACACACAGTAAAGTTTAAATTACCAGACCAGATTAACTAGACTCAAGGGCATTGAAAAAGAGCAATAAAAACCACTAATGAACATGATTAAATCATTCTTTCCTATGATCATGTTACTTTCCTACTGAATCACATTCATTGAATCTCCATTGTTTAATGAATAATGCAAATTTTTGACTCTTACATTTAAGGATGTCTACATTCTGAATCTAACCTATCCACCCAGAATAATTTTTTTAACTTATCCTTTTCATCATTTTTCCAGTGTTCTTGATTCTTCCTCTGCTACCAATTTACTATTTTCTGCTTTTAAGGCAACAGCTCTAATTCAGATCCTCATTTCTTTTTGCCTGAGTAATGTAATAAGCTGTACTTTACGCTTTGCCTTCATACTCTCCATGTCCTAATTTATCTATCACACAGTTGCAATATAATCTTAATGTACAAGTGTTCTAAAGAAACAAAAAATATATAAGATAAAGAAATAACTACAAACCCGTACCTAGATTGGTATTCTTAGGCATTAAATCAACATAATTATAAAATTCAGCTTCCTTTCCTCTGATCACAACTTGTTTTTGACAAACTTTGACTTGTTTTCTCCAGTTATCCCTATCATTCTATGAAAATACCTTGTGTAATTTATGCACTTGCCTATTGACATTGTCTGTTCTACAATTTAAGAAAGATGAATATTTCATAACAGCCTCATCTTGTAATATTGGAGAAACTGAGGCAAGATAGAGATTATAGAGTTTTTAATATTTTATTTGAGTGTCAGAGATTGTGCTGGGGGCATGTTGCCCCTAGGCCTAATGTCTCACAGCATCCAGCAGAAAAAGTGAGTTCTCAATGCCATACATACATGTAGCTCCAAGCTTGGATAGACAAAGGAGGAATGAAGTCTGGTGAATGGGAATCTCCAGGCAGGGACCATCAATCTGGTTCTGATAGATTGGGGATAGAATCACAAATTGTTACAAATCGGGAGGATTTAGGAGTTGTCCAACTAGAGCCAGGAAGTCTGAAACTTAGAGATATAAACAATTCCAATTAGGTATCTGAGATAGGATATCTGGAGTCTTATCTTTTGGAATTCCAGATCTCCACAGCCCTAATTATCTCAGTTCTAATGAGCAGAAAAGGGGGGTTGCAACGAGGGGGATTGAGACAGAACAATTCAAGCAAACTGAGGCAGAGCAATTGGGGAAACTGAAGCAGAACAATTTATGGAAACTGAGTCAGAACAACTTATGGAAACTGAGGCAGACAATTCAAGGAAGCTGAGACAGAACAATTTAGGGAAACTGAAGCAAGACAATTAGAGAAACTGAGGAAGGATAATAAAAGGGGACTGTGGCATAACAATCTGATTATTGCCCATGTAAATATGTGCACCACACAATCAATAAGAAACTAAATTCATTTTGGATGATATTTTTGGAGAACTCACATCTTTCTGCCCCAGTCCCCAACTCCCTATGTTGGTAAAACTTTTTTTTTTTTTTTTTTAAACAAAGGAACAGAAACGTTCATACCAGATAAGCTAAATTCCACTTTGTAGTCCAGTGAAAGACATGACCTTTCTGTTTGTCTGTCTTCTAAAGGCAGTAGAGAGTTTTTACAATTATGTACTAGTAGCCTGGACGGCTTTCTGGAGACTACTGGCATTTAAATAGTGACATCTAGACCTCTAACTACTCATTTATTTGCCAGGTCAAAACAATTGTTAGGTGAAGCTCTGATCAGATCTCAGTAGACATTTATTAATTTGCTTCTGGAAGTCAGCAGTCTAAGAGTGAAACAACTTCAAAGAAAAGAAGTCAGTATGATAAAACTTCTTTTGTCTAATGTTAAAAAAGATAAACTTCGAGAAAGAGCTCACTTTTGTGGAAAATTATGTTTTAAGAATTGAACAAGCAGTCAATTCCAGAAGTGAAAAATAATGATGACCAAAAGAGATCAATGCTATTTTGAAAAAATGAAGCAGTATTAATTGGACTTTTGAATGGTTATTTTGATGGAAGGTACAATGCAAGTGTGACTGTTCCTTTGTTCTACAATTGTTTGAATAAAGAAAAAATGTATCTGAAATAATGTTTTGCTCCTCCAGGTTTTAATATAGCTAAAGAGAAAAATGTTTATCCAAGTGTAACTACTGAAATCATACCTTCTTAAGTATATATGCCATCCTAAATGCAACAGAGTTCCATTTTTCCTTAAAAATATCATAGGGTTAGGAGTAATAGAAAAGGAACCTAAGCTAAGAAGATGACAAAGTGTCTACTATGTTTCTAAAAGTGAAGGTAACAGAGAATTCAGTGAAATAAAATCTTTAGTTATTGATTCCTATAGATTTTTGAAACTCTCTAGCATTCTCCCATATTTTCCCTTTTTACCACTTTCCTAATCATGATCAATTAAAATGTATGGTTGAGATGAAAACCCACATAATTCTTTTCCATTCTTTTTCATCCATATTCAGAACCAGTCACTGAACCATTTTTTGAGAGCTTAGCTCAATCTTTTTTTTCCTTTTCCACACTTAAGTTGTTGCCATATTCAGTGATTGCTTCATTTCTATTTTTTAGACATTTGCTTTCTTTGCTGTTTCTTCTGAAAAAAAGTTCCTCAAATGTTGTAACATTAGAAAGGCTTTGTAAACCTTAAAATGCTATATGAATCATCATCATCATTATCTTCATCATCATTTTTTTTCCTGTCTACATCTGCTTCTTAGATTATTCATTTCCTTCTGTTTATTTATTTATTTTTTTTACTTCTTCCTCCAACCTTTCTGTATATTGAAAATTCAAAGTCCTTTGTTTCAAATGTGCCACTGTTTTTGCTTAATTTATTCTATTCTTACTTTAATGGAAGGGATTTGACCAATCAAATGCTATTCAATTATCAAACACTTTCTTTGTAACCAACATGTACTGTTGCTGTGGGGACACAAAAGTAGAAGTCATAATTTCTGCTTTCCAAGATTTTACATTAAATTGGCAAGGTGGGAAATTCATCTGTGAAACTACCCAAGAAGGTTATATGATAAAACATTAATAAGCCAGATTATTTA
Source organism: Sminthopsis crassicaudata (assembly GCF_048593235.1). Taxonomy (NCBI): domain Eukaryota; kingdom Metazoa; phylum Chordata; class Mammalia; order Dasyuromorphia; family Dasyuridae; genus Sminthopsis; species Sminthopsis crassicaudata. The sequence goes on from NC_133617.1 coordinate 200,336,740, forward strand.
TAAGGTTTTGTGGGCCAGGTCAGCCTTTATGTAGGCTTTGGAATAGAGAGAGGATATGTATTAATGCAGAGAAGTATAGAGGTCATTTTAGGGAGGAAGATCTCATGGACAAAACAATGGAGATGGGATTAACATAGTATTTGTGTGTGTGTGTGTGTGTGTGTGTGTGTGGTGTAGGTGCATGTATAGTGTGTATGTACATGTATGGGGTGTGTGTGTATGTATGTGTGTGTATGAGAGAGAGGGAGACAGAGAGAGAGACTCAGAGAGACAGAGAGAAAGAGAGACTGAGAGAGAGAGAAACAGAGAGAGGAGGGAGAAGAGAGACAGAGAAAAAGAGAGAGGAGAGAGAGAGAGAGAGAAGAGGAGAGACAGAGAAAGACAGAGAGAAGGGGAGAAACAGAGAGAGAGACAGAAACTGGACAGAGACAGAGACAAAGAGACAGGGAGACAGATAGAGACAGAGAGAAGAAGGGGGGAGAGAGAAAAAATGGAGACAGAGAGAGAGAGAAAAGGAGACAGAAAGAAAGAGAGAGGGAGATGGGAAGAGAACCAAGGTATAATAAAAAGATAGGAGAGGAAGTTCTCTAGTTCAGTTAACTTATTTTTCAGATGAACACACCAAAACCCAGAGAGGTTATAATTTTCTCATTATGACATTGGTAATAAATGATAGTCAGGATTTGCAATGCCCTTCTTACAGTCCTAGAAGGGGAATTGTTCAGGGACCAGTACGTTTTTTGGAAAGGCACATGAACAAAGAACTGATGTGATTTCTGCTGTGTTATGAAGAAGAATGATATGGCTGCTTATATATTTATCTTTTTTTCTCACATCTTCGGAGCATTCAAACCATAATGTTTCCTAAAAGACATGAATGTGGATGGCAGAATCATGATGGCAGGCAAACCAGCACATCACCAAGTCTGCTTCATTAATCTATAATTATGCTGGTCAGGCCATCCCCAGGAAGTCAATTCACAATGCTACTAGACTCTGTGTTGGAGAACTTTTGAGGGTGATTATGGCAGGTGTTCTTCACAGTACACTGAGCCTTGTTTTGGAATAAGAAATGGAACTTGGAGGCATTGTCAGGTTATTCTGTGGAAACTTCCTGGTAAAATAGGAAAGTTAGTACAGTGATTATATCTATATATACATATGTATACATACATATGTTAAATGCATATGATAATCTATATATCTATATCTATATCTTTTTTGTCCCCCCTCCCAACTCCTGGTTTTTGTCTCTGCAATCTGCTGCTCTGTTTATCTGCCAGCTGCTTGGCTCGGTGCTCCATTAATCTCCCAGCTGCTGTGACTCTGGTGTCTTATATATCAGATGAAGCATTTAAGCAAGAACAGAGAAATCGGTGCCCTGTGCCATTTCTGGCCATAGAAGAGAGTTTATAGAAATAATTTTACATGAAATCCATGAAGCTTAGTTGCTCTGCCCATAATTAGAAATTTTAAAATAATAATAACTCCATTTAAATAACACTTTCTGATTAAAGAGTGCATTATATACATTATCTCAGTCGGCCATAAAATAGCTGACATTTCTATAGAGTTCTGCATACTTTACTCTTACAACAATGCTGTGAAGTAAATAAGTGAGTGGAGTATTGCAGAGGCCCATAAATGGAAGGGCTCTATGAGGTGATTTAGTAATCTCTAATAGCTTCTTTTCTCTATTGTCATCCTTCTTGACCTCTTTAAGCTTTTGACATTGTTACCTTCTTTTCCTCCCAAATTTCCTCTCTTCTCTTAAGGTTCTGATGACATTCTCTCACTCCTCAATTTCCTTTATTGAATTATTATACATGTCACAGCCTTTGACTGAAGATATATCCTACATCATTTTGTGGAGCCTTCTTTTCTCTTTCTACACTTTTTTGCTTCATCAGCTCCCATGGATTTAATTATCTCTATGTAGATGATTCCCAGATCTGGATATTCTGTCTCTCTTCTGACTCTCCTGAATGCCAGGTATGTATTATCAATTGCCAGCAAGACATTTCAAACTGGATGATCTATAGCTATCTAAAATTTAAGATGTCCAAAGCAAAACTCATTATCCTTCTCTCTGAACTAACCCCTTTTCCAAACTTCTGTATTATCATAGAAGATGTCACCATCCTTCCAGTTTCCTGGTTTTAAAATCTCAGGATTATCTTTAACTCATTCATATATCCATTTAATTGTCAAATCTTGACATTTCTGCCTCCACAACATTCACCACATCTGTTATACTTTACATTTACATAACCATCTTCCTTATTCAAGATCTCATCAGATCTTAGCTGGTTATTACATTTTAGTCTCCTTTCTTCCAGTCTCTCCCCACTCCAAATCTTGTTTTAAATAGCTTTAAATGTGATTTTTCAAAAATAAAGAAAAATCTACTGCAATCAACTTAAATGGATTCTTTTTGCCTTTAGAATAGAATATAAACAAACAGTTATATATTCAATTTTTTTTACAACCAGATTCTAACTCATTCTCCAACTTTATTACACTTTAGTCCTCTTCATTCATCCAGAGGTTGTAGCCTAATCAGATTGAAATGTAATTGGAAAATGTTTAGCAAAATATACAAAAATACAATGTAACATAAGTAATGTTAATTTGTAATTTTCTAATTTAATGAGCCTTTTAGTTATCAAACTGTGCATACCCTTTGATCCAGCAGTGTTACTACTGTAGGCTTATATCCCAAAGAAATACTAAAGAAGGGAAAGGGACTGTATGTGCCAAAATATTTGTGGCAGCCCTTTTTGTAGTGGCTAAAAACTGGAAAATGAACGGATGCCTATCAACTGGAGAATGGTTGGGTAAATTGTAGTATATGAATATTGTGGAATATTATTGTTCTGTAAGAAATGACCAACAGGATGAATACAGAGGATTGGAGAGACTTACATGAACTGATGCTACGTGAAATGAGCAGAACCAGGAGATCATTATACACTTCAACAACAATACTGTATGAGGATGTATTCTGATAGAAGTGGATATCTTCAACAAAGAGAAGATCTAATTCAGTTCCAAGTGATCAATGATGGACAGAATCAGCTACACCCAGAGAAGGAACGCTGGGAAATGACTGTAAACTGTTGGTATTTTTGCCTTCTGAATCCAATTCTTCCTGTGCAACAAAAAAATCGGTTCTGCACACATATGTTGTATCTAGGATATACTATAACACATTTAACATGTATAAGACTGCCTTCCATCTAGGGGAAGGGGTGGAGGTAAGAAAGGGAAAAATCGGAACAGAAGTGAGTGTAAGGGATAATATGTAAAAAATTACCCATGCATATGTATTGTCAAAAAAAAAGTTATAATTATAAAATAAAAAAAATATTTTAAAAAGAGCCTTTTAGGGATATATTTCTATTTCATTTTGGTACCTAGTCAAACTGATAATATTTCTCCAATATAACCTTTCACTTTCTATGCCAGAGCCTTTGTAATCACTGTCCCTTATGCTTGGAATACATTATCTCCTAAACTTTGCTGCTTATAATTCCAAGTTACTTTAATGTTCAACTCAAGCACCACGATTTACATTAGATTTTTTCCTGACCTCTGAAATATATGTATATGTATATATACTATGTAAATTTGAGATCTTTACTTAACTCCTGAGGCATTAGGATAATGGTAGTATATCATTGATACCATTAGAATCTTAGATCTTATGGATAATTCTAAGAATAAATAAACAAGCATCATTTAAACAATTAATAGCAATTAACTTTTAAAATAGGGATAGTAGTTAAATATATAAAGCAGTGACAGAAAGACAAATATATCCACCCATCTCCTCCAAAGAACAAGCAAACAAATAAACACAAAACTCAGCAAACAAAACAGGAGATACAATCTTTCCTATACCCCCATGGTCCCTTGGGAGAATGGGCTCTGACTGAAAATGGTTACAAAACATTTCTTCAACCACTTTATTTCTAAGTACAATTAGTCTCTGGTTGAAGTTTCTCCCTTGTTTACAGTAGACAAGTTTTCAGTGTAGATTCATCTCTGTATTGAGTTGGGTCAAGCAAATCATTTGGGATTTTGCTTTTTACCAGGTTGTGCTAATATAAACTCTGGCAGGGATTCCAGGTTTCCAGTAGTCTTCTGATACCCTTTTGGAACTCACATACTAGAAGCCTAATTCATTCTATCTCCAATACTCATACACCTAATACAAGGAAAAATAAAAACAACATGGCCAAAACCAATAGCAAGACTATGTGCTCATGAGTCACTACAAACCAAGAAGGCAAATAAGCCATTTACATTCCCTCTCTCTCTCTCCACCTGAAGATCCACAGAGTCTATGGATCCTCACTAGAATGCAGCCTGGTAAGAAAAATGAATGTTTTTTGAATCACTGATAACTTGTGTACACATATTTCAGTTCTATCGAGCTATTCAGAGAACATTACTATGCTGTAAACAAATTGAAAAATAGCCGCAGAATATACACACAGGCTCCAAAGTCCGTAGTCTATTGTATCAGGCTGAGTTTGCTGCTTGTATTCATAAGGACTTGGGCTGTCATTGCTTAGTTTTCTTTTCATGTGTGTGTGTGTGTGTGTGTGTGTGTGTGTGTGTATATATATATCAGTTTTGCCTTTGAATCTATGATGTCTAAAACAACACAAGGAACATAGTAGGTTTTTCACTCTTTTTATTCCTATATTACTTTAAGAAATTATTTTAAAATGAACATTTATCCTCTCTACTTGAAAACCTCCAATGACTAATTCTCAAGATAATTTCACTTTGGACAGACAGATTTTTTACCTTATTCTCTATAAAAGAATTTCTTTATTTGATATGCATAAGGCATGGTCTCTCTAACTTCTTTTTTTTTAGTCTCCTGCCTAAAAAAAATTTCTACAACTGAATGTATTTCTTCAGATAAGAACTAATTAGTACAGCATACAGTGGAAGAAATTAAGGCTTAGAAAGGTGAAAGATTTTTCCAATACCACAATATCTGTAAGTGACATAATATAGTTCCAGAATTTAAGTATTCTAACATCTCATCATGGGTTCTTTCTACTATGACGCTGCCTTATCCCTTCTCCTCACTATCTCAAATATATTTCTTAAAATAAGGAGTGCTTAGTTCTAATAAAACAGATCAGTGGTACAGTTAAGTGTTGTGCTATCAACCAGGAGTAGCAGGTTGGAAGTAAACAAGAGGTTATTGATTCTCTAAGCCACGATCTATTTTGCCATTGAGATCACTTCCAAAACATGAAGATGTACTAACTCTTAATGTTAGTACAAACTGCTAGGTCAGTTTTTTTGGGATAAGATATATGTTATAAGTTGGTTTAGATATAAATAGAACTTGGAATAACACATAAAGGAAAATAGTGATAGATAAAACAATCTAAATTTTGGTCATTTTACTGGAGTTAACTGAAGGAACAATTCTGGAGTATACTTCTTTGGTGTCCCTCAAGCAACATGATATCCTCCATGTTTTTCCTTACCTTTGGTCACTAAACTTTTTATCTGAGGAAATACTTCATTTCTATGGTGACCAAACCCTGGCCACAGATCTGCCATATCTCTTCAGTAATAATTAATCTTTCTACAGGGAAGAAAGTTGATGCTCTAACATGGTCATATCCTAGGTAACTACCCTCTCACCCCAGTTCTGCTTTCTTATGCAAATCAATCCCTAGTTAAAGCTATGACTCTGTGCTATGATGACAATATAGACCTTTCTCAAAAAACCCTATCTTAAAATTGCTCAAAAGTTATCTCTAAAGGAAATTTCTTGAGAAATTTTACCTGTTCACAATTGCTCTAGAATTTATTATGGACCCTTGATAAGATATTATTTATATTCTGACTAAAGAGAAGAATCACCTGGAGCTATTCTAAATCTTTGGCATCTTTTGAACTAGAAGTGAACCTTGTCCTGAAACTTCCGGTTTCAGTTAAATTTAATCAAGGATTCAATTAAATTCAAGTTAAGTCAAAGAATATTTTAAAAATGCTTACTCTCTGCTGGGAATAATGATAGCTGTTAGAGTTGAAAATACAAAAAAACCTAAATAGTGAGTAGAATACTATAGGCACAGAGTAAAGTAAAATACTAAAATGTAATGTAGGTAGCAAGGGAAAGAAGGAAGAAATAAGGGATATTGCTTTGGGAAAGTTGAGGGTAGGTCTTGATGATGATGATTAGTTATCTTTAACTTCTCTAATATAAATTCTTAAATTTGTTGTGTTCCTGTGAACCCTAGTAATGTCATAACTCTGGTAATTCAGAAGTGACATCAGAAGGGGACTTATGTCACTGAAATGGGGAGATGTGTGTGGATGTCTTGAAGGACTAAAATAATGGTTCAATTTTTTTCTGTTTTTTTTTTTTTTTTTTGGTAAGGAATGAATGTTGTAATTAAAAAAAAAATGATGGTATACTTTAGGATCCCTGAAGGATGTTATTTTCTTGGGTTTTAGGACTGAGTTGAGTTGGGAATAAAATGGCTGAGATTCTATTTTTAGTACCTTCTAGACTCCTTATGCAACATGGGAAATTGTACTTTTCAGGTTCTCAGGGGAATAACAGTACTAGCAACCTGCTGTGTCAGGCCCTTTCAAAGATTAAAATGTTTATATTAGCCTGCATGCTGCTGCCTTAAACTCCTTAAATGAAAAATACTCAGCAGACATTTTTGTTAGTTTTTTCAATGTAGAGGGGAATATTTCTCTCCACAGGGTATTTTAAATATCCCTTTTAGTGGGTGTTAATGGTACACAGTAATGTCTTCCAGCAAAATAAAAATAAAGCTTCTCATCTCTGCTTTACAAACCTGTGGTATAACTGTGTCCTCCTATAGGCAAAATGGCAAAGAATAGAGTATACTCATGAAATTATACAGATGTCTCACCTAATAGAGTTTCAAAAGATTGTTTTTAAAAAATATAGGAGTTTATGAAAGAGATCAAGTGGGAATCAATTTTATTTTTTACAACATACATTTTTATTTTTTAGTAGAAAGATTCATCTAGCAAAATATTTATAAATTTTGCTGAATTAAAAAAACAACAACAAAACTTCCATCTATTTTGACCCATGTAAACAGTTCCATGTTACTATACTTATTGCACAGTTAACAAAGGAAAAAAAAAAACTTTAAAGCCATTGTGATACAGGAATAAATATCTCAGGGACTTTTATGCTGTATAATTAAGAAAGCTAAACTGTTACCCATCCCATAATACCATATTCTACTCTTTAGAAATTATAAGGGAACTGTCAGTGACTCTCTTCAGAAATCTCTGCAGAAATACAATAGTGATTGTCTTGATTACGTATGTATACGTGCCTTGGAACCCAGATACAGATTAACTTCTAACTCATTCATTAGATTCAAGGAAAGTTTTCTGATCAATGAGAAGGAGAAACCCAATTCTAGGGATCCTTTCAGTGCTTGGAAAGTCATTTACTTTTTAAAATAGAATGACATTTTCCAAAGAAAAGGAAAGAATTTGCATACTCCTTGAGTCCACAGAGGAATAAGATGATATATTTGTAGCTTTTCCACCTAACACAAATCTTAAAACTTGAACCCAAGAAACTGAGATGAAAAAAAAAATAGGCACTTATTGAAAATATTCTATTAAGCATGCTAATAATATCAATACTATCATATTTTCTAATGAGTTTATGTTTTTCTATCCCATTAGGCTGAGATCCTCTGTGTTTCTTTCCTGGTACAGTGCAAATTCAATTGTAGGAAAAACAATAGGGATCCTGTCAAAAATCCAAGAGTAATACTAGCATTCCATGAAAGCGCCCAAAGATGAAAAGAGAAAACCACGCAGGATAAGTCTTCCTTGAAGGATGGATATAAAGAAGGGATAATGAAGGGCTCCACATCTAGAAGACCTCCTTTCTCATGTATATGCAGGGGCAGATAGGTATTTTCACTGTTGTGACCCTCATATTGTTTCACACATATATTCATCCTCATGTCTCATACCCTGATCTTCCCAGACATATTTGCAAGACTGATCATCTTGTAGGACTCAAACAGATGTTACAGCTGAGTTATGGAATAAGCAGACAGCTTTTTAGCCCTTGACTTTATGGCTTCAGTGATGGCAAATCAATAGTGAAGACCTTGCCAGAATGGTCCCTATTGAACAGTACAGGGCCCTGGGGGGCAAACTGTTAAATCAGTGTATTACTGTTGGATTCAAATGTCTGTTGATGGCTAGTCACTGCATTTGTTACAAGGACCCTTCTGAACAAGCTTGCTTTGAAGCAATTATTAGCCCATGGGTTCAGACACAATGGATATAATCAAACAGTGGAGATCTTAACACTGCTGGAGTTCAGTTGTGGGTTGCTGGAAAAGGAAGCAGGAAGTAAAGTGGTACACATCTGCAATTGTCATGAGACAGTAAAACATGAGAATTTGAATGAGTCAGAGAAGTCCAGTATACAGAATTTATCTTGTGGCTGATAAAGCAGTGTCATACATCTCCATAGTGAAAGCCTTGGTTTCTATACCACTAAGGTTGCTGATACCATAGCTGCAGTCCCCATGCTACACATTATTAACTGTGAATACCCTCTCCTGGGCATTGCAAGCCACTATAAGTTTAAAGTCATCATTTCCAACAACAGATTAATCAGGGCTTTGAATTTCCATATTCTTTCTCTGCATGCAGTTTAGACATAATTCATGAACCAGTCAACAATAATTGGGATAGTAAAGCAAACATGACTGCCTTTTATTTAACAAAGATAATAAATTCAATCAAATTCTGGTTATTTCTTTTTTTTCATATCCTTTTCTTCCAAAAGCTTCAGTTTTCTGTTCTCTCTCTCTCCTGGAGTTGGATGATATCCCTTATATGGGGGTTGCAGTTGTTATGTGTAGGAAGGAAGCAGAAATAACAGTTCTTTTCAGAATCAAAGTAAAATCCTGGCAATACTGCTACCAAAGAGCTTGCAATTGAGCTAGAAGCGGATGAAAAGACTCTAGTATTGCTGTCAGACCTTTGAGAGCTATGAGATGTTTCTGCTCCAGATCTTTCATTAGAACTTTGTCTTCTGTTCCAGGGACAGTCATTGCTCTTACCATAATTACTTCTCCTATATTTCTCCCTAATATATGAACCTCTTTTCTTCATTTTAGTTGTGCTGTGCTGACCAAGTCACTTAAATCTGATGCTCAAGTTCTTTATCTTTAAAATGGGTTGTTCTAAGCTGTTCTAAAGATCAAATGATGTAACCTGCTTCACCAATCTGGATATGGACTCCCCTTCCATGTCCTTGTTCCTGTCCAACCTACACATTAATCTTTCCCATCTGTTCTATTCCTTCTTCCCCAAGATTGGACTTTATCGTCTTTTTCCCCTTCCCCAATTTTCCTTTTTTTTCTCCTCCACTTCTAGACCCCAAGAGGGGGAGCAGCTGTCATTCCTGAGAGAATAGGAATGAACTTGGGAAACTTCTAAGACTTCTCAAGGCCAACCATCCTACTGGTTCCTGCAAATCCACCTGGGTTTCAGATATAGATCTTTGGGAAAGCCCTACGAATCTATAGCAATCATTTTAATAGAAATAAATAACTTAATTTAGAGAGTTAATAATTGAAAACCTTTCCAGTAGTTACTGATTGAGGAATTAGATTATTAAGATTTAAGTAGAGAATTCACTAGACTGGGTACTAGATGTCTGTCTGAGTTAATGATAAAACACTAATCCTTTAGCATGTGTCACCAAGAGAAAATCAATTTTCTGAGAGTAAAAGAGAGTTTAATATTATACTAAGGCATTCTTTGGTCCTGGATGTAGTATGTAAACTCTGAGATGAATGTTGGGACTATCAGCACTAGGTAATTATCATTGAATAAAGACAGACACTTGATTAGGAGCAGTTCTAAATGACTAAATGACTATATGATTAAATAATTTGAGATAACTATATCAGCCTCTGGTATTCAACATGGCAATGGCAAAAGGATATATAACCATGAAAGATGCTTAGAAGAGGGGAAACAGCATCTCTCTGTCCAAATGAAAATGATTAATCTTCAGTGAATTATACTTGGACATGTACTGGATAGGGTAACATTATTAAGCTAAATATTATATGAGAGAAGATGGGAAGAGGCTTATTCAATGAAAAGCATATTAATCCCTCTTACTACCACTTTTATTCTTATTCTGAGTAATATGAGAACTATTATCATGCTTTGAGAATTCATCTATTTATCTAAGTACTTAATTTTCTCCTGTTTCCAAGACTAATAACTAAAAAGTAATTTTTGTTGCATTTAACCATTTCTAAAAGACATTTATTTTCAAATATTAAATTATCTTTAAACCTCTTATACTAACTTCATAATTTATTAACATTGGGATGTGTTATAAGAAATCGTCCCAAATTAGGTAATATTAAGGAATACACATCCAGTTGAGGATACAGGTCTTCAGATACACTACAAAAAGATTAGAGAAATGTAAAAACAAATATATAATTAAGTGTGGTCAAGAGGAGAGTGATTCTATTCAAGAATGAAAGCAATCAATGAGAATTGAAATTTTCATAATCAGGTATCAAAGAAGTGGTGAGTGTTCAGGTGGCAATGGTGGGTAGAGAGATTTTGGATTTATTTTGGATGTCAGAACACTGTGGCTAGTCATTAGGTAAGTTACAGGAGGGCGACCTTATAATGTAGTCCTGTTTGTGCATCTCAGTATGATACTCATTGTTATCTTAACAGGATTAGCTCACTGGAGCACACATTCTCTATGTGTTACCCAGCATAGCTAGACTGGCTAACAATATATCCTACACTTTCACAAATAGGTTTTCTTTCAGTGAACCACTTTGCCTTTCTTACTTATGAACATACTCCTGTTTCACTATTTCTCCAGCATACACACACACACACACACCAAAAACAAAAACAAAACAAAAAACTTTTGAGATTTCATTTCAGTTTTCCAGATACTTATAATTACTCCAGGATTCAACTGAACTCTATTGTTTGAAAACTTAATAACTTGGCAAAAAGCTACAAATTATATTGGAAAGAACACTAGATTTCACCCCAAAGAACCATATTTTAAAGCTGAATTGGAAGCTACATGGACTAGGGATAGAATACTGAGACTAGGATTCAGGAAATCCTGAATTTATAGCTGCTTTAAACAACTTCTAGTAAATAAGATGTCCTGGTCAAATGAGATCAAATTTGTTTTGTGAACACTGGTCATGAGGCTAAATTTCTAGGTTGTAGGACACTAGTCAAGTCAGTTACCTGTGTTTACCTCAGTTTTCTCAATTGTAAAATGAGAATAGTAGTAGTATTTATCTCCTAGGGTTAAGAGGAGAAAATGAGAATAGTTGTATAGTGTTTAAAATAGTGCTTATTATACCACATAGTAAATGCTTAATTTCTCTCCTTCTACCTTCCTTATTAGCCTAGTAACCTTGGAGAAATAAGTTAATCTCTGAATCTGTCTCATTTTTTTCATCCATAAAATGGGCATAATACTATGAGCTTCACAGGATTAGAGAATTCCAGAATTCCAGAAATGAAAAGCATATTAATAGTGGTCTAATCCTATCCACAACTGAAAAAGAATTGCAAACTCAAATAATTTGGGATTTGAAACACACTGCAGTAGCATCTGTTCAAACTCCTAGACTAAAGGAGTTTATACTATACCATTCTCTATAAATGGCCAGCTGGGTTCTGCTTGGAGACTTCTAAGACCACTTCTCTAGGCCAACTATTTAATTTTTGTTCCCCTCTGATTATTGGCATTTAGACATCAAGGCAAAATTCTCCTTTATCCAAATTTTGCCTACTTCCCCTTGTTTTGTCAGCTCATTGTATTTTTTGAATATAGCTATGATCACTGTTCCCTTCCCTCCTCATTCCACTGGAGTCTTCTTTTCTTTATTCTTAGTGTTTAATACCAGTTCTTTAAGTGGATTTTCCATTTCCTTGCTATCTCAGGATACTTGGGTAGATTATTATTGCTTTCTCTAATGCGTGGAGTCAAATCTCATCACAGTCCATTAGGAATGTTCTGATCAGGGCAGAATGCAATGGGGCTATTATATTTTCCTTCTGGGAACCCATAGTTTTTAATGCAGCCCTTTATCAAAATATTATATTAGCTTTCTTGGATACCAAATCATACAAGAGACTCATATATTTTTATTTATTTCCTTTTAGCAGACCTATAATTCCATTAGGATAGAGAACTCTCAGAGAAGAAACTGCTTGTTCCAAAGCAAATTGACACCTGCTCTGACACTTACAGTTTTGGAGAGTTGACTGGGATTTGTTTAAAGGACTTGGTCAAGATCACCTGGATAGGATGTGGTAAAGGAGCATCTGAATTCAAGCCTTCCCTATTATGAAACCAAGTCTCTATTTACTATGCCATGCTTCCTCTCTGTATTGAATTTATAATCCTTTAAAATACCAATTCTTTTAGGAAGAATTTTTTTCTCTAGTCAAGCTTACCCCAATTTGTGCATGTAAAGTATTTAAAAAAAAAAAAACTAACAGAAACAACAAGATGATTAATTCTGACAGACAAGGCTTTTTTTCCACAATGAAGTGATTCAAGCCAGTTCCAATAGGCTTGTGATGGAGAGAGCCATCTATATCCAGAAAGAAGATTGTGGGGACTGAATATGGATTACAACATAGTATTTTCACCTTTTTTAGAGTAGTTTGCTTGATTTTTTTCTTTCTCAGTTTTTTTTCTTTTTGATCTGATTTTTCTTTTGCAGAATGATAAATGTGGATGTATTTAACATATATTAGATTACTTGTTGTCTGGTGAAGGGAGGTGGGAGGAAGGGAAGGAGAAAAATTTGTAACACAAGATTTTTCAAGAATGTTAAAAACTATCTTTGCATGTGTTTTGAAAATAAAAAGCTATTAAGACATAAGCATAAGACAAAATTTATTCCTATAAAATTGTATCTTGTTAAATTCAGCTCAGTGTTCTCTACTCATGTTATCTGATAACTTGATAATTACAATATCTTTGACTTTACCAAACTCATTGATAATAAAGTTAAACATGCACTAAAAACAGATCTCTGGAACATTTCACTGCAGATATCTTTCAAAGTTAACACTGAATCATTAATGACTAAGCTTTGGATTAACCACTGAGTCATGAGGAAGGTACTTTGTCAATCTTCAAGTTTTTTAAGGTCAATTAAAGCTGATATCCTCATTTATGTGGAAAATAGAAAATAATATTTACACAATTTTAAAGCTAACAAAAATGTTCATTGAAATTCAAGGATGAGTAGGGTTTGTCCAGGTGTGGCTGATTTATTGCTTACTTCTTTTAACAAAGATATTTTGACTTCTTACAATGCCAATGAGATTTTAGATGCTATGGAGGAGAAATATCACTAAGATAAGATCACTAACCTGAGCTTACTTCTAGGGAAGAAACACATCTACAAAAAATACAAAAATGCAAGTCAAAAATGTGGAAGTATAATTTAAAGGTACATACAAGATTCTGTATTAACTTAAAAGGGGTATTACTTATATTTGGGGAATCAAGGAAGATTTCATGGAGGGAATGCCATTTCAGCTAGTTCTTGGAAGATGAGTAGGAATTAGACAAATATAGTTATTAATTGTAACTCTTTTACTAACCTAGAAAATGAGTGGATTGGATGAGCTGGCTTTAGAAGTACCTTCTAATTCTATGTCTATGATCAAATGATATCATTGAAAACTGGGTTGTCTATATAGAGAAGATTTCCTCTATTCCTTGACCCCTAAAAGTTTCTATTTGTCACCCATTCTTTCTTCTATGATTCATTTATCAGGAAATTGGGGATGTATGGAGTATTTAGGGAGGGCTAGGGATCTCTGCTGTGAGGGCTTGCTGAGCTTTTCAGCTCTGTTCCTTCATTTTTGCTTTCTCCCTCTCAGCCAACTCTCATCTGTGGCCCCAAGAAACTGCAATATGTCCAGAGGCCACACCCTATTAAAACCATTTTGGCAGGAGGGCGAACCCAAGTTGAGAATAAACAACAGGTAACAAAACCCTAGACAAGATGGGGGGATATCCACCCTAAGCACATGAAGACTTGCTGCAGTAGAATTCACAGAGGAGACCAATTTGTTCCCACAGCCATAAAGTTGGCTAAAGCGGGCATTGTGGAGAACTTAGAGCTTGGTCAGACATTCAAGATGCAAAGGTCATCCTATATCCTTGTCCATCACCATTCATCTTCACTTTTGTCTTGCTACTAGACTTCAGGGACTCTGGAAAATAGAGTGAGATTGATAACTGTGCAACTCTACCTCAGTTCAAACCAAGTCACATGCAAGTCAAGTTGAATAAGGACTAATAACAACAACCAGGAAATTGATAATTATTTTTCTGTTATAAATATTACAAATATTCCTGTTTCACCCTAAATTCTACATTATTTGTATAAAACTCAAATAGAAACATATCTCTAAGGTCACATATTGACTTAGAAAACCACAAATTAACATTATTTTTTTATTGTATGTTTCTTTATTTTGTTAAATATTTTCTAATAGTAGCCCCCAAGAGTTTTGGTGAAGTCAGGCAAGTCTGCTGATTAAAAAATGATTTCCCTGAAAATAAGAATTTAAACCAATTTGTAAGAAATGAGAAAATTAAAAACTGGATGCTATAAAGTTCAAGATAATGTTTCCCTTATTTTTATGTAGACAGATTGAATATTCAAAAGTTATGGAGATTGAGATGTCTTGTAATGAATGACTTTAAGTGATACAGAATTTTTATAATATTTTTCATATTAGTTTGACTTTTATCTTTTTTACTTTCCATTTTCTAGCAAATTAAAGGGTAATCTAGGGACAGATCAGCCTTTACTTTGAAGGAAAAAGAAATGGAGCTACGTGTTTTCCACAAAGAAATGAATTGAAAGTATGATTGCCCAAATCCAAATTTAGCCCAAGGGATTATGGATATATGTGTGTGTGTATGTATGTATATATATAATTATTTTAAAGAAAACAACTTTTATGTACATATTTCAACCTCTTTTTCTTCCTTTCCACCTCATCAAATCTGCAAGTTTGTATAAAAGGCAGTTAGTACTTTCTTAGATATAGAAAAATGAACCAACAAATATTAATTATTTGTGCTTGCAATAAAAATAGGGACTGACTAAAATGTGCATATTCTTAAAAACAGACTATTGCACATTGAACCATTTAGTTCCACAAACTGAGTCTACAATAAGGACTTCATACACTTTAGTAGTTAGACTTCTTGGGTGGCTAGATGTAAAACTTACATCAATGTGTGACCAATTTTTTTTGGTAATGAGTCTATAGAAGCTTTGGTAGGCTAGGGCTTGAGTGAGAATACTACTAAGTCTGTATTGGAGTATTTCTAATTTGATAAAAAAAAACCTATCAGAAATTTTAATTGCTGGTATAAGCTTTAAAAACCCAGAATTAAAAGCCAGCTATTGAAAAACAACTTAAGTAAAGTACTTTCCTTATATAAAGTAAAGTATAATTTTTTAGAGCTATCACATTTTTACAAAGTATACTTGAGTTAAATTTGAGTCTGAAATTCTTTGATTTAGGTTTGTTTTAGGCAAGATGATTTGTTGGTTAGTGAATAAAAGTAAAGATAGTAGGAATGTATTTTATATGTTGAGTACTCTATTTTGATTGAATGTGATTTTTTCCATTTAATATTAGTTGTTATATAATTTATATAATTCAAAATTATACAATTAACTATAACTATACTTATATAAACACATATATTAGGTTAGATTATATTTCAGTCTATCATGTTGTATTATATTGTATTATAATGTATTATACTTATATCAGTAATTATACAGGTGTTCCCAAAAGTTTTGCATAGCTTAAAAAGGCCAAGATCTTCCACTGCATCAGAGTCATCTCTATTCATCCTTATCTATATGTATCCACTGGCCCCAAATAGTTCCAGAGGAGAAAATGAAGGTGGAGACTTTTCACAACCCACCCTCACTTAAATCCAATTCACTTGCATGTCATGGAATCATCTCTCCGATGTCATGGTCCTCTTCAAGAATGAAGGAAAAAAAGAACAAGATTTGCTTTTCTTTCTCTCTCTCTTACCTCTACTGTGCATCCCCTGACTTGTTATAATAAACAACCAAGGTGCATATTTTATCATTAGTGATTTATTGACTTAACTCTGTTAACCAAGCAATGAGTTTGATATCCACTTTCTAAAGGCCAAGAGTGTTTTTATTTTACTCATTCTTCCCAGGACATGCTGCTTTCCCACAAAAGGGTTGGGCTGCATATTCCATGACTCTAATTCTACTGTTCCATTATTGCCTCAATGTTGTTGACGCTTTCCTACTTTTCTTGTTTTCCTTCAATCATTTCAGTTGACTCTTCATTATTTCGTTGGCAAAGATATTGGAATGGTTTACTATTTCCTTCTCCAGATTATTTTACAGATGAGGAAACTGAGGCATTTCTTAGGTTTTTTTTTTTTTAAAGACTTTAAATAAGAATCTGCTTATTTACAACTTTGAATGTGTGACTCATAGTTCTTTAGGGCCAAGAAGAACAAATAAAAACCCTATTTCATGTGATAGTCCCTCAGAAACTGAAAGAATGCTATCAGCAGCATCATAGAGAAGTGAAAAAAGCATCATATAGGTGGTCAGAGGTATTGGGTTCAAGTTTTGCATCTGTTGCTTATTAGCCATGTTTTGGCCTTCAATTCCCTGTGCCTCAGTTTTCTCATGTTTAAATTAAGAAGTTGGTTTAGATGACTTCTAAACTTTTAAACTATAAATACATGAACATTTATTATTTATTATGTGCCAGGCATTATGCTAACCTGGAGATACTAAGAAAAAAAAGAAAAAAGCATCCCTGCCCTTATAATGCCATATAATGGAGGAAATAAAATACACAAAAGGAAGTTGAAAGGGGAAGGGAGAATGTCAGGAGGTACCTGATGATAGTAGAGTTGGAACCAACAAAGCAGCTAGAGATATGAAGAGATGGCTAGGATTCTGACCCTCTCTAAAGGAATACTAATGGGGAGAAGTTTTTGCTTTCCCTACCCTTCAACCCTGCAGTCAGAGGAACAGAAGCAAGAAGAGTCCTGATGATTTGTGAGTAGCATAACAGAAACAACCTATTGATGATGAATTTCCTGCTCATGAATTAATCCTGGGCTGGGAAGGAAGAAGATGATAGAGTAAAGCTAAGCAAATCAGTTAATGGCAAAAAAAAAAAATCCTCCAAAAACAAGCAAGCAAACAAAGCCAATTTTATAGTGCTTCTATATAAGCACTATAGTTAGTGCTTCTAATTTGAAATTGGATACAAAAGCTCATATATAAATTAAGCAGCATAGAAGAAAGCCAAATGTTCACACCCCTAATTCTGGACTTTATGGTCTTCACAATGCTGCATAATATTGTATTAGCTTTTCTGGCTACTCTTGATTCATATTGACATTTCAGTTTGCTAAAACATGCAGATCTTTTCCATATGAACAGTTGTCTCACTATGCTTCCCATGTCCTACAGCTGTTCAGTTCATTTTTGAGCCCAAATGAAGAAATTAACATTTTTTTTTCTATTCAATTTCATCTTATTAGACCTGTTTTATCACTTTACCTGGGCAACTAGGTTGTATAGTAGAAGCTGTGTCTTAAGTCAGGACGACTCATCTTCTTGAGTTCAAATCTGGCCTTAGACACTTACTACCTGAGTAACCCTGAGAAAATCACTTTACCCTGTTTTGTTTTGTTTTGTTTTTCAGTTCATCTTTAAAATGAGCCAGAGAGAGAAATGGCAAATCTCTCCAGTACTGCTGCCAAGAAAACCCCAAATGGGGTCACAAACAGTCAGACATAATTAAAATACGACTCATCCCTATAGCCTGCTCATGTTTGTTGAGAGATCTAATCTGGCATCAAAATGTTACTTATCCTTTCCAGGGTTGTGCCATCTTCAAATATGAGAAGCATTCCACCTTTGCCTTAATTTGAGCCATTAGTAAAATATTTTTCTGTGCAGGGCCAAAGAGAGAGCATTATAAAAAGATGAGGTCAGATCATACCTTCAGTATTATATTGAATGTTGGATGTCATATTTTGGGGTGGGACAGATAAAAATTTTGGAGGATTTTCTGTCAATAATTTATAGATAAAGCAGAAATATAGGACAAAGAAATGAAGTAGAGCTCAATTCAGCATAATTCCATTTGGATTTTGTTGTTCTTGACTTTCCTTTTCAATTTCCATGAGAAATCCATTGTGTCTCTTGTGGGGCAAAGCACAGAACATAGGAACAAACACAGAAAGTCATTGGCTATTTGTTCAAAGGGTTAGAATATGGAACTTTATGGGATCTTAGAGTCTATCGTGTATACTTCCTTCATTTTACATTTGTAAAAATTGAAGCACAGAGAATCTAAAGGCTCTGCCATATGTCATGAAGCTGTTAAGTATCTAAGACAGAATTTAAACTCATTTTTCCTGATTTTATATCTAGTGGTGCAGGTTGATGATCAGGAATTGGTGGAAATTATAGGGGAATTTTTATCATTAAAATATACAGGATCAGTGTGGAGCCAAGATGTTGGAATAGAACAGCAATCTCAATGAACCTTCCCAACTTCTCTTCCAAACAACTTTAAAATAATACCTCAAATTAAATTCTGGAGCAGCAGAACCAATAAAAGGTGAGACTGAAACATTTCCAGCTTTAAGATATTGTATCAGCAGGAGAGGTCTATCATACTGGAGCACAGACAGAAACAGAACTTAGAGTGGAACTACACTTATCCTCTGGGTCATACTACCTTGGAAGTACCAAAAGCTTCCCAATCCTCAGAAATGCATTTGAATACAGCAGCTTGGAAAAACTTAAGGGTTAGGAGAGTGCATTCTCTTTCTCCTTTGAGCAAAGGCCAATTTTAATATAAAGTTCAAAAGCAAGAAATAGGCTAAGAAAATTATGACAACAGCAGGAAAATAATTTTACCATAGAAACATATAATAATGGCAGAGATAACCAATACCCAAACTCAGAACAAAGCAAAAATGTCAAAATAGTTATCAGCAAAGCCTCAAAGATAAATAATAATAATAATAATAATAATAACAATAATAATAATAATAATAATAATAATAATTGGATGCAAGCCCAACAAAAGTTCCTGGCAAATTTAGAGAAATATATGAGTGGTAGAAAAAAAAATTAGAAAAAGAAATTAGAGTGATGCAAAAAATAAAAAGAGAATTAAGGGAAATTTTTGTGACAGAAGCCAAGATGACAGAGTAGAGGAAGCACTCAGATGACTTCTCCCAATATCCCCCGACAAACCACCTAAAAATAACACCTAAAATCAATTTCTGGAGTATTAAAGGCAACAAAAGGTCAGTGTGAGCTCAAAATAACTTAGGAGGTTTGTAGGAGAGATCTCTGACACCTTACCAGAGCCCATACGAATGCAATATCACTGATAAAACTCAATGGTAGTGACAGATGCTTCAGGTACTTTCAAGCCAAAGATGCTGAGAGGATGGGGCAACTGTCAAAGGACAAAATGTATAAAACATTTATAGCTACTTTTTTGTGGTGGCAAATAATTAGAAATTGAGGAAATTTCTATTGATTGAGGAATTTCTATCAAGTTTTGGTAGAAATGATGAGCATGATAGTTTCAGAAAAATTGTGAAAACTTACATAAATAGATGAAAAAGGAGGTAAATAGAGCCAGGAGGAAATTGTACACAGTAACAGCCATATTGTAATAATGATCAACTGTGAAAGACGTAGTTACTCTGATCAAGACAAGACAGTTCCAGAGGATCCTAGATGAAAAATGCTAACCACCTCCAGAGACAGAACTCATGAATTCTGAGTAGATTGAAGCATATACTTCTTCCTTTATTTTTCATTGTACCTGCGTTCTTTCTCTTGCAACATGGCTAATATGGAAATATGTTTTTCATAATTTTGTGTATAATTACTATCATAATGCTTGCTTTCTGAAGGGGTAGCTGTAAAGTCAAAAGGAGAGAAAATTTGAAACTGATTTAAAGGTAAAGTTAAAAATTTACATGTGATTGGGAAATAGTAAGGGAAATAAATAAAGTCTATTTAAAAAAAGAGCATTCATAAAATTTAAAAAGAACTTTGTTAGGATTACTAAGTGAGAACTCAGGTTGTCTGGACAGTGACAAGGTGAGAATTCAGGTTGACTTGATAGAAGGAGCAAGCTCATTGGCTGAAGTGGTTCTTCCCAGAAGCCCTTGCATTATCCCACGCCCATTCTCTGGGAGGATAAAAAGCAACAGTGGGCCTGGAAAGTGAGTCTACATGGAGAAGGACAAGAGCTGGAGGAGATTCAAGGAGAGGACTCCGCACTACATCTGGCTTGACGGGGCTCTCTGCAGGAAGGGAAGTCACTTCTAAGGACAAGAGTTAACAGCAACTGCCTGGAGACAACGGTTCACTACAGGAAGAAGAATCTGTCAGAGAGATTTGAGTAGACACAGCAGATCTCTTCCCAGAGAGCGATCCAGCAGCTTCTGGAGACAACAGCTCACTACAGAACTTGGTAAAAGAGGTACAAAAATATTGAAGAAAATGCTTCTTTAAAAAATGGTAAAAGAGGCATAAAAGGAAAACTGGCCAAATGAAATAATTACTGAAGATTACTCGAAAATGTAATTCTTTAAAAATTAGAATTGGGCAAATAGAATGTAAATTCCATGAGTCATCAAGAAAAAAATAAACCAAAGTTGAAGGAATGAAAAAAAAAAACAACATAGAAGGAAATGTGAAATTTCTCACTGTAAAAATAGTTGATCTTGAAAATTGATCTTGGAGAGATTATTTAAGAACTTTAGACTGTTTACACACATACATGTATATATATATATATCCACCCCCCACCTATATATATAATATCTATATCTATATCTATATCTATATCTATATCTATATCTATATCTATATCTATATCTATATCTATATATGTATACACACACACACACACACACACAAACACACATACTTATGTATGTATATGTGGCCTGGACATCACATTTCAAGTAATAATAAAGGAAAACTTCCCATTTTCATAGAATCAGAGGATAAAATAGAAACTGAAAGAATTTACCAATCATCTCCTGAAAAGAATCCCAGCTCTCCAAACAAACAAACAAAGAAATCCCAGGTATATTGTAATCAAATTTCAGAGCTTTCAGATCAAGGAGAAAATATTACAAGCAACCAGAATAGCAATTCAAATATTGATTAACTACAATAAGGATCATATAAAATTTAATAGCTTTGACATTAAAGGAACTATGGTCTTGGAATATGATATTCTAGAAATCAGAAGAGCTAGGATTACAACCTAGAATAATTTACATAGAAAATTGAATGTAATCTTTCAGGGGAAAAAGAATATCTAACAAAATAAAAGAATTTCAAGTTTCCTGATGAAAAGTATTGAGCTAAATAGAAAATATGGCATTCAAATATGGGACTCGAGAGAAACATAAAAAGGTAAACATGAAAAAAAAATTATAAAAGACTCTACATAAACTATTTCTATGACTATATGGGAAAATGATATATGTAATTTCTAAGAAATATCATTTTTAGTACAGTTATTAGTCTACATAAACAGTGGGTGTGGGTATAATTCATTTATGTTGGGATGATTTTTTTTTAAATAGGGGAGAAAGGAACTTCCGGCCAAGATGGCGGCAAGGAGGCTCACAGCTGCGTGAGCTCCATGTTTTCTCTCAGAATTTACTTCATGACAAGTCTCTGAATTAATGCTTGACCAGAAAAAACCTCACAAATAATCACCAACAGAAGAAGTCCTTGAAATTCACCAGAAAAGGTCTGTTTTTGCTTGGGGGAGGGGATGAACACATCAGGGGCAGGCTGTGGGCAGGCAGCTCACAATGTGAAGACCAGATGGGGTGGAGTGTGATCTCTGCTGTTTCTTCAAAACGACCTTTAGCCCAGTGTGGATATTCTGTCTTGGCAGCAAGCCAGGATCAGCAGAGAAGGTGTAAATACTGGAGGTAAAGAATAAAACCCCGAAAAGCTAGTGTCTCTCAGAATGGCCACCCCCATCCCTACCCAGAGTGACTCAGAACATTTTTAGAGTCTCAGAGCACAGACTCAGCACAGCTGTCCTGTTAGTGCCTTGCTGCTGTCTCCAGCAGTCTGTAGAGGAAGCCCGGTAACACCATCTAGCCCCATCCCCTCCAGAAACAGACCAATTGTTTTCCTTATTAATTTGTTTTCTTTGATTCTGCTCTGACAAAATGAACAAAAAAATTTAAAAGGGCTCTAGCCATTGACAGCTTCTATATGGATAGAGAGCAGACTTCAAACCCTGAGGAGACT
This sequence comes from Sminthopsis crassicaudata, assembly GCF_048593235.1. Taxonomy (NCBI): domain Eukaryota; kingdom Metazoa; phylum Chordata; class Mammalia; order Dasyuromorphia; family Dasyuridae; genus Sminthopsis; species Sminthopsis crassicaudata. Next base: position 200,359,218 of record NC_133617.1, read on the forward strand.
AAAATCAGACTGTCTCCAGAGGAATCCCCTAAGGGGGATATGATCTGCTCCTCAATACACAAAACTCCCATAGAGGAAATCAAAAAGGCTCTCACAAGAGAGCTAGAAGAGAAATGGGAAAAGGAAGGGGAAGCTTGGCAAGAAAGTCTGGAGAAGTCATCCCACACATTTAAAGACAGAATGGATAAAGAAATCAAATCATTGAATAACAAAATTAGTGAATTGGAAAAGGTAAACAACTCTAAGGAAAATAGGATTAGTGAATTGGAAAAAGAAAACAGTTCTCCAAAAAATAAAATTAGTGAAATGGAAAAAAAAATTCCATAGGAAAAAAAAAAAAAACTCACTTAAAAACTCAATTGGACAATTACAAAAAGATATAAAAAAAAAAGTGAGTGAATAAAATACATCATTGAAAATCAGAATGGAACAAATAGAATTGAATGACTCAAGGAGACACCAAGAATCAGTCAAGCAAACCCAGAAAAATGAAACAATGGAAAAGAATGTCAAGTACCTTCTTGGAAAGACAACAGACATGGAAAATAGATCCAAGAGAGACAATCTGAGAATAATTGGACTCCCTGAAAAATGTGAGGAAAAAAAGAAGCTGGGACATTATTTTTGAGGAAATTATCAAAGAGAACTGCCCAGAGGTTTTGGAAACAGAAGGTAAAATAGATGTTGAAAAAATTCATCGATCACCTACTGAAAGGGACCCCTAAAATCAAAACTCCAAGAAATATAGTGGCCAAGTTCAAGAATCATAAGATGAAGGAAAAAATATTGCAAGCTGTTAGAAAAAATCAATTCTGATATGGAGGAGCCACAATAAGGATTATCCAGGATCTAGCAGCATCCACATTAAAGGATTGAAGGGCCTGGAATATGATATTCCAAAAGACTAAGGAACTTGGCATGCAGCCAAGAATAACTTACCAAGCAAAAATGAGCATCTTTTTCCAGGGAAGAAGATGGACATTTAAGAAAATAAATGAATTCCATCTATTCTTGATGAAAAAACTGGATCTAAACAAAAAAAAAATTTGATCTCCAAATATAGAAATCAAGAGATTTCTAAAAAGGTAAAAAGAAATCTTGATAACTATATTTCTGCCATAAAGACATATAAAGAACACATGTATAATTTGTTCTAGAAACTAGAAATGGAAAGGAAATTATATCATAAAAGAAGGGTAAAGTGGCGGTACTACATCTCACAAAGAGGCAAAGGTAACCTATTATATCTGAGAGAAAGAATGGAGGGAGATGAGCATAGTGTGTACCATATTCTCATTAGAATTGGCTTAAAGAGAAAAATATAAATATATTTGATTTATGGTGAAACTCCTTCCACTTCATTGAAAAGTGGGAAGAGAAAAATGAAAAGGGAAGGAGTAAGGTAAGAGGAAAGGAATACAGAAATTGTGAGGAAAAGGGATAAAATAGGGGGAGGAACTCTAAGTTGGGGGAGGGATACTAAAAAGGGAGGACTTTGAAAAGCAAGTGGTGCTCACAAGTTTAATACTGGGGAGGGAAGTAAGGGATAAGGAAAGGAGAAAAACATAAGCAGAGGTTAACATGAGGGCAAGCAATATAGAATTAGTCATTTTAACCATAAATGTGAATGGGGTAAACTCCCCCATAAAGAGGAAGCAGTTAGCAGATTGGATTAAAAGCCAGAAAACACACATGAAACAGGGTGATACATACAGAATAAAGGTAAAAGGTTGGAGCAGAATCTACTATGCTTCAGGTGAAGCCAAAAAATCAGGGGTAGCCATCCTCATCTCAGATCAAGAAAAAGCAAAAAATTATATAAATAAAAGAGATAAGGAAAGGCACTATATCTTGGTAAAGGGTAGCATAGATAATGAAGCAATATCAATATTAAACATATACGCACCAAGTGGTGCAGCATCTAAATTCTTAAAAGAAAAATTAAGAGAGCTGCAAGAAGAAATAGACAACAAAATATAATAGTGGGAGATCTCAACCTTGCACTCTCAGAATTAGATAAATCAAATCACAAAATAAATAAGAAAGAAGTCAAAGAGGTAAATAGAATACTAGAAAAGTTTGATATGATAGATCTTTGGCGAAAGATAAATGGAGACAGAAAGGAGTATACTTTCTTCTTAGCAGTTCATGGAACCTTTACAAAAATTGATCATATACTAGGACATAAAAACCTCAAAATCAAATGCAGTGATGCAGAAATAGTAAATGCAACTTTTTCAGACCATGATGTAAAGAAAATTAAATTCAATAAAAAGCCAAGGGAAAATAGACCAAAAATAGTTGGAAACTAAATAATGTCATACTAAAGAATGATGGGGTAAAACAGCAAATCATAGACATAATTAATAACTTCACCCAAGAAAATGACAATAATGAGACATCATACCAAAATGTGTGGGATATAGCCAAAGCAGTAATAAGGGGAAAATTTCTATTTCTAGAGGCATACTTGCATAAAATAGAGAAAGAGAAGGTCAATGAATTGGGCTTACAACTGAAAATGCTAGAAAAGGAACAAATTAAAAACCCCCAGACAAACACAAAACTTGAAATTCTAAAAATAAAAGGAGAAATTAATAAAATTGAAAGTAAAAAACGATTGAATTAATTAATAAAACTAAGAGTTGGTTCTATGAAAAAACCAACAAAATAGACAAACCCTTAGTAAATCTGATTAAAAAAAGGAAGGAGGAAAAGCAAATTGTTAGTCTTAAAAATGAGAAGGGAGAATCGCCACTAATGAAGAGGAAATTAGAACAATAATTAGGAGTTACTTTGCCCAAGTTTATGCCAATAAATTTGATAACTTAAATGAAATGGAAGAATACCTTAAAAAATATAGCTTTCCCAGATTAACAGACGAAGAAGTAAATGGTCTAAATAGTCCCATTTCAGAAAAAGAAATAGAATAAGCTATTAACCAACTCCCTAAGAAAAAAATCGCCAGTAACCAGATGGATTTACATGTGAATTCTACCAAACATTTAAAGAACAACTATCCCCAATGTTATATAAACTATTTGAAAAAAATAGGGACTGAAGGAGTCCTACCAAATTCCTTTTATGACAGAGACATGGTACTGATCTCTAAACCAGATAGGTTGAAAACAGAGAAAGAAAATTATAGACAAATCTCCCTAATGAATATTGATACTAAAATGTTAAATAAAATATTAGCAAAAAGACTACAGAAAATCATCCCCAGGATAATATACTAAGACCAACTGGGATTTATACCAGGAATGCAGGGCTGGTTCAATATTAGGAAAACTATTAGCATGATCAACCATATCAATAACCAAATTAACAAAAATCATATGATCATCTCAATAGATGCAGAAAAAGCATTTGACAAAATCTAGCATCCATTCCTACTAAAAATGGGACTATTCCTTAAAATAATCAGGAGCACATATTTAAAACCTTCAGTAAACATCATATGTAATGGTGATAAATTGGAACCTTTCCCAGTAAGATCAGGAGTGAAACAAGGTTGAACACTATCACTATTACTATTCAATATTGTATTAGAAATGCTAGCTTCAGCAATGAGTTGAGAAAGAGGTTAAAAGAATTAGAGTGGGTAATGAGGAAAGCAAACTCACTCTTTGCAGATGACATGATGGTATACTTAGAGAATCCCAAAGATTCTGCTAAAAAGCTATTAGAAATAATTCATAACTTTCGCAAAGTTACAGGATACAAAATAAATCCACATAAATCCGTAGCATTTTTATACATTACCAACAAAATCCAACAGCAAGAGATACAAAGAGAAATTCCATTCAAAAAAAAAACTGTCGATAATATAAAATATTTGGGAATATATCTACCAAAGGAAAGTCAGGAATTATATGAGCAAAATTACAAAACACTTGCCACAAAAATAAAGTCAGATTTAAATAATTGGAAAAATATTAAGTATTCTTGTATAGGCCGAGCTGGGGACACCGATGCATTGTTGGAGTTTTGAAAGAATCCAACCATTCTGAAGAGCAATCTGTAATTATGCCAAAAAAAAAAAAAAAATGATCAAATTGTGCATACCCTTTAATCCAGCAGTGATACTACTGGGCTTATGTCCCAAAGAAATGCCAAAGAAGGGAAAGGGACCTGTATGTGCCAAAATGTTTGTGGCAGCCCTTTTTGTAGTGTCTAGAAACTGGAAAATAAATAGATGCCCATCAATTGGAGAATAATTGGGCAAATGATGGTATATGAATGTTATGGAATACTATTGTTCTATAAGAAATGACCAGCAGGATGAATACAGAGAGGGTTGGAGAGACTTACATGAACTGATGCTGAGTGAAATGAGCAGAACCAGGAGATCATTATACACTTCAACAACAATACTATGTGAGGATGTATTCTGATAGAAGTGGATATCTTCGACAAAGAGAAGATCCAATTCAGTTCCAATTGATCAGTGATGGACAGAATCAGCTACACCCAGAGAAGGGACACTGGGAAATGAGTGTAAACTGTTTGCATTTTTGTTTTTCTTCCCAGGTTATTTTTACCTTCTGAATCCAATCTTCCTTTGCAACAACAACAACAACAACAAATTGGTTCTGCACACATATATTGTATCTAGGATATTCTGTTTAATATGTATGGGAGTGCCTGTCATCTAGGGGAGGGGGTGGAGGGAAGGAGGGGAAATTTTGGAACAAAAGGGAGTGCAAGGGATAATGTAAAAAATTACCCATGTATATGTACTGTCAAAAAAATTATAATTATAAAATTAATAAAAAATAAAATAAAATAGGGGAGAAAGAAAGATGGTTTGGGGATTGGAGATGTGAGAGAAAGAATGGGCAAGATTATCACTAAAATAGAAAATTAGGAAGAGCTTGCACAGTAGAGGATAGACAAAGAAGTAGAACATATATATGTACATGTATATATATATTTACATAAAATACATACACATACACACACGAACATGGTTGAGTATAGAAATCTATCTTAACCAACATGGAAGTAGGAAAAGGGGAAATATGAAGAATAATGTGATGAAAGGAGAGGGATGATGGAAGCCTATTGTATTATAAAAATTGATGAACTCTTTCCAAAAATCCTAGGAAAATCTATAATTGCTGATGCAAAGTGAAGTGAGAAGAATTAGGTGATTGTTTATGGTAACAGCAATATTCACTGATACTTGATTGTGAAAGACTTAGCAACACTGATCAATATAATGAATCAAGATAATTTGGAAGGAATTATGATGAAAATTGTTATCTACATCCAGAGAGAGAAGTAGCAAACTATGGGTGCAAATTGAAGAATAATTATCTCCCTTTAACTTTTCTAATTTTATTGAAACATGACCAATATGTAAATAGATTTTTGCTAGATTTCACATGTGTCTGTGTATCATATTATTTGCCTTCTTAGTGGGTAAAAGAAGATCTAGAGGAGTGGAAAGACTATGATACTCAAAATTTAAGATAAAAAAAATTAAAAACATATAGGAACTTAGTCTGGAAATATTGTTCCTGGTAAGCAGTATATAAGAGGCTTAAAGGCAAATTAAAAACCTATAAGCTTCATTTAGCTAAATTTTATGTCTCATAAAAGCCTTCTAGAGACCCAAACTCTCCTTTTGGAGGGAAATATTGTATAAAGATAAGATTATGAGAATTTACCTTATGTAAAGAGAACAAATAAGTGATTTTCTTTTTACTGATGTATTCACTTTTTAATCAATATTTTTACTAGAATTTTTGCTCAATAACCTTGTCCCTCCTTCATTTTATCTCTCCATGGATTTGTATTAGGATACTATTTGTTTTAAATAAAAAATTTTGGTTCATGGAATAGTTGCTTTAGTTTAAAAAAAAATGCAAATTTGCAGCTAAATGTCCTTTCAATATTTGGTAGAATTCACTTGGGCTTTGCTTTCCTGGTTTTTTTTTTTTTTTTTAATTTGCCCATTGAGAATAATGAGTGATTTATGACAATAAATTTTTGATAACAGATTATTTAATTTACCCATTTCTTATTTTGATAAAATAAGAACTTGTATAAACACATATCAAGTATATTTGTCATCATTTTAAAAGGCATAACAAGAGACAAAATCATTGCTAACAATTTCTTTTATTTAGTTTTAGTTTATTTTGAATTATTCTTTTTCATATTTTATTATTGTGAAGTCCGAGTTAGCTCTCCATTGACCTCAGGATCAGCCAGAGTCAGGATTAGCAAAAGTTCTTCATCTTTAGGGGGAGAAGTAAAGGAGACAGACAAACCTCCATGAGGCTCACCACCAACCTCCCTTCTCTTCATTGTCCTCCTCCAAAGTGATTTGTCTTATTCCACCCCCTAAATTCCTCCTACAATTATCTGTATACACCAAAAGATGGAGCCAGCACAGAATAGTGAGAAGGGCCATTTTCCAAGCATATGCTAATAGAGTATTGTCCAATAGATAATTAGTCTTAAGTGCTTGGTTGTCTGATTCCAGTGTACCTAGTCAGAGTTTCAGCCCTTTACAGATTATGATTTGATTTACCTGCAAACAACTATAAAATAACAACTCAAAATTAGTTCTTTAAGAGTAGAATAAAAAAAAAAAAAAGGGTAAAACAAATCTTCCAAAGCAATCTAGCTTAGAAGGTTGCCTCACTCAGATTGATCTCACTCAGATAAAGGTGGAGTGTAGTCCAATGCATGTCACAACTGGGCAAACCAGCAGCAGGCTGCTTCTCAGCAAGTTAGTGGCCCAAGGACAGCAATACAAATCCTGAATGCATTTGGTCAGTAGCAAAGCTCCATGTCCCTATCTCAAAAAACTTTGGAGAGTGCCCTCTCCACTTCAGTAGTAAAGCTAAACTTTAACATAAAATTGAAAGTCACTAAATAGGCTAGAAAAATAAACAAAACCAAAAATAAAACCTAACCATAAAAAAAGTTACTGCTGTGACAGAGATCAAAATTAAAATTAAAAAGAGGAGAACAGTGTCAAATGGCTACATGTCAAGCCTCAAAGAAAAAAATATGAATTGCTATCAGCTTCCTCTCTCCCCCACCACAAACCAAAATAAAATTGGAAGAGCAGAAAAAGAATTCTAAAATATCAAATAAGAGAGATAAAAGGAAAATTAAGAAAAGAAATGACATTGATGCAAAAACAATCATGAAAAAACAGTTGACAGCTTATTCAAGAAAGGACAAAAATAGGAATATATGTACAAAAGTTCACTAGGAAAAAAAAAACTTCTTAAGAAGAGGGCATAAGTACAAGTAAACTTTGATGGGATGATATCCAAAACTCCCTAGAAACAGACCAGACCTAAAATTATATTATAGTTTTATATATATATATATATATATATATAAATATATAATATATATATCATATATAAATGCAACATATATATTATAATATATTATATATAATAATATATGATATATAACATAATATATGATATATAATGATATAATATATAAAATAAATAATATATGATATATAATATATAAATATATAATACAGTATATGATAATATGAATATATCCATATTTATTATATAGAAAAGGTCTGTTGGATATGGACCACAACATAGTTTTTCCACCTTTTTTTGTTGTTGTTTAATTTCTTTCTTTTTGATCTGATTTTTCTTGTGCAGCATGACAAATGTGGAAATATCTATAGAAGATTGTACATGGTTAATGTATATTGGATTAATTGCTATTTAGGGGAGGGGTGGGGGGAAGAGAGTGAGAACAAAATTTGGAAAACAAAGTTTTGCAAGAATGAATGTTACAAACTATCTTTGCATGTATTTTGAAAATAAAAAGATATTTAAAAAACTGAGATAATTTCTTGTAACCCTTTAGACATGCTATAATTCTATGTTGTAATACTATATTATAACAAGTTATTACTTCTGAAAATTATTTATTAGGAAGTATTGGTATATTCAATTATACATTTTATAAATAATAGCTTGTTTATTAGTTATTCATAAAAACAACCCTCACTGGGCATAGAGCTCTATAAGAAAGAGAAGGCATAAGAAAGAAAAAGGGCATAGAGTCTATAAGAAAGTAGGGGAAGAGGGAAATAAAAGAAGGGTGATATTGATAGAAGGGAGGATAGATCGAAGGAGGCAGTGGTCAGAAACAACACACTGGTGAAGAAGGAAAGATAGAGTGAAAAAAGGATAGAAAAAAGGGAAATACACAGTTAGTAATGATAATTGTGAATTTGAATGGAATATCCTTCCCATCAAACAGAAGCTGATAGCACAGTGGCTTAAAATTCTGACTCCTACACCATATTATTTATAAGAAACACATTTAAGCAGAGAGACATACACAGAATATAGGTAAGGGGCTAGAACAGAATCTATTATGCTTCAGCTAAAGTAAAAACAGCAAGGATAGTAATTATTATCTCTGACAAGACAAGCAAAAATAAACCCAATTTAAAAAGGTAAGAAAAGCAGAAATATAAAAAAATCCTTTTCAGATCATAATGCAATAAAATTATATTCAATAAATGTTCATGGAAAGAGAATAAAAATTGATTGGAAACTCATCTAACTTTAAAGAATGTATGGCTCAAGGAACAAATTGTATAAAAAATCATTTCATTAAAAAGAATGAGAACAATGAGACAGCATATTAACATTTTTGGGATGCAGCCAAAGCAGTACTTGGGGAAAATTTATACACTATATGCTTACATTAGTAAAATGGAGAAAGATCAGAACAATGAACTGCACATGAAACTAAAAACAAATAACCAAAAAGAATTAAAAATCCATAATTAAACACCAAATTGAAAACATTAATAAAATCAACAGTAAAAAGAGTTTGAACTCATGAATAAAACTAGGACCTGGTTTTATGAAAAAACAAAACAAAACAAAACAAAACAAAACAAAACAACAAATTAAAATAAATGAACCATTGGTTAATTTGATTTACAAAATGAAGAAAACCCAATTATCAGTATCAAAAAGTGAAAAGGGTAAAATCACCACCAACAAAGAGAAATTTAAATGATTATTAAGAGATATTTTGCCCAATATATACCAAATAAATCTGACTATTGAAGGAAAATTGATGTATATTCACAAAAATACAAATTGCTCAGATTAACAAAAAGGGAAATTGATTATTTAAATAACTCTGTCTTAGAAAAGCAAATTGAAGAAGCCATCAATAAATTACCTAAGGAAAAAATCCCTAGGGCCAGACAGATTCACAAGTGAATTCTACCAAATATTTGAAGAACAACTAATTGTAATACTATATAAGCTATTTGGAAAAGTAGGTAAAGGAGTTCTACTAAAAATTTTTAATAGAACAAATATGGTGCTGATATACAAAACAGGAAGACTGAAAAGAGAGAAAAAATATATAAAATGAGGAGGTTACAGCAATATATCACAAGTATCATACACAATGATCAGGTGGAATTTAAAACAGGAATATAGTAATATTGGGAAAACTATCAACACAATTGACCATATTAGTTACAAAACTAAAGAAATCATATATCGTCTCAATGGATGCAAAAAACCTTTTTGACAAAATACACTACCCTTTTGTATTAAAAACACTTCGCAGTTTAGGAATAAATGGAGCTTTCCTTGAAATTATTAGTAGTATCTATTTAAAATCATCTGCAAGCAAGATCTATTATGGCTATAAACTAGAAGCCTTACCAGTAAGATCAGAAATGAAACAAGGATGCCCATTACTACCAAAAATTATTCAAAATTGCACTTGAAGTGTTAGCTATAGCAATAAGAGAAGAAAAAGAAATTGAAAGAATTAGATATTATTATATGCTTAGAGAATCAACTAAAACCTAATTGAAATAAGTAACGACTTTAGCAAAGTTGCAGAATATTGAAAAAACCCACATTAACTATCAGCATATCTAATTGCCAACAAAGTCCTTAGGAGCAAGAAATAGAAAGATATATTCTATTTAAAATAATTGTAGATAATACAAAGTATTTGGGAGTTTATTGGCCAAGATAAATCCAGGCATTGTATTAAAATTTTTTTTCACACAAATAAAGTCATATCTAATCATATTATATCTAAACAATTGGGAAAATACCAATTACTCATGAATAGATCACTCCAATATAATACAAATGACAATTCTACCTAAATTAATTTACTTGTTGCCATTTAAATTCCCAAAAATTCTTCTATAGAGCTAGAAAAAAATTAATGACAAAATTCATCTGGTAGAACAAAAGTTCAAGAATGTCAGGGAACTACCAAAGGTTTCATGATGTAAAATGCTAAGCACATTCAGAAGAAAAATTGTAGTTTGTAGCATACTTTTTTCTACTTTATTTTTCATGTTTTTTTAAAAACTTTGATTTGTTTCTTCTTTCATAACATGATTAATATAGAAATGCATTTTATGTTATTGCACATATATAATTTATATCATGCTTGCTGTTTAAGGAAGGAGTGGAGAAGGGAGGCAGAAAATTTGGAACTTGAAATTACAAAGAAATAATGTTTAAGATTTTTACAAGTACTTGGGAAAATAAAATACTATTAAAATTATCAGGGGATTTATTGAAAAAAATGTATAGGAAGTTGGTCTAGTCATACCAGATGTCAAACTTGTTATTAAAACAATTTTGTTGTAATCATCAAAACAAAATTGTATTGGTAAAGAAATAGAATGGTAGATCAGTGAATTAGATTAGATACACAATACCTAGTAGTAAATGACTGATCTTGCTTGCAGATGATTTTAAATAGATACTACTAATAATTTCAAGGAAAGCTCCATTTATTCCTAAACTGCAAAGTGTTTTTAATACAAAAGGGTAGTGTATTTTGTCAAAAAGATTTTTCTGCATCCATTGAGATGATAAAGATTAGTAAATACTAAAGAAGGGAAAGGGACCTGTACGTGCCAAAATGTTTGTGGCAGCCCTTTTTGTAGTGGCTAGAAACTGGAAAATGAATGGATGCCCATCAATTGGAGAATAGGTAAATTATGGTATATGAATGTTATGGCATATTATTGTTCTGTAAGAGATGACCAACAGGATGAATACAGAGAGGCTTGGAGAGATTTATATCAACTGATGCTGAGTGAAACAAGCAGAACTAGGAGATCATTATACACTTCAACAATAATACTGTATGAGGATGTATTCTGATGGAAGTGGATATCTTCAACATAGAGAAGAGCTAATCCAATTCCAATTGATCAATGATGGACAGAATTAGCTACATCCAGAAAAGGAACACTGAGAAATGAGTGTAAACTGTTTGCATTTTTTGTTTTTCTCCCCAGATTATTTTTACTTTCCAAATCCAATGCTTCCTTTGCAGCAACAACAACAACAACAAAATTTGGTTCTGCACATATATATTGTACCTAGGATATACTATAACATATTTAATATGTATGGGAGTGCCTGCCATCTAGGGGAGGGGATGGAGGGAAAGAGGGGAAAAAATCGGAACAGAAGGGAGTACAAGGGATAATATTGTAAAAAATTACCTATGCATATGTACTGTCAAAAAAAGTTATAATTATAAAATTAATAATAAAAAAAAAGAAACTATACCCAAAGGACTATAAAACTGTGCATACTCTTTCATCCATCAATACCACTATTAGGTCCATATCCCAAAAAGATTTAAAAGAATGGGGGGAGGGGATGACCTCTTTGTGCACAAATATTGCTAGCAGTTCTAGAAATTGAGAGGATTCACTGGGGATTGATTAAACAAAGTGTGGCATATGATTAATGTTGTGATGAAATACTGTTGTGTTAAAATAAATGGTAAACAAGATGATTTAAAAAAACAAACAAACAAACAATCCTAAACTGATCATAAACTGATGCAAAGTAAAGTGAACAGAACCAGAACATTGTACACAGAAACAATATTGTATGATAACCAATTGTCAATGACTTAGCTATTCTGAACAATGCAATGGTCCAAGACAAACAATTGTCAAATGATGAAAAATGCCATCTTCTTTCAGAAAAAAAGAGCTGATAGAGTGTGAATGCAAGTCAAAAAATTCTGTTTTTCATTATCTTAATTTTTTTGATGAGGGCTTCTGTTTTCTTTTATAACATATGTAATATAGACACATGTTTTGTAATAATATAACTGATATAAAATTGCTTACTGTCATGCCAGGAGGCAAGGGAGGAAGAGAGAAGACAGAGAATTTGGATGTCAAATGAAAAAAAATAATAATATAAAAGTTGTTATTATTTATAATTGGGAAAAAATAAAATAATATTTAAACAATAATTTTAAAGAAAAAATGAAATTAGCTCATCATTCATAAGCATTGTTAATTAAACTATTTTATTCATCTATTATTTGTTTTTAGTTTTGGTTATACCTAATTTGATTTTGGGAATTTCTATTTTTTTATTGGAGAATATCTGGTTTACTCTTTTATTCATTTTAAAATTATATATATTTAAATTAATTGATCTATTCTTTATTCTTTTTTCTATTTATTGATAAGATAATTTAGAGTTAAGGATATTCATTAAAGACTTGCTTTGACTTTATTCCTGAAAATATTGACATGATATTTTATTTTTGCAACTATCCATAAAATTCTTGTTTTTATCATCTGTTTTTGACCCTTCTTGGGGATTATGTTATTTAGTCACATATAAATTTGATTCTTTCTTCAAATGCCCTTATGGATTGCAGTTTAAATGTATTATTATCAATAAAATACTGCCCCAACACTTCTCTTTTAAGAATTATGAAGTTTATATGTCTTAAAACTTCACTACCTTTGAAATATGGGTGAGACAAAGCTGGAAAATATTTATTTCTTTTTATCTTCATTTAGTGATTACCAGATTGCAATGATATTTAATTTTTTCTAGGATTATATTCAGGTTCAGATACATTGAGGAACTTATTATAATTTTGGTTTCAATTTCTCCCTTTAACTCAATTGGATTTTTCGTCAAAAAGTCAGATGCTATATTATTAGCTGCAAATGCTGATATTATTTCATTACCTATGATGTTTTTAAACATAATGTGGTTTTAATTGCTTATATATTAAAGCCATATTCATTTTTATAGTTATCTTGCTTGTGATCATGTTTGCCAAATTCACTTCTTTATATGTTTATGAAATTTAATTACTTTGGGTTTAGCTCCTCATTTTCAGTCTCTGAATTTTTGTGATTAATACATATACACATATAGGTTGTGTTTCATTAATGTATAATATATTTCATATATATATATATATATTTTTATGTTTCATGTACATAACTTCATAATATGTTTCTAATATACTCTGCTCCCTTTCTCTGTGTATGGTTGAATTCAATACACTTAATTTCATGGTTATTATACATTTTTAACTTCCATTTTATCCTTTTATTAGTATTCCTTCTTTCCCATCCCCCCTTTTTAAAAATTTATTTTCACTAACGTTTATTTCCTTTGAAATCTTACGTATTCCATGTTTTTATTTTATTTTTATTTTTATTTTATTTTTTATTTTATTTTTTTTGCTGAGGCAATTGGGGTTAAATGACTTGCCCAGAGTCACACAGCTAGGAAGTGTTAAGTGTCTGAGACCAGATTTGAAGTCAGGTCCTCCTGACTTCAGGGCTGGTGTTCTATTCACTGTGCCACCTAGCTGCCCCCCCCCTTTTTTTTTCAAACAAAAAATAGAGTGCATAAAACACAGAAAAGGGATGAATACTAGCAATGGATAATTGGAGTTTTCTGATTATAATTATTTACCTTTAATTTCTTCACTCGGCTCAATAATTCTTACATTTCTTGCTCTGCCTTTAACCGCTCTATCATTCCTTCATAATTTCAGTTTCTTAAAATAAGTATTCTGTTTTTGACTTTTTAATATATACATTTCCCTGACTTGTTGCTGAATTTACTATATTTCTTTTAAAAAATATTTGCTTGAATGTTTTCCCAAGATCTTAGTTCTGATAAGTGTTAGGTTCATAAGATTCTTGTTCTCCAGTTCCCTAACTCCATGTTTGTATATTATTTTTTCTGGCATGCTTCAAATCTTAAAAAATAGTAAAAATAGTAAATTCATTTCCTCCTCCTCTTCCTCCTTCTCTTCTTTTTCATTTTCTTCCTCCTCTTCATTCTCCTCCCCCTAATTCTCCTCCTCCTGCTCTTCTTTCTCCTTCTTTTCCTCTTCCTTTTTTTTTTCTTTCACGTTCTCTCATTTTGTTTTTCTTTTTTTTACCTGTGGGACCTAAATTCTTTTTGCAAGAATGTGAATATTTGGTCATAATTTTTATCTTTATGATTATTTAAATAAATTTACTTTTCTAAATGCCTCTTAATGCCTATGTTTATATCCCAAAGATTCTACCTATTTCTGTTTGTCCTCTATTATATTAAAGAATGCCTCTTGCTATTTACCATTTTGTAAGATAATTTTTTCGTGGTTATACTTTTTTTTTTTGCCTTTTGGCATATCACATCCCAAGATGTCCCTTCCTTTATGGTAATTGAAGTTTTTTTTGTTTTTTTTTTTGTTATCATTATTGTGATTCTATGGGTGTTAGGTAGCACAAAGGATGTAGTGCTGGACTTGGAGTCATGAAAAACTGAGATCTGGCCTCAGACATTTACTAGCTGATCTATCAAGTAATTATTTTTCTGTATGTAAGAGAATTCAGACCATTCTCCTGTATTATTATGTAATATGTTTTATTTTCCCCTAATTTTTAACTGGACAGCAGCAACAACAATAACAATTATTATTCATTAGGATTTGAATTCTTAATTGCATTCAATATTTTTCTTTAATTGGGAAACTAGATTTGGGCTATGCCATTCCTTATTGTTTCCCATTTGGATTTTCTTTTAGGATGTGATGAATAACTTTTTTCTCTTGTTATTTCACTCTCTGCCTCTAAATGCTCAGGAAAGTTTATTATTATTATTATTATTATTATTATTATTATTTGCAATTATGTCAAACATTTCCATGTTAGTCATTTTGTACAAGAAGACTCAACGGTAGGGCAGCTAGATTGTATAGTGGATAGAACATCAGCCCTGGAGTCAGGAAGACCTGAGTTCAAATCAGATCTCAGTCATTTGACATTCTTACTCACAGTTTTTCATCAAAAAAAAATTAATTTTTTTGAAATATGGCATACAGTTGTTGATTTATTCATGTTATTCACTGAATACAATGATTCTTAAATTCTCTCCCATTGGTCCATTATTAATTCAAGCAACATCCAACAATATTTCATTTTAATTCATAACTTCTGGCCTTCTCACAGATTTACTTGACATTAGGACCAGGGGCTTGCATTGGAATCTATACTTTACCTGCCCATTCTTTTTTTTCCCTCTGAGGCAATTGGGGTTAAGTGACTTGCCCAGGATTATACAGCTGGATGCTCATTGTTTTTAGAAAATTCTAGCTATTCTTTTTTTCACTTTTTACTGACAAGTCAATTTTCACTGACATCATCATCATGACCTTGACTCCTAATCTCTTGAATATACTTCAAGTTCTGAAAACATAATCCAATTAACTTTTCCATTTATCCTAAAAGAAGTTTGTTAGGAGACTCACAAATGGGCCTTTGTCATCATTATTTCTTCTTCTTCTTCTTCTTCTCTTCCTCCTCCTCCTCCTCCTCCTCCTCCTTTTCCTCCTCCTTTTCCTCCTCCTCCTCCTCCTTTTCCTCCTCCTCCTCCTCCTCCTCTTCCTCCTCCTCCTCCTCCTTCTTTTTTTCCTCTTCTTCCTCCTCCTCCTCCTCCTTCTCCTCCTCTTCCTCCTCCTCCTCCTCCTCCTCTTTTTTTCTTTACCCCCCTCTCTCTGTCCCTCCTTTTTGTCTCTGTGTCTCTGTCTTTGTCTCTATTTCTCTCTCCCTCTCTCTTCCTCCACCATCCCAGTAAATTTTTGGACTAAAGTGTTGTTTCTTGGCCATTAATCTCCTGTTTATTATTTTATCTTCTTAGAATATATGATCTTTGAGGACAATGACTATCTTTGAGTTTTTATTTATATCTTCAGAGTTTAACACATAATAAGTGATGATTAATTGCTTTTTAATTTAGTTATTCAGAGATACAATAAAACCAGTTCCTCCTTAGAATATTTAATTGTAAGGAGATCAATTAATATATTGCAACTGTTCTATCAAAATTTTGATGAAACATTTTCCCCAGAAATGACAAAATCTCTTTCAACTCTAAATCAATACTGTTATAGGATAAGGGAGCTATCACATTTATTCTTTATGATCCAAACTTAAGATAAATGATATTAAATAAAACAAAAATTAGAAGAATCTTTAGACTAGATTAACTATGCACAAATAAAGTCCATGTAAATGTGATATGAATTTGAGGATGTTTAGGTATTGTGTCACACAATATTTGAAAAGAAAGAGAAAATACTTAAATATTTGAGAGAGTTAGGTGGGACAGTGAGGAGACTCTGGGCAAGTCACCAAACTCTGTTTCCCTCATTTTCTTAATCTGTAAAATTACCAGACAAGAAAATGGCAAATCATTCCACTATTTTTCTCAAAAAAGAAAACAAAAAAACAAATGGGGTCACAAAGAGTTACAATTGAAATAACCAAACAATAGCAGAAAGCCTGGGAAAGATTATAGGTTTAGGATTTAAAGAAGGAAATTGAGTAGCCACTCCAGAAGAGTGGGAAGCCTTTTTTTCCAGGAGTAAATCTATTTTATTTTTGGATATCTTTAATTCTTAGGAAGTTGCACCCTTTCCCCACCTTCCCCTCCGTACAACAAGCATAACCTCTTTGGAACTTGAGCTGCCATTTTTAGTATAACTCACTTAAAATGATTTAGAAACAAACAAATCCCATCTCTCTCGGAAAATTCATACTTGAAAGAACTGAAAACACAATGAAAATAAATATTCACTGGACTCATCATTTAAGTATCTTTTAAAAAATAATAAGCCAAGTGAATTCAATTCAGCTGACTCAGTTTACCCTTGCTAGTAGTCAGATAAAATTGAATCCTTTATTATGCTTAAGAGTTAGGCTTTGATGGAAGTTAGGTAGACATTTTCAAGTAGTGTCACTAGGAGTTGTAAATTAAGTACTGATTAGTTTGATTCTTCTCCCATTGTGTTTTGAGTAACTCTTCCCAGTGTGGTATTCTCTAGTATTAATATAGGAGAGCTGGAAAGCAAGCAGTGCTAGGCCAAAGGAAACCCATCTTCTAGTGCATAAGGAATACATTCAGATACATTCCCTGCAGTGTGGTTTGCTTGGGATTAATGTACTTCAAAGGCAAGGCTATCCTTACCAGCTGGAAACGACTTCATAGAGAGAAGGTTTGTGTCAAAAGCTATCCAGAGATTTCAGGCTCCCTTGTAGAACTTGACATTTTATAATAGTGAAAATGAAGTCAAAAGTCATATACAATATGTCTCTTTAGCAAGCATGTCATGAAAATCAGAAATAATCAAAACACTTAGAAGTTTCAGGTATATATATCTTTCCTTAATACATTTCATGGTGCCCAAAGGATATGATATGAGAGGGTATCTAATATAGCTCTCTGATTTTATTGATAAGGAGACTGATGCCCAAAGAGCTTAAACAAACTTGTCCAAGATCACTTGGGTTATCAAAAATATAATGTGAATCTAATTCTAAATTTACTATTCTTTTTTTTTTTTTTTTTTTTTTTGCATATTGATCAGAATACAGCATATAACAGAAACTAGGTGGGGGGGGAGGCAATTGTGGAATAAAGCCTAGGTAGATAGTCTAGGTTAAGTCCTGCCTATGACGCATAACCTGTGTTTTCTGAGTATGTAACTTAATCATTCAAGGAACTGGGAAACATTTTAGTACTCTAAGTTGCTGATCTATATTGTGAAATCTCCTTCTGCAATAGGAAATCCCTATATTATTGAAATCTCCAGTTTAGGTCAAAAAGTGGTTGAGGGGAAAAAGAAGAGGAACCTAGGCAGGCCTGGAAATATTTGTTTTTATTCTCCACTCTACTATAGATTCTTAAGGGTGATTCTGAACAATTTCACAGCTTCTCTATGTCCAATTTACTCACTAAGTTAATGGCCATAATATTGTTTTCTTCTGTAGAAGCAACAGATGGACAGGAGGAGTGACATGGACCTTGAATTCCACATCTGTGAATTTGAAATCACATGTATCATATTCCTTCCATGTCTTCTACATTCCACAAAAGTGAAGTACCATATGCTGTGTAGCTACATAATATGAGATTCTGTTTATAGTAACAAGAAAATATAAGGTATTTAATTTTGTATTTTGTAGACAGAATATCTAGGAAAGCACTTGTTTTCCTTTTTTCTTCATCAGTATATCTTTGTAGACTTTTTCTCACTTAACATACTTTTATGGAACAATCATCAGGAATATTTAATGAAACCTCATGTTTTATTAGTATTATATGAACAATAAAATGTAGCAAACATATCATTCTGGGAGAAGACTTTTCTAATAATCATAATGTCAATTATTTTACCTGTTACTCTCTCTCTCTTTCTTCCTTCCTCTTTCCTCCTCTCCCCCTTTCTTTCCTTCCCTCACCCTCTTATATCTTCCTTTTAACCTTCCTCCTTCTCTCTCTCTCTCTGCCTCTTTCTCCCTCCTTCTTTCCTCCTCTCTCCCTTTCTTTACCTCCCTCACCCTTTTCTCTCCCTCTCCTAACCTTCCTCCTTCTCTCTCTTTTTTCTTTTTCTCTCCCTCTCCTAACCTTCCTCCTTCTCTCTCTTTTTTCTTTTTCTCTCCCTCCCTCTCCTTCTCCCTCCCTCCCTCCTTCTCTTCTCTCTCCTTCTCCCTCCCTCCCTCCTTCTCTTCTCTTCTCTTCTCTTCTCTTCTCTTCTCTTCTCTTCTCTTCTCTTCTCTTCTCTTCTCTTCTCTTCTCTTCTCTTCTCTTCTCTTCTCTTCTCTTCTCTTCTCTTCTCTCTCTCTCTCTCTCTCTCTCTCTCTCTCTCTCTCTCTCTCTCTCTCTCTCTCTCTCTCTCTCTCTCTCTTATCATTCTCTTCTCTTTCCATTTTAGAAAACTAGAGATACCACTGCTGTTTTTAAAGGGGTGACTATGACATAGAATCTCAAGAGATCCCCCGACACCTTGTCCATGGAAATTAGTGCCAGATGCTCTTATCTGCCCTATATTCACTCTTGACTCTCATTTGAACTGAGACATCTGGCACTGGGTAAATGTTACCCTGACTTTATTGCTCCCTGAACTTCCCTTTCTTTAACATGATTGGATTCAGCCTTAGTTGAAAAGAAATTTACTTGGATACGCAAGTCATCTTTCACTTAAAGTTGCTCACCTAATTTGTCTATTTGTTAGCACCCTAGATAGCTGATATCATAAGATTACTATGATGGAGACCTGGAGTAATAAGGGTATGTACCATCTATCTCTATATCACCAAAATTGTTTTACTTTAGGTCAATATTCTTGTACACTTGTCAGAAAGTTTTGAAAGTGTAGTCAAATACAACTGATTTGTTTGAAAGAATTTATTTATCTTCCCCTTCTTTGAAGTTTCTTTGCTCAGTTACCATTTGACTTTTGATACATCTGAAGCACAGGGCATAGTTACATCAAATTTGTATTAAAAAGACCAGTTAAATTTTCAGATTACATACCATAGGATGAAAAATAAGATCTAGTGAGGATTTTGAGTTCAATGAGTCCAATGCTTGCTGTTTGCAGATGAGAAGCTGAGATATAGATAATCAATGGGATGCAAAATCCATTCCTGTGATATTTCATATTAGAAGTTTAATGGATTGATTTGGTATAAATTGAGTTAAATAACTTTCCATGAAAGTAGTGGCTCTCTGGGAGCAGAATTTGAATGCAGGTCTTCTTAATTTCAAGATCAGCCTTCTTTCCATGTTGCCATCATAGTGTGGCAAATAAATTTCACCTTGGGGATATAATTGAAGCAGTTTTTTTGGAAGACATATCATAAAATCACTAAATTATGGAGTGTTGCTTGAGAAAGTGGCAACATATAGAAAACCAGATGGGAGACCATACCTAGAATTTTCATTTTGTGTGCATTGCTATATAGGGGGTCTTTCAATGTTGTTCTGAAAGATTGAGTGCAAAACTGATTTTCAGTGTTTAGGACCAACAGAGATCTTTTGGATTTTTGAGTCATCGACAACGGGAATATTATGTAACGCTCCCTACCACCTCCTCCTTGCTTGGGAATTCTGAAATAGCAACATGCAAGAGAGGGTGGTAAGATTGTCTAATATTTAACAGTGAGGCAAAGCTGCTTTACATTCCTTTCTGTGGTGGCAAATTATTTTGGGAGAGGAGTTATAATTGACATCTTCACTGCAATAAGCCTATATTTTAGCTGAATTTAACTCCCTCTCCTCATGCCAAACAAATCTAGTGTTTTTATGGAACAATGCTGACTTCTCCCTGGAGTGAGGAAATACATGCAGATAAGCTACTTGTCCTCTGGCAGACCTCTGTCTTGGTGGAATGGACAGAAGAACTTGCCAAATCTCCTTGTTCAGATATGCACCTATCACATTAGTCACTTGCTTATGTCAGATGCTCTGAGTAAATACCTGGAATTCCACCAAATAGGTAAAAGTGTCCCATTCTCGATTTCCTCCTTACTAATATTATTAATTTATGTGATGGAAATCAGGTTAATTAATGTAAGAAGAAAAAAAGTTGTTTTCTTCTTCAGAAAGGAGAAATGGAAGGGAAAGGAAGATAATACTACAACTAGCAATAGCTATAATAACTAGAATTTATAATGTTTTAATTTTTGCAAAGTGTTTTCAAATTTATTATTCAATCTGATCTTCATATCTACCTTGTAAGGTAGGTAGAATTATTATCTCCATTTTTTTTTCAGATGAGGAAACACTGAGCTGAGGAAATGTTTAAAATGGTATTTGAATTCACATCTTCTTTTCTCTAAATCCAGTACTATATCCACTGTACCACCTACCTGACTCTGAATATTTACCTTATATGAACACCAAATGCAAACTCTAAAAATTATTTAATGAGTGGGAAACAACATCTATTTGTGAAATATTTTTTATTAGAAGTCTATATTAGAAGAAAATATTTTATATTAGAAGACTGGTGTAGCTTAAGTTCTATATATGAGGAGGCAAGCTTTAATAACTGAAATGCTCTAACAAAATTTTAGATGACTAATAAAATGACTGAAAAAGAATTCTACAGTGGGAAATCACCTTAAAAAGTGTGTTAATTCCAAAAGTTAGAAAAAAAAGATAGAAAAATAATTTTTTACACAACTGGCTGAGAATAATGTGGTAAATATAAAAAGATCAGAGAAATATTTAAAGGAATATGAGCACTTAAGTATTCAATTACTACAATTTAGATTCATTTTAGTTATATTTTCAAAGACATCCAAAGTTAAAAGAAGCATGGAGGAGGGGGTAAAACAAAACAAAAGAATATTAAAAAAATCTATTTTTAACTAAGAAAACCATAAAACATAGACTTCATGCTGGAAAGTATGAAATTCAGTACTTTAGTAAAGAACATTTAATTGTTTAATCTAATCTGCTTGCTAACAGAAACTCTGCAATTCACCAGATTCTTAAAAGTCTGATTTTTACCTTGAATATTTCTTGACATATCTTGAACTTATTCAACTTTGTCTGTAGTTATTAGTATCCTAGGCATCTTTAGAAGGCATTAACAATAATGATGTTAATAATAGCAATAGCTTTACTAACAGCAATAGCTGTTAATATAATAGCTATGCTTAATAATTTACAGAGTTCTTTGTATCCATTATTTCATTTTAATCTCAGAAGAATTCTGTCCAATAGGTAATTTGATGTGGTAGAGCATAAGAGCCAAGTATTTCAAGTCAGAGGTCAAAGTTTGAATCTTTGACCTTGTCTATAATATAAAGGTTTCATTAAATAGTATCTTAGATGCCTTATAACTCTAAAATCAACAGCCCGTTATCCTCACTCTGCAGATTAAGACACTGACTCACAGGAGTCCAAAAATTCTACAGACTGTTATACTGTTATGCCTCAAAACTCCCTAAAAGCAAAGCAAAATAAAACAAACAACAAAAAAAAAATTCCCTATGACTGCTTTCCTCTAGCAAGGAAAGATCTTAAGCTTCATTCTCTGAATTTCTTTCTTAGACTTTCTATATATTTTTTCTTTCATGGACAGAAATTTAAAGACAAAACACATTGTTACTAAGTTCTGTATTTGCCAGTTTAATTTCCCCATAGACCATTCTTCTCCCAGGCAAGAGAAGGCTTTGACTCCTGACTGCTATTCAACCTTAGCTCTTTGCTCTTTAAAAACAGAATTTATGAGGATCGAATTTGTACTGAATACTTACATTTATGCAATAAATATTTCCTGTTAGTAATAGTTCTAGTTTTAGAAGCTATTACTTATTTTTAAATTTATAATTTGTAAAGTGTGTTGCTGTTCAAAATTGTCCAATTCTTTATGACCCCTTGGACCCCATTTTTCATAGGGTTTTCTTGGCAAAGATACTGGAGTGGTTTAGCATTTCCAACTCCAGTAGATTCAGACAAAAAAGGTTAAGCATCATGCAGCTAGTAAATGTCCAAGGCCTGATTTGAATTCATTTTCTTGATTCCAGGTTCAGGACTCTATTCACTGAACCACCAACTTGTTTCTAAAGGTACAACTTTACTTGTCCCTTAGAAATGCTATTATATATATAGTCTTATGTCCTTTTGTAAATACCATCCCAACTTCTACCCACTCTGGGCCAGATTGGCTTCTAAAAAAGAAAACAATTAAATAAAGCCATCTCTAAACAATTATTGCATCTTACAATGTTGTTTTGTGATTTTAATATATAGTTTGGATTCACTCCTATAAATGATGCTCTCACACAATAGTCAAAAGTAAAATTTAATCATACAATGCAAGGAATAGATTGCTTACAGTAAACATCCAATACAACAAATAACACAAAATATTAAAGAAAGGATTAATAATAAGGACAATAGAAAAAGATAAAGAAAGCATCACCAATTCGAGGGAGCACCAACTCTCTTACAATCTCAGCTGGGGAACCCCATTTCAGCAGACTTTGAGTCTCGAATAGAGAGGATTTCCCCAGCAGATTGTCATCTCCGTGGGTGAGGTTCCAAAGAAAATTAGGGCTTGCTAGCTTATGTAGGACTTTAAACAAAGAAGGCATTCAGCTAACTGGTTTAACGATAGAGTTCTGCACATATAGCAGTTACGTCACTTAGGATGCAAGACAGTCAATTCATCAAATGTTTATGTGAAAGATTTATGAGTTGGAGCAAGGAAACATTGTTTTAAATCATATTTTGACAAGGTTATGCAGGAAGAGAGTAGCCACGTCTCTTCAAGCATAAATAGTTCCAGGAGGAGCTAGTTCCCAGAATTGTTATCCAGATCTGTTAGCTTGAGCCAGGTCACTAAGTTCACAGAGCATTCTCACGGGTCTATATCTTAGTTCTTAGTCCTCATATTTTGGAGTGAACTTACTTTATGTAAAGAAGTCTCAATTCTTTATTCAAGTGTATATCACATTCTGTCTTGGGAATTGTTTTTGTTTTTCAGTCATTTCTATTATGTTTGATTCTTTACAACCTCATTTGGGATTTTCTTGGCAGATATACTGGAATAGTTTATAATTTTCTTCTCCAGATCAACTTCCAGAGAAAGAAACTGAAGTAAACTAAAGAAGGTTAAATGACTTGCTCAGGATCACATGGTTAGTTAAGTGTCTGAGGCTAGATTTCAACTCAGGTCTCTAAGTATGGCATTCTCTCCACTGCAAAACTCAGTGACCTCAGAAGTACTGTACATTTTTGTTATGATTAGGAAGGTATATCCTATCCATAGATATGGAACATAGCAGGGTCTTTTAATAGATATAAATTCATGCACTACTTCAGTCATTGATCAAATATCAATTGAGTGCTTACTAGGTGCAAATTTTTATGAGCACAATATGAAATTTCTTATTTTTTTTCACAACTTTGTCTCCTCCTTTACTTATGTGCCATTGATTTAGAGATAGTACTCTGACCCACTTTTCAATTGTCTTCCATATCTATTTCACCAGGTACCTGATTTGACAATGTGGACTTCTATCAAAATCTGAGCTCCATGAATACAAGGACTGTTTTCTTTTTTCTGTTTTGAAGCACTTGATAAATTCTTATTGACTGACTGCCATGTCCTATTTCTTGTGTGTGAGTATGCCTATGTGTTGTTATTTAAGAAGGGAAAGAACGAGATGAGAGCATTATTAATTCATAGTATAGTATTTTTACTGTAACATTTTACTGAGAAATGTGGAAGACATTATTGGACTCCTTTTCTTTTAGACAAAGCATTGGAAACAAATTGCCCACTCCATGAAATCTTTTGTTGCATTTATGATTCTTCTATTACAAAGAGACCTTTTATGTATGCATAATAAAGAATGCACAGGATAAAATAGAACAAGGGAAAGACAGACAATTCATTCACTAATCATCTGATGTCAACAAATAGCCCATCTTAACTATAAGGAAAACAAAACTGATTTCTATTACTGTATTCTGAGGAAAAAAAAAATGTCATATTTGATCATATTAAATCCCTGCTTTATCAGAATCATTCTTTGTTGTAACTTTTTGACAGTAATTAATATAGCAGTGCTAAAAGAAACATTTGGAATTATCAAAAAGACCATTTTGTTATTTATTCATTTTTCAGTCATATTTGACTTTTCATGACCTGTAATGTGCTATTGTCTCCAGAAACTGCCGATCGCTCTCTGGGAGGAGATCTGCTGTCTCAACTGCTGCCAACTCTGACCTCGTGTAGAAACTCTTCTTCCTCCGAAGAGCCGCCTCAGGTCTGGCCCAGACAAGACTCTCCTTTTATCTTTTTATCTCTTTTATCCTCTCAGAGAATGGGCGTGGGATAACGCAAGGGCTTCTGGGAAAAAAATACTTCAACCAATGAACTTGCTCCTCCTAAGCATGCAAGTTCCTCCCCAGAAGTTCTAAGGGGTTAAACTCCCCTTAAAGGCCGGAACTAGAGAATTATCAAGTACCAATTTAGCACTTAGTAAGAACCTAATATCTCATTATCTCACTAGCACTTAGTAAGAACCTAACAATGACCCCACTTGGAGTGTTCTTGATAAAGATACTGAGTGGTTTGAAATTTCCTTCTCTAGCTTGTTTTACAGATAGGATTACTAAAGTAAGCAGGGACAAATGATTTACCCAGAGTCACTCAGTTAAAAAATGTTTGAAATCAAATGTGAACTCAGGAAGAGGAGTCTTTCTGATTCTAGGACTGGTACTCTATACACTGCGCCACCTAATACCTTGAAATCAATAATCTATGGTCTGTGTTTAACCACAATTATTTAAAAAACAAAGAAATCAATTAAACCAGCTGAATCCCTGCTGTGCTGAACAGGGATTCACACAATTCTATAACATGTGTGAAAGCACATTAATTTGAAGGTGTTTGTAAAAGTACTTTTTTTTTTTTTGTTTCCCATAAGAGAAGGTAGAATTTTAGACCTAGAAAAAAATTTCAGATTTTATTCATTCCTCATTCTTCTTTAATAGGGGAAGAAATTTATGTGCAGTGATTAAGTAGTTTAACAAAGGCCTCCTAGTTAGCTAGCACTCAACATATTAATGGATGATGTTAGGATAATTAATTCAATATTATAATCAGTGATATTTCTTTTAGACTTTTATTGCAGAATATTAATTTGAACAAATTCAGCAAGTATTCACACATTTCCTATGAAAATATAAATGAATATTTCTGGAATTTAAAAAAAATATTCTTCAGGGCCATGAGACTTTTTCACCTGACATGATTTTGTTAAGATGGTATTACTCCAGAGAATATCTTTCATAAATTAACATAACCCACAGCAGTGAGGAGATTCCAGCACAGTATTGCCTGTATGTCACTTATCAACACACACAGAAATTGAGAAATGTGTTATGCTTATAAAAAAGAAAAAAAATGAGTGTTGGCCTGGACTTTTAAATATTGTGGGCATCACATAGACCTAGGTTCTCTGACAAGATCCTCACTCAAATAATGCTTCTTGTATGATGATACTAATTCATCCTCTGACAAGAATAAAAAAGATTCTTTCCAGTCCAAAAATGTTAGGGGTTTTTTAAAAATGACTCTTCTACTCAGTGGTTGAGTTAGTGATTTCCGCAATTCTAGTTCATGATACTGACTAGGAAAGACAAGAAACAAGGACAAAATACTAACCCAGATGTATGACTGATTAGGACAGAATTTGCATGTAATAAAGATGTTTCCTAATTTGTTAGATTTGGAGAGTTACCTGTATCCTGAAAAAAACAAAACAACTCAAATAACTTTCATTTCCTAGATTTGTTGTATTGTACAATAGATATAAATCACAACTATTGTTTCTTTTATTCTTTTGCCAATCCTATGCCCATGTTCTCCAATGGGATTATTGACCTACATTTTTTTAAAAACAAATTTCAGAAAGTCCAATAAATTTAGAATCATTTAGGATTGATAATGTTATGATGTCATGGAAGATTTCAACCCTAAATCCACGTTCTCTCAAGTCTTCCTTTGAAAAGGGTAATTGTTAAGAATACAGAATGAAAATATGTTTTGTTTAATTACATTATGAGAATTTTAACTCAATGAAAAATGTGCAAGTACTCTGTGATTGCCATGTTAACAAGTATTAGATTATTTGCTTATTTTCTCCTTTGAGAGAAAAATATATGGATCTTTTCTCCCACTCCCAAAGTTTATACTCAACATTATTCTTCAGTTATCTATATCCTTATTTATACCTATACTATATATATATATATGTGTGTATAAATATATATATGTACATATATATATGTATATACATACATACATATATATATATATATATATATATATATATATATATATATATATATATATAATATTTTGTGTTGTTTCTCATAGGATAAGGTAGAAGTTATTTAGACCTAGAAGAAATTTTAGATTTTATTCATTCCTCATTCTTCATTTATTAGGGGAAGAAACTGATGTCCAGAGATTAAGTAGTTTACCAAATATACATTATATATTATAATGACCTACAGAATATTTTTCCTCATTAAAAATTTCTTTGATGTGTTTCTTGTTCTATTTCATATAAACTTCAGATTGTTTTTGCAAATATTTGTACCTTTTCTTTCAAAGGTCAGTTTGATAATGGCACAGAAGATCATTATGAAATAGTCATGCATCTTTATGAAGGATCAGAAACCTGACTGTAGAAAGAACAACCCACTGGGATACTTTATGTACAATGTTCTTTCAGATTATGCATCATGAATGATAGTTGGACAGGGCATCATTTTGCTTGGTCTAAATTTAATTTTTTTTTCTTTTGATAACAGATAAGTTTGGTTTTAGAATAATTAACTCATACAGAATATAGTCATATTAATCAAATCATTAGTAGTATTTATTCTTCTTAAAGTGGAAGAGGTTGAGATTATCCACAGAGAAATCTTGTCTCTACCTTTGTGAAGTCTTGATTCTAACTCTTCCCTACAGATAGATATCTGTACCAACTTAGCCAAATCTCTGAAGACCAATATCAATCACTGTAATACAATGTATCAGGGATATTCATGATCTCAACACTAATACTAAATCCCATAATAATAAATACTTACAATTATACTATTGCATGCTTCTAAGAGAGAAGTATACATGACAACAGATAAAGTTTACATAGACTTTAAAATTCAGAAAGCCATTTATATACATACATCTCATCTGGTCCTTAAAATAACTTGTGAAACAGATGCTATTGTCATTGCCTCATGGCAAAATAAGGAAACTGAAGTTCAGAGAAGTTGAATGTTGGGTGGACAATAGACATCTGAGGTTGGATTAGAACCCAAGTATTCTTGAATCCACATACAGCATTCTAGCTACTATGCTTGGGAGCCTCTCATAGAATGCAGATTTTATGTCAGGGATTGTAATAGTAGAATTTTATGATCATAGATTTAGAGTTGGAAGAAAGCTTGGAGGTCATTTAGTGTGATTCTTGTATTTTACAGATGAGGAAAATGAAGTCTTTAGTGATTAAAGGGACTTGCCACAACTCATTCAGCTAAAAAATGTATGAGTCGAGATTTAAATCCATGTCTTTTTGACTCAAAGAATTCAGTGCCTTTTCCATTTGCATTAGCAAGAATATCAATCTTCATCTGTATTTGTTTTTAAAAGATCCCTTGAATACGAAACACAAAGAAATCTGTCTATACAGAAACAGAAAATTATAAGAAAAAAATATTTATGAAGCAATACATCTATCTGTTACAGTCAGTTAACAAGCACTGATTAATTACTAATTAGGTACCAGAAACTGTGCTAAGCAGGGATGATACAAAGACAAGCAAAAATATTGTCGCCAGTTTCCAGAACTGTACATTCTTCTACTGAGGAAAGAATATGCAAACAACACAACATGCAAAAAAACATATGGGAGATAATTTGAGAGGAAAGGCATCAACTTTGGGGCACAAGAAAGGGATAGAAAGAAGAAACTTCTCAAAGAAAGTACTATTTAACCTGAGTCTTGAAACTAGAAAGCAAGAAGACATCTTAAGGGTCTCAAGTAACATTTTTGTTAAATCAAATCAACAAGAATTTACTAAGTACTTACTGTATACTAGGCACTGTGAAATAAGTCAGGCAAGGGGAATTGTATCATATCTTAAATGGGTTAACCCCAAATAGTGGTTATTTGCTGGTGGTTTAATAAGGTATCATAGAATATAAGATCTTTGAGAGCAAGAACTATTTGACATTTCTCCAAAGGCTAGTACAGTGACTGATTCAAAATAGAGATTTAACAGATGATTGTTGAATCAATTCTTCAGAGCTAAACTTTACTTATTTTTTATGTAATATTCATTTTAATTTAATTTGTCCCAAATTTTTTTACATAATTAAAAAGATTAAAAAAAAACAAGAAAAAGCATATAAGCCATTGAAATATACAAATACAGGTATAAGCATAAGTAAACTTTTTTTTTTGAGAGAATGAAGTTCCTTAACCTTGTCATCATACTCAGACAAAGTTATGCTTTTTGCTTTTTGTTTTTGCTGATTTTCAAGGATGTGGGCAACAATATATAGAGGTTAAGTGACCTGCCCAAAACAACATAAAAAGATCAATGAAAAGCCCATTCAAAACATAGTGAACTTTGAATTCTGTACTCCATCAATGAGCCCTCCTCATGCCCTGAAATTATGAGTGACGACTTTGGCTAAAAGTAGTTCAGAGGACAGAACAATTGGAAAAAAATGTGGCTCAAGATTTGTCACTTGGTTCTGACTGAAGACCCAAACAATTTACTGCAACAATTAATGACTAAGGAATGATAATTCCCAATAAAGTTCCCAATCAATCTATCAATCCGTGCCTATTTATTGAAGAAAACCTATGTCAGACAGTATACTTGGGGCTAGAGTTACAAAGGGAAAAAGAGAAATAGTCTCTTAAGGCAATGAATCAATCATTAAGTTAATTCTAATGAAAATGATAAAATGTAAATAGCACTTATATGTAGTTTTAATGTTTGAAAAGTGCTTTACAAATGTCTCATTTTATTAACATCAATTTTGGGAAATAGATGCTATTGTTATTCCCATTTTGTAGATGAGGAAATTGAGGCACATGTATATCAAATGACTTGCCCAGAGTCACAGAATACTAAATGTCTGAGCCTGGATTTGAAGCCAGGTTTTCCAGACTTCAGCTCTGGTATTCTTATTTTCTGTCTTACCTAACTACTTATTATGTGCCCACTATAGTACCAAGGAGCTTATATTTCATTGGAGGAGCATACAAAAGAGCATACAAAAGATTTACAAGATAATTGTGATGGGGAAGGCACTAACTATTGGGAATATTAGAAAAGATTTCATGTAGAAATGGAAACTTGAACTGACTTTTTTTTGGTAGCAACATTGAACAATAAATAACTCCCATATGAAACAGGCCATTTAAAATATATATTTTTTAAAAAGTCTTTTTCAAATCATAACCCTTGCAATCATGGAATGTAAGATTTGAAAGGGATCTTAGAGATCCTCTAGTTATTCCAAGTGTTTTATTTTAGAGATGAGAAAAATGAGGTCCAGGTTTGTTAACTAGTTTGCTGAAGGCAATACAACAAGCCAGGTGGACTCAGGCCTAGAATTCAGGCCTCACAAATCCCACGCTAGGGCTCATAATGCTGTGTCTCACCCTGAAGCTCATGAGTTTTGTGAATTTTTGTTTGAAACTTGGAGCTGGAAGCAGCATTTTAAAAATTATTATTGCTGAACTATAAATAAATTGGTGGCTCATTTAAGCCCTGAGAACTTTAGGTAAATTTAAATAATAAAGAGTATGATTGCAGGAACTCTGTTAATCCAACTTTATTAGAATATTGGAGAGAATGTGTTTTTATATCCTTTTCTCTCACACCATGCAGGATGCTTGGAAGGGCAATGACTCATGAGGTCATGGTACAGCAAAATTGATATTTTGCCTCAACTTTTATGCAGGTCAAGGTTATCACTGGATGGGCTGATTCCTCTCTCCTCCATAGTATGTAGTGAGCCATAACCTTTGCCACTAACTCTTCCCATCTGCTGTGACAGCAAGTACAACAACAAAAAAAAGACAACCATAGACTTTAGTGCTATAGGATGTATATGAGATGAATTATTATCAGTAACTTTGGAGTGATGAACAATTTCTTAGAATTTGTCTTGCTATTTAGGGCATGTCTCTAGCATTTGGTGCTGAAAATGTCGAGTACTTTTAGGTAGAGCTTCAATGCAGTTGTTAGCAAAAATACATACATGCATACATTGTATATATGCAGTAGTAAAAAGAGCTCTGGATTTGGTTTGAGTGATTTGTAAGCCATGAAGTGCTATATAAAATGAGAGTTGTTATTATAAATGTATGGTGATATAAGAGCAAGTCATGGTTCAATATACTATACTTGACACTTTCAAAAGCTGGCCCATCTTTCAGCTCACAATGACAGCCAGTACTACTCTTTAGCAAAACATGAGTAGGCAAAGTTTGTTATCAGTGCTTCAGTCAGTCCTGGAGCTGGGCAGGGCTGATTTAACTCTAGGGATCTTAGAGCTGAGAACTAAAGAGATCTTTCTGTCTGGGTACAGAAAAGGAAAGTTTCACTAATGAATGGCAATAAGAGTTCTGGACAGGCTTGTAAAATATCAGAGGAATCTCCCTGCAGGCAACAGAGGAGCCTCATACTTGAAGGCAGGCCAACAGCATCAAGAATACAAAACCCTGACACAATGTCAAGGTGATTTGACTACAGAAAATATGAAAAGCTGGAGAGTGGCAGACTGCATCAAAGAAAGAGCAATCAGTAAGGAGGACCTAGCTGCAGCATGAAGAGGGCAAGGTTCCTATCCTCAAGGACTTCATGTTCTGGGCAGGATGTCAAAACAAGGATGGGAGAGGAAGGGAGCAATTATTCATTTTTATTGATTAATTAGGCTTGTTTTATTGATGTTAGACATTATTTATGAGTAATACTAGTTAATTAATAAACATTTATTTGTTTAGTTATTAATTTGTCTTATTATATGCTGTTTTTTTTTTACTAAGCCAAGTACAAATATTATCTCAGACACATAAAAAATGTAGAGACTATTTCTCAAGGTTAATGACCTCCAATTATTATGAACCTATGTCTTTAGCAGTGACATTTTTTAGAAATTTACTTAAGAAAAGACAGAACTAAGTCAGTTAATGAACACTATGTGCCAAGTATTATGTCAAGTACTGAGAAAAAGAAAGGCAGAGGCAGTCCCTGCTCTGAAGCATCTCACAATCTAAATGGATGAGACAATATTAAAAACCACCATGTACAAATAAGCAGATTAGAGATAATCAGACTTTGGAATTGAGAGGGAGATTGGGAAAAGCTTCTCAGAGAAAGTACAATTTTAACTAGTACTAAAAGGAAGCCAGGGATGTTAGGTGGGAGAGAGTTGAGGAAAGAGAGTATTCCAGGAATGGAGGCTAGCCAATGAACATTCCCAAGAACTAGAAATAGAATATCTATTTGGAGAAATAGCAAGGAGACTAGTGTCACTGGATTGCAGAGTGTGAGAGGTGGAATAAAATATGAGGATCCTGGAAAGGTAGGAGAGGCCAGGTTTAAAGGGTTCTGAGTGCCAAACAGAGAATTTATATTTGAACCTGGAAATAAGAGTCATCTGAACATATTGAATGGAGGTGGTGGCAGATGACAATAGTCAGATCTGTATTTTATGCAGGTTGATTTGATAACCGATATGGAAGAAAGATTGGAATAGAGAGAGACTTGAAACTGGTAGACTAACTCGAAAGTTATTATAATAGTCAAGATGAGAGCTTGAACTAAGATGGTGATCATATCATAGAAGAGAAAGGAGGCACAATACAGAGAGTAAGAAGGTAAAATTGATAGGATTTGGCAGTATATTGGTCATGGGGAGTGAGAGAAAGGGAGAGTAGATGATAACTGTATTGTTAGCCTGTTTGATGAGAAGGATGATGGTATTCTTGATAGTAATAAGGAAAGTTATGAATAAAGGAGGATTTGGGGGGAAAGATAAACTTTTAAATCTCAATTTTGGAAATAGTTAAATATAAATAACAAGATATTTAGTTTAAGATACCTAAAAGGCAGTTGAAGAGTCTGGAGGTTAGGAGAGAGGCTAGGAATGGAGAAATAGATCTGAGAATCATTGTCATAGAGATAAACATTGAATCCATGGAACTGATGGAATTATTAAATAGAACAGAATAAAGAAATAAAAGAAGGAAACACAGGGAAGAGTTCTGGAGGATACCCACAGTAGCAGGTGAGACTGGACTTAGTAAAATGAGGGAGAATTGTCAAAAAGGTATGGATAGTAGGATAGAATAGTGTCATGGAAAATTACAGAGAAAAGAGTATCAAAGAAAAGAGGGTGACTGGCAATATCAAAAGAACAAAAGAATAAGGACTGAAAAAAAGAAAAGGCCATTAAATTTGGCAAGTAAGAGAACATTGGTGACTTTGATGAGAGCCATTTAAATAGTATTATAAAGGTAGAAGCTAGAGGGTAGGGTGTAAAAAGAAAGTAAGAAGTGGAGACAGACTAAAGATGGCTATTTCAGCTACAAAAGGGAGAAAAGATATGGGATGAAAGCTACAGATGGATGGATGGGTGGATGAAGTGAAGAATTTTTTTGAAAGTGGTTGAAATATGAACATATCAGGACACAGTAGGGAAGCAGCCAGGAGACAAGGAGAGATAAGTAATACATTAGGATAATAGAATAGTATCACTTGTACAAATAGAGAGATTTGCTCTGTGAAGAAGGGCCACCATTTCATGTGAGCCAGGATGTGAAGAGTTAGTAGCAGAAGGCATTTTAGTGAAGTAAGACGAGGAAGGTAGAAGTAAGAGCTTTTAGTGAATGGATTCATTTTTTTTTCACCACATAAAATATGACCAAGGCTTTCAGTTTAGAGTTTGGCAAAGGGAGAAACATGAAGGATTTAAGGAAGGAAGAGAAGGTTTAGAAGACCTGCAGTGGTTAGTGGGATAATTAATTTGAAGGTGTAAAAATACTGCCTTGCCATAATGAGAACCCAGGAGGAATTAAATAACATAAATTTGAAGTGGACTCAGTCACAACTATTTTATGATTTTCTTCATTTTTATTAGCAGCAGGTGAATAGAAACAAAAGTATCTATTTTGTGGATGGGGGATGTGGGAATAATGGATGGTAGGAATAATCCAAGACTAAGACTAGTCTGGGAGTGATCAGTGGTACAATAAAGGGAAAAGTGACATAAGAGGAGATAATAGGGTAGATTTGACTTGATTAATCAATGAGTCAAGTTGGGAAAGGGAAGTGAAGTGAATGTAGTTAATTAGTGCAGAAATGATAACCTAGGAAAGAAGTGAGTGTGAAGACTGGAGGTCCCTGAATGATGAGGAAGAAGAGCAAGATTTGGAGTTGCAAGGCAGAGGAAGAAGTGGAAGATTAGATAGATTTCAGAAATCATGTTCAGTGAAGAGTTCCTTTGTTCATGATATCAAGGTAAAGAGTAGGACCATCTCTGAGTGTTAACTGAGGCATGGTAGAGAAGTAGTTCATGAGAAATGAGTAAGCTAAGGAACTGTGAAGGTAGGAAAACTGAGAAGAGGATGAAGTCCTTTAGAATGAGGGCAGGACTTGGGGAGGACAGACAGTGAACCAGGCACTGAATTCATTGAGTTGTAGAGTGTTCCAGAGATCAAAACAGCTAGCAGAATTTTTATTGGGTACTAAGTATGGATTGGGCGAACCTCAAAATAGAGATTATTGAGTAATGGTAGAATGATGGAGAGCTTGAAAAGGGCAACAAAGAACAAACGATATAGCAAATCCCCACTTCACCAGTGAATTAAGGGAATGAATAAACTCACAACCAAATCTGAAAAAGGAGAACAGGGAGGTTGTGTCATCAGGAGGGAACTAGGAATTTGTGAAAGCTGAAGGTAGAAAGAGTGGAAAAGGAAAAGACTGAAGATGAAATCAAGTGGAACAGGAATGACAGAAGGCACAAAAGGAATAGTTAAATTTAGAATGGGACATTGTGTCAGGGATTGGAGTAAAAGGAATAGAACAAGGAATTAGATAGTGGGGAAAGGAGAATGGAGTTTGGATAACAGCTAGAGGTCCAAAATCACTGAGATATAGTGCATATGAGTTGGTGGATTTTGTTAAAGGTTGACAGAAGAGTTCAGTATCCTGATGGATTTGGCCTTATATTATCAAGGCTTTAGGCAAGTCAGGTTAGGAGATAAGTGAAAGAAGCTGAAGGAATGGTGTTATTCCTCTTCATGAAAGACAGTACACCAGGTAGGAGATGTGGTATAATGGTGTTTATCCTCTTCCCTAGAAAGGAGGAAATTTGAGTTCAGTGGAATAATATTTTCTTTCTTTATTTCATAGCCAGACTGGTATGGAATTCTCTTATAAAGCAGGAGTTAAGACAAGATATCTGTCCCAATGAAGAAAACCTGGAAATCAAGGAATCTATATGGACTGAAAAATTTGTATAAATAAAAGGTTAAGTGCATCTTCAAGGTTTGGAATACTTAGAAATTATATAGGGATCAGACAATTTCTAAAGTAGGCTATTGCTGATGTGTATTAATCAAGTACAATATACAAAAATATCAAAGAATCTGCATAATATCTTTTATGGCTACATCAAAATGATCCATCTGCTGAAAGAAATTTAAAAAAATAAGAAGCAAATGGGATAAGATTTTTTGTACATATCTTATATAATCAATTTAACTTAATATTTACATGAAAGCAAAGGAACGATCAGGTCAGAACAAGCCCTCTGCAGAGACTAGAATCCTTCTTTTATACAAAGTTTTCAATCCTTCCTGATTTGGCTGGCTACATCCATGAAACAAATCCATAGAGAGTATCCTACTGAGTTGGCAATGTATCAACTCCCTTCACCCATCTTCTTTCATTAAGTAGCTAACTGATACTGTTGACCAAAGGCTCCTGTTATATTCTATTGAGTAGGATGAGAATCTTGAGGGGTTTGTTCTGACTCTTCTGTTCTCCCCTTTTTTGATCAATAATCATTCACTGCCTAGAGTAAATACCAACTACTTCCCTCTGACTACAGTTTGGCCAGAACTTTGTTCTATCTTATTTGGAAACTTTTAAAATAAAGAACTATTCATATTTAGAATCAAATAGACTAGAAGAAGCTAAGATTTTTGGTTTTGCACATTTTCATTTTTGAGTATCACTACAATTGGCAGTCAAAGATCTTTATGACCTGTTTTCCTATCTTTTTTTTTTTATTCCCCTACTATGCACTCTGTAACTCCTAGCCTCTTGCTTGTTCTAAAAGGAAGATAGTCATTCCATCTAATTATTCTTGACATTTTCTCTGTCTACTCCCCATGCTTTCAATGCTCCCTCCTCATTTCCATCTCTTTGTTTTCTCTGGCTTGCTTACTTCCAACTTACTTACTTGCCAACTAAAATCCAACTTTTTAAAATTAATTTTATAATTATAATTTTTTTTTGACCATACATATACATGAGTAATTTTTTTTAATAACATTATCCCTTGTATTCATTTTTCCAAATTTTCCCCTCCCTCCCTCTACTACCTCCCCTAGATGACAGGCAATCCTATACATATTAAATGTGTTACAGTATAACCTAGATACAATATATGTGTGTAAATCCAATTTTCTTGTTGTACTTTAAGAATTGGATTCCGAAGGTATAAGTAACCTTGGTAGAGAGACAGTAGTGCTAATAGTTTACATTCAATTCCCAGTGTTCATTCTCTGAGTGTAGTTGTTTCTGTCCATCATTGATCAACTGGAAGTGAGTTGGATCTTCTTTATGTTGAAGATATCCACTTCCATCAGAATATATCTTCATACAGTGTTGTTGTTGAAGTGTATAGTGATCTTCTGGTTCTGCTCATTTCACTCAGCATCAGTTGATGTAAGTCTCTCCAAACCTCTCTTATTTATCCTGCTTACATTTCTTATAGAGCAATAATATTCCATAACCTTCATATACCATAATTTACCTAACCATTCTCCAATTGATGGACATCCATTCATTTTCCATTTTCTAGCCACTACAAAAAGAGCTGCCACAAACATTTTAGCACATATAGGCCCCTTTCTCAACTTTAGTATTTCTTTGGGATATAAGCCCACTGCTGGATATAAGCACTGCTGGATCAAAGGGTATGCACAGTTTGATAACTTTTTGGGCATAGTTCCAAATTGCTCTCTAGAATGGTTGGATTCTTTCACAACTCCACCAACAATGCATCAGTGTCCCAGTTTTCCCACATCCCCTCCAACATTCATCATTATTTGTTCCTATCATCTTAGCCAATCTGATAGGTGTGTAGTGATATCTCAGAGTTGTCTTAATTTGCATTTCTCTGATCAGTAGTGATAAAATCCAACTTTTTACAGGAAACTTAGTTCCCCTTCACACTAGTACCTGCTTTCTATTGACTTCTTTCAATTCATGCTATCAATTTAATCAATATAAAGTATATATTTTGTTTGTAAGTAGTTGCTTGTCTCCATAGTTGTCTTTTCTACTGGAGCTTCTTGAGAGCAAGAGCTGTCTTCTACCTTTCTTTTGTATTCTTAGTGCTTAATATATACTTGGTACATCATACTAACTTAATAAATATTTGTAGTTGTGCATACTTTTTACCTAGCAGTGTCTCTATTGGGTCTGTGTCCCAAGGTGATCATAAAAGAGGGGAAATAACCTAATGTGCAAAAATATTTGTGGCAGCCCTTTTTATAGTGGTAAGAAACTGGAAATTAAGTGAATTAATTAGGGAATGGCTGAATAAATTATGGTATAATTATAAGGAATATTATTGCTCCATAAGAAATGATGAGCAGGATGATTTAAGAAAAGCATGAAAAGATTACAGGAACTGTTGCTGAGTGAAGTGAGCAGAATCAAGAGAATATTGTACATAGTAACAGCAAGATTATGCAGTGATCAAATGTGATGGACTTGGTCCTTTTCAATAATGAAGAAATTCAAGACAATTTCATAGTCTTGGAATATAAAATACTGCCTGCAGCCAGAGGAGAAAACTATAGAGAATGAATGAGGATAAAATCATAATGTTTTCACCTTTCTGTTGCTTTTTTTTTTTTTGCTTGTCTTTTTTATTTCTCATTTTTTCTTTTTTATCTGATTTTTCTTGTACAACATGATAAATATGTTGAAAAGCAATTGCATCAATTTAATCTATAAAATGAATATTTACTGACTGGACATTTAAGAAGCAATCATTTTAGTAAGTCTGTACACAATAGTGAGACATAGATATTTAATCTTGGCTCACTTGGTTATTAACGTATGTTGGGACATAATAGAAGCAGAAGAGATTAATAAGAGTCAGGGAGAACACACCAAAAAACTATAGAAGATCTTTATATCACTGATAACCATGATGGTGTGGTTACTGATCCAGAGCCAAACATTTTGAAGAATGAATTAAAGAGGGTCTAAGGAATAAAAAAAATAAAAAAATAAAAAAAAATTAGTGGAGGCAATGGAATTCCTACTGAATTATTTAAAATCCCAAAAGATGATGTTGTAAAAATGCTGTGCCCAATATATCAACAAATTTGGAAAACTCAATAATAGACCCTGAATTTGAAAAGATCAATTTAAGTCTTAGTTTTAAAGAAGTGCAATAACAAGGAATGTTCAAATTGACAATTACATTCATTTCATATGCCAGCAAGCTTATGTTTAAGATTCTGCAAACTAGGCTTCAGTGGTATTTGAACTAAGAATTACCAGAAGAGCAGTTGCTAGATTATGAATAAAGTAAGGTAATTCCAAAAGCAAAGCAAAATAAAACAACACAGAAACATCTACTTCTGATTAACTGACTATACTAAATAGTTAATTGGAAGTAGATGTTTGTATGTTGTTGTTTTATTGTATATATCACAACGAAAATGTGGTAAGTCTTCAAAGAGTTGGGAGTACTAGATCATCTTACTTGTCTCTTGAGAAACTTGTATACAAGCTAAGAAGAAAATTAGAACTGAACATACAACACCTGACTAGTTTAAGATTGGAAAATGAGTATGTAGTGTTATATATTTTCACTTATTTATTTAATTCATATGAAAAGTCCATCATACAAAATATCAGGTTGTATGAATTTAAAACTGGAATGGAGATTGCAAAGAGAAATATTAACAGTCTCAGCTTTGTAGATACTACCTTTCTGATGGCTGAAAGAAAAGAATTGAGAAGCTACTTGCTGAGGGTAAAAGGAGAAAGTGTTAAAGGTGTCTTGAAGTTTAACATTAAAAAAACAACAACAAACTATGATCTTGGCAATTTGTCCTATCTCTTCCTGGGAAATAGTGTCAGATTTTTCTCTAAATAGACACACATAAACACACCCACACATCCACACATGTTTTTCCTTATATCAAACCTAAATGTGTCATATTTATATCTTTACTTATTACTTCTGATTCTATGCTTTGGGTCAATTAAAAATCCCGTGTAATATAGATCCATATAGAACTTCCTGCTATGTAGACTTTCTCTCATGCAGGCTCAACATACCCGATTCCTTCAATTGATTCTTAGATGAAGTACTTCATAATCCCATTTGCCCTCCTAAAATGGTCTCTAGCATTTCAATGTCATTAGACCATTAATTCCAGAATTTAACTCAATACCACAGATAAGGTCTGATAAGGGCAGAGTCAAGTAGTTC
This sequence comes from Sminthopsis crassicaudata, assembly GCF_048593235.1. Classification (NCBI taxonomy): domain Eukaryota; kingdom Metazoa; phylum Chordata; class Mammalia; order Dasyuromorphia; family Dasyuridae; genus Sminthopsis; species Sminthopsis crassicaudata. The sequence continues at coordinate 200,398,674 of NC_133617.1, forward strand.
TATTGTTTATTTTTTAAATCTATGCTTCTCTACATAATCCAAGATAACTTTTTCTATTGCTGCCTTACAGTACTAACTCATATTGAATTTGTAATTTACTAAGAACTTCAGATTTTTTTTTCAGAATAACTGCTAGCTATTCCCATCTTATACTTGTAAATTTGTGTTCAATTCCAGTGAACTTTATCTAATTATATTCAGTCCAATGTTCTAGCCTTCTAAAATCTTTTTTGTTCCTATGTCTTCCTTTCATTATGTAGGCTATCCCATTCAAATTTGTGTCATTTTTAAATTTAATGAGTGTACAATCCAAGTTTTTATTAATGTTTTTGACAAAAGTGGTAAACAACACAGGATCTATTACAGAGTCCTAGGGTTCCATATTGAAATTATTCTATAGCTGGATCATTGACACTGATCATTAACAAGTGCTTAATGGGTCTCAACATCTAACTAGATCTCAATCTATTTTACTGTATTTTCATCTGTCAAGATATTTGGATATACCTTGTTCTTGAGAGCAAAGGCCCAGCAAGCAGGCTGAGCTCAGCATAATTAATCTTTTTGCTCACCCTCTAGATGATCTCATCCTTTGACAAAATGTATTGTTTTAATTAATACTAGGTGTTCACTGAGGAATTTATGATTATCATATTAACCAATAACTATTTAGATTTTTTGGAGCTCAGTTTTCCCTGGAGATTCTAGCTTGAGAGCTGGACCTACTGTTGTGCTGCAGCAGAAAGTAAGTGTTTCTTGACACTGAACATTTCCTGTGCTTGTGACTACTAAGTGAACTGACCCAGGTGCTGCAGTCCTATTCACAACATGCTAACTTTGTTTCTGCACCCTGCTGAATGATCATAAAGCTCAACTTGAGACAATCACAAGACCCAAAGATTATAATAACTTGGGGACTGTTCCCATAGGACTCTCAAAAACACCTTTTCCCCCATTGCCCAAAGATGCATGGAGCTGCTTGTTTACTCAAGACCTTGCCTTCCTTCTTTGGAGGAGTCAGTTTGCAAATCTATTTCCCTTACTTTGAAATTAAGCTTCTGTCTGATTGATGACTCTCCTGTCTTTAGCCTGCTTTATTTGACTCTGGTCACCCATAGGTTAGAGAAAAGTTTCTGTCTGGGTTGAAACATCTAATCACTGTTTCTTTTTTCTAGATGTTTAGCAGCAGGTTTATTTCTAGATTTTTCTCAGAAAAATACAAGTTCTCTGACTTATAGTTTACAGATTCTGTTCTATTAACTTTTTTATATATAAATCATGATGTGTATCCTGTTCCATTTTCTTGATACCTTACCCATTTCTCATGATCTTTCAAATATCAAATGTGATCTTTTAAGAATTCCACTGGCTAGTTCTTTAAGGATCTGGGGTTATTCTTTATTTGGGATGAGTTACTTGAAATTTAAAAATCCATTAAGATGCTCTCTTACTAGGCCCTTATTTATCAACTTCCCCTCCTTTTTTTTTTTTTGTTCTGTCATTTGCAGTATAAAAGGCAGTTCTCTTGCCAAGAAAAGAGGAAAAAATATGAAGCTTTGGGAGACTTGCTTTCTCTCTGTTCTTAGTCCTCATGTCCTCACCTTCCCAAGCAAGAGTCCTTAATTATTTTTTTCTACTTTTATTTTCTTCCTGGTATATTTTTAAAAGAACCTTATTATTGTCTTCACCTTCCTTGGCCAGCCTCAGCTTATTTTGAACTTCAGCATTCTGACACTATTTTTATAAGACTATGCCAAACTCTCATATTCATTTTATTCATTGCTTCTTACCTAGTTTTACTTCATTTTTTTGTGCGTAAAGAAAAAACCAGAAAAAGGCCCTTTCCCACCTCCTAAAGAAGACAATTAAGTTGGTTGATGAGTTCTCTGTATACTGCCATTGGACTCCTCAGACAGATTCCATTTATCCCCATTCTCAGAATTATTTTTCTTTATATCATTAGAAACCCATTTTTGAGGATTCCTTGTCTCTCCTGGACTGACTTTCTTTAAAGCATTTTAGTGCATGGGAGCCTACCCACCTTTCCTTTGAATCTTATGAAATCTACTTTCTTCAGATTTATAGTTTTTATCAGACTATACTTGAATTTGTTGTTTTTTTTTTTTTTTTTTTCTATTAAAAATTATTACTTTAGATTGACTGGTTCAACTGTCCTCCCACAGGCTTCCTATTATTTCTAACCAAGCAACCAGCTCTTCCCTATTAGTAGAAATATAATTCCAAATAAAATTTTCTTTTTTCCCCTCCATCTGAAATTGTGACTAAGACACATCAAGAAATTACTGGCTGCTCTGTATGTGTGTGGGGGTGGGGTGGGGTGGGTGGGAAGTTGCAGTATAATCCTGTCATTTGTGTTTGAAGACATAGGTTTTATTATGCATTTTCTCTCTTATGAATATCTGGATCTCTAAACTATCATTCTTCTTTTCCCTATCTGTTCTCTGTAGTATTTGACTTTGGAAATATGCATACTTTTCTTCCAACTTTAAAAACCAAACAAAACAAATTTTAAAGACCTTTTGATTATGTTTGTAGAAACACTTTATTATTATTGACATTTTTGAAACTTAACATCAAATTACCATATTTTGAATTTCCTATTCTCTAAAAGTCAGTAAGTAGTCTGTGCACATTATGATGAACTATCTGGTCCTTTAATTGCATCAAACTATCTCATCAACAGACCAGTGTTCTGATCTAAGAAACTAATCCTCACAGATAAAACATTTGGCTGAAAATTTCAAATAACTAAGGTGATTAATAAGTTTTTATGCAATTTAGGCAAAGTTTTCTCCCAGTTTGGATCATAACCCAATGAAGTCATAGATTTAGCACAGGAAAAAAATTTTGAAGCCTTTTAGTTGAACCCCTTCATTTTACAGATGAGGAAACTTGAAGCCCAGATAGTGACTGAAATGACTTGTCCAAAGTAAAACATATAGTAAGTGGTGAAAAAGATATTTGAGCTTAGCTCCAAATCCAGTGTTCTTTCTCTATACAGTCTATTCTTCTAAAGAGATATTATGGATTAGAGTCAGAGTAATAGAATTTTAAAAGTAAAAGTTTATGCCACAAAAATTATATTCTCAATATTCTCAATAAATAGTCATCTTGTCACTATTTAGAGATCTCCACTGGGGAGCAAATACTGTAAGTACCTTGAAGTCATAGATTATCTTAACATTTGTGTTTTCTTGTAGAACATAAATTCTTTGAATTACATTCAAAGGGTCTCATTTTTCATTTTAGTGTTTATATCACTAGCACATAGAAAAATGCCTCATTCATAGTAAATGATTAATAAATTGCTGCCAATTGATATTTATTTTTAAACAGTCCATTTTATTTTGGTATATTTCTATTTATTAAAAAAAATTATGTAAAACTGAAGTATATTTCTCTAAAAATTCTCCTTCTTGCTCCAAAATCTTGTTCTTTTAGGCCCAAGAAGAATAAACCTACTTCTTTTCCCATGATGTAATCCTTAAAGCTATTATATTTTCCTCAGATTTTCTGACCACCAAGTTTTCATACATTCTTTTTGAATAAACATAAGGTCCATAGTAAAATATAAATTCATTGGAGATAGTGATTGTTTCATTTTCATTTTTTTATTACCCAGTGCCTTATACATAAAAGCCACTGAATGAATTCTCCTTCAATTGAAATGGCAAATATCTGCATTTCCTTTAACTCATATGGCATCATTTATGTTGCCCCTACAATTTTGATTAGTCTCTTCTGGATGCTAACCTTAGTTTGTCCTTATTAAAATGTCTCCAGAATAGACACAACACTCTAGATGTGATCTGACAAGGACAGAGTACAACAAAACTGTGCCCTCCTTTACTTTGCATTTGATACTTATATTAAAAAAAAAAAAAAAAAAGACTAATCATTTCCTTTGGTAGTATATTATACTGATTCACTAGCACCTTGAAGTCTTTTGAATATATATGTCTATGTCTCTACCACTTTGGACTTGTGCAATTGATGTTTAAACTCAAGGACAAGACTTTATTTACCCCAATTAAATGTAATTTTGTGAACTTTGGTCCTCTTTCTAGCCTACTGAAATATGTTTGACTTTTTATTCTACCAGGATCTAAAAATGTTGTCTCTCCTATGGTGGATTTATGAAATTGTGTGTATGTGAGTTTGACAGGATGAAAAAGTATGGGAATATTGTGGTCAATTTTGTTAGAGTGAATATTCAAATTGATTAGCAGAAGGAATAATTAAAAATCCATTCTCTATGTGTCACTTGGGGTTCCCAACAGCCTTTCAGAGAATTCATGAGCTCAAATCTCTTTTTATAAGAATAGTTATTTTAATACAAGAAATAATTAACATTCTTCTCATAAATAAAAGCTTTTGGGGATGTCCTCAAGAATTTTTTAAGAATATAAAATTTCCTAAAATAAGTCTGAGATGTGCCACACAAACAATTAGCATTGTTTGTCATCTGCAGACTTGACACATATGTCACTAATGAGTTCATTCATGACAAAAATTCAGGCCAAAATAGGATTAAGGGAATTGCCTGGGTCATCCCAGTAGACTCCTTTCAGAATTGATATGGGTTCATTAATCATTCTTTAAGTTATGCCAGTCAACAAAGTCCAGATTCATTTAACACTGCAGGCTTCCAGTCTACATCACTCATAATAATTTCATAAGAAATACTAAAATTCAGATATAGGGCCAGCTATATGATAGAGAGGATAGATGATGGGCTTTAAATTTGTCCTCAGTCATTCACTAGTTGTGTGACCCTATGCAGTTACATAACTTTAATTACTGTCCCCCTCCCCAACTCAATTCAGATATATTATAACTCTGGTCTTCTCTTAATCTTACAATTTAAATAAAAAAGGAAATGAGATTAGTCTGGCATGATTTGTTCTTAAGGAAAGTACATTGCTTTTTAATTCTCTCTTCCCCTTTTAAATACTCATAGATATCCCTTTAAATAATGTATTTTATAATATGTCATGAATTAATATCAAATTATAATCATGGACTCTTGAAGTTGGAAGTTGCTTCTTATGTTATTGATTTCAATTTATAGCTGAATAGGAACCTTGTACATAACACCTTCAAAAAGTATTCATTCAACCTCCTCTTGAAGTCATGCAGTCAAGGGAAACCCATTACATCCTAAGGCAAAGATAAATTATAATTTTGAACTGTTCTTATGGTGATGGAAAATTTCCTTTCCCATTTAAATTTGTTTCCTATGCAATATTCATCAATTATTTTTAGTTCTGTCTTCAGGGTTTCAATGAACAAGTCCAAAACTTCTACATAATGGTTCTTCAAATACTTAAGGACAACTTTTATATACCTCTTTAAATCTTCATCTCTCTAACAATCTTAACTAATAGTATTAATCCTTAAATAGCACTGCTTCTAATATTTTTTATGATTATGGATAACCTCTTGGAAAGTTCAGCAGTTGATCATTGTCACTTTCACAATATGACAACTAGACCTGAAAGCATAGCAGATGTTGTTTGACAAGTCCAAATACAGCAGGGCCTTTTCCTCCTTTATTGTGAACAAAAGATTTCTACAAAATCCCCCATCTGCTGAGAAAATATAGACTTCTAGCTCATCTTTCTTTCTTCCTTCTTTTAGATCCCATTTTCACATGTGAAGAATCCAAAGATTAAAAGAGGTTAAATAGCTTACCCAAATTCACATAGCTGCTAACTGCTGGAGTCTATACTCAGAAGATGGTATCATGCTTTTTAACCTAATGTTCTTTCCAATATGGCTCCTTGCTTGTATTCATTAAATACTATTCTTTACTGCTCATTAGGCTGGCTGGTCGCTCTACTATTGCTATTTACTATTATTATCTGGATACATCAGGTTAAGTTGTACTTCAGAAGGTCTTTGAACAGACAATTGGTAAATTATGCTCAACTCATTCCATCTCACTGCTTGGATGAATTCTATACAGACACTGTGATAAGCAACAATAGTGTTGCAGTGGATTAAATGGAAAATGAATGAATATTCCAATTTAAATGAGATTATCTTGCTATTTAATGCTTTGTATTGATGACACTGAATTAAACCACTTGATGGATCTGTATCCATTACAGGTTCAATTTTCAAAATAACTTAGGAAGTTGGAAATAGTAACTCCAACATGTGCCTCCAATTTGGTCTTCAGGTTACTATCACATTGTTTTTCTTTTTTTTTTCTTTTCTTTTCTTTTTTTTTTTTTTTTTGATTTCTGAAGGTTATTGTGCCTTTGATACTAAATGTACAATGAAAACAAATCATTTGGCCCTTTTGAGTCTTACTTATAAAATGATTGAATTGAATCAGATGGCCTCTGAAGTTTTTTCTAGTGCTAAATATATAATTCTATCTTTATAATATATGATTCAAGGTAACTGCATTGAGTGACATTTTTTCATCCCATCATCATATAGGTTTCAAGTAATGAAGTACTATAGCCTTTGGAAAATCAAGTTGAAAATTATCTAATGGGCAATGGAGAGGCATGTTAGGTAGGAATGGGCTGGAATGCATCATAAAGAATTACAAAAGAGAAGCTGAATGAAGAATATCAACAGATAAATCTACACATACACACACACACACATACGCAAAGATGAGCCTCTTATGTTTTGAAAATATTGCATAATAAGGGAGGGATGTAGAATAAGCATTTATATAGCTTTACATGCCAGGCACTGTGCTAAGTACTTTAAAAAAATATATATTATCTCATTTGATCCTCACAAAAACCCTATGAGAGAGATGCTGTCATAATACTCATTTAAGAGTTGAGAAAACTGATACAAACAGATGGAATATATATACATTAGGTATCTGAGGATAGATTTGAACTTATTTTTCAGATTCCATGCATTGTACTCTCTTCATCAACTGTATTACCATCTGACTGACAATATGAGAATGATCTGATTGTCTAATGCTTGCCTTAAAATATCAGAGTAAGTTAAATAGTCATTTCTTTTTCCATCTCACCATTTATAGTAATCTTTTTATTGTGAACACAGGAGAAAAGATGGACAAGAATTGCATGGAATCAGCAAATATGAATGAAAAACCACACATACATATATATAGTTGTACTTATTTACATCCATATGTATGTTTGTATACATATAAATATATGTATATTTGTATACACATATATATAAAGATATTTATATATGTGTGTATAAATATATATACACTCATTTGCTTGCAATATATACGTATATTTATATATGTATGTAACTCAAAACACACATTGTTGATAGACAATAAGATTTGAATATTGTCAGACTTACAAAGTGTATATTGGCTCAATTTCAGAGCTCTAAATATAGGAAATCATCTTTCAATTATTTTTTAGATAATTTGAATTTTTAAAAATAATAACTTTTCACCAGGAAACAATGAATCACTGCAATATATGCTTAAAAGAAGTCCAAATTTTTTTTTATAACATCACAATAGCTTTCTCTGCTACTTTCACATGAGAGTACTTTGTTTATAAACAACATTGTTCAGTCCATTTAAGAATCATGCCTTTCTGGGACTCAGACTGAGTTATAGATATTGTGTATATTATAAATCTTTCTGTTGTTATTAGATGTGCAGATGTACAATATTATTATACCTATTTTAAAGATGAAGTACATGAAATCTGGGAAATGAAGTGACATGTATAACATTACTTAATATAACCATTGTAGGTGATATATCGTTGAACTCACTGCTTTGTTTAATTGTGCATCATAGATTCCAGGCTGTGGTAGCATTTGAGTTATAATAGTCATAGAGATAGATACTGGATATAAGATTTCATAGATATAGGAAAATCTGGGTGAGGAATTCTATTTATGAATGGGTATCATCACCTTTTCTTCATGTTAAAAGTTTAGAATATTGCTTAGAAAATTGAGAGGTTAAGCCATCAGGCTAGAGTCATAGAGTCAGCATGTGTTAGAGGCAAGACATGGTCCCAGATTTTCCTGGTTTAGAGGCTAGTTCTCTAACATGTCATATTGCCTTTTGTGGTAGATAGCATATGATTATTGAATTCCAGACTCATACCGATTTCTCTATTACTTTTCTTAAAAAAAAAACAAAAACAAAAACAAAAAAACTGTGACACTCAGAAAACACCATTCTTGCTGTGGAGAATTGATATGTTGTAGGCTAGAGACAGGATAAAGTTGGACAGTTTTATGAATAGAATAAAGTAGTTAAGTTCGTTAGCTTGAAAAATATTATAGATAAGAGGGAAAAACCTATTACATGTCCCTATTTTTGACTATATTTCATTGAAAAACTGAAGGTATTTTGATCATCTACTTGTACCAATTTACTATTAAAATAAATGATCCTAAGGATAAGATTCCTGTTAAAGATGTTTAAATTGTGAACTTTCCTCTTGGTTTGAAAAGGAACATATCTGCCAATTTTCAGTCCAAAGAGATTTTTTGCAAAGGAGTTAAAACACTTGATAAGAGTTTTTTTTAATGGAAACTGCATTTTAACCTTAACTATATAGCATGAACAGGTGACTATAATAGTGATGCATGTATTCTAACTATAAGGGTGTTTAAAATGAGATTTGATGTAGCTTGAGAAACTATATTTAACCTTGCATTACAGACAGTTTTTAAAAGGGTATAAGTTAATGGTGCTTATAAAAGCTTCTGGACAATAATAGACACAAAGGGAAAGTTGAGATTCTAACAGGCAGTAAGAAAGTAATGTAATTCCATATTCCTCATGGTGACTATATGAGTTAATGTCTAGCATTTTGCCAAAGGCTTTAATCATGGATAACTGAAATCTAGGAGAATCCCTTACTGTCTCATCAAAAGTAAAATTGAAGCATTAGGAGAAGCAAGGTTTAAAAAAGTAGGAGTTATGATCATCAGTGTTATCAAATAATCTTTATTTGAAAAATTGACCCTGAATTATAACCAAGTAGTAGATTAACAATCCCTTGAATATTCCTGTTTTTGGTCTTATCACAAATTATTCACTGATAACTCTTAATCAGTATATAAACAGCACCAGGCATCCTGGAAAATGCTACTTTTTATTGCCTTTTCATAAATAGGAGAATTGCCCTGAAATATTCCTGTCCCTAGTAGCAACTGAGAAATAGGAAGAAAATGACCTTTAATGACTCTGGAGGCTTTTTGGTCCAATGGAGTCATAAATCCAGTAGCATGGCTTTGGTGGAATGTTAACTTGGCATTGAGTTATATAATCTCTCTTGATTTTTACTCTTCTTTTATTAGTGATTTTCAGTAATTTGGAATTTTTTTTTAAAGAGAAAATAAATTATTTATATATTAATTTTAAATTTTACACATTGTGATAAGGTTCATGACTGTTCCTATGGTCAAAGCTAAACATAATAATTGTAAAGAAAAACATGCTAGAACTTTCAAAAAAGGAAATAGATGAGAATATATTCCAAAGTCCTCTGTCCCCAAAAGAATAAAGCTGTGGGCAGAACAAATTCTTGAAATTAGTGTTCTTCACTCCCATTGTCAGTAACACAGCATTAAGAATTTCTTAGAGTTTCTGAATCTTTCATGATAGAAAATGTTCCCCTGTAGTCCTATCTTATTCTACTTAGGGTATTCTTGCTGCTTTAATTAAATAGGAGTTAGCAAGTTTGAGGCCATGATGTACAGCAGATGTTCAGTCAGAAACACAAAAGGGTGAAAAGGACACTGAAAATGGTTACAATGAATGAATTCCTAAATTAGAGGAAAAGTATTGCTTGAATTTCTGCCTTTCTGCAAGCATAACTGATAGGCTCATAGTGGAATTGAGTTTGACATTCTTACCTCTTAGGTAAATGCAGATGAATTAAGATACTGGATTAGTGGGGAGACATTTTCTATAGATATTGTTCTCAGCTGAGTGCATTACTTGTATTAGCACTAATGGGAGTTAAAATGTGAGCACTGAGGCAAAATTACACTGCTATGCCTATGGGAGCGGGAAGTCTGGATATGGTTTTTATTAATTAATAACTGAACTTGCTTTTATGGATAATGAAAATAAATAGCACCTATTGTCAGGGTTAATGATTCTCTACATAGCATTAATGGGAAATTGAGGCAATGAGAAGTGGAGTGATTTATGAGAGCTCATACAGTGTCACGCCTCTGCTGCCAACATAAAGTGAACCAATTCAGATGAAAATATTAGGTTCACTTGAATTACCTTAAAGTATTTTTTCCCATGTGTTGCTATGGAGAGATAGTAGCCTATCAACTTTGGCAAAAATAATACAAAAACACATTTATATGTTTAGTTAAGGTTTGTAAAATATTATACATTTATTATCTCACTTGATTTTCACAAAATCCTTCTGAGGAAGATGCTTTTGTTTTTCCCATTTGATAGATGAAGAAACTGAGGTTGAATTTAAAGAACTTGGCTAGAGTTAACAGAGGTAGTAAGAGCCTTAGGTCTCATCGGAGCTCAGGGTTACTGATTCCAAGTCTAACAATGCATATAGTATTGAAGTATGACATAATGGGGGAAAAAATGCTGTACTGGAGTCAAGAAATCATTTTATCACAAAATCATGGACCTAGAGGAAAAAAGGGATCTCAGGAGATATTTAGTCCCAACTGATTATATTTTATAGATGAGGAAATTGTGGTCTGGGAAGCATAAGTGACTTGCCTAACGTCTACCACACAGGAAATATGTAGCAGAGATGATATTTGAATCCTAGATTTTTGACTTCCAGAGGTGTTAGTATTTTCATTGTACTAGGCAACATTCTTCATCCAGTCTTTTATTCATTAAAGAAACTGGGACTCAGTAAGTTGAAGTGACATGTCCAAATTGAAAGAGCAGAGTTTAAGCAACAATCAGAGATTGTACCTCATTGCAGTGCTAATTCTCATCTTTGGTTAATAGATTCTGAAATACAAATTCTGGTAACTATAAAACATAGATGTTTTTGGCAGTTTTCTATACACATATATACTATAAGCATACAGTTACATATTTACATAAATATATACTTTCACACATATGTATATATGAATATGTATATCTGTATATTAGCACACCTTTAACATTTGGAAAGCAAGGATGTGGTAATTTTGTTTTTCCTAATATCTTTTGCATCACTAACAGCCCATTAAAGTCAGATGTATATATTTCTTTTTCCTTCTATTCAGCAAATTTATGTACACATATGTATATGATTGGTATGAATTAGAACGTTGGTGACTTACTGTTTTACCACAGATGATTGTTTTAAAATAGCCATTTTTTCCCTGGTATTTTTTTCATCCAGATTTTTTTTTAGGCTGTCAAAAAGCACAAGCTGCAACAGTAATGATAGGAAAATGACGAGTGAAATGTCAGTCCTAATTAGAGATTTGATTGCTCTGTAATAAAAGTACTATATTTGATTTGGACAGTTTGGGGCTGTCAGGTAGAATGATTCAAACATGTCTTCACTTATATTCCACAAAATGAAGGATGTGAATGTGCATTATTTATATTGTATTTCATCATGGTAATTAAGTGTCTGAGGATCCAACATCCTTAAAAGACAGCTGAATTTAAGACCAATCTATATGTGCATTTGTAAAGCTCATTTTTCTGCAAAGCATTCAATATTTTATTTTGGGGGGGTGGGAGTAGGGAGATGGCAGCAATTCATTTGAGGTTAAATACATGTTTACAATCTAAAATAATTATCAAACTTAATTACTATACAATTAGTAGATTTGAGTTGACTTGTTTTAGTTAAGTCTTTATTGGACATAACTTCTTTATAGAGCTTTGCATTAAATATTATCAAAATTTAACATATTTTATATACACACATATATGTGCATATATATGTATACATATATATATATATTTATATATATATATGTATACACACATATATATATATACACACACACACACACACACACACACACACACACACACACATATATATATATATATATATATATACCCACATACCCAAATACCCACATACACTCTCTCTCTCTCTCTCTCACACACACACACACACACACACACACACACACACACACACACACACGTATATCTCAAAGTGTGCTTTATCACCAGAATATACATTAGAGAAAATAAAGGTGTGGGTATAGATAGTATATGCATAGTCAGAGCTCAGCTTTCTGGATGAAAATTAAAAAAATAAAAACAAAAACAAATGAAAACTAAAAATACAGGTTCATTGATTTATTTATTGTGAGAAGGGAGCTTAGAAATCCTTTAGTCCCACCTTTCACATTTTTCACATGAGGAACCTGAGGTTCAGAGAGGGTAAATGACATGTGGTTATTCAACTAGTAAGTGTGGAAAGTGGGACTTCAGCCTAAGATTGCCTGACTCAAAGATCAGCACTTTATGGCCTATCATACAAGAATCTTTGTTCAACATGGAAGGCTAAAATGACAAGTTTATGTTCTGTCCTGATTGACTACAGGGATTTATTCACTCTGTATAGAGTAAGTTGGACAGCTGTTCTTGAAAGTACCTATTCTTTCCTCTACTTTCATTTGCAATATTTGCTAAATATATGAGCCATTACTAAAATTAAAGTTCCAGAGATTGCCTCTCAAGTGATATAACTCTTTCCCGTTTTTCTTGTCAATGCCATTAATACAGAGATGGAGGGCCAAACAGGCACTCAGTTGAACCCTGAGCTTCCAAGCAATTCATCATCACATGAAGAATGTACTTGTTGCTTTTCTGCACTGTATATGACAGGATAAAATAATAACCTTTAGACTAACATTTACCAACCAGTAGATAAATTCAATAAATCTTTTGATTGTTTATGACTTTTTGGAAAAAAAAAAGTCAGTTTTCCTTTGTCATGATAGATTCAGTGTTGAGAAATAGAAGTATAAGCCAGCTGCTAGTATTTATTAGCTAATTCAACTAATATTATTTATTTATTAAATAATAAATTTATAAAATTATTTATTAAATAATTATTAAAATACTATTTATTAGTTCAACTAATAAATACTAGTAGCTGGCTTATACTTCTATTTAGTGTTGACTAATATGAACCATAAAGAACATTTTAATTAATTTCTGAATGAGGCTACATAGATATATGCAGTTTCTCTATCTTGGGACCTAGGATCCTTTAAGTTTCTTGCCTAGACTTATTCTCTTGGGATCTTTCTGGTCTGTGTGGCTCCCTTTGATAGCATTTAATGAAGTGCCTGGGACATAGTAGGTGCTTAATAAATGTTATTGACTTCATAGGCCTAACACTATTTGTGTGACTAATTCAACGAAATCATCAAGGATCATCACCAATCACTGAGACATAATCCCTTATCTACACAACTGCTGGATTAATGGGTATATTCATACCCTTCATTGGGAGTTGAACCTCTCAGTCATCTCATCTAATTAATCAAAGAGTTACTTCACGTGTGTGCTTTCATTTACTCACTTGAGCAGATGATATATCTATAATAGAATATAAGATCCTTAAGGGTAGGATCTATTTTGTTTTTGTATCTATAGTCCTTAGCACATAATGAGTTTAATACCCACTTATTGAATTAAATTCCCAAAGGTTATTATGGTTTAACTGTTGTCTTATTTTCTTCTGACAATTTTGTTGTATGAAAATGCTGAGAATAGCTGCTTCTTTCATTTAATTTGATATCATTTCTGAGGTTATTTTCCTCAGGAAGATGAAATATACCCTTTTTTCAGAACAAGTTTTCAAAAATAATTAAGTTCATTACATCCTAATAAAAAAGCTTAGTGGTTTCTTCTGTGTTCTAAAAAAATAATAAATCAATAAGGATTCATTCTCCTAGCAACTTCTGCTTCATAATGCCTTATTCTTTATTATGATGACTTTACCCCAATCTCTCCCCAAACATATACATACATACACACACATTCACACACACACACACACACACTCACACATACACACACAAATACACATCTTTTCAAGAGATCAGAATTCTGATCCAGAACACAGTCAAGAAATTGGAAATAAATGGAGAAGATCTCTGAATGGCAAACAATAAATAGTACAAAAGCTAATTCATGCATTCAAGAAATATTTAGATGCATGAAGGGAAATAAAAAGATAAACAGAGCCTCTAACTCATGGATCTTAGTACCTAGAAACATATATGTTTATGTATAAATATATACACATATTTTAGTTAAAAACATAATATCTTATAGGCATAGCAGAGGCACAAAGTGGTTTATGGCACAGAAATCTTTTTTAACTGAGAGTTCTCTCAATTCCACCAGGGAGATAGAGTTAACCTTCTAGCTCTCTCCAGACAATTGTGTGAAAAATAAGCAATAGATTAAAATCTTGTGGACACACTGAGAACAAGAAGTAATAATGGACAGCAATCGATGTAAACAGAATCAGAATTATGACTCCCCAGCAGTTTGGAGACATTTTATTTAAAATCAAATAGCCCCCCACACTTCAATAGCTCCTGATGACATCATTGCTTTTAGGAATATTATAATGATTGGTTTTTCATATGATGTCCCCAGGTTATCAAGAAAACCCTCAGTTCTGTTTAGTGACTTCTATCTTAAAAGTGATCAAGACATTCTGCTGAGCTGCTTTGGAAAAGTGACTTAACATTTGTATCTAGTTTCCCTGTGTGTAAAATAACAGGGTAGAAATACAGAATATTCCAAAAGTCTTAGTGCAACTTTAAAAGACTTTTGGGAAACTATATATATAATGCATAAGGTATATTCTAGATTTATGCATTCTATCATTTTGAATGCATTACTTAACACCTCCCCTAGTGAGGGAAAGTGCTTGTAACTTCTTAACTTCTAAGATTAGAAGTTTATCTTCCAAGGCAAAGAAATTCAAGAAATACAAAGAAATTATTTGAAAAATGTTTCAGAGAAAAAGGAGAGAAATACCCTGTAGGGGAGGTGTAGTGGAGCTTTCTCCTTCTCCCAACTATTTGAAGCAATATCTTAATGACAAGAACAATTTGGAACATTTGCACTTTCTTCAAATCTGTTTGGGGATGAAGAGTAGGTGAGACATGAAAGTTAGATGAACAATTGAAGCTATGGGTATTTTATTTTGATCATGGATACTTGCTCAGAAGACTGCAGAACTAAAAACAAAACAAAAACAAAATTAAAAATAACTGAACAAATAGTTATGTGGAATGTGAAGGAATTGTTGAACCTATTTTCCTTCCACTGCCATACTTTAGCTCCCTTGGCCAAGTATATTCTATAAACGACCATTACTGTCTTTTGCCTCTTTTTGAACCCTCAGCACTTAGCACAGGGCATGGCACATTGTAAATTCTTATTAAATGTTTATTTATTAAAACAATCTAAGATTATTTTTCATAAATGTCCCTGTTGGATTTGACCTTTGTATTTCCTTGTATACTTTTGATGTGGGGACATGGGAGTAGGCTATATCTAGGAGCCAGACTAGGAGTAAGCACCATTCTTATTGCAGGGCTGAGGTCTTGCTTTTAGCTTTTCTACTTCTTTGTTCCTTTTGATCCGAGGTCACCCAAATTATTTGATGCTTTCTATCTGGAATTAATAATCTTCTTGTTGCCCTTCATTTTTGAAGAGGACCAAATTGACATCACTATATTAAAATTGAGTCACAGTGTGTCCAACTGTGGCTGATCAGACTAATATGAGTTTGGAATGCTCTGCCACAGCTTGGAAACAAATAGTCCATATGAAAATCAGGGGTCAATTCTCTAAATTTTGCATATTTCGTGTTTCCTTTGGGCTATTTCAATTCTGCTTTTCTCACAGAGCACAGCATCTTATCTGATGAGAGAATGCTATGCCAGGCAGTCCTGTGCCTCTCATGTCATTCAATAGATTTTAAAGTTCTTAAGAGATACTTTGAGAGTGTCCTTGAGTTGCTTTTTCTGACCACCTTGTGAGCACTTGCCCCATGTGAGTTGTTCATAAAATATTTTTTTTTGGCAAATGTACATTTGGTATTCAAACAATGCAGCCAGTCCAATGGAGCTATGCTCTTTGCAATGAGTTTGAAGGGTTGGGAGTATAGTTGAAGAAAGAACCTCAGTGTCTGGGATCTTATCCTGCCATAATCTTCCTAAGACAATTCATATGGAAGGATTCAGATTGCTGGCATGGCACTGGTATTGTCCATATTTCACAGGTATACAACAACGCACCACAATGGCTCAATGACTTTCTTTTGGAGTCACCCAAACATTGAGCTAACTCTGGTAATGTGTATGTCAATCTCATTATTAAAGTGGACATCTCTGGAAAATACACTGCCAAAGTAAGAGAACTTATCTACAGCATTCTAAACTTCATCATTTATTGTAACTGGTAGTTCCACATATGGATGATGTGGTACTGGCTGATGGAGATAAGCAGCAGAGAATTGATCCACATTTTTAGCATGTCTGCTTCAGAGATGGAACTAACTGCATAATCATTTACAAAAACAACAGCAACAACAACAACAACATGCAGCAACACTCCCTCCATTTTGGTTTTGGCTTGTAGCTTTTTCAAATTGAAGAATTTACCATCAGTGTGGTAGCTCACTTTGATTTCATGTTGTCCTTATGAAGAAGTTAGACAACATGTCTGAAAACATCATGCTAAAAACATGGGAGCAAACACACAGCCTTGTTTTACTCCATTGGTTACTAGAAAAGCTCGAGAGCCTTGTACATTGTCCAGAACCTGAGCAAGCTTGTCATCATGAAGTTGATATAGCATGCTGATGAACTTCTCTGGCCAACCAAATTTTGACAATTTTCCATAAGCCCTCATGACTGATAGTATCAATGGCTTTGGTCAAATCTACAAATGTATACAAACCTCTGTTCTGCTCCTGGAATTTTTTCTGGAGTTATAGGGCAGTAAACACCATGTTCCTCATCCCTTCTGAAGCCACACTGACTCTCAGGTAAATGACTTTTATCTAAGTGTAGGATCAGCCTATTAGAAAGGATTTATGCAAGAACTTTGCTATCAATGATTTGTGAAAGTTACAGAATAATCTTCTTTTACTTTTATAAAGATGAACAATGGAGGCATCCTTGCACTCTTGGAGTATAATTTCTTGCCATATAATTTGGAAAATTCCAATCAGTTTTTGTGAGCAATGGACTCCTCATTCATTTTGTAAATCTCAGTTGGAATAGAATCAGCAGCCAGAGCTTTACCACATGAAAGCAATCTAATGGTATTCAAAGCCTCCTCTTCAGTTGAAACTTCAGCTAGGAAATGATTGATTTCAACTTGAGGCAAATGGTCAATAGCTTCAGCATTGACTGATGGTGGTCTATTGAAAATGCTATGGAAACATTCAGCCTATCTCTCCAGGAACATGTCTTTATCACTAATCAGTGTGGTTCCATCAGCACTGAGTAGTTGAAATGCATCATAGGTCTTTGGCCCATAAATAGCCTTCAGTGCATCATAAAAACACTTTGGCTTGTTACCATAAACATAAAACTAAATTCATCTGCTTTTTTTATTGAGCCAAGAATCCTGAATCTCTCTAAGGTTAGACTGTACTTTACTTTTGATGGAATGGAATGCTGCCTTCTTAAATATGGATGAACTACCTCTGGTGTATCTAGGAAGTATTTGTTTTTCATTTAGTAGTTTCTGAATTTCTCCATCATTTTCATCCAACCATTCTTGATGTTTGCTAATGTTCTGACCCAGATGAGCAAATGCAGTGCTGTACATCAAATCTCTGAGAGCTGCCCATTCCTTTTTTGTTCCATTGTTGCCAATTGTATGTTGGCTCAACTTACTGTCCAAGTTGGCAACAAACTGTTCCCCTCTTGAAGAAACATTTTAATCTATTGACATTAATTTTTTTAGTTATCTTTTTTGCCTTGGGTGCCACTATTTTTGTTGAATGTGAATATTCATTTTGGAGAGGATGTCTATGAATAGTCCAGCACTCTACCACACATTGCCTTGGTCACTCTCTCATCCTGTCTGTCCCTTCTTCTTACAATCACATAGTCTATTAAATGTCAATGTTTGCTGCAAAGGTGCATCCGTGACATTTTATTGCATTTAGGTAAATGAAATACAATGTTGGTGATGAGAAGATCATGAGATATACAAATCTTCAATAGTAAATGATCATTGCTGTTGCTGTTTCCAATCCATTACTCCTCAGGACTCCCTGCCATGTCTGGTAGTCTGAGTCTATTTTATCATTAAAGTCACCCAGAATTATAAGCTTGTCTCTTTTTGAAACATTGATGATAGGGATCTCCAAGTCTTCATAAAATTTTTCTTTGTCCTCATTAGGATTCATCATAATGGTAGTATACATACTGATAATGGTAGCATGGTGTTTTCCTGCAAGTGGTAATCACATTGTCATGAGCCTGTCATTCACTCCTTTTGGAAGGCATGTGGGCTTATTTATAAGATTAGTTTGACTGTACTACACCAACTTGATGGCAATCTCTTTCACTGTGTCCCTCCAGAAAAAGTCTATCCAGCTCCTACTTAGGTAAGCTGGCCTTCATTTGCCAGCCTGGTCTCACACAGGGCTGCTATTGAGATGTGCTACCTGTTGATTTCTCTCACAACAAGAGCAGTTCTTTTAGGTCTACTAGATTTTGTGTTGTCTGTAAGTATGTGCATCCTCAACCTCAGAGTGGAATCCCTGCTTGCTGTGGTAATCAGGCTAGGACTAGGTAAGCAGACATTTTTAGGGCACTAGCCCCTTCCTCCCACATGGGAGTAGTAAGATCCTCAAAGGCTGCTGAGATACTCAGGAAGCTGATAAATCTTACTGCTTCTTCCAGTGAGAAGACAACTCTAGAGCCTGGGCCACCTGTATTCAGGATTCCCCATATATCTGCACCAGCTGCTTCATCACTCACTTACTGCCACAGGTCTTTGATATAGGTAGAAATAGTAAAATGATATGGTGATATCGTTTGATTCATGCATAAATTGGATTTGTGAGACAGAGTTCAATGAAATCTTCACCTTCCTTCTCCTAAAGAATCTTTGTCCAGTGGCAGAATAGAGTCAAGATAATAGGGATGACTCAAGATGAAACAGATGACCTTTGTATCTTCCATGTGTAACCAAAATCTCAGCACTCCACAACACTTACTTCACCTGCCTTGGTGGCCATTGGAGCAAATTGTTCTCAGCTGTCCATTCCACCAGGGGAAGTCTTTACCTGACTGGGGTAGACAGCCCCTAACTCACTGCAGGTTTTGAGACTTTTTGTTATCCTTCAGCTGGTTAGGCCTTCTATCAAATTGGTTTACCAGGGTGTACCCGCTGTGCACACTACAGTTTCTTGGAGCCACAGGTGAGAGTTAAGTGGATCAGGTGGACATAAAAAGTGCTTGGCAGCCTTCACACCAGAGGTAGTGAATTCTGAATATACCTTAAATAATTAATAATTATGTAATAGCTATAATAGCAATTAATAATTAATTGATAATAATAGCAATACTAATACTATCTCACATTTATATAGTGCTTTAAAGTTTGTATAGTATTTTACAAAAGTTATCTCATAAAAATTATCTCCTTTTCACAAGACAACCCTTTTTCTTATTTTACAGTTGAGGAAACTGAGGCAGGCAGAAGGCAAGTAATATTGCCAGGATTATACATCTAGTAAGTGTCTAAGACTGGATTTCAACTCAGGTCTTCCTGACATGGGGTCCAGCACTTTTTATTGTGACACTTTTGAAGCCTAGGTCATGTTCTTTCTTATATTCCTGCATCTTTTCTGGAAGACAGTAACCATGGAAGCTAGTCAATTCATCCTAATTGCTGGATGCCACTTTCAAATATCATTTTGATTGTCTGTTAAATTCATGGGGACCATTCTGAGTCATATTTGATATTAGTGGTTGTAAACCGTAGGCTATAAGAATGGCATGAATCATGTTTCTCAATTTCTTTTACTTCTTCCCTCTCAGCCTTTATGATCTGTTATAATGCCAAAAGGGAGATAAATTGTGGACTTTCTTGTTGTTGCAGGTGGTGGCAAGATGATATAGGATATGGAAAAATTATGATATTAGTTAAGGTACTGTGGGATAAACATATCTGAAACTACTGACATTGTGATCAACATTTATCTTAATGTGTTTTCTATAGATTCTAGTTAACAGAATATAGGATCAAGAATTTGAAGGACTTTTAGAAGTCACATAGTCTAATGTTCATATTTTAAAAACTGTGAAATTAGGGGATAAGTGATTTGGACAGTTATTGTTATTTTTAAAGCTGCAAATCTGTATTATGAAAATAAATTAGATCATGTATCATAGAGTTAGAGATGAAAAGGACCTTAAAAGTCATCTAGGTCAATACTTTTAATTTTGTAGGTGATGAAACAGTAAAGGAGATCAAGTGGCTTGCCCAAAGTCACATAGTTCACAAGTGTCAGAGTCAACTTTTGAATTCAGGTCCTCAGATATCAGATCCAATACCCTTTTGTCTTTCATATTTTGTAGAAAAGTCTAGCATTCTTTCCACTAATGTATACTGTGCTGCTTCCATGTGCATGCATTTCACTAATAAATTAAATAACTATTTTCTTTACATCTAAACTCTTGAATGTATCTTAGTTTGACAAATTTTGGCTTAAGAATATTTCCAGGATAAATATTAAAATATATCCACAGATAACAAAAGATACAGTAAATTAAGCAGCATGATAGACTTAAATTATTCCAATCAGTCATTTGGGCATTTAGGTTTTGCAGTGGATAGAATATCTGGCCTGAAATCAGGACAACCTGAGTTTAAATCCTCTCTTGTATATGTCCTAGCTGTGTGAACTTGGGCAAGTCATCTCACCTATTTTCTACTCTGTCAAATGAGAATAATAATAACACCTACCTCCCAGGATTGCTGTGAAGATTGATTGAGATAATAATTGTAAAGTTCTTGGCACATACTAAGTGCTATATAAATAGTAGCTATAAGTTATTACTGTTTTGTTTTGGAATTTATAGTTAAAAGGGTAAAATATAAGATTATTTTAACAATTTTTATTTACTTTATTTCCTTATGCAGTAGCGAAATTTAATTCTGTTATATGTTGCTATAATGTAAAAGAACATATGGTGAATCATGAAATGTAATTGGATACAAAGGAAAGAAAACACTTCTTATTTTAATGAGATAGTATCATTAATACTATAAAATGGCAGAAAGTTCCACTAATGAAAGAATTTTAACTAACATAATATTTTAAAGAAGCTTAAAGTTCAAGTTGTGCTTTAATTTTTTCAGGATTAGTCATAATTTAAAGAATGAAATCATAAATTATGGAAAAGTAGAAAAGAAGAGTTAAATACTACAACTATGACTTTGGTAGATATTTCATGAAACTATTATTCTGGGTGCAAGCTGGTTTTGGCATTAAGAAGGGTAATCTAAATATATATATACACACACACACACCCACATATATATATATATATATATATATATATATATATATATATATATATGTAATTTGTAATTTCTCTTAATACTATTTAGTTTTCCTGAAAAATACATTGAAAGAATATAGCTTGAGGCACTATGCTGCAGACACAAAAGATGTGGCTATTGAAATAAATATTTTTTATTATTGTTCAGTTATTTCTGATCCTTAGTGACCCCATTTGAGATTTTCTTGACAAAGATACTGGAAGGATTTGCCATTTCCTTCTCCAAGTTATTTTACAGATGAGTAAACAGAGACAGATTAGGGTGAATAATTTACCCAGGATCACACAGCTAGTAAGAGTTTTAGGCCAGATTTGAGTTCAGAAAGATGAGTTTTCCCTGACTTGAGACCCAGTACTCTATCCAGTGTGCCATTACCTACCTCATAACAGATATTTAGAACTAATCATATTAATTGTTGAAGAAAAAAATTTAGGTCAAATTCCTTTTAGAAATAAATCATGTTTGCATTGACCCCTACCCTCATCCAATGCTGCTCATATTAGTGATGACTAATCATATTAACACACTAAATTAATATGGTCTAAGATTTATTACCATAAATTAGAGTACATTGATGTCTTAGGGATGTTATCTTTTCCCCCCTATTACCAGTTTAGGATTTCCTCACTACTGCCTTTTCTAGAAATTTCGGTTTATGCAATGCAGATATAATGAAATTTCAGCTAATAAATAGATTTCATTTAGCTTATAGTGCAGCTTTTTGCCTCTAGTTGTGGGTATGGAACAATTTTTCAAGGCAGTAACAAAAAAAAAAATCACAAAATGTTGCTACAAAGTCTGTCTCTGTGTTTCTCTCTATATCTTTTGATAAATTCACAGTCTGTATTTTGTATTTTTGATTATTTATTAATGTCTCTGTGCTTTTGGCTATACCTTGATAGCTTTTTTTTTTTTTTTTGATCATCATTTTTTTGGGTGACTATGACTCTCTGTCCATTCTTCTCTGATTTTACCCTACCCCTTTTGTAATCCTCTTCAATTCTGTCTTTCTATCTCTTTACTCATTCAGTTGTGTTTATCTTTTTTGGTCTGAACAGGTAACCTTATCAGTGCAAAGCATTCCACCAATTCAGACTGATAACTTATCTATTATACCTAACATGTACTTTTAATGAATTACTTGGGGCCTCTGTAAGGCTAAGAAGTTTTTCACCTTCTAAATTATGCTAATAAGCATCTGATACGGGACTTCAATCCAGGTCTTTGTGGTTCCAAAACTGGCCCTCTGGACACCATGCTATGCTATCCTTTCTATAAATTGAGTGTAGTTTGAATATATAATACTATTTACTTGTTATATTTATTGAGTTGAATTATATGTTTCCTATTCCAAAAATTAAGGATGAGAATAGTTCAAATTGTCTCTAAAATTAATCTCAACTGAACTTCCATATTTATGGTCTTTAGTTTACTTCTTTATTGAGAGATGCAAATATATCCTACCCCTTGTTTTTGTCCTTTGTTCTTGAAAAGTTCTTGAAAAATAAAATTATGAGGGTGACTTTTTGACTTGTGCATGAATTGGATTTAAGTGAAGCAGAGCTATCAAAATTATCAATCTTAATCTTTCCTCCAGCATCATTAAATTCAGTTATAAGACAAAGATCAAGTTGATTGGTGATGGCCCAGGATGTTTATATAGTTATCCTTCATTCTTAAAGAGGAGCAAAATTGCACCATTATGTTAGAGTCAAATTACAATGTGTATGGTTATGACTGATCAGATCAATATGAATGCAAAATGCTCTACTATAGCTCACGGACAAATACTCCTTATAAATATTTGGAATGGATTCTCTAACTTTATGTATCTCATGTTTCTTCTGAGCTACTTTAATTTTGTTTTGCTCATAGAGCATAGCACTTTCTCTGATGAGGGCACACCATGCAGGGAGGTCATATGCCAGTGTCTCTCATGTCATACCATCAATCTTAAAGTTCTTAAGAGAGACTTTAAGAAGGTCCTTATATTATCTTTTCTGATCACCATATGAGTACTTGCTCTCTGTGAGTTCTCCACAAAATAATCTTTTTTCATAAGTATACATTTGGCATCAAACCATATGGCCAACCCAAAGGAGCTGTGCTCACTGAAATAGAATTTGGATGATTGGCAGGTTAGTTTGAAAAAGTCTAGTATCTTATCCTGCCTGGTGATCTTCAGAATCTGGCTAAGACAATTCAAATGGAAGCAATTCAGTTAAGAATGGCCCAGATGCAAAGGATAACCTTTACATTTCTAAATTAAGGTCTTTTTAATCTGTTTGTCTGAGGTCATTCTTATTCAATGAGGAAGGGCTAAGTAAGAATTGAGACAGAATGCAGTCCCTCTTCACCTCTAAGAATCCTTTATTTCTTCTAAGAATCACCTCAAACATATCCTTTTATGTGAAGTTTTTTTGACTCTTTTTTTATAGACTCAGGTCTTATCCTTCATCACCTTGTAGGTTAAATTTTTATACTAATATATGTACATGTGGCTCCTCCTCATACCCCATTAAGTAAAATTCTGTGTGTGTGTGTGTGTGTGTGTGTGTGTGTGTATGTGTGTGTGTGTGTGCGCGTGTATGTAGTGGCCAGAATTGACAAAGGGCAAGACTAATGCATTCTCTTAGAAAAATCCAGGCATATCACCTGGAAATAAAGGAATATGGCTGATCTGCATTTGTGCCAAAAAACTCTATTCTGTTATAGAAAAAGTAAATCATTTGTTTGGGGTCTGAGCTATTAAAAAAAGGGTTTTGTATTACATTTGCCATAAATTGGGTAAAAATTGTTTTGCTTAGTGTGAGATAGAATAGAACAATGACAAGTGCAGAGTGAATAAGCTATTGAAAAAGTGATTAATTTAAAAAGAAAAGGAGACAGTGCCATTATTATGACTCAGTTAATTCACAGAAGTTAGCTTAAAACAGGATTCTAAAGCTACAATTGTGTGTACGCATATGAGAGTGACAGAGAGAGAGAAAGACAGAGAGAGAGAGAGAGAGAGAGAGAGACAAAGAAAGAGACAGAGACAGAGAGAAATGATGTAATACTGGAGAAACTGAGCAAGATAGAGATTAGAGAACAATTTAACAATTTATTTAATGGAGAGATTTACTGAGACCAAATGGATCCATGGTTGGTCCTAGGGCTGAATGAGACTATCATCTCAAAGAATCCAGCACTGAATGTTGGATACAAGATTATTTTATAGGGTTACAAGACTGATGACATAATGGGGGGGGGGTAACCTGGATGAGGATGACATAATGGAGGGAGGTACTGGAGAGGCTCCTGATATTCTAATGATGTCTAAAATGGATAAAGACCTTTATTCCATCAAACATTAAGAGGGAATGATTATAGCCTAAGGTCTAAGATACAAGCCCTTTATCCTAACATTAAGAGGGAATGGTTATAACCTGAGGCAGAATAACTGAATAGGACAATTAGGGAAACTGAGTCAGGACAATAAAAGAGAACTGTAGCATAACAATAAGAGTTGAGCTTAGATGCAAAGCACTGGTACTAATGGTCATCAAGAAAAGTTTCTTGCAGAAGGTAAGATTTGAATTGACTTTTGAAGGAAGAAAGGGAAACCAGAATGTGGAAATAAGAAGATAAGACAACCTAGGAATTTGACAGGAGAGATCTCTGACACTGGAATGAGAACTGACTTGGAGGACATATGGCAACACCAGTGATCTCCATAGATGTGGAAATAGTAGTTTTAGCAGCAGCTTTGGGGGCTCTTTAGCTTAGAGATAGTAAGTAGATTGGACAAGTGGTCAGGCAGAATTTGCAAGGGATCCTGAATTGATTGCAGAAGCAAGACTGGGAGTAATTTGATAATTATATTGCAGTTCTGAGTTACAGTTCCAGGGAAAGAGAAATGTTAGTTTTTGTGGCTTCTGGAATGCAAATATCCTTCCTGGATAAAGAGCAGAGCACAGACCAGGGTAGCTATAACCACACTTTTTCTCCAGATCATTCTACTTTGGGAGTATTGAAAATTTACAGATCCCTAAAATTTAACAGCAGCACAAAAAGCCCATAGTTTGAGTCAGTGCCTTTCTACCTCTTGATGAGCAGAGACAAACTTTAATGAAGTGAGAAATTGAGAAAGAAGCTGAAAAATGAATTTTTAAAAAATGAAGAAAAATATAATTCATAAAATAAAACTCATAAAAACCATTATTTCAATAATGATATTTTTATATCAAGGCCAAAAGTCAGAAGATAATTTGAAAACAGATAAAAACAAAGCCTTAAAAATGCAAATTGGATGCAAGCCCAAGAATTTCTGGAAGAGTTACAGAAAGAGATGAGTAGTAGAGGAAAAATTTGGAAAAGAAATGAGAGCGATGCAAGAAAATTATGAAAAAGGGTTAACAGCTTAGTAAAATACACACACACACACACACACACACACACACACACACACACACACATCATGAAAGAAAATAACACCTTAAGAAACAGAATTAGCCAAATGGTAAATCACAAAAATTCACTGAACAAAAGAACTCTTAAAAAGCAGAATTGGTGAAACAACTCTGAGGCACCAGAAATACCACTACCTGGTCTACAACCAAAATATATCTAAAAAAGGGAAAAGGATATTTCTGTTAAAAAAAATATTCATAGCAGCTCTTATTGTAGTGACTAAAAATTGAAAATCAAAAAGATTCCATTTTTCAGTGGGGAATGTCTAAATAAGCTATGTAGATGATTGTAATGAAATATCATTATGCTATAAGAAGTGACAATCAGAGTAATTTCAGAGAAACCTAGAAAGACTTACACAAACTAATTCATATTAAAGTAAATAAAACAGGAGAGCATTAAAAACAATAATAGCAATATTGTTTAATGAAGAATTGTGAATGATTTAAGTATTCTTAGCAATACTGGTATCTAAGACAACTCCAAAGACTCAGGATGAAGTATACCGATTCTCTGATCATTGCAGAGAAAAAACTGATATTGATTGAATAGACTGAAATATACTATTTTCAGTTTCTTTCATTTTTTTCTTTTATTTGAGTCTTTTTGTACATAATGATTATAATGGAAATATTTTACATAAATGCATATGTATAATCTATATCTGCTTATTGTCTCAAGGATCAAGGAAGGCTAGAATTTGGTTCTCAAAACTTTAAATGAAAATGTTAAAAAATTAGGAAAAATAAATAAAAAGCAAAAGTGGCTAAATGGAAAAAAAAGAGATGCAAAAGTTCATAGAAGAAAAGAATCTTTTAAAATTAGAAATAAGCAGGTAGAAACAAACAATTTTATGAGACATCAAGAAACACTTAAAACAAAATCAAATAATGAAAAAATAAAAGAAAATGTAAAATATAGTATTGGAAAAGCAGCAGACTTGGAAAATAGATGGAGAAATAATTTAAAATGATTGGAGTACCTGAAAATAACTATAAAAAAGAATATAGACATCAAATTTCCAGAAAGGAATACTGCTCTGATATCCTAAAAACAGAGTACCAAATGCAAATGGAAAGAATCCACCTATTACTTCCTGAAAGAGAGGCTCAAAAGAAAATTTTCAAGAATATTATAGCCAAAGATGACAGGAAAAGATAATGATGAATGTTGGAGGGGATGTGGGAAAACTGGGACATGATACATTGTTGGTAGTAAGTAGTCCAACTGTGAATAGATCCAGCCATTCTGGAGAGCAATTTGGAACTATGCTCAAAAAATTATCAAACTGTGCATACTCTTTAATCCAGCAATGTTTCTACTGAGCATGTATTCCAAAGAGATCCTAAAGGAGGGAAAGGGACCTACATGTGTAAAAATGTTTGTGGCAGCCCTCTTTGTAGTGCCAAAAACCTGAAAACTGAGTGGATGCCCATCAGTTGGAGAATGGCTGAATAAATTGTGGTATATAAATGTTATGGAATATTATTTTTCTATAAGAAATAGGGTGATTTCAGACAGGCCTAGAGAGAGTTGAGCAGAACCAGGAGATCATTATACACAGCAACAAGAAGACTATGTGCTGATCAATTCTGATGGACATAGCTCTCTTCAACAATGAGATGATTCAAACCAGTTCCAATTGTTCAATGATGGAGAGAGCTATCTATACCCAGAGATGACTGTGGGAACTGAGTATGGTCCACAACATAGCATTTTCATTCTTCTTGAAGTTGTTTGTTTGCATTTTATTTTGCTTTTCTTTTTTTCTTATACAGCATGATAATTGTATAAATATGTATGCATATATTGGATTTACCTTATATTTCTACCGTGTTTAACATATTGGACTACTTACCATTTAGGGGAAGGTGTGAGGGAAGAAGAAGGAAACTGGACCACAGGCTTTTGTGAGGGCTAATGTTGAAGAATTTTCTATTAATATGTTTTGAAGAATAAAAAGCTTTAATAAAAAAAAAGAATATTATAGTCAAATTTCAGAGCTTTCAGTAGCTCTGAAAATAGAATTTTTTTAGAAGAATAGAAATAAAAAATTGGAAAAAAAAGTTGAAAAAGGAAGAGGAAATATGGTAAATAGTCTGAAAGAAATATTTCAAATATTGTGGAACTATAGTCAGAATCACACAGATTTAACACCTTCCAAGTTAAAGGAATGAAGGTCTTAGAATACAAAATCCTGGAAGGCAAAGGAGGTAGGATTACAACCAAGATAATCTACCCAGCAAAATTGAATATAAATTTTCATAGAAAAATAAAGATATTTAATGACCGAGAGGACTTGTAAGCATTACTGTCAAGAAGAACAAAGCTGACTAGATAATTTGAAATAAGACTAAAGAGACATATAAAAACTCAACATGAAAGAGAAATAAGGATAAAATAAGGTTAAGCAATTTACATTGCTATATGGAAAGATGATTATCATTTTTAGGGCAGATAGAAGGAAACTACATATATAGAAAGTGTGGGTATGAGTTGATTATGGTGAGATGAGCTAAAAAATTAAGATTAAAAAAAGGATACACTGGAAGAATGGGAAGAAGGGAAAGAAAGAATGAGGAAAACTCTCACAAAAAAGGCATGCAAAAAAAAAAGCTTTTACTTCTAGAAAAACAGGGGTTGGCAGGCAATACTTGAATCTTACTCAAATCTGAATTGTTTCAAAGAAAAAAGAATATATATACATATTCAACTATGTATAGAACTCTATCTTACCCACAAAGAAGGTAGTAAGGTTAGGGAATAAAAGAAAGGGCAGATTGAGGGAAGACAGTATTCAGAAGTAACACAGGTTTTTGAGGAGGGACATAGTAAAATGAAAGAGAAAGGATAAACAGAAGAAAATAGGTTAGCAGGAAATAGTTAGAAATTATAATGGTGAATGTTAATGAGGTGAGCTCACCCATAAAACACAAGAAAGTAGCAGAATTCTTTAGAAATCAGAATCCAAAATATGTTGTTTACAAGAAACATACTTGAAATGGAAACACACACACACAGACACACACACACACAGAGCTGAAATAAGAGGCTAGAACAGAATTTCTTATAATTTAGTTGCTTTTAGGATTAAGGCACCAGGAAATTTCAAAACCTATCAAGTCACTTAAGAAGTCTAACTTTTTGTTACCTGATTTTTGACTGCTACGTAACTGTCTATCCTGCTAAACTAAAGTTCTGGTTCTAGCTTCACTTTCCTCATCTGAAAATGAAATCATGGGACAGATGTCTAAAGGGGGAGTTCTTAAACTGTGTTTGTGTGTCATTGTCCTCTTTGGCCATCTGATGAAGACTATAGCTTCCTTCTCAGAATATTGATTTCAATGGATCTAAAAAATGCATAGGATTTCAAAAGAAACAAATTGATGTATAGTCAATATAATCATCAATTAAACAAAGACAAATTCATGCTTCACAGGGCAAGCCTCTCAGCTCTAGCTTTTCATTACTGTTTAATAAATAAAGTCCTCTTTAGTCTATATATTTTCTTTTCAATTAAAAGTAAAACTATAAACATATATGGGTGTTTTCTATGATCTCATTTCATTTGTAAGTGGAGAATTTTTATTTGAAAAATCCTTTAAGAATTGTGGGGAAGAAGTGTAATATTAAGGAGACAATAGTCCATGTATATCTTCTAAATCTTGATGCAACAAAGTATAGAAATTACATAGGAAGAATACTAAAAATAACATCAACTTTGCAGCATATACACAAACAAAGGTAACTAGCAATAAAGCTCTTGGCCACAGATCTAGATGCAGAAGGGCAAAAGATATACATAGAAAGTAGAACTTCTTAATGAATTAGAGCTTCAAATAAGAGGAAGGGCTTACTCAGGCTTAGTGATATGCAGTCCATTAATAAGTGGCTCTGAAATGATATATCTAATTCATAAGATCAAACTAGGTAAGGGAAGACTTGTAAAAGAGATGTTAATATTTACTCACGTGCAAAAATTCAGGGGCTAGGAGTGAGAAAATATTTAGTGGGCATCTAAAGAGGTAAAAACAGAGCAATATTGTTAAAAATATACTACAGAACACTTAAAGAGAATATGGACGAGGATTGGAGGAATCATCGCAAACCTAGCTGGAAGATAATATATAATGAGAAATTTCAATTACTCAGCCATCTGCCAAAACAAAACATCTAATATTTTCTAGACTTGTCTTAGTGAAATTTAATATGGAAAAAGGTAGGTGAAAGAAAATTGTATTCTGGAAATGACTGCCCCCCATAATGAGGAAGAGGGAGCTGTGGAAAATAATCTGAATAGTGAGGCATGTACTCAGGATTGGGGTTTAGAGAAAGGAGAGATGAAAACTCTTTGCCCATTGGCAGAAATATCCAACTGAGGAAAGCTCAGAATTCTCAAAAATGCCAATGAATGAATTCGTTTTGCTTGATTATTCATATTTTATAAGATTTTTGCATTATCATTATTGTTATTTTACATTCTTGTCAGATGGGAAGGATGTGGGAGAACAAGAAAATCAAATTGTTTTTATTTATTTAAAAGAATAAAATTCTTTGTTGAAAATTATCTTTGCATGTATTTAAAAAATAAAAAGCTATTATTATTTTTTAAAAAGATTTAATGGTGTACAAGCATAATATGCCATAAAAAGAATGAAATTCTCAAAGAACAAAGAAAAAGAAACAATTCTAATGAGAAGGAAAAGAGATTTTTGTGAATGCACAAAGGATTTTTTATTTTTATTTTTACAAAATATTCTATTTGATAACAAGATGATAACAAGAATTCTAAAACTTACAAGAATTGGTAAGAATAGTTAAAGACAACAATTCATGTGTTTCTTTGCTTAAGTCATATTTGGAAAAAAGATGGTAATTAAAAAGAAGTAACAAACTTCTTTTCAGTGTAAATGAGAAAATGGATGAAGAGATAACACTTTTGTTTCTTTGCTAAGGAGAATGGTTTTAGGACTGGAAAATGCAAAGCAAAAGTGACTTTATGAAGTGGCTAATTGAAAGTCAACTACCCAAGACAATGATCATGATAGAAAGAGATTATTTAGTGGCAGTTGATGGATTTAAGCTACTAACATCAGCTGAACCACATCCTACTGGAAAAAAAAAAAAAAAAAAAAAAAAAGAGAGTCACTGTCAGTAATTTTTGAAATATTATACAAAGCAGGAGAAATATTGCAAGATGCTAGAAGGGTAAACAATATCCTAGTTTTCAAAAGAGGAAATGAGTGGGAACTGAAAGTTAAAATCGGTAGACTTGATTTTGTTGGTAAAATTCTAAATCAGATAATGATTTGGAAAAAAAGATTCTTTTTTCCAAAATCAAAGAATCAGGATGGCTTTATTGACAGCAGATCATGCAAGACTAACAATATCATTTTTGTACAGGTTATTAAACTGGCATAGTTTCCCTAGATATTACCAAAGCATTTGACAGTCTGTTATATTATTCCTGTGGACAAGATGGATATGCATAAGTTAGAAGATAGTAAAGTTCATCTGGCTTAATAATTTGATCCAAAATAATATTCATTAGTGGACTGATGTCAAAGTGGAGAAAATGAATAGTATAATACTTCAGGTATTTGTCCTTAGACCTGTACGACTTTATATTATTGTTAGTTGCTCAGGTAAAACATATATGATATGCTTATCAAATTTGTAGAAAATAAAAGGCAAAATGGGGTGATGGAAAGAGGAGTGCCTGGTACTGGCATGTTATTAGTGAATAATTGATTGATTATACTTAGAATCAGAATTTTCCAGCTAAAATTCTGACTTTGCCACTTAACAATCAATTCATTTCTGTTCCTTATTTGTGAAATGAGGATTAAATTACTTATGCAAGGGATGGCAATAGTCAGAGTTAGAGAAAGTAGAGAGATCCTGACGTTCTGGGTTTCCAGCCTAAAGAGAAAAGATATTCAATCCCAACCTCCCTTTAAATTGAAGGGAGAAAAAAAAAAACCTATGGAAAAAAGCCAACCAGAAGAATCAACACTTAAATCTTGACCCTCTTCATCCCTTCCTACATGAGAGACTTTGGGGAATTTCCCCTTGAGTGAAATCTGGGACTACCTCTCTTAGTTGAGTTGAGTTATTTTCTCATCATTTCTCATCCAGTTATTTCCCAGTAATTCATAATCTCCGAAATATCATTCTGTAAGATGGAATATACTCTGAAACACATTTCCTCAGATAATTTCCCACTTGGGCTATAGAATTTCATCATTCCCTGCACTAGTTAATTTCTCTAACCCCCCTTTTTAAGCTTCTTTCCATGAGTTGTCTTTCCCTATTGGACTGTGAATTATTAGAGAATATCTTTGAGGATAGGAATTATTTCTTTGCACTTCTAGCAATTTAACACAGTTTTTAGCACATTATAGTTACTTAATAAATGCTTATTGAGGTTAATATGACCAAAGGGAGAGCTCATTTACTCTGTATTGTCTAGTATATTATTTCACAGGATATACTTTCTCTGTTTTTTGTTTGCTCTCTGATGAATGGATTTATTTGCTGTTTTCTAAGTGTTTTCATTGTGTAATTGGTAAGTATGTATATATGTAGATATATAGATAGACAGACTAAACTTGGGGGCCTCCTTCCTATTTTTAAGGTATAGCTATCAGGAATGCAACTTGAACCTAAAAATTGATTCCTTATATTAACAATGTTTGAAGAAAGAGACAAATATAATTTTAACCCTGTATGTAACTCTAAGGAGAGAAGAGTGGCTAGCTTTTGGCCCCAGTCACCTGCATCCCCTCATGGCAGAAATCAAAATCTTTCTTGAAGAAGGATGAAAGAAGGGTAAAAATTTTAGAGATATTTGTTCTTGATGCTTTGAGAGCCACAGGTGGAGAGGTACATGAGAATGCATACAACCTACATGGGCAAATAGTACAACAGCACATTCATACCTGTCCTTATATCTGCTAAGATGGAATTGAAATGTATGGAATTAATGTTTTATAGTTTAGTTTAAAAAAGTAAAATATAGGGAAGATACTGCTAAAAGATACTGCTGAAGAACATTACAGATGATTATTTGGAATAAATGCTCAATATAGATCAACAGTATGACATAGCAGCCAAAAATAAATTCCAAATCTAATGTAATCTTAGGCTACAATGAGGCTCATAACATACAGGACTGGGAGGAGATTGTGACTATTTTTTTCTTAAAACATGTAAGAGTTATCTAGAAATTCAATGGGCTACTCTGGGAGGTATGAGCTCCTCCTTCATAAAAGCATTCAAATGGAGGCTGGAGGAACATTTAGGAAGTATGATATGTAGAGAATTCCTCCCCCCCCCCCCAGGTACTTTTGGATTAGGTGAACACTAGAGTCCTTGATTTTATGAATATTAGTAGTATATTTGCAATCCGTTTCATACAATATAAAAATATACATAAGTCACCTTGCTAGGCAGCAGTGTTAAACTGCTGGGAAGCATCTCTATATTCTCAAAAGTTAAAATCTTTAGTTAGCATGCCCTGTATTTTGTGCATCTTTAAAAAGGATGCAAGGAGGACCAAGTGGCCGGCCACCCATGAAAATACTGCTTTGTGGCCTTGTATAATAGGGATTTGTCTGGTTTACTTTGTTGACGTAGTCTGACCTTCTGATTTGATTTCCTTATATTCTTTTCCATTGAATGACCAGAGAATTAAGTCCAAAGATTCATGTACAGGAGAATCAGTGTTTTTATTAGATGTCCGATTGCATTCTAGCCATCCAGTCATGAAGGATGTAAAAAATAGGGTGTTTTGTTTACCTTTGTATCTCCCCAAATCTGTGCAAATCATGCAGCTGACAGTAGTAAAACAGATGCAGCTTCACTTGACTTGGCTTTGTTTCTCAATATCCAAGATGTGAACCATTTTAAATGGTGAGTGCATGAGGATAGCCTGTGGTTGCTATTGAGAGATTAAGAGATTTTAAATTATTTACCATAAAAATATCACCATCTCTCTCTGGACTCAAACTTGCATAATAGTACTTCTCCCTCTGGAGAAAGGGTGGAAAAAATCTCACACCTAAGTCAGCATAGCAGTCTGAATATAAAACTGCTGAGTTTGGCTTGGCAAAGCCCAGCCACCACTTTATTATTTTTCTCAGAGCAATGCTGAGTGTGCCTTCCCATCTTTGCTGCATTGGCAATCTGTGTTTTGGCTTCCTTAACTGGTTCAAATAATTCCTTGGAAACCATGAAGGCATTTTTGGGATGCTTATATTTTAATGTTATGTTTTTAAAAATCTTTTAATTATTTGTACTTTCATTTGTGTTTGTCTTGTCTTTACCACTGAATATTAAGTCCATAATGACCACTATATCCTTGGTGAAACAAGAAATTTTGCCAAACTTGATCCCTGAAAAGGGAAATTGAAAAATAGTGTACAGGCTAATGGGAAAGACAACATGAAAAACAACCACATATAAGATATATACAGGATAAATGGGAGATAATTAAATGAATAATGAAAACAACATGCCTATTGAAATTCTGGAAACAGGTATTTTAAAAACAAATATAGATAATAGTTTTTCAATGTGTCTAATAACCACTACACATACAAAAATTAAATTTTTATTCATATGTCAAATACTTAAATATTTTGAACTTATGTTTCTATTACATTAACATCCCATGGTAGATAGCTGGCACAATGAATAGCACTGATGATTGACACTGGGAGGCTCATTTAATGCTTGTCTTCCTCAGTTTCCTTAGCTATAAAATAATGATATTAATAGCATCTACCTTGAAAGTTTGTGGTGAAGATCAAATGAGATAATTTTGTAAGAATGCTTAGTACAATGACTGACACATTAGTGCTTAATAAATATTTATTTCTGACTCTTCTTCTGTTTCCATATATTTGAAATATAGTAAATAGATAATACTACATTGTTGTTGTTTGTCCTTAATTCTTAAAGAGGACCATGATATCAGGAAGGTGATGGCATGATATGCAAATAAATTGGATTTGAGGGAGGGAGGGTGGTACAAAATCACTTGCACAGAGCCATCTGGGTCCAGTGACTAGATGCAGATCAGGACAACTAGAGATGCTCCTGGATGAAATGGGAGACCTTGGCTTTTTTAAACTAAGGTCTTCAACTGGTCTCAGTTTGAATGAGGCTGGACCTATTCAGTGAATGAGGCAAAGAATCTCCTCATTTGTGTAGTAAAAAAACAAACAAACAAACAAACAAAAAACTAATTAAATAAATAAATATGGGAGGGGAAGATCCTGAGTTTCTGGCCAAAACAGAAATGATTGCTATTTGCTATTTACATTGAATGTGAGATAATCAGGACCCAAATAATGATGAAAAGATGCTTGGCCTGGCTCTGGAGGGGAAAATGAGCAGATGACTTTGCACATCTTCCCTCACTTAAATCAATTTCACTTACATATCATCTTCCCTGATGTGAGTAGAGCTGACCCACAAACTGGAATTGGTTAGTTAGGACACTCGTTCCCTTCCTCCCTTCTTCCCTTCATCCTTCCCTCCTTTCTTCTTTCTCTCCCTTCTTTTCTTCCTTCCTTCATTCTTTCTTTCCTTTTTTCTTCCTTCCTTCCTATATCTTCCTTCCTTTCTTCTTTCTTCTTTCTTCCTTCCTTCCTACTTTGCTTCCTTCCTTTCTTCTTTCTTCTTTCTTCCTTCCTTCCTACTTTGCTTCCTTCCTTTCTTCTTTTTTTCTTTCCTTCCCTCTTTCTCTTTCCTCTGTTCACATAGGATATCATGCCCTTACCGACAAATGCTCTTAACAGCTTTTTATTCTCTTCTGGATATCTGAAGTTTCCCAAGATATCTTGGGGTTTATTGGCTACATTTCTTTCTTAAGAATCATTTCTTATTATAATTATAAAATTAATAAATTAAAAAAAAGATCTCTTTATGCTTTGACTAAATTCAGGATTTTCCTTAAATCATATTCTTGTCCAATTTATTGATTGCTCTGCTCTGATACCTGTAGCAATCTTCTTGCCCTGAAGAAATGATTAAACAACAACACAAAATATACAAATTGCTGGATGACTCTTCCTAAACCAGAATGCAATCATAACATTTCTTTTCTCAAAAATCTTCAGTGGTACCCCATTGTTAATCTTCTTAACTTGTCAATTCAAGGCCTTCTCAATATTCCTCTAACTTGTTTCTCACTATTTCTGTCCATGTTTTTGCTGCTGTAGCTGAACTATATTGATCCTTATTCCTAAACTGACTTATTTTATTCTTCACACAAGTTTAGTTAAGAAGATAGGTGTATGTAACTATTATGTTTGCAAAAAAAATACTAACTTCTATTTGAGAAAAAATAATAAAAAATGCTACCTTTTTTTCATTTACCAAACACTTTGTTAATGGTGTTAAATTAACCTTAGACTTAATCCCTTCTTCCCTATCTCATTAAAATCTTCTGTTGTTTCTATATATTGCAAATTTCTTCAACTAGAATCTAAGCTTCTAAGTTGCAGTAATTATATTGTATATATTCTTGTGACCACAATTGAGTCTAGTGAACAAGGAACTGTGGTTGTTGCTGATGTTCAGCTGTTTATCAGGCATATCTGACTCTTTGTGACCTCAATTGGGGTTTTCTTGGCAAAAATACTAGAGTAACTTTGCCATTTCCTTCTCTAGATCATTTTACAGATGAGGAAACTGAAGAAACAGGCTAAGTGACTTGGTCAGAGTCTCACAGCTACTAAGTTCCCGAGGCCATATTTGAACTCAGATCTTTTTGATTGCAGGTGAATTGTTCTATCTACCGTTCCACCTTGAATCTGGTCCAATTATAGAAATAAAGATTTTCAAATTATAGAATTTAGAGCCAGTGGAATCTTGAGAAATCATCACTTCCAGAAATCCTTTCTTTATGTGTGAGGAAATTAATCAGAATCAAATTTACACTTTCCTAGCACTCAAAAACTCTTTATAACCCAGCCTCTTCCTATGTTTCTAGTCTTTATTCTTTTGCCCCCATATACTGTCAGTGATCCAGTGAAATTAGCTTTTATTCCTGAAATAAGATGCTTCATTTCCCAGTTTTGTGCATTTTCACTAGCTGTTGTATGCCTGGAATTCCCACTCTCCTTATGTTTGCCTTCTCCAACTACTAGGTAAAATACTAACTTTTGCAAAAACCCCTTTTCAATACCCCTTAAAGCTAATACCTTTCCTCTGCTTGTTCTCTCCATTTTAATTATCTCTATCTTGTTTGTATATAGTTATTTGCATCCTGTCTCTTACATTAGACTATGAGATCCTTGAGAATAGGGACTGTCTTTTGTCTTTATAACCTCATTGTTTTGCATTGTGCCTGGCACATAGTAGATCCTTTACAAGTCCTTATTTGCTGATTTGGTGATTGAAACTGAAACATGATAAATGAATGTGTTTTCCAAGGTCACACAGACAGTAAGAAGAAAGTTGGAAATTTAAACTCTGTTCTCCTGCCTATAAATCTATTGTTCTTTGTGATATAATATAATTGCCACTTTGAGCTGAATTGAGTACTTGACATTAGAATTTGGGGTAGAACATTTTGCTTACAGACAAAAAGGATTTGTGAGCACAGTTTTCTTATAATCTAAACTTAAGAACAAAAGTAATTAATTTCAAAAAAAGTATTCATTTCAGCCAGGGACAATTTGATAAGCTCAGGACAGAAACCCCACACAAGTGCTGACAGTGATAGAATAATAAAGGCAAGTGAGGTGCTCTTTGAGACACCACACAAAACCACTACTTATACATTGACACATGAATGTTTTTAATTCTTTGCTTTCAGTATAATTCTTTCAGTAAAGATAGTTAACCTCTTCAGTATTGGCAGAAGCAATGTCTTCTAAAAACACAAGTTTATTTCAGGAAAATATATGGAAGCCAAGTTTACATGGTAACCAAATGATGTTTGGAGATGCAAATACAAAGGATGGTGTTTGAGGGTATTTGAATGAATGAAGATTTATTGAAAAAAACTAGTATGCATACTGGACAAGGGGAGGTTTTATTATTATGTTCTTTATATGGAAGGAAACATTTGCTATTATTGTTGTTATTGTAGCAGCAGTAGTAATTGTTGTTGATGATGATTTTACATTAAGATTAGTACAGACTTGTGATTTCATTGGTTGAGAAAACTCCTGGTGAGGAAATTGAAAATGTTTCCACTATTTTCTATTTATGATCTCAAAAACTTTCCTAAAACACTGAAAGTTAAAGGATTTGCCTGAGGTTGCATAGCTTATGTTTGCTTCAGGTAGACATTAATCTATGTATTCCTGACTCTGAGGTAATACATTGTAAATCCATAGAGCTTTCTCTGTTTATCCTATTCTTCCTCTCTAAATAGTTGAAGAATTTTAATATGGAAGAAGAACTAATTATGATTTACTTCATTCTGGAAGGCAGAAAAAACAACTAATAGTTGGAAGTAAAAACTCAGATTTGAACTCAATAGAAAGAATTCCTATCACAGCCAATTACAAATAAAATGGGGTATTTTGCATGATTATCATTCATCACTAAAAGTCTTTCAACAGAATATGGATGACCAGCTGTTGGTAATATAACATGGAATTCATAGTGTTAGACTGGAATTTGCCACATCATCTCCAAAGTTGGAGAAATTGGATATTTTTACTCAGAGAACAGAAGTCATAGTGTAACTGGAGCTTACACTAATTTAAGTATTTGAAAAGCTATCATGTAGAAGGTCTAATCCCTTCTATACTATGTCCCCGTGGGCTGAATTAAAAGAAAAGGGCAGAAGTTAAAGAGAATCATATTTTGGTTTGGAAAGAAAAATTTTATGAGAGGTGTTTATTGATTCAATGGGCTAATTTTGGATCCAATTTAATCCAATAAACATTTATTAAATATCTACTGTGTTCTAGGAGGAACACAAAAGGCAATGAGGTAGCTTAGCAAATGAAGTGTTAGACCTGGATGGAGTCAGGAACACCTGAGTTCGAAACTAGCTATAGACACTTACCAACTATGTGACTCTGGACAAATCATTTAGTCTCCTTTTGTCTTAATTCATTAGAGAAGGAAATATCAAGTTGCTCCACTTATCTTTGCTAAGAAAAGCCCATGGACAATATGGTCCACAAGGTTATAAAGAATCAGACTGAATGACTGAACAACAATATTCTAAAAAACTGTTCAAAGCAGTGTAGATAACAATAGATTAAAAAAAAAAAAGAAAAGCTGTTTCTGCCCTTAAGGAACTTCTAATCTAATGTCAGGAGATAACTCACAAAAAAAAGCAGGATAACAGGAGAATTGGGGGATGAGAGGAAAACCATCAGGGGACATCTTGTTCCATGGCTTAGAAACCAGGCAGAGCAGCAGATCAGAGTGAAGTGGTCTAAAAGTCCATTCTCTTTCCTTTATAAAGAAAGGCATTGGGAGGAGTTTGATATTCTATCCTACAACTCTCTAATAAGATGAGAGAGGAGACTAAGGGAGCTGGTATCAGTTAACAAATGAGTTAGTAGCATGTTGATGAGATTAGAGGTTATAACCTAAGAGAGGGATCTTGATTCTCATCCTTTGTCAGTGCTCTAGAGAGTATTTCTAATTGCTGTGGTATCTTCCAACTCTGAATATCTATGATTTTTCAGTCTACTTATTAATCTATTTCTATCTATGATGATACATGTTGAAATTTTACTATGGATCAATGGTGCTCAGCTTTGGAAATTATGGATAGGAATGCTATGGGTCAATTTAACTCTGATCCAAACATTACAATTATAGTCAGAATTTAAGAGACAAGTGATTCATAAATTGATGTTGTCGTTTTAGAAATAAAAGCAACAACAAATTTATTTCAGGGAAAAATATATATCATATGTATTCAAGAAGGATTCTAGTTTTCTAGGATATCAAGTTGATCTCATATTTTTCTACTTCTTCAGCACCAGGGAGAGGC
The DNA here is from genome assembly GCF_048593235.1 of Sminthopsis crassicaudata. Lineage (NCBI taxonomy): Eukaryota > Metazoa > Chordata > Mammalia > Dasyuromorphia > Dasyuridae > Sminthopsis > Sminthopsis crassicaudata. The sequence continues at coordinate 200,438,657 of NC_133617.1, forward strand.
TAATCCCCCTCCTAGAAAGATTTTCCCCTAGATTCTCCAATGATTAATTCTAATAATAAGATCACACCACTTTCTATAGCACTAATTTACAACTTTCAAAAAGCTTTCACATCTTTAATCTCACTCAGTATTCAAAACAAGCCTGTGAGATACATAGGGTATCTATCATTATGCCCATTATATATTCAAGGAAATTGAAACTCACAGAGGCTAATTTGTTTGATTAAGATGTCACAATACAGCAAAGCCTGGACCTTATTTGTGTTTTCTGACGCCAATCCAGTGTTCTTTGCTTAGCTATTTTGGAATTCTGTCCTTCAAACTGGTCTTAATATAGAACTATTTTTGACTCCAGTATTTCTCTGAATTTTTGTAGAATTATTAAATATGTTGCTTATTTGGGCATTTAATATTTTTTCTGTTTTGTATTATTTCTTTATTCTTTTATGTCCATATGTATTATCTGACTAGAGATCATAAATTTCTTGAGGGCAAAACCTAGGGAAGATTTGCCTTTCTTATCCTTTTATTAAGATGCATGGTAATTGTATTTCAGGATTTTAACAAATACTTTTCAAATTGCCATTTTTCTATAGAAAGAGACCAATAGGAGAAATAATTGTTTGCAACATTTGTCTACCTCTGTGAAATGGTTAAAATGCTTTGTGGTGTTATTTATGTTGCTTGGACATCTATAAGAAAGCTTTTTTGAAATATTTCAACAAATTGATCTTCCTTTCATTATATTACTTCAAGTGCTTCTGTTTTCTTTTAAATTGTGCATTATCCTTCAAGCTATGTGCATCTAATTTTCCTTATTGATTCTTTCCCAAGAATCCTTAAATACTTCACTTTTTTCAACTTTTAAACTTTCTTTCATTAATTCATGTGGCTACTTTTTACTTCTGCTGCATCCTATTAAGAGCTAATGAAGCTCCTCTAGACTTAATTTTAGGAACCAGTGACTGTCTAGATTCCCTTGTATCAGCACTCACTTTTGTCAGCACATGCGTCAGTGATTTCCACCATTTACAGCAGCAAATTATCATAAATAACAATTGCCGAAAGGCTTCCTTCCTCCATGGCTTCCTGTTGAAAGCCCAATATCACAGAAGAAAACTCTTTGTAAACCTCTCAAGTATTATTTACTGTCCTAGGGAATTTAGGAAATGCACTAGATAGATTTCTGCAAAATGCAAAGAATAAGAGAGGATTCTTCATCATCTTGTGGATCATATTGTCCATGGGCTTTTCTTAGCAAAGATAGTGGAGCAGCTTGATATTTCCTTCTCCAATGGATTAAGACAAAAAGCGACTAAATGATTTGCCCAGAGTCACACAGCTGGTAAGTGTCTACAGCTAGTTTTGAACTCAAGTCTTCCTGATTCCATCCAAGTCTAACAGTAGATATTTAATAAATGTTTATTGGATTAAATTGGATCCAAAGTTATCCCACTGAATCAATAAACACCTCTCATAAAATTTTTCTTTCCAAACCAAAACCTGATTCTCTTTAACTTCTGCCCTTTTCTTTTAATTCAGCCCACTGGGACATAGCATAGAAGGGATTAGACCTTCTACATGATAGCTTTTCAATATTAAAATTAGTGTAAGCTCCAGTTACACCATGACTTCTGTTCTCTGAGTAAAAATATGCAGTTCTCCAACTTTGGAGATGATGTGGCAAATTCCAGTCTAACTCTATGAATTCCATGTTATATTACCAACAGCTGGTCATCCATATTCTCTTGAAAGACTTTTAATGGTGATCATGATTAACATACAAAATAAATAATTTTATTTTTAATTGGCTGTCGTGGGAATTCTTTCTATTGAGATCAAATCTCTCTTATTCTTTGCATTTTGGAGGTTCTTTTAAAAATGACCTTAATGAATTACTTATATAAACTGTGGGAAAAGAAATCAAGAGAGATATATTAAATATATATAGATATAGTTATAGATATTGATATTTTAGAATCCTTAATGCCAGATTTTAACACTGTTTCTATAAAAATAACAGAAGTAATAATAAAAATAGTGACTGCTACAGAAAGGGAATGATTGTCATCTTCCAGTATCTGAAGGATTGTTATAAGGGAGAAGGATTAGATAAATCCTGTGCTTAGGCATTGGAACCAGAGGTAGGACCAATGTGTAAAATTTATTGGGGGATAGGAGAGCAAGTCTTGATTTGAATATAAAGAAAAATTATCTAAATGAAAGCTATCTAATAATGGAATGAACTACCTCCCAAGGTAACCAAATTCTCCATCACTAGAAGTCTATATACCAAGATTAAATAAATACCCATAAATAATAGTACAGATAGAATTCATTTCCCTAGTAGGAGTTAGACCAAATGTCCGTTAAGGTACTTTATAACTCTGACATATTAGGTTTCTTTTATTCTGATTCCTAATTTTATAGCTGGAAGGAATCTTTTTTATTCTCAAACATAGCATGTTGTACCTCATATTGTTCTTTCATATATTCTGTATTATCATTCTATGTATGACATCTTCCTTACCAGAGTGTAATCTTCATATATGCAGGGGACATATAGTGTTTTTCTTTGTGACACCATTATTGTTTTGCAAAGGACCTTGCATAGAGTAAGTGCCTCGTAAGCATTTCTTGAGATGAATTGATCACAAAGTGTTTGGGAAATATAAATGTGACAGTGGTGTGAATTAAGTGTATACTTGGTAGGTCTTCCAGGTGCACTTGAATATTGCCATAGTGTTCATATCTGACTCCTTTCTGTGCTTTTTGCAACATATAGAAAAGCAGGCTGTCACATAATAAATTAATCATATGGCAAGGAAATCAATAATATAAAAAGTGATGTATCCAGTGTTGCCATGATCCAGCTAAAAGCAAAAAGATTTTGACAGAGAATATCTAATGCTCATATTTTCTATAGCTACAGTAGCTATCTTGTTCTCTAGAGGCCACTTATCTGAAAAATCCTATACTTTTCCCACTTCCCAACATTCTGAGATCAAAAAGCTAATGAGACCCTACTTTAATATTAATCAAACTATATGGAAGAAAGAAAATGGAATGTCACTCTAAATGAATTTTTAAAAATGGAAGTCTCAATATGATTTGTTTCCAATTTGAAACCCTTATTCTTGATTAACTAACTTCATTTGTAAGATTCAGACTTTTGACTTTTCTAAAGGTCACGTGATTTTTTTAAATACAAGAAAATAAATAACAGTAAGTAGGTATCATATAGAAGAACTGTAAAATTTAGCTTCTGCTGATTGTCCTAAATATTCTTCTGGCTTTTTGTAGGTGATGGAAGAACCAGGGGAAGGAGATTTGATCCTCCAAATGTCAATGAAAAGGGACTCCGAAACTCTAAAATCCTTGAAGGACAAATTCTTCTTGAATCCTGCCACTGTGGGGATCCCACCAAAGGACAAGCAGCTTTATTCTGTAATTTAGGTGGGGCTGGTTGAATTGGAGCTAGAGATTACCAGCCTATTCAATTAAAGAGACTCATTCAATTCTATTCAAATTCAGCTCCTGAAATCCAGTTTGTGGATAAAATGAGCCCACTTGGAAGACCACCCACTAGCCACCACTAGCTCACTTTAACTTGTAGCCAAGGCTTATTAAAAACTGCAATTTGGAACAGCTCTTTGCAGAGGACCTAAAATGCCAAGGAATCTCTTTTCCTGGTGTAGCAAGACTCTGCCTACTGGAATAATATTCTCTTCCAGTGCTACCCTCTCTTTATCCTCACCTATTTCTTTAACAAGACTTTATGCCTCCTTGTCTGGATTTCTCTATGCCTTTCTATCAGGATTTCTCTACCAGAAACTTTACTTAGGCTGACTTCCCAATGCCTATAATAAACCTCTTTTACTAACTTAGCTTTTTGGGTCGGTAAATTCCTTTACAGAGAATCTCTGTGCTGCCAGAAGGGGGTTTCCCAAATCCCAAGTGGGTGTGGGGGAGTCAAACCTCTCCATTTGATTCCCTGAACCCCGGACTTGCCACTAGACCTTATCATTAACTCCCTGACCACTATTACCCATTATCATTTTGGTTCCCTAAATCTAGACTTCATCATTTGGTTCCTGACAGAAGTGAACCCCAAAAACTAAACAGCATCATTAATAAAATGGGAATTAATAGAATGGGATTTTTCCCTTGCACCTATATCACCAGTGACAGTGATGTCATGACATTTGTGAATTTGTTCTCTCTGGAAACCCTGTTTTCACTTATTCTATTACTTGCCGTGGCCAATTAATTGATCACCAAATGATCAATTTATTAATGATGAGGTTTTCTGTATTTAGCTAGGCATTATGCCATTGAATATACTAGAGGACTTACTAGCATAGAGGAACATGACCTAGTTTGTAGTATACTGGCACTGTCTTTGAGAGTCAGGTATTATCATGATAGATATCAAGGTATAACTTTGTGAAAGATTGGGATAGATCATGCAATTACAGGGAAAACAATTCACAAACAATGGAATATTTTCAACCAGCAACATTCCATTGAGGATAGGTATAGTATGCTCTGAATTATCTTGAACATTTATATTTTATTTGTACAACATTGCCTTTTGCCTTTTTATCTTAGCAAATTAAATCTATACTTTAATTTCACCCTGATATTCAAATAAGAACTTAAAAGAAATACAAAATCATTAAATGTTTATATTTTTGCATATGTGAAACAGGTTATTGGTGTTTTGAATAACTGTAAAGCACTTATTTAGTATTTACTTCATGCCAAATATTGTGCCAAATATTGCTTATCAGACCAACACAAAAAGAGGCAGTCTCTGTCTTCACAAACCTTCTATTTTAATAGGATACATAGCATATATAATTTTGTCCAGGGGAGGGATTTATGGTCTGGGAAGACTCAAAAATAATGAGTAGAACATTTATAGGGCAGATAATTGATATCCCTTTTTCTAGAAGCAAAGATAATGTTGATTTGATATTTAATACAGGAAAGAAAAAAAGTCCCATTCTACAATGATACTAGGATGAGTCATAGGATTAGTCATAAGTCATATTTAACACATGAAGGAATCCAAAAAAAAAAATTTGCAATGTCTTTCATATTGAGCTACATAAATTGAGCTAAAAAAATCAATCCTATTACATATGTATCAATTATGAGCTCACAAAATTATTCTAGTTTAGAAAGTCATTTTAATTTTGCCTTGACATTGATTTTATCAGTTTAGTTGTGACATTGTCCTTACTCCACATTTTCCTATTAACAAATGCCTTTGGGAAAATATTAGCTCCAATGCATCATAAGTTATTTCATAAAATGTTTTCTGAGGTTTTTACATCAATTAATTGAAAAGGTTAAGATTAGTATACCAACTATTAGTGGGAAGTAAAATTAAATATTATAAAGTGAATCCATAACCCTATGATATTTACTTGCATATTTGCTTTTTAGGATTGTGGATGATAATCCTTGAATTTAAATAAGCAGATTTCGTATCTGTGATCCACTAAAAAGTGTGGTATATTTTCTTTAAATATAATTTTGCAAAATGATAAAACATTCAGGTAAAGTGAAAATATTTAGTTAATTATTCAAATGCTCCCAAATTCCCAAATTCTCCTTGGTGAAATATTGCCTGAGTTGAAGGGGTATAGGAGCTAATGCATTTTTAATGTCTAACAGCTTAGTGAAAAGTAGAGCCTAAGGAAAGCATTTGATAGATGAATTGTGCCAGGACCAACCAATGATATGGCTTTGGCATGAGCTTGTATAAACAGATAACCTATTCCATTTCTGTATAGCCTCAGTTGTTATGGCCACTGCTTTCTTCCAGTAACCAAATTACCTCTACCTGGCCTTTTTCTTACTGTTTGCTCTTTTTAGAATAAACTTTTTGAGCCTTGTTTGCATATTAGCATCGTGTACTAGAAAAAAAAAAATGTAGAGTGTCAAAAAGAAAATTCAATTTGGAAGCAAGAGAGATTTGGTTTCAAATCTTGATTTAGATAATATTAATTTTCATGATTAATCCCTTTGAGCCTCAGTTTCTTTCTCTTTATACCACTTAGCATTGTTTGGCTCACTGCTTAAGCATTTAGTAATTGTTTGTTAATTGACTGATCCCATATCCCTGTGACTGGAAGTTATTTTGAAAATGGGTGACAACTCATAAGGTACCCTTTAAGCAGAGAGAAAACTATTTTCCTCTCTTAGAAGATCAGCACTCTTTGGGGAGTATTGGAGTAGTACTTTGCGGAGGAATGTATCAGATGACATAATTAAAAGAGAAATAAGAACAGAGGTAGCAACACCAGTGGTTCTTCTATAAAGATGGAAGGGTGAGGTTAAAAAATAAATCCACAAGTAGATGAACTAATGCTTACATTTGTAGGACATAAGGGATATATTTTAGTGAGAATTCCTTTTTTTTTTTTTTTTTTGTATGAATTGGACTGTATGACTGCAGAAGTCTCTTGCAACTCTGAAATTCTATGATTCTGCAATTCTATATTTTCATGTATTTTTACATAATTTTAAGTTTTTCAAAATATTTTTCACTAACAAATTTTAAAACAATAATATTTTATAAGATAGTATTTTACTAATTTTGTGGATGAGGAAACAGAGACATGAAATTATTTGCTTAAAGACATGTTGTTAATAAAATGTTGAGCTGTGATTAAAACCTAGTATTGTGAGTCTAAGTTCACATACCATGTTGCTTTTCATTAACTTTATAGAAAAACCTATGTCCTATAAATGATATATAAGGTCTCTACACATTTCCATATTCAGTTTACATAAAGATGCTGCTGTGTAAAGAACAGCATTCTCATTACATTATATATAATTCTCTGGAGGCCAATATTATTCCTCATGACTTGATTGTAATTAGCTAGCAATCCCAATTTACATATGATAATAATCCACCTATTTTTACCTGGTTTATCTCAAATTGGATATTCAGATTTTAGGATAGATGTATATAAAATGCATTCTTAAGGAAAAAGATGAACAATATTATGCAGAATGGAAATAAAACGGGCCCAGGCTAATAACTTTATAGTAACTATATTGAGAAAACATTTGATTCTAAGACTTTTAGTCAGGCAAAATTTTCTGTTGCTTTAATGACCTGATTTTCTTCTATTTAACTTTTTTAAACCTAATTTTTTATTGATTTCATTTTTAAAAATATGTAACTTTCTCTAGTATCAGGGACACACTGACTGTCTTCCCTCTGAGAGAAACATTTCATATAGCAATATTTTTAAGGCAAAAAAGAGAGAAGAGAGAAAATCCAGTTTAAATTATAAATACATCAGAAAACTTCAAAATATTCAATTTAATTGATCAATACATCAAAAAAAATCTCAAAATATGATCAATATACAATACTTGCAGACCTTCCAGCTTTGCAGAGGTAGTATATTGTATTCTATTTTGAATAATGCTTAATCATTATAACTTTGTGACATTTGCTTTACTTTTTTTTTTTTTTTTTTTTTTGCTAAGGGAATTGGAGAATTTGAGGAAAATGCAATTTACTAATGTGCCTGGCTTTCCACAACTATTAACTATTACTATCTTTTGCCTTCTTTGCCAGTTTGTAGGGTGTGATATGAAAACTTAGGGGTATGATATGAAAAGTTAGGGTTGTTTTGTTTTACATTTCACTTATTATTAATGAATGAAAATATTTTAAAATGTGGTAATAATTAGCAATTCTAATTTTTAGAACTATTTGATTGTCTATTAGAGAATGATTTTTGGCCACAATTATTTTGTTAAATATTTATTTTATATATTAATCCTTTATCAGATAAATTTGAAATGAAGATTCTTTTCCTATTTGACCCTTTTCATGTTAGATGCATTCATCTTGTACAGAATATTTTCAGTTAAATATAATCAATATTATCTATTATATCCTCTGTAATTTTCTCTAACCCTAGGTTAATTAAGAATATAGTTCCTCTTTGTAGTTGTGAGTGGTATAAAACATCTTCTTTTTGAAATAATTTTTAATTTTTAAATAATTCTTAAATTAAAGACATATTCATTTAGAATGTATTGCAGAATGTGGTATAAGGTTTTGGTCAAAGTCTGATTTCCATCATACTGCTTTCCAGTTTTCCCAGGAGATATTACCAAACAAAAATTTGTTTTCTAAGTAAATTATTTTATTAATTATTATTATTAATAGTAAATTACTATTTTCTTTGCTATTATTTTTCTCTACTTTATCAAAAACTGGGTTACTGAAGTTTCAATGTTCCTTATTCTCTCTTGTCTAGTCTGTTTCTTATCTATCTCATTTTTAATAAACACCAAGCAATTTTTAATTTATTACAGCTTTGTAATATAACTTTAGTTATGGAAGCACTTTTTTCCCCTTCATCTCTACTTCTTTTAATCTTTCCCTTGATGTGCTAAATTTTTAAACTTTAAGTGGTTTATAATTACTTTATTAAGTTTTGTACAACATTTCTTTGATAACTTTATTGGTATAGCCTTAAAGATGTAAATTAGCTTCAAAATTGTCATTTTTATTCTATTGCAATGATCCAGCCAAAAACATTGAATATTCCTTGAGCTAATTATTTATGTCATTAAGAATCACTTTGTAATTGAGTCTGCAAGTATTTTATGTGCTTTGGTTGATTGATTCCCAGATATTTGATAACATTTTATAGTTATTTGGAATGAGATTTTTCCTTTTAAATTATTTCTTCTTAGATTTTGTTATATTAAATAGGAATGCTATTGATTTTTGAAGGTTTACTTTGTAGTTTACAAATTATCATGATATCATCAGCTGACAAGGATAATATGCTTTTTTTCTTTACTTTTCTATATGCTTTAAATTTCCTTTGTTAGTCTTATTAACTTTTCCACAGTATATTAAATATTAGTGAGTAGAGATCTTTACCTTAGTTCTATATTTAATTGGGCAAGATTCTAATGTAACATTATTGCATATGATTCTTCCTTTTGGTTTTGGATACTCTTTATGATATTAAAAATAGTTACAGGAAAAGATATTGATATTAAAGGTATGATTTTAAAAGGATCTCTAAAACTATAATTTGAAGTTTTTAACATAAATGAATGTTCTTCTTTACAAAAAGAGTTTTCTGTATGTATTGAAACAATCATATCATTTTGGATATTTTTGTTCTGAATATTATTTTTGTTTTGATAATTTTCCTATTGTTAGGTGACCATTGCATCCCTGATAAAAATCCAACTGATTTCTTCAACAATTAACTAATTTCTTTGATAACATTTTATTCAAACTTTTGAAATTGATATTATCAATAATGGTGGTCTAGATTTCTCTGTGGGTGGTTTATTTTTTCCTAGTTTAGATATCAGTATAATATTTATCTCTTAAGAGGATTATTATAGATTATTTTCTCAGTTTTTAAGAATAATTCATTTTTTATAGGCACTAATTGTTCTCTACAAGTTTGACAGATTTCTCCTCTGAATCTCAAGAACCAGAAGGTTGTTCCACCCCTATTCCTGCCACTTCCCTTTGATTTCTTTAGAACTAATTTTATTATCTTACATGAGATTAGATAATTTAAGAACTCTCCTTAGTTTTCTGTTAGTTTGGGGGTTTTACTTATTTCAGTTGTGGCTCTACTTATTTCCCTAAGTTTTGTTAGCACATAATTGTGCAAGGTATAGATTGATTATTATTTTAGTTTCTTTTGGTATGCTGTCTCATCATTATTATTTTTCTCACATAATTATTGTATCTACAATGTGTTCTTTTTCATTAATTATTCTTAATTCTCCATTTGCATCTTTTGCTTGAAATGTCTGAACTGATTATTATTTCATCATGTTATATTCTATAAGGTACTTCTCTAAAACTAAATAACATAATTAATAGAGAATATGATTTGGAGTCAGGAAGCTATGAACTCAAATATGGTCTTAGACACTCACTAGCTATATGACCTTTAAATAGTGTTTGACTCAATTTCCTTAACTGAGACCATTGTCTCAGTTTTCTCATTTGTTAAATGGAGATGATAATTACCTCTTTCTCCCAGGCTTCTTGTGATAATGATAATTATTGATGATGTTGATAGTGATTATAAAAATAATAATGAATATCTGGATCCTGGTACATTAGCAATGTTTGTAAACATTTCCCATGTTACTGAGAATATGTATATTCTTTAGAATCCCATTTAGAAAATTCCATGAGTCTTTTAGCTGTCGTTCCCCCATAATTTGTTCAGTTTGATATTTATTCTGCTGAATTATCCAAAACAGAAAAAGATGTATTATCTTATATCAAATGTATTATAGCCCATGTCTTTTTGTAATTCAGTTAATTATTTATTAAATTATTTCATAATTTAAATGCTAAGGCACTTGGAATTAAAAAACATAAAAATATTTATATTGATTTATTGTTTTTGATTACTTTTAACCTAATGTAGTTTGCTTATTTATCTCTTTTTATGATGCGAATTTTGGCTTTTGTCTGATATCTGATAGTGTTCTTTCAATTCCTGTTTCTTTTCCCTTCAGAATTATGTGATTCATAATAATTTTTTTTTCTTGGTTTCTAATTTTTATTGTGTATTTGTCTTTGATTTCTAAGTATGCTTCTCCTGGGGTTTCATTTTCTTATCCAATCTGTCACTTTTTTGTTTTATTGGATTGTTTAATCTATTCACATTGATTCATTCCTGGAAGTGGAAAATGGTAGAGTTGAGATCTGTTGCAAGCCCTTAAATTGATTTATAAAGCTCTGTCTATGTCTTTTTGGAGATAGTAAGGGAAAGGGTACTGGGTTAAACCCAATAGGAGGTAGAGATTAGCTTTCTCTACTCTTAGTTTCAGTGTTCTGTTTGGTTTTGTTCTCACCCCATTTAGCCTCTCGGTGTCCTGGACCACAAAAATAGCAGAAATTGCTTTATCTCTTGTGCAAAATTCCTATTTTAAAGAGATTTAAGATGTCATAAGGACTAGAAAAAATGTCCCTTCCTGTATCTTTTTGTTCATATGATCTATAAATCTCCTTTCATTTACTACGTGTTTCTTCGTCATCTGTTACAATTAAAAAAAAAAAAATAGCATGAGTAATTCTACTTTGTCTTTATCCATTATTTTGTGAATCTGATTAAACTGCTTGTGAGTTTCCTGATTTTGGAGAAGTCACTAGATGACTATTTTTCTCCAAGGTTATCTATCTTAAGAAATATCACAAAACTGCCCATTACCACCATATTACCTTAGTGTCATTCTACCTGCTTTACTAATTAGAAAGCAGGTGTCTGAATCCTTATGATCTTGTTTTTCCTATTTTTACTCCTTCCAAATTATATATATATATATATATATATGTATATATATATATATATATATATATATATATATATATATATATATATATATATATATATATATATATATATATATATATATTATTAACAGTTTAGAAACCACAATTTGAGTTTCTTGGTTTATTGAGAGTCTTGGATCCAGTTTATTTTGTAAATGCATGCTTTACTACATAAATTGTATGACTATAACTATTCAGTTTCATTACTACATTGTAACAGATCAGCAAAAAACTTCAACTTATTCTTGTAAAATATGTGAGTGTCTAGGTTTATATGATGATTTATATATTATTTCTACAGTTGTCCTATGAAATTGTCTGTGGTTAACATGAGACAACTGAGGTTTCAACATGTTAAGAAAACTTTTCCAAGGTCAAACAGTGAATAACTGTCCTAGTATGAATTACAATCATAATATTTTGAATTAAATAGTACTTTTGTACTTTGTGAAAAATTTTTATAAATGTATCATTTACATTTCTCATTTGATTCACAACAACCCTTTGAATTCATATGTTCTCTACATAAAGAAAGCAATCACCTGGACAGTAAGGGAGACAAATGAAAGAGGAATCTTACAGTCATATCTATTCATTAATTACACTTCCAGAAGTATAACATGGACTAGTTAACAGAATTGGGTATCAAGTGCAATGTCTAGAGTAGCTCTCTGGAGGACCTTGGGATCAGCCTGAGTCCTTGGGCTTACTGAAGGAGGCAGGAGGACCACCACAAGGCTGTTCAAAGATGGAATCTGGAATCTGGAGTCTGGAGCCTGAAGTCTTCTCTGTGGCTCTCTCTGTGACTCAGAGGAGTCTGAGACTCCCTTAAATACTTCAGTATGATTACATTATTACAACACACTGAGCATGTCTAATCATTACATCACTATTTAGAAAACCATTATCTCATACTGAGTAGGTGCTTAACTATAAGCACCATGCTGTCCTTGATTTAACTATATCTTTTCAGAGTTCTAGCCCTCTACAATCAAGAGATTTGAGTTCTGTTCTAGTTTCGTTGTTTACTGCAAGACTTTAGGTAGGTCATATAATTTTTATGGTGCTTCTGCTTTTTCCCTTGTAGAATAATAATGATAAATAATACAATAAAATTGCTGTTATCAAGTGTAATCAGGGAATAGGATATTCTGACTAATAAAGAATTAGTGTCTATACCATTTGTGAAACTTTTTTTTAAGAAATGGAAAGATATTGTGCAGGAATCAAGTTGAGACTTGTAGAAAGTATTCTTTCTCATATAAGAATACTTTTTTATTTTTTTAAATCATTGAATCATTTCATTTTATTTTGTTTTCAAGCTATTGTACTAAGTTTATTTATTTTTAATACACCTTATTTTATTTCATTCATTATTTATTTATTTACTATTCATTTATTATTTTAATATTTTAATTGATATTTAATTAATAATTAATTGATAGTTATCAATAGTTATTTATTAATATGTTATTTATTTAATACACATTATTTTTATTTATTGTACTAAGTTTATTTGTTTTTAATACATGTATTTAATACACATAAATCATGTTGGGAGAGAAAAGTCAGAGTAAAATGGAAAAACCATGAGAGAGATTAAAAAAAAAACAAAAAAACAAAAAAACAGAAAAAAGAAGTTACCATAACATGTGTTGATTTACATTCAGTCTTCTTAGATATTTTTCTGCATGCACATGGCATTTTCTTTCCAAAGTCTATTGGGATCTTCAGATCTCTGAACCACTTAGAATCAAGTCTTTTAAAATTGATCATCACACATTCTTGTTGTTATTATGTACAATGTATTCCTGGTTCTGCTTGTTTTGTTCAGCATCAATTCATGTAAAACTTTTCAGGCCTTTCTATAATCACCTTGTTCATTATTTTTATAAAACAATAATATTCCATTATTTTCAAGTATCATGCCTTGTTCAGCCATTCCCCAATTGATTGGCATCTACTCCTTTTCTAATTCTTTGCTACCACAAAAAGAGCTGCCAGAAAGATTTTTTACACATGTGGGTCCTTTTCCCTCCTTTATGTTTTCCTTGGGATACAGATCCAGTAACAGCACTGCTGGGTCAAAGGATTTGCACAGATTTATGGTCCTTTAGGCGTAGTTCCAACTTGCTGTCCAGAATGGTTGGATCATTTTACAACTCCACCAACAATGCATTAGTGTCTCAGTTTTCCCATATTCCCTCCAACATTTATCACTATCTTTTCCTGTCATTTTAGCCAATTTGAGAAGTAGGAGGTGGTACCTCAGAGTTGTTTTAATTTGCATTTTTCATCTAAATCATAAAAATGATTTAGACCATTTTATCATATAACAAAAATGACTTTAATTTCATCACCTGAAAATTATCTGTTCATACACTTTTATCATTTATCAATTGGGGAATAACTTGTATTTGTATAAATTTGAACACAATTCTTTATATATTTTAGAAATTATACCTTTATCAGAAATACTATCAGTAAAGATTTTTTCCCAACTTTGTACTTCCCTTTTACTTTTGTTTCTCTTGGTTTTGTTTGTGTTTGCTTTTCATGATGTGCTCTATTCTTTGGTCATAAATTCCTCTCTTCTCCAAAGATATGATAAGTAAGTTAATCTGATAAGTATCATCCTTTATGCCCACATCATGTATCCATTTGGATCTTATTTGGTATGAGGTGTGAGATGTAAGTCTATGACAGTTTTATGAAATATTATATTCCAGTTTTTCCAGAAATTTTAGTCAGAGTGAGTTCTTATTCCAAAAGTTAAAGTCTGGGGATTTATCAAATACCAGATTTCTAGGCCTTTCTTATTGTGTCATGTGTAGCTAATCTATTGTATGGATCTACCACTTTATTTCTTAGTCAATACCAAATGATTTTAATTACTGCTGCTTTATAATATAGTTTTAGATTTGATACTGTTCAGCCCCACCTAACTTTGTATTTTTTTTTCTTTAATTCCCTTAATATTCTTGACCTTCTGTTCTTCAAGAATCATATAAACTATTTATAATCATATAATATATGTATGTAGACTAAGAAGTCAAAAATTGATCTTCAGAATACAGGAGAGCCCAAAGCCACAGAAAACAAATTAAGGGATGTAATGACTTAGCACTGACTGTCTTTTGTGGAAGAAAGATTTTCCAGAAACTGACTTGTTGTTCAGTCATTTCATTCATGTCTGAGACTCTTTGTTGTCCCATTTAAGGTTTTTTTGGTAAAGATTTTGGAATGATTTGACATTTCCTTTTCCAGCTCATTTTACAGATAAGAAAACTAAGGCAAATAGAATTGTATAACTTGCCCAGGGTCACAGAGCTCATAATAAATTAAATTTGAATACAGGTCTTCCTGCTCCAGTCTTGGCACTTGATCAATGTGACAACCAGTAGTTCTGCCACAGTCTGAAGTGACTTCTTTCTACTCACAGTAAATGTAATATAGAGTCTATATTCATATTCATTTATGGGGAAAAATTTTTAAAAAATAAAACATGTAATTTAAATGAAATGACACTGACAGTTCAGATTTCACATTTCTCTAGATTCATTTATAAATGATCTTCAAGTGATTTTAAAATTGAATTAATTTTTGTTAATTTCCCAGTTCATGAAGGAAAAATAATTTATAAAGTATGTTTTATGTATGTCACTGTATTAAACACTTTCAACAAATAGTATCTTAGTTGAAACTTAAAACTACCTTGAGAGGTGGATGCTGTTATTATCCCATTTTATAGTTGAAGAAATTGAGGCAAATGGACTTTCAATAATTTTCCTAGAATCATAGAGCTAGCCAAAGTCTAAACCTGGAATGAATTTAAGCTCTGATCTTCTAGACTTCAGCTCTCAGCTCTATCTACTGTTCTATCAGGCGCCGCATAAGGTTGTTAATATACATGAAATCCAAGAAAGCAAATATCTATGAAGCAATGGAAAATAGAAATTCTGAGCTTAAGGTACTATGGAAACAATTTGCCTTTTGCTCCTTTTCTCCATAACCTAGTTAAGTAAAGGTTGCTAATCACATAAAATATATCTCTAGAAAACCAATACTAACCTAATGTAGGAATTTCATAGAGCGTATCTGACAAGTGAGCCTTTTCTCAAATTCTCAAATTAAAGTCTAGAAATAGTACAAGCCATTGTCATTGAAAGTCAGAATGCAAATATTGTTTTAAGAAAATTAACTTGTCTATGGGTAAAAAATGACAAACCTTAGTATTTCCCCTGAGGCTTTCTTCTTTTTACTTAATTGAAGACAGAAAGGGGATAAGGAAAGTTTTAATTACTTTGCTCATATTCTGTAATATCTTTATATTAAATTAATTTCCAAAAGTATAATTTTGGAAAATAATAAACCTGTCCTATCTGGTATACACAGAATTTTTTTCTTACTGTATTAATTGTTAACCTGGTTTTCTATATTATTATATATTATGTATTATATATTATATATGATAATATATTTTATATATAAATATAATATGTTATATATATTATACATATTATATATTATACATTATATTATTAGACCAATGCAAATTACTTTGGAGGAGATCCCAAACTCAGCAAATTTCTGAAATTGTTGGTGACACAGATTTTTCTGATTTTGGAACACTGTAAAAGATATTGAAAATAATATGTATTTCTTTATCTTGAATTAATGAATACAGATATTAGGGGAAAAGACAATCCTGTAATTATATTGGTTTAACTTGCCTGCATATAGGATTATGTAGTTGAAAAGCACTTTCATACATGTTTTCTCATTTAAGCTTGAAAATCTATATGATACAAGTATTATTATATCAAAATTTTATGACTAGTAAGTAGTAAGATAAGGGAGATAAAGAATTGAATTTCTTAATAAGAGTACAACATTTTATGACAACATGCTATCCTTTCTCCCTGATGCAAAATTAATTTAGGTAAAGAAGTATGTCACTTATGACTAGCATTTGAAAAATAAGTGAATTTCTGAATCTCTCTAACTATGAACAGCTTATTATCTTGATTTATTCACCTGTAAAAATTTAAGGAGTGAAGTTGGTGATCTCTAATTTTATCTATAAATTTTTAATTATTTCATTGGTTCTATTAATTCTCATTACATACCATTTCTTTAACGAATCATTACCTTTTTTTAATGGGCCTTGTTTTTTTTTTTTGTTTGTTTGTTTTCTTTTTTAACAATTATTTTTAGCAAAGTAAAAAGAAGACTATGGAACCATTAGAAATAGTTTTAATTTGGATGATTTTTCCCTCTTAAGTGCCTAGGGTCATACCTCTAAGAAGTATTAAGTGAATCAGTTTGAAACTCAGGTCCTCTTGACTTCAGGACAGGTACTCTATCCACTCTGCCATCTAGCTGTCCCTGAGTGATTTCTTTAAACTAATAAAACACTAAAATAACATATTTGATGTTATAAAGTCAGTGGAGGCCAACGGATAGCTTCTTGTTTTTGGGTGAAACAAGAGAATGAAACATTAATATGAAATCATTATTTTATAATACTTTATCACTTTTCATCTTTTATATTTTATAATAAATTATAATATATATACATACATGTGGAAATATAATATTGATATCTATAGTTATGTTTATATATAAAATGGCATTGTGTGAGTCTTTTTACATATTTTAAATTGAAGTTCATTGACGATTAGGAGTGTAATTTTTTTCTACTTATATCCGTATCTATATTGTAAACATTTATATCCATTTATATTATCTATGCATATAGATGCACGTGTCTATCTCTCTAGCTCTGGTTTGATCTACATGTCATCAGTGAGTAATGGATTGACAGCTGATCTCAGTATTAGAAAGATATGGGATAAATTCCTACCTCTGACCTGTGCTGACTTTGCAATCCTGGAAAGGTCAATCTTTCAGTGCATTGTGGAATTTTCTAAAATTCAAAGTTGTACAAAAATTGACAACTACAAGATTAATAGAAGTTTCCTCACTTAAAATTTCATAGGCTTACAAAAACAAACAAAAAATTAATAGTTGTGCCTCACTCATTATCTGGGACTTTATATTCCCCACAAGCTCTTTGTCAGTTGCATCAAGATATATCATCTTATTTGTGCTTCTTGAGTTTTCCTTTATAGGCAGACATTATGCAATTATAGGATACTAAATGAATCTTTTAATTTAGTGTCTATCAGTTCCAGTTTCTGGATAACCTAGCAATTTGTTTTGCTTTACTGTATAGATAATAACATAAATATCAGAATAAGAACTACTGGAATTTCTGTAAAATAGATAATGGTACCAACACTTCTAAATAAATAAGTATTGAATATACTAAACATAAACATGTTCTATTTATACTTTGGATTTATGTAATCCTATCCTCTAACTTTTAATAATTTTCTCTCCCTGTATCATTTACAGCTAAGAATGAAAAATTTTAAGAGATGTTTTCCTCTCTGAAACATGATGGTTGTCTTTCACAGGGGAAAGAATTCTTGTCTTTACTTTTATACTATCTAATATATCCAGAAAGTAGAAACAATGTCAAAACTTTATATGGATATCTAATAAAGATTTCATTTTGATTTATGACTAGAAAATATGAAAAATGCACTACTGATTTCTATCAAAAGTTCTCTTTGTCAGTGATGTCAAGAAAATTTTATTTTTTTTTTAAGGAGAAGGGAGATGGAAGACATTGGATGGGCATTGACTTCTAAAATGGAATTGATGTATTTATAAGTTTATGGGTATGCCTTAAACACTTATAACTTTAAATCACTTATCTATTATAATTCTATCATCCATTTACCTTGAAATTTCATATGTCTATCTATTCATCCAATCATCCAGCTATCTATCTATCCTGCAAGTAGAAAATATGTAATACATATGTGTATTGCAATAGGAATATATATATATATATATATGTATATATATATATATATATATATATATATATATATATATATATATATATATATATATATATATATACATATGTATCTCTCTCTTCTCTTTTTCTCTCTGTCTCTGTCTCTCTCTCTTGTTGTTATCTAGTTGTTTTTCAATCTGATTTTTTGTAACCTCATATTCTTGGTAAAGAAGCTATAGAGTATTTTGCCATTTCCTCCTCCTCTCATTTTACAGATGAGGAACTGAGGCAAACATGATTGTCCAGCTTCATACAACTAGTAAGTGGCAAGTGTTAGATTTGGGATTTAGACTCAGAACTTCTTGATTGCACTGCACTGCACTACCTAGCATCTCTTTCTTTATCCCTCTCTCCTTCCATTGCTTCCTTCCTCCTTCCTCTTCTCTTTTTTTCTTTTCTCTCTCTTTGTGTGTGTGTGCATGTGTGTGTGTGTGTGTGTGTGTGTGTGTGTGTATAAATTGATTCATTTTCTATCTATCTAACTAGTAAGAGAAGCATAAAACATTGCAGTAAGAAATCCAAATATGTTTTGGGTTTGATTTGACCAAAGTAATAGTAAATTAAATGATATAAATTAGTTTCAATTGTCTTTTTAAATGGTTAATTATTTTTGTGACAAAATATGTTCATCTTGAATTTTCAGAGAGAGAGAACATTTCTTTCTCTTCAAATCACAGAGACTAATGACAAAGAGACTTTGTGATAGCTGCAGAGTCTTATTTTACATCAAGATTAGATTATTTCAGAAGTTTCTTATAAAAATAATTTAAAGCCTAAAAAGTCAAATCTTGCAAAGTATGGGAGAGGAGATTCAACACTTTGTTTTTCTTTGGATAGACTGACAATTCTTTTTTTCACTTTTGTTATCCAATTAAGCAACCTGTTTATAGCTTTTAGTTGAAGGAAGTTGATAATCATTAAATTCTCAGCATGTGATTATCTCAACAAACAGTCAGGTGTTTCCTTAAAACGTTTGGGTCATTCTGTACTTTCATGAAGAGAATGAGGAGAATGTTAAGGGAAGAAGAGAAGAGTGGTATTTACTTCACAGGAGCTATTTCAACCTCATTCCAAGCCATTTTCACTAAGGAAATACAATTACCATATTGTAGGTCACTAATTCAGAGCTTGTGCTTAGAAAAATTGGCCTCTGAAACCTCTTCCATGTGGATGTGACCTGTTAGGATTTGAATTTTTTTTTGCCTCTTTGGGAGTTTATTCTGAACTTTCTAGTGTCTAGGAGTAAAAAATGCCATACTTTTGTGAAGACTTGGGATTACTGTTGAAAAGGATGCCATACTGTAGAGACATAGTTGCAATAATTTGACTTGTTTGGTTCCAACCCTGGAATAGAAATATTTCCTCTGGCTGGTAAATCTGATTAGTTGAAAAAGAGTTTTCAAGAACATGTCTTAATAGTGGGAATTTTATTTTCTATTAAAATTCAAGATGAACTAAAAATGCTTGACGTTGCTTTTGTTTTGGCAAGTAACAGATATTTTAGATTGGTGAGATAAACCATGTTTTATTTTTTTGTAATTATCGTTTTAATATGGATTACAGGTAGCTACACTGAAATCCTACTTTGATGCCTCAACATGGGAATAGTGGTGACCCTGGATATTTGAAGAATATGCCACTATAGCTGTACACACTTTGGAAAATATTATCAAGGCAGAAAGACTTTGAGTTTTGGCCCAGATTGGGGCTATATATTTTTGACCAAGGAATAATCTAAACAAGTTTTAAAGGAGCAATCAATAGGTTGATTCAGAAGTGATATTTATCTTTTATTTATCTATTTACGAATTCATTTATTTATGTATGAATTCATTCATTTGTTCAGTCATTTGTCAATTTATTCACTCATTTATCTGTCCCTTAAATAATCTATTTTTATATTTATTTGTTTAGTTCACAGCAATATTTGAGGAACATTGTATAAGTTGTATAGGGATAATAATCTATATGGCTGGAAGAAATTCCAGTAAATTACACTAATAACCTACAAGCTATATACCTACATACAGACAAACACATTTGTGTATGTGTGTGTGTATATATATATATATATATATATATATATATATATATATATATATATATATATATATATATATATATATACTCATAATATTTTAATCAATCATTAATTTGGAAATCATGTTCTTCAAAATTGATTTGTTCTCCTCTTAATTCTCAACAATCTACGTGTTCCAGATTGCCAAAAGATATAGAAGAAAGGATGATTATTATACTTCTCAGAGAATTTCCACATGGTCTATCATTCAACAAGTTTTTATTGAGCTTCTACTGTATGTCAGATAATGTGTGCAGAGTATAAGTATAAAGAATAAAACATTTTCTACTTATAAAGTGTTTATATTCTAATAGAAGGGAAACAAGTATATATACAAATACATACAAATATATACAATATAAATATAAAATGAATAAATACTGAGAATAAGGGAACTAAAAATCAGGAAAATCAGGAGAGGCTCCATATAGGAAATGGTGTTTGAGCTGGATCTTGAGAAAAGAAAGAGATTCTGTGAGGTGGTAAGGTCAAAGTACATTCCAGAAATGGTAGATGACCAATGCAAAATCCAGAGTTAGGAAGATGAAATGTGAAAATCAAGTTTTGAAGGTCTTCAAAAACTAAACATAGAATACACATACACACACACACACATATGTTTTTATTTTCTCTAGAGGAAATAGGAAGCCACTGAAGTTTATTGACTGAGATGATCCCATAATTATGATGATGAGTTCTGTGTGTAAAGACTGGAATGGATAAAGGCTTTATTTAGGAAGACCAATTAGGAGATTGTTGCTGGGATAATCTAAGTGAAAATTGATAAGAAGGTCAAACTATAACAGTGACTGAGTACACAATATAGTGAGGAAATGTTATGGAAGTAGAAACAAGGAGCTTTGACAACTGATTGGATATGTGGGATAAGGTGATTAAGGGGTAAGACATGTTGTAGAAACTATTAGTGATTAGTGAATTTAGGAGAAAAGTTCCCACCCCTGAACTTCTGATAATCTGAATCTATAATATATAATGTAGGACCTAGGGAACTCATATTTTCTTTTAAAAACAATTATTTTGATGGTGGTATTTTTTAAATTAAGAAAAAGAAACAGAATTTTTAAGGTATAAACCTAATTTATGTAAAATACATACTTTAATTATATTTTAAGGAATCACATGTCAAAATTTATAGTTAAATATCTTAACCTTTATTTATCTTTTTAGTTTTTCTTTTAAGTTTAATGGAAGGGTCAAACTGTAATCTTCAGAATCTACTGAATTTTAAGATCTCACTACTAATAATGAAGCCATGAGAGGCCATGTATATCCTTCTGTAAAAGACTGTGGTTTCACAATTAGTTATACACATAATAAATCATAGTGGAAAAAGAACAATTTACTTAAAATGGCAAGTATTGTGATATTACTAAAATTCTGTAAGAGCAAACACTCCCAAGAACAATGGTTCCAACTAATCAGCTTCCATCCCCCCCTTTCAAATTCCAGTGATGGAAGGGAGTATATCCAGCCTTATCCAAACATTCCAAATTGTTGTCCTGATCTTGCAGTCTATTCAAGGAAAGTAAAGTTGGGATAACAATTTATTCACATTAGAAAACAAGATTCTTGATAAGAGATTATTTCAATCTTTGTATTGATATTTTCAATACTATGCATATATACTTGACATATAAATAAATGATTACTAATTGATTACATTGTAGGTCACCACAATAAGCCACTTTTGCTCAGATAGGAATTTCTCTTTGCTTGTGGGAGGTATTGAGAGCTGCCCAAAGTTTGGAAGAACATGGACCTTCTCATTAGGAATATCTCCTAGTCTAGCATCAAGATAGTTGCATCTATATATAGCATCCTATCTGGGCATAATGGAAGAGAAATCTTAAAGTGTCTGGTATAGGAACCAACATCCATTTTTTAAACTGTCCCACCTCCTACTTCCTCCTTCTTTGTCTCTTCTTCACAAAATGTTTTAATAAGAACTGTATCCTGGTCACACTGCAAGTGGACTTATCCAGAATCCATGATGAGGTTCTACCTGAGCTTTTGTGCTCATTGCATGAGAATCTGAATTGATATCTTAAGAAAATTCTAAGGAGATGATCAAAGGCACTTTCTGATTGAATGTCCAGTAAGAAAAATGATGCTTTATTTTAACTAAATATTGTCTAGAGGCAATTTATGGAGGTCTTATTTTTTTTAAAAAAAGATCCATACACATTTTCATTTATAATTTTAGTAAGAAGTTGATGATCATGATTATTTCATTTAAAATAAGAATATTTAACTAATCAATTTAACTAATAAACTCAATTTTTCCTGGCTATAGAAATACAAAAAAAAATATAGGAAAAATAAGAAAATTCCTTTCCTCATAGAGTTTACCTTCCAATGAACAAATGATATTAAATAGCTCAGGGGCAAATTAATTTTATTTTTGAACTGCTTATTTTCCAGGTAGCCAATCCTCTCTTTACTTCCCCCATCTCCTCAAAATAAACCTTCAGAGAAAAAGAAGTGAATGAACTCAGAAATTAAGGAATAGGCAAAGATAGTTTTAGGCAAAAACAAGCATAGACAATGTTCAATGCCCACATTACATCGACTAGAACAATAAAAAAATATATATATATATATCTTGTACTTTTAGACTGAATGTTAAAAACTTCCAAGTATGTGTAGGAAGTGTTTGTTTTCTGGCCCAAATTAAACACTTGTATTTAAGCATGCATTTTGGCACCTTTTGGAACTGTAATCATTTCAATTTTTTTCTTTATGACTGAAATTCTTGTTGTGATTATTTGGGCCTCCTCTTTCTCACTTAGGAGTCCCACCTTCATCAGACCTCTGGTTTCATCCAAGGGTTTTCATAGCAGAAAAATAAGTTATTCCCACTTCTCCACTCATATCTTCCCTATTCCCCCATTCCCAAACCCCAAAGCATTTTTGCAGAAATGATTAATATCCCTGAATTCACATAAAGAAGATTTTTGAAGGATAGAACTTAGCTTCTTAAAATATGCAGAAATTGAGATGAGGTAGAGTGGGACCTGGGAAAAGAACACAAAATTTGAAAAAAAACCAAAAACAGAAACACAGGTAATTTGTCAAATAATTACTTTATAAAGTCATTCTTCGAGTTTTCTAACAATGAATATGGATATGAAAATGTCAATTAATTAATAGAAAAACTCAGGTTTTGTTCACAATGAAAAATATATAATAGAGGTTTTTCTGTTTAACTGGAAAATATTATTAAGATAAAAACAGAAAAGATGTTTTGGTTTTTTTTGGCCTTTTTGTTTGTTTTCTTGCTTAGCCAGTAGCTCAAAAAATATTGAGATAGTCCTTTTTAGTAACAATGCTTTGCCCTTTTCCTATATTTAAGTTTAATTCAATCATATAAAGTCCTGGAAAAGAATTTGCTGAATCATTGTTTTAGCTTATTTTTAAGCAATGTGATTTCTCCCTCTCCCTTCCCTCACCAAACTGTTATTGTTAAGAGACTCTTTTCTGAAGGAAGTGTTGTTCAATAAAAGAGAAATTTGCATTTGAATTTAGGGACCTGCGGTAAATCTTGGCTCTGCTGATGACCATCTTGGTGACCTTTTCTGACTAGTTATTTCATCTCTTTGGTCTCAGTGTCCTCATCAATGGCATTAAATGACTCTTTGGAGTCCAAGTCAATGATTTTGTGCTCTCTAACAATGTAGTTCATTGTTAAATTTTTTTTTTTTTTAAATTTTATTCAACTAAAATCCATCTTTTTACTCTGTCACTCTAAACTCCCTCCCCCACCATTATATGAGACAAGTAGAAAAGAAAAACTCATTGCAAATATGTATAGTTAGTCAAAATTCAGTCTTCATATTGGGTAGATTTAAGAAAAAATTTGTCTCATTTTTCATTAGCATTTTTCATCATTAGTCCTTTTGGATTTGTGCTTGGTCATTACTCTGATAAGAGTTCAGCATACTAATATTACAATGTATTTATACAATATAACTCATTCATTCATGCTCCTAACTTATGGACACCCATTCAGAGTCTCATTCTTTAACACCTCAAAGAGAATCATAAGACACACACACACACACACACACACACACACACACACACACACACACACACATATATATATATATATATATATATATAATATGTATGTATATGTATATATATACATACATATTATATATATATATATATACATATATACATACACATACATATAGATATAGATATATGGAGATATACACAAACTTATAGGGATATAGATTTAGATAGATATAGATAATGTACAATTTTGAAATTTGTTTTCCTGGGAATTGTGTGGGGCAGAAACAAGATGATAGAGTAATCTTTCCCCAAATTCCCCCCTCTAAACAACTTAAAAATGCTTCAAATTGAATTCTTGAGTGACAGGGCCAAAAAAGACGTCAGGATAAGATACATTTTCCAATGAAAAATAATGTAGAAGATTAAAGAAAGTAGACATTGGGATCAGGACTGATACAGAGACCATGTGGATGCAACCCCAATGGTGGAAATTGGCAGTGCTAAGAAGAACAATAGAAGCTTTAGGAGCCTTTAAACCAAAAGGGGATCTAGCAACAGTTTGAAAAGAGATTACAGGGGCCTTCTATATTAACACTGAACTCACAACTGTATGCTATTTGGCATTTCATTGCTTACACATATGTCTAGGTCATATTTAAAGATGGGGCATGGGGGGAGTTTTCAGTCATTAGAGAGCAGAGGCCCTGAGAAGCAGAACAGATTATAATCCCAAAAGATCAGGAGCCATTTCTGGGTAAGGACCAAAGTACAGACTAAAGGAGCAGTGACCATTGTTCATTCCTTTTTTTTTTTTTTTTTTTTTTGGAAGAACCAAAACATTCCAAGTGCCCAAAAGTAGTGCTAAAAGTAGCCATGATGAAAAAATTCTGAAATTGGGACAGTGCTTTCCTCCTAAAACCTCCCCTCTCTCCCCTACAATCACATTGAGAAGAGAGCCCAACTTTAATATAAATTAAAAGTCAATAAATAGTCTGGGAAGGCAAGAAAACAACAAAACTGACTAAAAACTTACTATGTCACCAGAGAAATTCAGAAACAATAAACTCAGAAAAAGATGCTGTCAAACAGATACAAGGAAAACATCAAAGAAAATAGTGGCTTGGACATAAGAGTTTTAAGAGCTCCTCAAGGACTAAAAAGGATTTTAAAAATCAAATAACAATAGTAAAGAAAAAATGGGCAAAAAAAGAGTGGGAAAAGAAATATGACAAGACAAGTAATGCTTTAAAAAGGCACAAAATATTCTGAAGAAAATAATATTTTAATATTATTTACAAATAATAACAATATTTTACAAATAAATAACAAATAATAATATTTTACAAATCACAACTAACTAAATGGTGAAAAAGGTACAAAACTTCACTGATGATAAAAAATAAGTTTTCAAAAAGAAAAATTGATCAGGTGGAAAAAGTACAAATGCTTAATGAAAAAAAATTCCTTAAAAATTAGAATTGGGTAAGCGCGCAAGCTAATAACTCCATAAAGCTATGAAGAAGCAATTAAATAAAGTCAAAAGAAAGAAAAAAAAGAAGAAAAAGTGAAATATTTCATCAATAAAGCAACTTATTTGAAAATAGGTTAAAGAGGGATAATTTAAGAATTATTGGACTATATAAAAGCTATAATAAAGAGCCCAGAAATCATATTTTGAAAAAAAAAATATTAAAAAAAAAAACTGCCTCAATATCTAAGAACCAGAGGGTTAAATAGAAATGGAAAGAATTCACCAATCGTCACCTGAAAGAATTTTCAAAATGAAAACTCCTAACAATATTATAGTCAAATCCCACAGCTTCCAGATCAAATCAAAGCTAATAATCAGAAAGAAACCATTTAAATATCATGGTACCAGTCAGGGTCACACAAGATTGAGAACCCACCATATTCATGGAGCAAAAAAATCTATAACCAAGAATAACCTGCATAGAAAAACTAAATATAATCCTTCAGGGGGAAAATGGAGGACTTTCAAAATTCCTGATAAAAAGATTATTGCTGAATAAAATATTTGAATTTCAAATAAAAGATAAAAGATAAATAAAAATGTAAATATGAAAGAGAAATCATAAGAGACTCAGTAAAGTTGAACTATTTACATTTTATATGGCAAGATGATACATGTTACTTGAGAATAAGCTAAAAAGAGATTACAGGGGCCTTCTGCATTAATATTGAACCCAGGACTTTATGCTGTTTGACATTCCATTTCCTATATACATTTCTAGGTCATATTTAAGGATGGAGTATGGGGCAGTTAAAAGGAGAGGGGATAGGAGTGAATTGATTATATTAGGATGACATAAAAATATCAGTGAGTGAGAAATGCACTGGGAGAAGAGGGAGGGGAGAAAAAGAATAAGGAAAATTATCTCAAAAATCGGTGCACAAGAAAAAGCTTTTATGGTGGAGGTAAAAATGGGTGTGAGCATTCTATTTAAATGAGTTCAAAGAGGGAATACACACACACATATGCACACACAATCAAAATCAATTAGGTATGGAAATGAGGAAGTAGAGAAGATGCAAACAAGAGAAAGGGCAGGAGTTAAAAAGGGGAAGTCATATTCAGGAGAGAAGAATGAATCTTTACAAAAATATAAATTACATAGATTAATAGAAGAGGAAAAAGAATACTTAAAAAATCCTATTTTAGGAAAAGAAATTGAGTAACTCCTAAGTGAGCTCTCTAAGAAAAAATCCCCAAGGCCAAAAAGATTTTCAAGCAAATTCTACCAAATATTTAAAGAACAATAACATCAACAACTATTTGAAATATGGGTAAAGAAGTAGTTTGCAAAAATTTTTTTATGACACAAATATTGTGCAAAAATAGAGAAAGAAAACTATAGACAATTTCTCTAATGAATATTCATGCAAAAATTTAAAATAAATTACTAGCAAGGAAATTAAATCAATAAAATACAAAGATCATACACTAAGACTAGATGAATTTTATAGAAGGAATAAAAAAATTGGTTCAGCACTGTGAAAACTATAAGTATAATTGGTCATATAAAAAAAAAAACACACAAAACTATGTGATTATATCATGGTGCAGAAAGCCTTTGACAATATAAAAGATTAGAACATATGGGAATCAATGGAACCTTTCATAAAATGATAAGTAGTGTCTATCTAAGTCCAAGAGGAAGCTTTATGTATACTAATGGTAAACTAGAAGTTTTCCCAATAAGAAAAGACAAAGAGGTGAATCAGGAATATCCATTATTATATTATTTTTCAATATCATCTTAGAAATGATATCGAATAATAAGGCAAAAAGAAAACATTGAAGATCAAAAATAGGCAATGAGGAAATAAAATTATTGCTCTTTGAAGATATGATTGTATACTTAAAAGATTTCTAGAAAATGAACGAAAAATTACTTGAAATGATTAATAAATTTAGCAAAGTTGTAGGATATAAAATAAACCTACATAAATAATGAACATTTCTATATAGTTGAAATAAAACCCAGTAGAAAGAAACATAAAAGGAATTCCATTTAAAATGACTGCATATAACATAGAATATTTGGAAATTTACTTGCTAAAACTAACCCAAGGACTATAAAGACAATTATAAAACACTTTTCACACAAATAATGGCAAATCTAAATAACTGGAGAAATATTAATTGCTCAATGAATACTCCAAGACAATATAATGAAAATAACAATTATGCCTAACTTAGTTTACTCATTCAGCGCCATACCAATAAAACTGACATTGAATTATTTGAGAAAGCTGGAAAAATTAATAACAAAATTCATCTGGAATAAAATAAAGTCAAGAATATCAAGGAGACCAATGAAAAATAAATTAAGGAAAAGCAGCCTACTAGTAGCAAATTTCAAATTATATTTGAAAGGGTAGTCATGAAAACAACATGGTACTAGCTAAGAAATAGAATGGTGATTCAGTGTAATAAATTAGGTACATAGTACTGGTCATATGATGTTTGATAAATTTAAAGATCTGAGTTTTTGTATTAAGAACTCAACATTTGACAAAATTTTTAGTTAAACTGGAAAGAAGTTTGGCAGAAATTAGGCACAGTGCAACATCACAATGTATGCCAAAATAAGATCAAAATAGGTACATTACTTAGAAACCAAAAGTATTAAATAAATTTGAGAAGGATGGGAAAATGTATCTGTTATATTTAGGGATGAGTGAAAAGTTTATTACCAAATAAGACATAGGGAGGATCATGGGAAATAAAATGGAACCTTTTTATTCTATGAAATTAAGGTTTTTTACAAATTAAATTAATACATCCAAATTTAGAAGGAAAGTAGGAAACTGGGGGGAAATTACAGCAATTTTCTCTAATGGTGGCATTTCTCAGATATATAAGAACTTGGTCAAATCTGTAAGAACACAAGACATTCTCCAAATTGATAAATGTTCAAATGATATGAACAGGCAATTTTCAGAAAAAGGAATCATAGCTAAAAATAGTCATATGAAGAAATGCTCTAAATCATTATTGATTAGAGAAATACAAATTAAAAGTTATTACCTCATGGAGATCAGATTGGCTAACATGGCAGAAAAGGAAAATAACAAATATTGGAAAGGATATGCAAAAATAACATTGTACTTGTCATATGGTGTTTGATAAATTTAAAGATCTGAGTTTTTGTATTAAGAACTCAACATCTGACAAAAATTTTAGTTAAACTGGAAAGAAGTTTGGCAGAAATTAGGCAAAATAACATATTAACATTGTTGGTGGGGTTGTGAACTAGTTCAAAATTAGTATATAAAACTGTACATTCTTTTGACCCAGTGATACTTTTTCTAAATCTGTATCCCAAAGAGATCAAAGGAAAAGGAAAAGGATCTATCTGTATAAAAGAGCAGATCATTCTGTGGTGGTAAAGAATTGGAAATTTAGGGGATGCCCTTCAAATGGGGAATTGATGGGAATCTGATGAGGAAAACTGAGGCTGGAGACCCTAAAAAAATAACTTTCCACGTTATCCAGACCTAGAAGTTAGCCCGACCCCACCTCTGTTAAGTACCACTAATTTACCTTTCTATATAGAGTTCAGCTGATACCACCCAAGTTTTCTATAGAGCTGAACTAAAGCTAAGTACCCCTACTTAACTTTCAAGAGAACTGAATTCATGTTATGTACCTCCACATAAGCTCTATACAATTTGAACAATCACTAATCAAACTTTCTATGTCCTTACTGAAGCCTATTCAAACCCAATAGCTCTGTATTGTCTCAAATCATATATAAGAGGGTGGGAAGAATGGGCAGGTGGGCAGAATGGACAGAACTCTAATTCCATCAAAGAGTTCTGCTCCATTTGAGATCTCTTGATGATTTATAATAAACTTTTACTTCTACTTTTAATTATAATTTAGTAAATTATTTTACTTTACCCCCGCCTTGTCTCATCAAAAGCCTGCACATCCCCAACAGAATGGTTGAACAATTTGTGGCACATTATTTTGATGGAATATAATTGTGTTATAAGAAATGATGGCCAATATAGTTTTAGAAAATGCTTGGAAGTCTTATATAAACTTATCTAAAGTGAAGTAAGCAGTATGAAGAGAACATTATAAACAGTAATAGCAATAATGTTACTGTTACAATAATGTTACACAGATAATCAATCATCTGTGAAAGTCTTATCTACTATGATCAAGCAATCATTCCAGACAATTCCAAAGAAGTCATGATGAAAAATTCTATCCTATTCTAGAGAAAAAAATTATGAACTCCATTCTCCCCCCCCCCCACTTTTTTTTGTGTGTTTGTGTTTTCTTTTATAACATGACTAATATGGAAATATATTTTGCATGTCTTCACATGTATAATTGATATTATATTTCTTTGCTTTCTCAAGGAATGAGGGAAAGGAGAGGGAAAGGAAGAGAATTTAGGTAGCAATTTAAAAAAAATAATGTTAAAAATGAATTTTGGTAGATGGCGGAGAAGATACACGCCACTGTGTAAGCTCCTTTCTTCCCTCACAACCAACTAGATTTAATAAGCCTCAGAAATAGCGTTGGACTGATAGAATCCATAAGGACTGGAAGCACGACTTACCAGCTGAAGAGAATCTGGAGTTTCAGCAGGAAAGGTCAGCTCCCAGGGGAGGAAGAAGAGAGGCCAGCGCAGACGGTGGGGTAGTGGCACACTGCGCCAGTCCCGCTGGGGAGGGCTCTGGGATCAGAGAATCCACTGACATAAAAGAATCTGGCACAGGCTGTTAGCTCTTCTCTGCTTATAAAACAGCAGATCAGGGGAGAAATATAAGCCACTTTAAAATTTAAAACTAGATTGGATCTTCCCGGATCCCAGGGGTGACACAGCAGATCTTGGTACCGGGACATAGGCAATCCAGGCTTTCGCCTCGGGGTAGTTAAGAGATTGAAGAGTGGGCGGGGCGGCAACTCATAGTGCCTGGCTCAGCTGGAGGCTGTGGAAAGGAAGTCCCAGAGAAGTGGAACCTTTGAACTAGGGACCGCGGTTTCTGGAAGACACTTCCCAGTTTGAGCGCAGGGGCTTTTCACGTCACCTGCTGCAGACATCCACACCCCACCGGGACGCATAGGCTAGGCTTTGAGTCGCTTTTGCTGTTCAGTCTCAACCTCAGGGAAGCCGCTAAAACACAGCGCCCTCAGGGCACAGCAGTGCTGGTCACCTCTGAGGCACTTCCAGGGAGGGGGTGGGGACCTCTTTCCTAGAGCTCTCTCTTAGCTCAGGCCCAGGGGCCGCTGCATCCATCCATTCTGGGAGGAATCTGGTAAAGAAATAAATAAATAATTTCCTACCCCAGGGACAAACCCCAAAAGATTTTTTAAGTATGAACAAGAAGCCCAAAAAAACCATAGATTCCTTCTACACAGAGAAAGAACGGGTATCCAACCCTGAGGAAGTTAACAGCAGAGAGTCAGCAGATAACAACATAAAGGAAAACGATTCCTGCCCCCCATCACATAACTCTCTCTATGAAGAGACTATTAAAAAGTTAAGAGAGTTTGAAGAAAAATGGGGAAAAAAAAGAGAAGCTATGATAGAGAATAACAACATCCTGAAATTGGAGTTGGAAAAAATAAAGAATTCACAGGAGATGCAGGGAAACAAAATTAGTGAATTAGAAAAGGTAAAAAAATCACAGGAAAATAGGATTTCTGAATTGGAGAAGATAAAAAAGTCCCAAGAAAATAAGATTTCTGAATTGGAAAAAGAAAATAATTCTCAAAAAATAATTAGGGAAATGGAAAAAAATTCAATAGAGCAAAATAATTCATTTAAAAATGAAATTGGGCATTTACAAAAAGAACTAAAAACTGTGAAAGAAGAAATTAACTCCTTAAAAGTCAGGATGGAACAAATAGAAATGAATGATTCACAGAGAACCCAAGAATCAGTCAAACAAAACAAAGAAAATGAGAAGTTGGAGAACAACGTCAAATACTTACTGGGAAAATCTATAGACCTGGAAAATAGATCTAGGAGAGATAATCTGCAGATCATTGGACTTCCAGAAAACTATGACCAAAAAAAGAGCCTAGATTCTATTTTACAGGAAATTATCAAAGAGAACTGTCCAGAGATAATAGAAACAGAGGGGAAAGTAGATGTTGAAAGAATTCATCGAACTCCTTCTGAAATAGACCCTAAAAAAAGAACACCACGGAATATTGTGGCTAAGCTGCAGAATTACCACACAAAGGAGAAAATCCTGCAAACAGCTAGAAAAAACCAATTTAAATACCAAGGTGCCACAATAAGGGTCACACAAGATCTGGCTGCCTCCACATTAAAAGATAGAAGGGCCTGGAACCTGATATTCCGAAAGGCAAAAGATCAAGGATTGCAACCAAGAATAAACTACCCAGCTAAGTTTAGCATCTTTTTCCATGGAAGAAGATGGTCATTCAATGAAATAGAGGAATTCCATATGTTTCTAAAAAAAAAACCAGACTTAAACAAAAAATTTGATCTACACCCACAAGACTGAAGAGAAACAGAAAAAGGTACAGAGAACCCTTGAGAACTGTAACTCTGTTGTGGGTATATAGAAAGTACGCATGGATAATTTGATTTTACTGATATAAAATTTAAAAAAAAAAGGAGGGGGTGTAGTAAAGGGAAGGGGGTAGTATCAGAAAAAGGGGAGGGTGTGATAAAAAGAGGGAAACTACATCCCAGGAAGAGGCATAGAAAATACAGCATATCTGAGGGAATATAGAGAGTGGGAGAATCATTGTGTAAATCTTACTCTCATCAGAAGAGGCTCAAAGAGTAAATAATTGTCATATTTGTTTTTCAGAGAATTCTCTCTCACCTCATTAAAAGGGGGGAGAGGAAAAGGGAAAAGGAAAAGGAGAATAAGGGAAGGGATGTGGAGGGAGGGGGGAGGGATACTAAAAAAAAAAAGGGAAGGCTGCGCATCACAAGGGGGGTGTATAAATTAAATATTGGGGAAGGGGTTCAGGTGGGTCAAGGGAAAAAGCATAATCTGGGGATAATATGATGGCAGGAAATACAGAATTACTAATTTTAACTGTAAATGTGAATGGGATGAACGCTCCCATCAAATGGAGACAGATAGCAGACTGGATCAAAAATCAGAACCCTACAATTTGTTGTTTACAGGAAACACACTTAAAGCAGGGAGATACATATAGAGTAAAGGTAAAAGGTTGGAGCAGAATCTATTATGCTTCAGGTAAAGCCAAAAAAGCAGGGGTAGCTATCCTTATCTCAGATCAAGCAAAAGCAGAAGTTGATCTAATTAAAAGAGATAAGGAAGGAAACTATATCCTGCTGAAAGGTAGCATAAATAATGAAGCCATATCGATACTAAACATATATGCACCAAGTGGTATAGCATCTAACTTTCTAAAGGAAAAGTTAAGAGAGTTGCAAGAAGAAATAGACAGTAAAAGTATAATAGTGGGAGATCTCAACCTTGCACTCTCAGATGTAGACAAATCAAACCACAAAACAAACAAGAAAGAAATTTAAAAAGTAAATAGAACATTAGAAAAACTAGGTATGATAGACCTTTGGAGAAAACTGAATGGCAATAGAAAGGAATATACGTTCTTCTCAGTAGTTCATGGATCCTATACAAAAATTGACCATATATTAGGACATAAAAATCTCAAAATTAAATGTAGGAAGGCAGAAATAATAAATGCCTTCTTCTCAGACCATAATGCAATAAAAGCTACATTCAGTAAAAAGTTAGGGGTAAATAGACCAAAAAGTAATTGGAAACTGAATAATCTCATCTTAAAGAATGACTGGGTGAAACAGCAAATTATAGAAACAATTAATAATTTCACCCAAGATAATGACAATGATGAGACATCATACCAAAATCTGTGGGATGCAGCTAAAGCAGTAATAAGGGGAAATTTTATATCTTTAGAGGCTTATTTGAAGAAAATAGAGAAAGAGAAGATTAACGAATTGGGCTTGCAACATAAAAGGCTAGAAAAAGACCAAATTAAAAACCCCCAACCAAAAATTAAACTTGAAATACAAAAATTAAAAGGAGAAATCAATAATATTGAAAGTAAAAAAACTATTGAATTAATAAATAAAACCAAGAGTTGGTTTTATGAAAAAGCCAATAAAATAGATAAACCTTTGGTAAATCTGATCAGAAAAAAGAAAGAGGAAAATCAAATTGTTAGTCTTACAAATGAAAAGGGGGATCTTTCCACCAATGAAGAGGAAATTAGAGAAATAATAAGGAGTTACTTTGCCCAACTTTGTGCCAATAAATTTGATAACTTAAGTGAAATGGATGACTTCCTCCAAAAATATAGGCTTCCTAGATTAACAGAGGATGAAATAAATTGCTTAAATAGTCCCATTTCAGAAAAAGAAATAGAACAAGCTATTAATCAACTCCCCAGGAAAAAATCCCCAGGACCAGATGGATTTACATGTAAATTCTACCAAACATTTAAAGAACAATTAGCCCCAATGCTATATAAACTATTTGAAAAAATAGGGAATGAAGGAGTCGTACCAAACTCCTTTTATGACACAGACATGGTACTGATACCTAAACCAGGTCGATTGAAAACTGAGAAAGAAAATTATAGACCAATTTCCTTAATGAATATTGATGCTAAAATCTTAAATAAGATATTAGCAAAAAGACTTCAGAAAATCATCCCCAGGATAATACACTATGATCAAGTAGGATTCATACCAGGAATGCAGGGCTGGTTTAATATTAGGAAAACTATTAGTATAATTGACCATATTAATAATCAAATTAATAAAAACCATATGATCATCTCAATAGATGCAGAAAAAGCATTTGACAAAATCCAACATCCATTCCTACTAAAAACTCTTGAGAGTATAGGAATAAATGGATTATTCCTTAGAATAATGAGGAGCATATATTTAAGACCTTCAATAAGCATAATATGCAATAGAAATAAACTGCAACCTTTCCCAGTAAGATCAGGAGTGAAACAAGGTTGCCCACTATCACCATTACTATTCAATATAGTACTAGAAACGCTAGCCTCGGCAATAAGAGCCGAGAAAGAGATTCAAGGAATTAGAGTAGGAAATGAGGAAATCAAACTATCACTCTTTGCAGATGACATGATGGTACTCTTAGAGAACCCCAAAGACTCTGCTAAAAAGCTATTAGAAATAATTCAGAATTTTAGCAAAGTGGCAGGATACAAAATAAATCCACATAAATCCTCAGCATTCTTATATATCACCAACAAAATGCAACAGCAAGGGATACAAAGAGAAATTCCATTCCAAACAAATGTTGAGAGTATAAAGTATTTGGGAATCCATCTACCAAAGAATAGTCAGGAATTATATGAGAAAAATTACAAAACACTTGCCACAAAAATAAAGTCAGATTTAAATAATTGGAAAGACATTCAGTGCTCTTGGATAGGCCGAGCGAATATAATAAAGATGACAATACTCCCCAAACTAATCTATTTATTTAGTGCTATACCAATCAGACTCCCAAGAAACTATTTTAATGACCTAGAAAAAATAACAACAAAATTCATATGGAAGAATAAAAGGTCGAGAATTGCAAGGGAACTAATGAAAAAAAACTCAGAGGAATGTGGTCTAAATGTACCTGATCTAAAGCTATATTATATAGCAGCAGTCACCAAAACATTTGGTACTGGCTAAGAAATAGACCAGTCGATCAGTGGAACAGATTAGGTACAAAGGATAAAAAAGGGTACATCTATAGCAATCTAGTGTTTGACAAACCCAAAGATACCAACATTTGGGATAAAAATTCATTATTTAAAAAAACTGTTGGGAAAACTGGAAATTAGTATGGCAGAAATTAGATATGGACCCACACTTAACACCATATACCAAGATAAGATCAAAATGGGTCCATGATTTAGGCATAAAGAATGAGATCATAAATAGATTAGAGGAACAGAGAATAGTCTACCTCTCAGACCTGTGGAGGAGGAAGGAATTTATGACCAGAGGAGAATTAGAGATCATTATTGATCACAAAACAGAAGATTTTGATTACATCAAACTAAAAAGTTTCTGTACAAACAATACTAATGCAAACAAGATTAGAAGGGAAGTAACAAATTGGGAAAATATTTTTAAAAGTAAAGGTTCTGACAAACGTCTCATTTCCAAAATATATAGAGAACTGACCCTGATTTATAGGAAACCAAACCATTCTCCAATTGATAAATGGTCAAGGGATATGAACAGACAATTCTCAGATGATGAAATTGAAACTATTTCCACTCATATGAAAAAGTGTTCCAAATCACTACTGATCAGAGAAATGCAAATTAAGACAACTCTGAGATACCACTACACACCTGTCAGATTGGCTAAAATGACAGGAACAAATAATGATGAATGTTGGAGGGGATGTGGGAAAACTGGGACACTGATACATTGTTGGTGGAGTTGTGAAAAAATCCAGCCATTCTGGAGAGCAATTTGGAACTATGCCCAAAAAGTTGTCAAACTGTGCATACCCTTTGACCCAGCATTGCTGTTATTGGGCTTATATCCCAAAGAAATACTAAAGAAGGGAAAGGTACCTGTATGTGCCAAAATGTTTGTGGCAGCTCTTTTTGTTGTAGCTAGAAACTGGAAGTTGAATGGATGTCCATCAATTGGAGAATGGTTGGGTAAGTTGTGGTATATGAAGGTTATGGAATATTATCGCTTTGTAAGAAATGACCAGCAGGAGGCATACAGAGAGGCTTGGAGAGACTTAAATCAAGTATTGCTGAGTGAAATGAGCAGAACCAGAAGATCACTGTACACTTCAACAACAATACTGTATGAGGATATATTCTGATGGAAGTGGAAATCTTCAATATAAAGAAGATCCAACTCACTTCCAGTTGATCAATGATGGACAGAAATAACTATACCCAGAGAAGGAACACTGGGAAGTGAATGTAAATTGTTAGCACTACTGTCTATCTACCCAGGTTACTTATACCTTCGGAAGCTAATAATTAATGTCCAACAAGAAAAAGGTATTTACACACATATATTGTATCTAGGTTATATTGTAACACATGTAAAATGTATGGGATTGCCTGCCATCAGGGGGGAGGTGTTAGGATTACTAGGTGAGAACTCAGGTTGTCTGGACAGTAACAAGGTGAGAATTCAGGTTTTCTGGACAATTACAAGGTGAGAACTCAGGTTGAGTTGATAGAAGGAGCAAGCTCATTGGCTGAAGTGGTTATTCCCAGAAGCCCTTGCATTATCCCACGCCCATTCTCTGGGAGGATAAAAGACACAACATTGCGCCTGGAGAGCAGATTGGACTGGAGAAGGACAAGAGTTAAAGTGGAAAAGACTCTGCACTACATCTGGCTTGACGCAGCTCTCTGCAGGAAGGGAAGTCGGCTCTCTGCAGGAACGGAAGTCACTTCTCTAGACAAGAGTTAATAGCAACTACCTGGAGACAACGGTTCACTACAGGAAGAAGAATCTGTCTGAGAGATTTGAGTAGACACAGCAGATCTCTTCCCAGAGAGCGATCCAGCAGCTTCTGGAGACGACAGCTCACTACATTTGGCGTCCACACGTGGGGCAAGGACTTTTGCTTATTCTGACAAGAGGAGCTAGACCAGACCTTCGCAATTTGGTGCCCGAACAGGGACAGACACGGTCCTGATTCCAGTGGAAAAGCTTCCGATCTAGATCTCAGTCTCTCTGACCCAGAATCGTGAGTAACGAGGAAACTTTGTTAAAGATTAAGTGAGCGTGCTAATAGATAAATAAGGAACTTAACTTGTTAAGGGCTAAACCAGGAATCTCTTATAGCTGAAATGGGGCAGATGTTAGCTATATTCAATCCCTGGACCTCAGCCGACTCAATGCCAGCCCCAGAAGCAACCTCAGCTCCACCCCCATTCAGGAGTGGTACTATAGAGAGTATAATCAACACAATTGAGGAGCAGAGTTTACTTGTAACCTGGGTACAGATTGCTAAACTCTTGGCTGCATTAAGACGCACATCCCCTTGGTTCTTAGAGGAAGAAAAGATAGATGTAGATAAATGGAAGCTAGTGGGATATGAAATGAAAGAATTTCATGCAAAAAATGGGCCTCATTCAATTTCTGCAGAGGTATTTCATATCTACAACATAGTTCAATTAGCCTTAAACTATCAAGCAAGTTGTAGGAGAAGGAAAAGTTCTAAAAATGAACAGAGGAGAAAGTGTGAGGAAAAAAGGAAAGATCAAGATCTTTCCCTAGAGCAAGAGGATTTAAATGAGGAATTATGGTATGATTCTCTTGAAGAAGCTTCAACCCTGCCTAGAGAACAGATTATTGACAGGCCCACATCAACCCCACCTTCAGAGATGGAGGAAGAAGGAGGGGAAGAGGCAGAAACACAAACAGAATTGCCTGTGAAGCAGCCTAAGCCTATGACAAGATTAGAAAAAGCATTGATTAAAGCTAAGAGAGAAGGACAGGATATAAGTGATTTTATACATGCATATCCTGTGATTGAAGAGATTGATTCTATAGGTAAAAAAAGGAGAAGATATGCACCTTTAGATTTGAATAAAATTAAGGATTTGAAAAAAGGTTGTACCCTTTATGGGGCTACATCAGCTTATGTCAAAATGTTACTAGATGGTTTGTCTTATGAAGTCCTAACCCCGAATGATTGGAAATCCATAGCAAGGACATGTCTGGAACCTGGAGAAAATTTATTATGGCTTGCGGAATTTCATGAATTATGTAAAATTCAAGTCAGATGCAATTTGGAAATAGGAGTTAACACACAATTCACTTTTGAGCACTTAGCTGGTGAAGGTCAGTATGGAGAGAATTTGGAACAGATTAATTATACCATGACAATATATGAACAAATTGCTAAGGCTGCAATAAAAGCTTGGGGTGTCCTCCCTAGACAGAAAGATCGCGGAGAGGCTTTCACTAAAATACAGCAAGATCCCAATGAACCTTTTGCAGATTTTGTGGGACGTTTGCAAACTGCTGTCAAAAGAACTATTGGAGAAAATGCAGCTACAGAAATAATGACCAGACATCTGGCTAAGGAAAATGCCAATGAGATTTGCAAAAGAATTATATGGGGATTAGACAAAGATGCTCCTTTAGAGGAGATCATAAGAATCTGTGCTACAGTGGGAACAAATGCTTTTTACACCCGGACAATGATGAATGTGGAAAGGCAGGGTCCCTCCTGGCAAGGGACTTCTAGAGAAACTCGGCGATGTTTTCAGTGTGGAAAAATTGGACATCTAAGAGCTCAGTGTAGATATGGCGATACAATGAGAAGACAGGGTGAGAGAAGACCTAAAACCCCATGTCCAAAATGCAACAGAGGACTCCATTGGGCATCAGAGTGTAGAATAATTCAAGGAAATGGGATGAGGGGCCCAGGTCCAGGGCCCCAGGCAAAAAAGACTTGGGGCATGATGGCAGGTGATGTTACACCCAAAGAGCCTTTAGAAGGTCAGGACTCTGATTTGATCAACCAGCAGAAATGCAATCACATGGCAGAAAGGGATTATCTGATAAGTCAGCCGAAAGGCAATCAGATTGCAAAAATGGATTACACTTGGGGAGAATATAGGCCTTTTAAACCAACAGGGCTGTGTTCAGTGCAAACAACTCCAATGTAATTGCCAGATGATGAGAAGAGATTTAAAAAGTGGTAAATAGAAGGAAATTAGATAGGTTGGCTGCCTGGGAGAGAGGGTTTGCTTGTATTTCTTCAGCAGGAGAAGGAATCAGATGGGTGCCAACGAGTCATATTCGCCTTGTCCATCAGAGAGAGACAGAAAAAGAGAAAGATCTCAAAATAAAGGAGAAAATCTAAGAAACATCTGACACTGAAAGAGCATGGATAATAAGAAGAGTGTTAAAGAACTTTAAAACCAGCAGGAATCATTGGACTTCCTCACACAAGATGAGACTAATGGACAATGGACTTATGGACATTTATAAATTTTCAATTTATGATTATTTGATTATGTTATATACTTCTAGCATGTGTTACTATGTTACTATGTGCTTATGTAATTTATGTAATTATCTGTAATACTTCCCATATTGATGGATTTATGTTTCAAGGTCATTTATGTAATTATCTGTAATACTTCCCATATTGATGGATTTATGTTTCAAGGTCATGACTGTCCTATGTTCTAAATCAAAAGAAAGGGGGAGATGTTAGGATTACTAGGTGAGAACTCAGGTTGTCTAGACAGTAACAAGGTGAGAATTCAGGTTGTCTGGACAATTACAAGGTGAGAACTCAGGTTGAGTTGATAGAAGGAGCAAGCTCATTGGCTGAAGTGGTTATTCCCAGAAGCCCTTGCATTATCCCAAGCCCATTCTCTGGGAGGATAAAAGACACAACATTGGGCTTGGAGAGCAGATTGGACTGGAGAAGGACAAGAGTTAAAGAGGAAAAGACTCTGCACTACATCTGGCTTGACGCAGCTCTCTGCAGGAAGGGAAATCGGCTCTCTGCAGGAACGGAAGTCACTTCTCTAGACAAGAGTTAACAGCAACTACCTGGAGACAACGGTTCACTACAGGAAGAAGAATCTGTCTGAGAGATTTGAGTAGACACAGCAGATCTCTTCCCAGAGAGCGATCCAGCAGCTTCTGGAGACGACAGCTCCCTATTTTGATAAAATTAGAATTCAATTAAAATTTTGCATATTATAACATTTTCAAAATCATCTATCTAATCTCTATTACATATATAAAATATAAATTTACATCCATATGCCTACATTGTAGGTAATCATATTTCTGCATTTTGTTTCATGAGATAGCATAAATAAACAAGTTTTTTTGCGAAAAAAAAAAAAGAATTGTGAAATATTTAACAAAATATCAAAAAATAAATATAAAAGATAATTTTTTGCTTGAGACAATTTCCTCCTTTAATCCCTTCTCTTCTTCCCCTCTAACTTTTCTATATATTTGCATATATGTATGCAGAGATACAAATTAGTAGAGGAATTTTATTATTGTCTTGCTAAAGTATGTATATTTTGACAGGAGAGAAATAAAATTGCTCTTTAGTATTTTTAAAAGGCACCTATATATGTGCATATGTATCTCTTTTTAAAAGGTAGATAACAAAATGGGTCTAATGAGATGTTTATCTCTACTAAATATTAACAAAGTAATAACTAAGTAACTCTCTGCTCACTTGTCTCCCTTTCTGAATTTAAAAAAAAAATTCTTATGCATTTTAAAAAATGCATTAACTTTTGGGGGTGTTTTTTATTATTAACCACAAAGTCCTTTCTTCAATCTAAAAAAAAAAAAAAAAACAACAACTTGAGCTAATAAATATCATTTTAACCTTTCTGTGTATTTATTTATTTATTTTTTAATTTTTAAAATGAGGGAATTGGAATCAATGCCCTCTAGAGTTTCTTCTAGCTCAAAAATCTAGGATTGTATGAAATCTCTTTTTTTTTAAACTATGATGAGGTTTACATTATGCCTTAAAATCACTTTGTTCTTTTATATTAAAAATGGGTTATTCTTGGCTTCTGCTTAATTCTGATCCAGTACAGAATTCCAATCATACTTATCTCTTTTGTTTTGCAAACCATTTTCTGACACAGTTCTTTACATTTCCAAGTGTGTTTTGCTAGGGCAGAGGATGAAGACTCTGGAAGCTGATATCTTAATTACCATTAGCTATTATGGTTGTTTTGGGTAAATCGCATCTCTTTTAGGACTTAATCTGTTGATCTACAAAAGGGGAGGTTGTATTAGGTGTATTTTAAGTTTTAGTCATTCTCTCACATAGATTCATGAATGGAGTGCATTTGGAATTAGAAGACTTAGGTTTCAATCTTGTTTCTTATATTTATTACCTCTGTTATCTTGGACTTATCTCCTAATCTCCCTGTACTTCCATTTTCAGAAACTAAAAACAAGAAAGTTAGATTAAATGTTCTTTGAGTTCCTTTTCCAGCTTTAAATCTATGAACCAATGCTTTTTAAATGTTCTCATTTTAGAAGACATTAGTTTTGTAAAGATAAAGATACTCTCAAAAAAATCAGATTTAAATCTTCTCTGATGCTATGATTTTCAAATATCTAAGAATATTTTTGAGAAAGAAAAGCAGTCGTGCTTTCTGTCCTCTAGATAAAATGAAGTCTGAACATGAGACTTGTCCAAGAAAAAACAGTAAATTTAGAGCCTCATTAATTTAAAAATGATCTTTTTTCAAACCAAGCTTTACCTAAAGCACTGTGCCAACTGAAGCTGGTAGATTTAGAATTCAGTTTCCAAGCAGAGATTTCTATTGACATTAACTACAATAACTGATTTCCCTAGTCTCTTTCAATTGGTGGCCATTTAGGTACTGCCTTGTTGCATACAACTTTTGACTAAATTAATGACAAAATGCAAGCAACTTTTTTGACAGTGTTTAGATTTGTGATTTTCTTTAGAAGATATTCATCCATGAATCACTGAATAAATTGTACTTTTCCAATTGCATATTTCCTCTCTATTATGATAGATGAAATAGTTGTGATATTAGACATGCTTTAGTTAATAATTAATTCAGATTTGTTTTTAATGAAAATGACAACTACTTTCTCATTAGACACTGTCACTTTGATATATATTATAGAGAAAAATGTCTGTAACAGGAAAGAATTGTTAATATATTTGTGACTTGTGGAACAAGATTGATCATAATGACCAGTCTCAGTCCTAGAGAAAAGATGATTTAGAGAAAAAGGGAGCCATTGATGCAGAATAATATATAGTGTCATAAAAGGTCATTGTTGGAAGCAACTAGCTGGTTCAATGAATAGAGGGCTGGGCCTGGAATCAAGAAGATCTGAGTCAAAATC
Source organism: Sminthopsis crassicaudata (assembly GCF_048593235.1). NCBI lineage: Eukaryota > Metazoa > Chordata > Mammalia > Dasyuromorphia > Dasyuridae > Sminthopsis > Sminthopsis crassicaudata. Next base: position 200,481,496 of record NC_133617.1, read on the forward strand.
TGACCTCAGACATTGACTTGCTGTGTAAACCTAAGCAAATCATTTAACCTATGCTAATCTTTGTCCACTGGAAAAGGAAATGGCAAACTGCTCCAGTATCTTTGCCTAGAAAACTTCAAATAAGGTCATGAGGAGTTAGACATGATTGAACAACAAAACGACCATTGTCACTTGGTTTCCTTTGCAGTTTTTCTTTGTTGTGAGGGACAGCTCAGTTAGAGGGTGAAAACATAAAAATCAAGAAAATATTTTTATTTTTATTTTTATTTAACATTTTTAGGGTTTTATTATAGTTTTTTTATTTACAAAACACATTCATAGGTAATTTTTCAATGCTGACCCTTGCAAAACCTCTAATCCAAATTTCCTCCTTCTTTCCTCCCCAACCCCTACACTAGATGGCAAGTATTCTAACACATGTTAAAATATATGATAAATCTAATATATGTATACATAGCCATAGTTATGGTTACTCAGTTCCCATAATCCTCTCCTTGGGTGTAGATGGCTCTCTTCATTACTGAACAATTGGAACTGGTCTGAATAAATTCATTTTTGAAGAGAACCACATCCATCAGAATTGATCATTGTATAGTCCTGTTGTTGCCATGTACAATGATCTCCTGGTTCTGTTCATTTCACTTAGCATCAGTTCATGTAAGTCTCTCCAGGCATCTCTGAAATCAACCTGTTGGTCATTTCTTAGAGAACAATAACATTCCATAATATTTGTATATCATAATTTATTTAGCCATTCTCTAATTGATGGGCATCCATTCAGTTTCTAGTTTCTAGCCACTAAAAAAGGGCTGCCACAAACATTTTAAGATTTCTTTGGGATATAAGCCCGGTGGTAACACTGCTGGGTCAAATGGTATGCACTGTTTGATAAAGTAAAGTTCCAAATTGCTCTCCAGAATGATTGGATTCATTCACAGTTCCACCAACAATGTATCTGTGTCCCAGTTTTCCCACATCCCCTCCAACATTTGTCACTATCTTTTCCTGTTATCTTAGCCAATCTGAAAGGTGTGTTGTGGTATCTCAGAGTTGCCTTAATTTGCATTTCTCTGATCAAAAATGATTTGGAGCACCTTTTCATAAGACTAGAAATTGTTTCAGTTTCTTTACCTGAAAACTGTCTGTTCATATTCTTTGATGATTTATCAATCAGAGAATGACTTGATTTCTTATAAATTTGAGTCAATTCTGTATATTTTGGAAATAAGACCTTTATCAGAACCTTTGAATATAAAAATATTTTCCCAGTTTATTGCTTCCTTTCTAATCTTACCAGCATTAGTTTTGTTTGTACAAAAACTTTTTAACTTAATATAATCAAAATTATCTATTTTGTGATCAATAATGATCTTTAGTTCTTTGATCTTAAATTCCTTTCTCCTCCATAGGTCTGAGAGATAAACTATCCTATGTTCTTCTAATTTATTTATAATATGATTATTTAAATCTAGAACATGAACCTATTTTGACCTGATCTTGGTATATGGTGTTGTGTGAATCAATGCCTAGTTTCTTCCATACAAGTTTCCAATTTTCAGTTTTTGTCAAATAGTGAATTCTTATCCCAAAAGCTGGAGTCTTTGGGTTTGTCAAACACAAGATTGCTATAATTACTGATTATCTTGTCCTGTGAACCTAACTTATTATATTGATCAACTAGTCTGTTTCTTAGCTGGTACCAAATGGTTTTGATGTCTGTTTCTTTATAATAATTGTAGATTTGGTATAGCTAGGTTCCCTTCATTTGATTTTTTCCCCACTAGTTCCCTTGAAATTCTTGACCTTTTGTTCTTCCAGATGAATTTTGTTGTTATTTTTTCTAGGTCAGTGAAATTTTTTTATTTTTTTTTTTTTGGCACAGAATGTTGTTTATATATTCATTTTGTAGGACAATGAAAAAGAAATGGAAAGGTATAAAACAGATAATGTATATCAGCCAAGCTAAACAGGAAAAATAATAGCACCTAGAATAAAATCTCAAAAATAAATGACCAGCAATAAAAATGATGTCTTAGAATACATATACAAATGGATTAGTCTCTTTATAGTTTATCTCCTCTCTAATCTATCTCCCATACAGTTGCTAGCAAAATATTATTTTAAAAAATTTATGTAGTATTTTATTTTCCCCCAGTTACATGCAAAAACAATTTTCAACATGTGTTCTAAAACAGTGGATTCCAAGTTCTCTCCCTACCTCCCTCCCCACCTGCCCTCCCCCACTGAAAAGGCAAGCAACTTGATATAGGTTATCCATGAATAGTTACAAAAAGCATCTTTTCTTTTGTTTCCCTTCTTTCTCTTTTTTTGTGTGTGAGGCAATTGGAGTAAAGTGACTTGACCAGTGTTACACAGCTAGTAAATGTCAAATGTCTCAGGTTGGAGAATAGTTTCTTTCTGGCTGCTTGCCGTATTTTCTCCTTTACCTGGGAGCTCTGTGGCCATTTTTAGTCATATATTCCAATAGCCTCTCTTGAGAATTTAAAGCCATTCGCAAACTGATCCTAGCTTATCTTTCCAGCTTTTTTGTATTGCTAATGCATTTATGCACTATTATGGTATAGAAAATAGAACTTTTTTTTTTCCTGTTCACACACATGACATTCTATTTCCTTTCTCTGTCTTTTCACAAACTTATTAAAGCCTAGAAGATAACATTTTATCTTTTCTACTTTCAAACCCAAGTTTTCTTAGAAACTCAGTTCAAATACCTAAATAAAACTTTCCTAAACCTCTACCTTTTGGGGCTTTTCACAACTGGAAGAACATTTTAATCTTTTAAATATTTTGTATATTCTGTACACACTATGTCATCCATGATAAAATGCAAGAACCTTGAAATTTGGCACTTTTTTTGTCTTTGAATTTTTACTGCTTAGCACAGTATCTGACAAAAGTAGATACTAAATGTTTGTTGCTTAATTGTTTCACTGAAATCATGGCTAACCAGATGAACCAGAAATCCAAAATATGAAGCAAATTTGAACTAATACATATAAATGAAAATTTGTTGGGGGGTCTCAAGAAGATATGCTTTCTTTCCAAATGGAATGGAATGGGTAGGAAGGTGAGATAGAGTAGCATTTTATTAAACTCATGATGGAATGAACTCATGATAGAAAATTCAGAACCTAGAGTGGGAATTTAGAAATAGTAGAATGTAGAATAGTAGAAAACATTAGGTAATGTAGGCAGATGTTGAATTTGTATTTTCTAAGGAGTGTATAATAAACCACTTTGACAGAAAAGGGAAAAATGGTAAACATCACAAATCTTGTATAGAAATATCATATAAGAGTGATAGGGGACTTAATTTATCTCAAATTCTTATTAAATTCTCTTTTTACTGAAAGCCAATAGACAGCAATCCCATGACATTTCTTAATTGCTATTTTGTCCTTCAAAATGTAAATGATTCTATCAGAAGAAATTTCCCTCAAGATTTGAGTTTTATCAAGAATGACAAACTGGTAACTATGATGGAGTTATAGAAATGTAAATGATGGGCACTTTCAGGAGAAGCAACAATTATATTATCAAATTTGTGATAGGGTGAGACTTCCCCTCATATCCACCTTATAATACTAGAAAATAAATGACTTAAGGCAAGATTATGAAAGATATTATAGACAAAATTCAATTTAAAAAAGTCATCTCCAAAGAGATAGGTTGCTCAGAAGAAAGAAATTCTGAAGACACATGCCCCAAGATGAGCAAAAAGATGCTTTTTGGAGATTGAATAAAAGAAATTGTGACATGTCTTTGGAAAAATAGACCAAAACTGAAATGGAAGTGGAGCCCCTTAAACTTCACAAGGATCCTTTATAAAAATTAATATATCAACGCAATAAAATCTGATACAAAATATATTTTAATCTGCTTTGAGCTACACTAGAGGGTATTTTGGCTCACTTTGTGCTAAAGGACAGAACTAGAAGCAAAGCTCAGAAGATAAATTTGGGCTTGAAAACAGACAAAAACTTCTAGATAATTAGAACAAACACAAAAGTGATTGGTTAGTCTCTGGTGGTCTCCCTGTAGCTGGAAGTCTTAAAAAAAACAAAACTGAAAGTTACTTTTCAGTTTATCATAGATGGCATTATCCAATCATGGATAAGACTAGATAAACACTTAATTTCCTTTCGACTTTGAGATTTTGTGATTTACATCCTTCTTAAGATAAAATAAAAAGCCACCAGTTTAGTGTAATACCATTAAATGGAACAAGTAATTGTACTCTACAATAAATTCTTCATTCTATTCAAAATTATTGCACAGGTTAATTGTTCTTCTTTTCTACTGAGTATATTGGTCCATTTTAACTATTTAGCATTGACAGAAACAATAATTCTTAAATTTTAAACTAAACTAATACACATGGCAGGGAATAATGATTAGGAAATTCATGGATTTCATTTAATTTTGAAGTTTTCTTTTCACAGGCAAATTTTCAAAGCTTTGATCGTGATTACATCTGATTAGAAAATGAAAACATGTTTGCATTTTAAAGTATATTTGGATTTCCCAAACCTCAGATTTTATAACAAACACTTCTACTCACAGTAATCAAGTCAAAACACTTTGTTAACAAACAATCATCTTTAGGAAAACTGATATAAATATGCATGCAATCCATAAATGTGGGAATTACTCTTTTCTTGTATGTGAGTTAACATTCCAAATTAACTTAAAATTAAATTTACAACTGTGATATAATGAATCTTTTGGCATCATTTTTGTCCCTATAAGTTGCATAAAATTTTAACAATCAATTGTATAATAATAGTAATGGTAATAACAAATATGTAAAACATTTTAAAGTTTGCAAAATGCTTTTTTATATTGGTTTTATATAATTTGATACTCTTTCCATTGCTGCCTTTCTATAATCCACAGGAACATACAAATAATACTTCTCTGTCAACAGTTTTTGCCTGAATTCTGTCTTAAGTTTTATTTTCTTCTATTTTTGCTACCAAGCCATTTGATAGTATTTGCTGAAAGATTTAAAGGAAAAAGTTCTGGAGCTGTATAAGTTACAATTCATTAAATAATTCTATAATTAGAACCTCACTTTACTTGCTTTTAGAATTTTGATCACAGAGACTTTGTAACAAGATGACCAAGTTGTACTACCTTTGGAATTCTAGAATCATAGGATCAAAGGATTATAGGCGTTGAACTACCATATATATTAGCAAACTCCTTCTTTGGGAGGAAATATCCACAATTAATATGCTTTTAAATTTTATCTGCATTATCAATTTTTTCTCTATCACTTTTCTAAGTCTAAATAATCAAATCCTAATTTGTATCATTTGCCAATGTTTAATAATTATTTCTTTTGAATCAATTTGAGCAGGTTTCAGCATACAATTGTTTAAAAGGCACCTAAAATTCTGTCTGATCTAACCAATTCATTTTCATGGAAGAGGAAAACAAGGTATCCATATCCTTTTTGTGAACTGAATTAAAGATGTGATTTTTAAATATTTTAAATTAAATTTGTACAATTTTTCTCAAAGGGTTACATTGGTGAAAGAATTGACTGCCAAGAAGCCAAATCATTTATGGCAAATCTAACTGTTCTTGTCCAGTATTTTCCTTGGACAATAGAAACAGACTGTCATTAAGACCATACTTGAACTTTTCTAGCATAATTTTCTAGCAAATTTGAAACCTGTCATACACTTGAAGAATGCAGGATCATCTCTATGCCATAATGAAGAATTGGAATGTATTTTGTACTAGAAAAATAACATGAACAATGTCAATATTACTTGTAGAATAAATGAATGCTTTATTTATCTAAGGTAATTATAGAAATGTTAACACTTCCATACTAAAAAAGAGAAATAGGATTGATAGACAGCCTTAGCGCACAGGACAAAGAGATAAGAAATTATGTTAAATAGATAAGAAATCTGTAGAAATGCATTTGAAATATAGAGATATCACTTTAAAAATAATAACAAAAGCTCATAAACAATATGTTCAAGTTGTCAGAGATATGATTGCCAGGGCCATACATACCAGTCTTCCCTGGATACACATGAAGACGAACCAATTTTAAACTGCCAAACTGTCTTTCTTTATTGGCAATCTTAGCAGGGTTTAGCAGGAAGCAAGAACACTTGTATGTATGCTTCTGCATCTCTTTGCATCATGAATCTCTCTACATCTCTGCTTCTCTCTACTTCTCTCCCCATCCTTCACTTATGTACTTAAAGCTGGTTTTATATATATATGTATGTATATATCTATATATATCTATATCTATATATCTCTATATATATATGTATATTTACTCTCCTCTGAAATTACCCCCTACCTAATCCACTCAGCACTGAGTAGGTGGAGAAGGGAGATGCCTGGAGTTAATGCTTCCTCCTAAGAAAAGATCTAGGAAAATGACACACCTCTTGTCATCTCAAGGAACCTTTTAACACCTGTAAGACACAATCTCCTGCCTCAGAGGCCAAGCCCTTTTTTACCTCCTGAGCCTACCCTATCAGCTCCCATGGCATACATGGCAATTCTCAGAAGGAAAGCCCTAACATATACCCCATTTCTGTTTAGTGGAGACCACTCATAAAACCAGCTTTGATATTAAATATAGCTCACTTATAAAATATATATTTACATATAAAACATAGGCCTTAAAGTGGAAAAAGTAGCAATATAAAGATGCAATAAAGGGAATGAGAAAGGAAGTATGTTCGATCAGGTGTTGGTACCAGTGGTATAGAAGAATTTCCCCAAGTTTTCCACAAGGGGCCCTCTCTAGCAGTCAGACTAGGATTCATCTGTGGCAAAAGGACAAAGGTCTCATCTTCTGGAACTGCTACAGGCTAACAAGGGGTGTAGAGATGACCCTCCCCAATGAGGTCCAAAACTGAAGAGGGCAGATGAGTGACTTGTAGGCCCCAGCAGCAGCAGCAGCAACATCTGGTACTGAATGTCAAGATCAGGTCTAAAGTGGTTTCAGGTTGACCAAGTAGTTGGTATTTCATGATTCAGAGTCTAGAATAATCAACTTTCCTTGTTTTTCCTTCTGAAATCCAATGGCCTTCCCCATCAGGACCTGCAAGACATAACTATCCTGGCCTCTCCAAAGTACTGAGGTTGGACCTTGACAACATGCTTCCTTGTCCTTTCAAAGGACCTTTTGAATGTTCTCTGGCATTTGAAGTCCTGTTTTCATAAGATCTAGTTTTCTATACTGTAAGACTTTATCCATATGCACTTGTCTGGCTCTCTAACTTATATACTATAGCTGTGTGACTGGGCATGGTCACAGGCAAACTTATACCCTGACCCATTATGCATTCCTACCTTCCTGTTCCTCAACAAGGCTGTTGAACCTTTCCTTGCAGGGTCTGGCAATCCTTACTTGTAACCTCTCCATCAGAGATTACTGATTGCCAACGTGCCTAATCCCAGGCTTTAGGGATGTCTCTGGCCACTGCCTCATCAAGCTGTGGTTCTTGTTCAACAGAGTACCTGGACACAGTGATGGGAATCTGACAAGGGAAACTGAGGCTGGAAACCCCCAAAAGAGTCATTTCCCCACATTATCTAGACCTAGAAGCCAGCCCAACCCCACCTCTGTTAAGTACCACTAATTTACCTTTCTATAGAGTTCAGCAGACACCACCCAAGTTTTCTATAGAGCTGAACTAATGCTAAGTACCCCTACTTAACTTTCAATAGAACTGAATTCATGTTAAGTACCTCCACTTAAGCTCTATACAATTTGAACAATCACTAATCAAACTTTCTATGTCCTTACTGAAGCCTATTCAAACCCAATAGCTCTGTATTGTCTCAAATCATATATAAGAGGGTGGGAAGAATGGGCAGGTGGGCAGAATGGACAGAACTCTAATTCCATCAAAGAGTTCTGCTCCATTTGAGATCTCTTATGATTTATAATAAACTTAAACTTCTACTTTTACTTATAATTTAGTAAATTCTTTTACTTCACCCCCCCGCCTTGTCTCATCAAAAACCTGCACATCCCCAACAACAGGAGCTTGTGAGCTCAAGTTTGAAAGACACTGGAGCCAACATTCTTACATCTTTTTATCATCTCCTCAAGGCTTGTGTCCTTATCTAAGGACTTTCTGGCAATGGATGTTAATGTTCTATCTAGCTAATTTCTGGATAAGAAGACCATCTGCTTCTCCTTTATCTACTAACTTCTCAACAGACACCTGTAGGTGAGCCACAAAATCAGGGAAAAGTTCATTTAGCCCCTGTTTGCAAAGTTTTTTTTTTTTTTTTTTTCTAAATCTGAAAACAGAAGTCATTCATTGCAGAGATTCTCCAGATATAAGGCAAATTTCAGCAATAGTCTTCCAATTATTTGGTGTTAGTATAGTACTGCAGGCTAGGAGAGCCAGCAGCTCCTTAACATATGAAGATCCAACCCTGTAAGTGTTAACTGCTTCTTTCAATTCCTTAAATTTCTTCCACTATAATGAGGCCCTCACTCTTTCCTGGAGGCTATCAAACAAGCCAAATCCTTGCTTCCTGGTTCCCTTTATTTGCTGCCTTCTATAACATATATATTAATTTTGTCTGTAAATCTATTTCCTGCTTCTTTTTCTCTGCTTCTTTCTGTGATGTCACATTTATTTTTGGCTTGCTTTATCAGTCTTGGGGTCTTGTCTCCCTTCCCATAATTGGACCAGCCGAACTCATGAGGTCCCTGGCCAATTCTGTCTCTGTTCAGGCACCATTTGTAACTTCTCACCAAGGCTACTGATTGCCAGGGCCATACATACCAATCTTCCCCAGAAACACATAAAGACAAGCCAATGTTAAGTTGCCAAACAGCCTTTCTTTATTGGTAATCTCAGCAGGGTTTAGCAGGAAGCGAGAACAAGTGTATGTATGTGTCTGTGTCTCTCTGCATCTCTGAATCTCTCTACATTTCTGCCTCTGTCTACTTCTCTCCACATTCTTTGCCTATGGACTCAAAGCTTGTTATTTTTATTTACTATCCTCTGGGATTGCCCTGTACCTAACCTACTCAGCACTGAATAAGTGGATCCACAGAAAGGAGACACCTGGAGTTAGTGCTGCATCCTAAGAAAAGATCTAGCAACAGGACACACTGCTCACCAATGGAATTTTTTATTACTTTTGGAGCCTAAAACTAAGAAATAACCTTGTGATTAAAACAAAAATGAAAGCCTTCCATATGTGATATACACATGAAATTAGCAAATATTGAAGCACTTGTCATACAGACTTGTTTGTAGAAACACAGGAATTTATGATGCAAATTAGAACCAAGTCATTGTCACTAAGAGCTATAGAATAATTATTCTTCAGGAGTCAATGCAGATTTTGTAAGGGAATGAGAGAGACTGTATAATATCACTGCCGACCATAAATATTTGGTGGAATAGTAAGCAAGATGTGACCTAGAGGTTAAAATTGTGCATAATAAGCTTATTATCTTTCATAGATTGATGGATAAATCACTAAATTATAAATATTAATTTCAAAACTACTTTTGCCATGGTTGGGATTATATTAGAAAGGATGATATCATCTAGGAATCTAAAGAAAGGCATCAAATAACTTCATGTCAGAAGCATGGCAGAACATAAATAGGAAAAAAAAAAAAAACAAAACAACAACCTGGAGCATCAGTCAATCTGTTCAGTAGAAAACTTAAGTATCTTATCACCCAATTGAAGGCAATAAAAGTAAAATAAAGAATTGAATTCAGAAAACATATCTATAAAAGAAAATCTTTTTATTCTTAATTGAATCAATAATTGAAATTCCTTAAAACAAAGTATTTAAGGAGTCAATGCAACCAAAAGGATGGAATAAACTATTCAACATCAGTTAAAAGAAAATTATTATTAAGAGGGAGTAAGGGATAGAAAGACAGAGAGAAAGACAGAGACAAAGACAGACAGATGCACGTGCATACAGACACACACACACACACACACACACACACACACACACACACACACACATACAAGTAAAGAAACAGCGAAAGAGAGAGAATTCCCAAAGAAGGAAGATATTGAAAATTTGAAAATTTCTGGTTGTGTATGTGGTTGGAAGAAGACCAATACAATAAAAATGCAAGTTTGATAAATATGATGCAGAAAACTTGCATACAATCAGTATATTGAATGACAAGTCCTCAACAAGAATTTATTAAATGCTAACTATGTGGTAGACCCTGTGCTCAATGTTGTCAAGAGAGATGATTACAATCCTACTTTTTCTGAAAAATTAAAAAGTTGATAATTTGGTCTATATTTATAATTATTGGCTTAAATGCTTTACAATAGTACATCAATTACAACAAAGTATTTTACTAGCTTCTTCTATGAAGCAAGTCTGTTCCCATCTTTCTCAATAGAGGAATTTTTATTTATTTATTTTTTTATTGCCACCCCCCCCATTAGAAAACCAGAAATCTCTCTAAATCTATGCTAATTATGTGATGTGCTTTATGCACACAAAGACCTTTTCTCCTTGCCATTTTCTCTGAAAAAAGAAACTTTAGCATTTCTAGGGCTTTCCAGCTACCTGCTGCTGAACTCATATGTTAACTGCTATAATTAGAGTGTGAGCTCCTTGAAAGCTGGGAGTGTCTCACTTTTTCTATGAATATTCCTAGCACTTAACATAGTACTTTGCAGAAATTAGGCATTTAATAAATTGTTTTCTCATTCATTTATTTATTCATTCATAAAAAGTATATAGTTTGTATCACACAAAAATCAATTAACCATTATTAAAAAACATAATAACTAATGAATATAAAGACTATGCCAAAAAGTTACCAGGATAGAAAGAACAATTTACTTTCTTTTATTTATCAGCTTAATTTTCTTTATTTATTCCCCTTTCACACACTTTCAATTATATAATCATTGAATAAACAGCCTAAATGCATCATAACTTATGAACTTTGTTGATTATCACCAGACCTTTCTTTCTGGTTTATATTCATAGTTTTTTCATGTACTGTAAATATATCAAATAGATAAAAGCAGAGTGAAGATAGAATATTTGATAGTCATAGGGAAAATTTTTTTCCAGTTAAAATATGCTGCCAACTGAATAATGTCAAGAACAATTTGTACAAAGTGTGGCATGTTCCAGAGAGACAATTTAAGATTGTTATAGTTCTGCCAAACCTTATCATTACTCTTTAATAAAAATGAGTTATGGCCTTCACATCAAAGAGAGTCATATCACAATAAAATATCAATCATCTGATGTTCATGGATGAAATCAAGTTATATTATTACACTAATAATGACATGGGGTAGCTATTTCATCTCATAGACATATATATCTCTTATCATATAAATATATCCTTTGGAATCAATAAGGATAAAAATCTTAACACAATAAGGAAGAGTCTTAATTAAGAGTCTTAAGATATTGAATTCAAATTAAAAGGTCAAATGTAACTAAGGGATGAAAATAATATGGACCAACACCTGTAATATAGTATGCAATGAAATAACAGAAATTATACAACATATTATTTCAAGATGCAAAAATATTAGCCATCTAGAAAATATATAGATGGCACAATTTAATGTTTTCATTTTTAATAGTGGTAATTGTGTTTTCTTTTTTTTTTTCTAAATCAAATTCACCAATTGCTTCTCTTTTTAATTTTTTTTTTAATATAACCAGCTTCTAGTTTTATTTACTAGTAATGGATTTTTTAAACTTTCAATTTATTAATCTCTTTTTTGATTTTCAGAATTTCCAATTTGATATTTAAATGGGGATTTTAAATTTGTTTTTCTTCTAGGTTTTTGCTGCTGCTGTTGTATGCCCATGTCCTTCTTCTACTTTTCTTCTCTTTTATGTATGCACTTATTTAGTGATATAAAATTTCCTAGGTACTGTTTTGATTTTATCTCCCAGATTCTGGTATGATGTCTGATGGTTGTTGTTCCCCTTAATGAAATTATTGATCATTTCTAGAATTTATTCTTTGATATATTCATTCTTTAGAATCAGCTTATTTAGTTTCCAATTAATTTTTAATTTACGTTTCCATTAATTTTTAATTCCATGTTTCCTTTATTGAGTGTATTTGTACAGTGCATTATCTTTTGAATAGTGTTCATTTAACATTTCTGTTTTTCTGTATTTGTTTGTCAGGTTTTCATGCACTAATACATGGTTAATTCTTCAAAGGTGTCATGTACACTCCCATTCTTCTCCAGAGATTTATCATGTATAATTTTTCTAAAGTATTATTTATCTCTTCATCTTTTTTCTTATTTATTTTATAATTAGACTTATTTAATTATGAAAAGAGAAAATAGAGGTTTTCCACTAATTCCTTTTGAAATTAATTTAATTTTTGAAATTTAAAATTTTAATTTTTCCTTTAAGAATTTTAATACAATGCCTCTTGATGTACAACCATAGTATAATATTGGTGTTGTTTCATTGTCTATAGTGCCTTTCAGCAAAATGTAGTTTTCTTGTTTATAATGTTTAAAAAGCTTTATTTTTCTTTCTGCTTTTTCTGAGATGATTGCTATTCCTGCCTTTTAAAATTCAGCTGAAGAATAATCGATTCTGCTTTGGCCCCTTATTCGAACTTTATCTGTTATGTCTTTCTATTTAAAGTGTATTTCTTGAAACAACATATTGTTGAATTCTGGTTTCTAATCCAATTTGCAATTTGCTTTTGTTTTACAGTTTACTTTATCCCTCCAAAAAAGCAAGCAAACAAAAAGAAAAAAGGTGAAAATACTATGTTGTAATAATCCACACTCAGTGGTCACAATCCTCTTTAGGGGCAGATGGCTCTCTCCATCACAAGATTATTGGAACAGTCCTGAATCACCTAGCTGTTGAAAAGAACCACATCCATCAGAATTAATTATCACATCATCTTGTACACATTATTTTCTTGGTTTTACTCACTTCAATTAATATCAGTTCCTGTAAGTCTCTCCAGGCCTGTCTAAAATCATCCTGCTGATTGTATCTTATAGAACAATAATATTCCATAACATTCATATAACATAACTTATTCAGCCATTCAACTTCTGAGCACCCATTTAGCTTCCAGTTCCTTGCCACAACAAAAAGAGCTGCTTCAAACATTTTTTAACATGTGGGTCCTTTCCCTTTTTTTATGATCTCTTTGGTATACTGGCCTAATAGAGACACTGATGGATCAAAAGGTGTGCACAGTTTGATAGCCCTTTGGGCATAGTTCCATATTGCTCTCCAGAATGGTTGGATCAGTTCACAACTTCACCAACAATGTATAGTGTCCCAGTTTTCCCACATCCCCTCCAACATTCACCATTATCTTTTCTTGTCATCTTAGCCAATCTGAGAGGTGTGTAGTGATACCTTAGAGTTGTTTTTATTTAAGTTTCTCTGATCAATAGTGTTTTAGAGCATTTTTTTTTCATGTGACTAGAAATGGTTTTAAATTCATCATGGGAAAATTGTCTCTTCATATCCTTTGACCATTTAGTAATTGGAAAATGGCTTGTATTCTTATAAATTATTAAAAACAAGGACTTTATCAGAACCCTTGAATATAAACATTTTTCCTGGTTTACTGCTTCCCTTCTAATTTTGTCTGCATTAGTTTTGTCTGTACAAAACTTTTTTTTTTTTAATTTAATATAATCAAAATTATCCATTTTGCATCCCAAAATGTACTCTAGCTCTTCTTTGACCACGAGTTTCTTCCTTTTCTACAGATCTGAGAGGTAGACTATCCTTTGTTTTTCTAATTTGCTTATAATATCACTCTTTATGTCTAAATCATGAACCCATTTCAACCTTATCTTGGTATAGAGTGTTAGATGTGGGTCAATGCCTAGTTTTTGCCATCCCAATTTCCAATTTTCCCAGCAATTTTTGTCAAATAGTGAGTTCTTATCCAAGAAGCTGGGATATTTGGGTTTATAAAACACTACATTACTATTGTCATTGACAACTGTGTCTTGTGAACCTAACCTATTCCACTGATCAACTACTTTTATTTTGTAGTTAATACCAAATTGATGACTGCTGCTTTATAATATAGTTTTATTCTCATACTTTGCTTTGTTGTTTAGCTGTGTCTGACTCTTTATTACCCTATTTGGAGTTTTCCTCACAAGCATATTGAATCATATTTCTTTTTCCAACTGATTTTATAGATGAGGAACTGAATCACATGAGGTTAAGTGACTTGCCTCTCTTTTTCTCCCCCTTGTCTTTTTCTCTTTTGTCCTCTTCCTCTTCCTCCTCCTATCATTTTTAAAGTTTCTAGGTGCCTTTTATGCATTAGCCTGACCATTTCACCTAGCCTTCTGTCTCGCAAAATAATATGAGGGCTGAACAAGATGCTATAATATATTAATATTTCAGTGAATCGCTGATAGTATTTTCTTCAACAATGCAGACCAAAATTCTTCTGTACCTGCCCATCCTCCCTTCCCACACTCTCATTCTCAACTTTTGTTTCAACAATTGCTTCTATGTAGATAATGCCCAAATTTAAATCTCCAGTTATAAACTCTTCTCTAAGCTATGGACTTGTCCCTCTAACTGCCTATAGATCATCTTTACATGTATTTCCTAGTGATTTTACAAAATTCACATTTCTGTGACAAACTGATTATCTTTCCCAAGTAAATCTTTTTTTCTTTCTGACACCAAAGTGTCCATGATTCAATTAATCACTCATGTTTGCAATCTTGAAGTTATCTTTGACTCTTTCCTTCCTTAATTTTTTCTGCCATTATTACAAATCTTGCCATTTTTCTCCTGTGCAACATTTCTCAAAATTTTTCGTATTCCTCTCTTCTTATGGTTGGTACCTTAGTGTAGGCCCTCATATTATCTATAGTTTATTTCAATAGTCTTTTTAATATGTATTTTTGCTGCTATATTCTTTCTTTTTCAAACCATCCCATAAGCTTTTAAAGATTATCTTTTTTATACCTACATCTACCATTTTTTTCCTCTGTGTCAAAATCTTCAGTGGATTGATTCCTTTTGTATACCAAATAAATTTTAGAATCTTCTATTTATATACAGTGTCCTCTTTTCAGCCTTGTCTCACTGTGCTTTCCTCAAGTAACTTGCTACTATAATCATAGTGCCTAGTCAGTCTCCTGAATATCTTCTGTTCTTTCATAGCTGTAGACCTTTCTTAGTCTATTTTTAATGAATATGATATCTTTTTTCTATTTTTGCTGATATATTTTTTCAATGGCACCTGTTCAGGGAAACTCAGGCAATGGGAAAATGCTGAATTTCGTTGGACACAAAAGCTTGCATTTGTTTATGGTTTAATCACTTTGCTACCTTGTATCTCTCATCAGCTATATAACCCTGGAGAATTATTTAATATCCTTGGGCCTTAGTTTCTTTTTTTATAAAATAAGCAGGTTGGACTATATGCCTTTAAGGTCTCTGTAGCTCTAAATATATGCTAGGAGCCTATAGATCATCCTCCATTGGTCATCATCTACTCCATCAGACATCAAACAGCATTGTTTTTGTTTGTTTGTTTGTTTGTTTTTTGTTTGTTTTGTTTGTTTTGGTGGTGGTGGTCGTGGTGGTTGTTGTTGTTTTTTTTGGTTGCCCAGAGAGGTTAAGACAATCTAGCTCATAAGAAGAGCTAGGATTCAAACTCATCTCCTCTGAGTATACTTCTATCACTCTTCTATGATATTATACTTCTTCCCCAGAATGAGAAAAAGTCTCTCCACTTACCTTTTCCCTAATTATAATAAAGCAATGGTAAAAAAAACAAATAAAAACAAAAATACCATGAGTAAGCAGTCAATGTCAGCAATAGGATATCAGAAACATTGATTCATAAGAAAACATAGTTCATTCATGGAAATGAGATTCTATTTTGTGAGTTACTACTAACATGTGCACATATATGGCATACGGGATAGAGCATCAGACGTGGATTCAGAAAATCCTGAGTTCAAATCTAGCTTCAGACATTTATTAGCTATGTGATCATGGGTAACTCACTTAACCCTGTTTGCTTCTATTTCTTCTTCTGTAAAATAAGCTGGTGAAGGACATGCAAATTACTCAAGTATTTTTGTTAAGAAAACTCCATATAGGATCAGGATGAGTTGGAAACAACTGAAATGACTAAGCAAAAATAATAAATTAGTAATAATAATAGTAACTGAGGAAGTGTAACAGTGGATGGAAGGACAACTTTCATGTCAGTAAGACCTATGTTTGTTTTTTCTATGACAAATACTAGTTGACTAACCATGGCAAATCATTTAACCTCTCAATGGCTTTCAAGACTACATATTACAGCTGAGTTGGCAATCTGTAATATTGAAGGGAGTTTCTATATAGAGACCTCTTCCCAGAAAATAGGGAGTATGATATAGTAGAGCTGACATTCATATATCTCTTTTTAGATAGACGTAGGAACTGGCTGTCTTCCCTGTCCTCCAAACATACACATTCAGGCAAAACTATACCTAAACTCTTTTTGGCAGAGGCATATTAATCACCATTTTAACATAGATCTCTAGAGTCATGCTTTTTCACATTCATTTTATTTAAAAGAAAAGATTAATTTATTTTAAATTTAAAACTTGTCTAAATTACATCAATCTAGAGACCACAAAACAACCATAAAATCCTCTAACATTTCAGATAATCCATATTTGGAAAATATTGTTTTTTTAAACTTCTTTCTAAAGGGAATAAGAAGGGCAGTGTGGGAAGGACTGGAATTGAGAGCTTGTTAAAATTTGGAAATGTACTTTGTTAAGAATTCACAACTTCTCATTTTCACTGTTTCTTTCAGCTTAAAGATATTTCCTATCTGAAATGACAGGAGCCTTCTAGTCCCGCAACCTGGGAAGGAATGAATTACAGTGTAGCCAACTTTCACCATAGCATTTCTCTCTGTGTGGCAAAAGTGGTTCTATCTATCTCACTGTGCTCCCCACAAAGCAATTTGGCTTCTAGAAAACCTGAAACTTATTTTGGGTAACACATCTGCTTGGGATGTCAGTCCTTGCCCAATTCTCAGCTTCCTTCCTGAAATGGAAAGAAAAAAAAAAATGTGATTATACTACCCATAGCTAAATGACAATAGGAAATTAGTCTTGGAGTCTAACTGCATCCTTTGTATAGCTGTCAGTATGAATGATAAGTCAAGTAAAAAGGGGATGACAAAACATTAGAATTTAGAGTCTATCCAGACAGAAAGAAAAGCTAAGACTAAAAATCCAACACTTTTCTCATTAGTAGCATGTCATAAACTCTAGGGCAAATAATGTCAATTTTTCTTATTCACATGGTAAATCTTACTTTCAAATTCTGGTTAACAATTAAAAAGCATTAAGGATAAAGTTCCTTGTTGACACCACTTATATTTTCTTGTTTATTTTCATTTTCATATGGTTCCAGTGGGAAGCCTTTTGAGCCCAACAATTCAATGTCACCTAACTTTAAAGCCTTGAAAGTTAGAAAGGATATCTGCTTGGACTCATTCTTTGTTTCTGTCAGTTCAATTCAATAAGCACTTATTAAAAACCTACTATGTGTAAAGCATTCTAAGAATATAAGATGCTGCTATAGCAAAATTTAAAAAATGGAAAAAAAAATCTTCAACTCGTGATAGGAAGATAACAACATTGTAGTGGATTAACAAATGCAAGATAACTTGAGGGAATGAATATACAAAACTAGGGGTATCAGGAAAAGTTTCCTTCAGGAAGGCTATCCTCTACTTTTCATTTGCAGCTCTATTTAGTTTGAACTCCATGGAACAAGATATCCATCCAGAATAAGCTGATGACTTGAAATCTCATCCATCATGCTCTTTTACTTAGCCTTGGATATTGAATACATTCTCAGTTCCCTTAATCTTCTCTCTGATCTGATTAGAGGGTTAGAAGGTAGAGTGCTGTCCCACAGCGTTTTCCTTTGAAGATGGCAGTATCTAAAATTTCCAGCTCACTGTACCTTGATTGGTACTCCACAAAACCAGATGCCCCAGGCCAAGTACTCCTTGGTGGTCCCTCTTCCTTTCCAACTTTCTTTTTGGTGTTTTTTTTTTTACCCTTAGATTATAACCTTCTTGAAGGCAGGAATTGTCTTCATTTTCTTTTTTGTGTCCTAGGCACTTAACACAATGATTGGTACATAGCAGGCACTCTTGTCTCTTGAATTGAAATTGACTTGAATTTAGGAAGAGCCACATTTATTGAAAATTTAGGTGGAAGGAATAAAATAGCCTGTATAAAGGTTCAGAGGTGGGAAAGATCAAATAAAAAAGGTGAGAATTATTGTACTAATATCAAATCTGACAGTATATTGGAAGTCTAGGCAAATTTCAAACTTGTTCTAAATAACCCTATTTATAAAATGATTTGGTATTTTGTGGTAAATATTGTGAATTTCCACAACATGGCATACTTACATTTCAATACTCTTCTGTCATTCTCTTCATCAGAGTTATACATAGTTGACTTAGACTTCCATTTGTAATTTTTGGAACTTAATCTCTACAGTTCACCATATAGTCAATAGTTGATGTCTCCTTGGTGAACAACATGACCCATAAAATAAAACTAAAACAAATAAAAGATACTTCTGAACTCTGGAGGTTTAACTGAAGCTATCATGGGCTGTGAGTAAGTTATAAGCCTCTGAATACAATTTTCATACATGCAGTACATAATACTTAGAAATTTTACATGTTTCATATATAAAGAAATAAGTAACTGTTATAAGTGACTGGTGTCATCATCTTATAGGTAAGTCACCATGTCCTAGTCCCATAGACTGTTCCTAAACCAGTTTCTCTGGAGACTTTCTCTTTTGAATACATTTTCTGATAGCCTAAGTGCACAGGATATTCTCATCATCTTCAGTGATGATGTCTCTTCTGTTTTACAACTCCAAGTGACCTAGATTTTATCATTAATGTCCCTAGAATTTATATTTTAATTGTAAATTTATAAAAACAGTGATTTGGACCTGGAATCTATAAAGTACTATCTTTCACTTTACAGAAAAGGAAATGAGGCAAGACAGGACAAGGGTCATGACCAAAGAACAAACTTATTTGTAATTGTATTCCAATATTCTTGAAGATTCCAAATAAAGACTATATCACAATTTGTGGGATGTGTATTACTGAGGATACTCATGGATGGTGTCCTAGGCCAGTGGTTCTCAAAATATGGTATAGGGAATTCTGGGAGTCTAAAACTCTTTCAGAGAATATACAAATCCAAAATTAATTTCTATTTGTAATAGGGTGAATATCTATAAATACAACCTGCATAAACAAAAACTCTTCAAACAGCTCCTCAATAATGTATAATAGTATAAAGATACTGAGAACAAAAATTTAACCACTAGTTTAGATTACCTTCCAATTCAGAAATTCTATGATCAGAAGTAAATTTTGAACCCAGATTTTCTGACTACAAATTCAGTGCTATTTCTTTGTTAGTACTTTCCTGCCTTATGATTTTGTCTTCTATTATTTTTAGAGGGATATTTGAAGGTGACAATCTTCTTGAAAGTTCTTATAACTCATTCAGAGATCAACTACTAAAGGAATTTTCAGTCTTCTAAAGTTGCCTTCAGAAATAAGTCTGTGTAATAGATAACACGTGGTTTCACACTGTTGGCATACCCTTGGCTTTCTTCAGATATGAATAGGTCCACTAGCACTCTCTTGGCTCAGTAAATTTTCATATCATAAAAACTCTTCTAGGGTGTTACAGGAAGTGTGGGGCCCCATTCTTTTTCCTGGCAGTATCCAGAATCAGGTATCTAGGGAAACATCTTCTCAACTTTAAATTTACTTGTTCTCCCATATGTCACAAGGACACTTACAGAAATCGTGTCCCGGAGTGTTAGATATCCCATACCTTCACAATGTCAATACTCAGATGACTAAATATATCTCATTAATGCATATGCTCCCTCCACTGATGCTTTCTTATCCTGTACAGTTTTTGTCCATATATTTCTATTAATATTCCACAGAGAATATGTTCAATATACTGAAAGTCTTGATGAGCTCCTTTTAGTAACTCAGGGGTTGAGTGGGGTGGTGAATGTAGTACTAGCATTATCCATTTGATTTCTCATAATTTCTTTCTATGACAAGGATCAAATGACATACTTGTATAGAACTTAATGAAGTGCCTGTCATATAGTAGGTACTTAATAACTGCTTTTCCCCAATCCCTCCAAAGAAACTTTATAAAATTCTTCTCTATCACGAGTCTTGATTGAATATATATATATATATATGTATATATATATATATATAATCCAATTACCTTTTGGATTATTTTATATTATGGAACTCAATGGCACCTTAATGATCAAGCAGTCCAAACTCCTTCTTTCTTCATAAAACAAACATGCAAACAACAGTAAACTTCTTTTTCCTTTTTTTCTTTTCTTTTCTTCTTTTTTTTTTTTTTTTTTTTTTTTTTTGTTTTAGCTTTTTATTGACAGAACATATGCATGGGTAATTTTTCAACATTATCTCTTGCACTCACTTCTGTTCCAACTTTTCCCTTCCTTCCCTCTACCTCCTCCCCTAGACAGCAGGCAGTTTCATACATGTTAAACATGTTAAAGTATATCTTAAATACAATATATGTGTACAAATATGTATAGCTCTCTTGTTGCACAAGAAAAATTGGATTCAGAAGATAAAAATAAACTGGGGAAAAAATAAAAATGTAAGTAATCCACATTCAATTCCCAGTGTTCTTTCTCTGGGTGTAGTTAGCTGATTCTGCCGATCATTGATCAATTGGAACTGAAGTGGATCTTCTCATTATCGAAGATATCCATGTCCATCAGAATATATAATATTGTTGTTGAAGTGGTTCTGTTCATTTTACTTAGCTTCAATTCATGTAAGTCTCTCCAAGACTTTTTGTATTCATCCTGCTGGTCATTTCTTACAGAGCAATAATATACCATAACATTCATATACCACAATTTACCCAGTCATTCTCCAGTCATTCTCCAGTTGATGGACATCTATACAATTTCCAATTTCTAGTCACTACAAAAAGGCCTGCCACAAACATTTTTGCACATACAGGTACTTTTCCCTTCTTTAATATCTCTTTGGGATATAATCCCAGTAGTAATACTGCTGGATCAAAGGGTATGCACAGTTTGATAACTTTTTGAGCATACTTCCAAATTGTTCTCCAGAATGGTTGGATGCGTTTCACAACTTCACCAACAATGCATCAGGGTCCTGTTTTTCTCATATCACCTCCAACATCATCTTTTCCCATTATCTTAGCCAATGTGACAAGGTGTGTGCTGATTATCTCAGAGTTGTCTTAATTTGCATTTCTCTGATCAATAGTGATTTGGAACACTTTTTCATATGTGTAGAAATAGTTTTAATTGCATCATCTGAAAATTGTTTATTTATATCCTTTGACCATTTATCAATTGGAGAATGCTTGATTTCTTATAAATTACAGTTTTCTATACATTGTGAAAATGAGGCCTTTTTCAGAACATTTAACTGTAAAAATGTTTTCCCAGTTTATTGCTTCCCTTATAATCTTGTTTGCATTATACCAAAGCTTTTTAACTTGATATAATCAAAAATTTCTATTTTGTGATAAATAATGATCTCTAGTTCTTCTTTGGTCACAAATTCCTCCCTCCTCCACCAGTCTGAGAGGTAAACTATACTATATTCCTCAAATTTATTTATAATCTTGTTCTTTATACCTAAATCATGAACTGATTTTGATCTTATCTTGGTGTATGGTGTTAAGTGTGGGTCCATGCTTAGTTTCTGCCATACTAATTTCCAGTTTTCCCAGCACTTTTTGTCAAATAGTGAATTTTTATCCCAAAAGTTGGTCAAACACTAGATTCCTATTTTGTCTTGTAAACCTAACCTATTCCACTGATCAACTAGTCTATTTCTTAGCCAATACTAAATGGTTTTGGTGACTGCTGCTTTATAATATGGTTTTAGATCACAACTAGGGCACTTTTATTTGATTTTTTTTTTCATTAGTTCCCTTGAAATTCTTGACCTTTTATTCTTCCATATGAATTTTGTTGTTATTTTTTCTAGGTCATTAAAATAGTTTCTTGGGAGTCTGATTGGCATAGCACTAAATAAATAGATTAGCTTAGGTAGTATTATCATCTTTATTATATGCGCTCAACCTATCCAAGAGCACTTAATATTTTTCCAATTGGTTAGATCTGACTTTATTTGTATGGAAAGTGTTTTCTACTTTTGCTCATATAGTTCCTGACTTTCCTTTAGTAGATATGTTCCCAAATATTTTAAGCTATCAACAGTTATTTTAGATGGAATTTCTCTTTGTATCTCTTGCTATTAGATTTTGTTGGTGCTGCATAAAAATGCTGAGGATTTATGTGAATTTATTTTTTAAATCCTGCAACTTTAAAGTTGTGGATTATTTTTAATAGCTTTTTAGTAGAATCTCTGGGGTTCTCTAAGTATACCATCATATAATCTGCAAAGAGTGACTATTTGGTATGCTCATTACTTACTCTAATTCCTTTAATCTTTTTCTCAATTCTTATCGCCAAAGCTAGCATTTATAATACAATATTGAATAGTAATGGTGATAATGGGCAACCTTGTTTCACTCCTGATCTTACTGGGAATGGTTCCAGTTTATCATCATTACATATGATGCTTACTGACAATTTTAATTAGATGCTCCTGAATATTTTAAGGAAAAGCCCATTTATTTCCATACTCTCAAGTGTTTTTAATAGGAATAGATGTTCGATTGTATCAAATGCTTTTTCTGTATCTATTGAGATGATCATATGGCATCACTTGCCTCACACAGCCCTCCCTCTTTAGAAACCCTCTCCCCACCTTAGAATTACTCTTTTTTTCTTATCCCTTTTCCTCACAATTTCCATATTCCCTTCCACTTAGCTTACTCCTTTCCTTTTCACTTTTCCCCTCCCACTTTTCAATGAGGTGGGAGAAGTTTCTCTGTAAATCAAATATGTCTAATATTTTTCTCTTTAAGCCAATTCTGATGAGAATAAGATACACACTATATTTATCCCCCTTCCTTCTTTCCCTCAGCTATAATGGGTTTCCTTTGCCTCTTCATGAAATATAGTACCTTCACTTTACCCTTTTTCTGGTACAATTTCTCTTTCCACCTCTACTTTCTTTTTTATATTGTAATAATAAACCAAATTATACATGTATTCTTTATGTATTCTCATAACAGAAATATAGTTCCCAAGATTTATTTTTGCCTTTTTCTGTTTCTCTTGAGTCCTATATTTGGATCTCTAACTTTTTGTTTAGTTCTGGTTTTTTTTTTTGTCCAAAATAGATGAAATTTTTCATCTTCTTCCCTGAAAAAAAACAAAAACAAAACAAAACAAAACAAAAAACCCAAACAAACAAACAAAAAAATGCCAACAAAACAAACAAACAAACAACCCCCCCTCATTTTGGCTGGATAAGTTATTCTTGGTTGCATACCAAGTCCCTTAGTCTTTTGGAATATCAGATTCCAGGTCCTTTGATCCTTTAATGTGGATGCCGCTTGATCCTGAGTAATCCTTATTGTGACTCCTCTGTATTTGAATTTTTTTTCCTAGCTGCTTGTAGTATTTTTTCATTGGTCTGATAGTTCTGGAATTTAGCCACAATATTTCTTGGAGTTTTGATTTTGGGATTTCTTTTAGTAGGTGATTGATGAGTTCTTTCAATCTCTATTTTACCCTCTGTTTTTATAAACAGATGGTTCTCTTTGATGATTTCCTGAGAAATAGTGTCTAGGTTCTTTTTTTCATCATAATTTTCAGAAAGTCCAATAGTTCTCAGATTATCTCTCCTAGATCTATTTTCCAGGTCTGTTGTTTTCCCAAATAGGTATTTGACATTTTTTTCCATTGTTTCATTTTTTTGGTTTTGCTTGATTGATTCTTGGTGTCTACTTGAGTCATTAGCTTCCATTTGTTCAATTCTGATTTTTAATGAATTATTTTCTTTTTAAATTTCTTTTTGTAATTGTCCAATTGAGTTTTTAAGTGAGTTGTTTTGTTCTATGGAATTTTTTTCCATTTTGCCAGTTTTGTTTTTTAGAGATCTATTTTCTTTTTCCAATTCACTAATTCTGTTTTTCAAGGATTTGATTTCTTTGTCCACTCTATCTTTTAATGAATGGGATGACTTATCCAGACCCTCTTGCCAAGTTTCCCTTTCCTTTCCCCATTTTTCTTCTAGCTCTCTGGTTAGAGCCTTTTTAATTATTTATTCTATGAGAGCCTTGTGTGGTGGGGACCATATCATATCCCCCTTTGGAGTTTCATCTAGAGATAATCTGTTTTTAGACTCCTCAAGGTTTGAAGTCTGCTCTCTTTCCATATAGAAGTTAGGGTCTACTTTAAATTTTTACTTTTTACTCATTTTGACAAAAAAGAAACAAGAAACCAAACTAACAACAACAGCAACAACAAAAGCAAATGTGGTCTGCTTTTTGGGCAGTGTGGTATTACAAAGTTTCCTCTACAGACTACAAGAGGTAGCAGTGAAGCATCAGTGGAACAGCAATGGCTGCTCTGAATCTGAGCTCTGAGAGTTTGAGAGCATGCTCAGTCACTCTGGGTGTTGGGTGGGTGTGGTCAGGTCCCAAGATACCCCAGTGTTTTGGGATTGAAGTCTTTACCCCCTATGTTTATAGCTTCTCTGATGATCTACTAGCTTGCTGTCAGGGCAAAGAAGCTCACACTGGGTAAAATTCTCCCCACAAATTTTTTGCTGGCAGAGGCCAAACCCGTCCCCCTCCAGTCTGCTCAACATTAGCTGTCTTCTGTGCTCTCACTGACTGCCTGAGGTCTACCCTGGCCTCAAGCAAAAACAGACCTTTTCTGGCAAATTTTGAGGATATCTTCTGTTGGTAATGTGTTGTATTCCCAATATTCATGGGGTTTTTCAGTAAAGCACTAATTCTGAAACCGTATCATGAAAAAAGTAGTCTGAGGGCAAGGAAGAGCTTAAGTAGATGCATGTGTCTTCTCCACCATCTTGGCTCCACCCACTTATTTTTATAGTCACAGAAAATGTGTTTCATATAATCTAAAAGACTTTTCCTAAGTACCCAGAGGTAGTTATAGAAATGAGATTAGAACACAGATCTCCTACAGAAATCCAATGATCTTTCTGCTATACATTTCCTCTATTTATAATTTTGATTCCATCCAGGACATAGCATTCTATGATTTACAGCCATATAGGATCACAGATATACAGGAAAGTGCTGTTTTGTCAGTGAGTATCACTATTGCAATTTCCTAGTTTTGAACTTAATTCTGGGACTGATTTATTGTCCATCTACAAAATCTTTCAATATATACATATTGAAAGACTAACTCAATAGGCATGTCTTATTTGAACAGAATGCTTTTTGTGTCCACTTTGATTTTGGGAGTCACTTATGTGAGACTTGATCTTGCCATGGTTATTAATTTTTTTTTTATAATTATAATTTCTTTGACAGTATATATGCATGAGTATTTTTTAATAACATTATCCCTTGTATTCATTTTTCCAAATTTTCCCCTCCCTTCCTCTACTCCCTCCCCAAGATGACAGGCAATCCCATACATTTTGTAACCTAGATACAATATATGTGTGTAAATACAATTTTCTTGTTGCACGTTAAGTATTGGATTCTGAAGGTAGAAGTAATCTGGGTAGATAGACAGTAGTGCTAACAGTTTACATTCACTTCCCAGTGTTCCTTCTCTGGGAGTAGTTATTTCTGTCCATCATTGATCAACTGGAAGTGAGTTGGATCTTTTTTATGTTGAACATATCCACTTCCATCAGAATACATCCTCATACAGTATTGTTGTTGAAGTGTATAGTGATCTTCTGGTTCTGCTCATTTCACTCAGCATCAGTTCATGTAAGTCTCTCCAAACCTTTCTGACTTCATCCTGCTGGTCATTTCTTACAGAGCAATAATATTCCATAGCCTTCATATACCATAATTTACCCAACCATTCTCCAATTGATGGACATCGCTTCATCTTCCAATTTCTAGCCACTACGAAAAGAGCTGCCGCAAACATTTTGGCACATACAGGTCCCTTTCCCTTCTTTAGTATTTCCTTGGGATATAATCCCATTAGTAGCACTGCTGGATCAAAGAGTATGCACAGTTTGATAATTTTTTGGGCATAGTTCCAATTTTCTCTCTAGAATGGTCGGATTCTTTCACAGCTCCACCAACAATGCATTAGTGTCCCAGTTTTCCCACATCCCCTCCAATATTCTTCATTATATGTTCCTGTCATCTTAGCCAATCTGACAGGTGTGTAGTGGTATCTCAGAGTTGTCTTAATTTGCATTTCTCTGATCAGTAGTGATTTGAAACACTCTTTTATATGAGTGGATATAGTTTCAATTTCATCATCTGAGAATTATCTGTTCGTATCCTTTGACCATTTATCAATTGGAGAATGGTTCGATTTCTTTTAAATTAGGGTCAGTTCTCTATATATTTTGGAAATGAGGCCTTTATCAGAACCTTAAAGTGTAAAAAATACTTTCCCAATTTGTTACTTCCCTTCTAATCTTGTTTACATTAGTTTTGTTTGTACAGAAACTTTTTAGTTTGATGTAATCAAAATCTTCTATTTTATGACCAATAATGATTTCTAATTCTCCTCTGGTCATAAATTCCTTCCTCTTCCGGGTCTGAGAGGTAGACTATTCTCTGTTCCTCTAATCTATTTATTATCTCATTCTTTATGCCTAAATCATGGACCCATTTTGATCTTATCTGGGTATATGGTGTTAAGTGTGGATCCATATCTAATTTCTGCCATACTAATTTCCAGTTTTCCCAACAGTTTTTTTCAAATAATGAATTTTTATCCCAAATGTTGGTATCTTTGGGTTTGTCAAACACTAGATCGCTATAGATGTACCCTTTTTTATCCTTTGTACCTAATCTGTTCTACTGATCGACTGGTCTATTTCTTAGCCAATACCAAATGGTTTTGGTGACTGCTACTATATAATATATATTTAGATCAGATACACCTAGACCACCTTCAGCTGATTTTTTTTTTTCATTAATTCCCTTGAAATTCTCGACCTTTTATTCTTCCATATGAATTTTGTTGTTATTTTTTCTAGATCATTAAAATAGTTTCTTGGGAGTCTGATTGGTATAGCACTAAATAAATAGATTAGTTTGGGGAGTATTGTCATCTTTATTATATTCGCTCAGCCTATCCAAGAGGAGGAGATAATGTCTTTCCAATTATTTAAATCTGACTTTATTTTTGCGGTGAGTGTTTTGGAATTTTGCTCACATAATTCCTGACTTTCCTTTGGTAGATGGATTCCCAAATATTTTATACTCTCAACATTTGTTTGGAATGGAATTTCTCTTTGTATCTCTAGCTGTTGCATTTTGCTGGTGATGTATAAAAATGCTGAGGATTTATGTGGATTTATTTTGTATCCAGCTAAAATTGTGAATTTCTAATAACTTTTTCTGGGATTTTCTAAGTAAACCATCATATCATCTGCAAAGAATGACAGTTTGATTTCCTCATTACCTACTCTTATTACTTTAATCTCTTTCTTGACTCTTATTGCCGAGGCTAGCATTTCTAATATAATACTGAATAGTAATGGTGATAGTGGGCAACCTTATTTTACTCCTGATCTTACAGGGAAAGGTTCCAGTTTATCGCCATTACATATGACATTTACTGATGGTTTTAAATATATGCTCCTCATTATTCTAAGGAATAGTCCATTTTTTCCTATACTCTCAAGTGTTTTAGTAGGAATGGATGTTGGATTTTATCAAATGCTTTTTCTGCATCTATTGAGATGATCATATGGTTTTTATTAATTTGATTATTAATATGGTCAATTATACTAATAGTTTTCCTATTATTAAACCAGCCCTGCATTCCTGGTATAAATCCTACTTGATCATAGTGTATTATCTGGGAGATGATTTTCTGAAGTCTTTTGGCTAATATCTTATTTAAGATTTTAGCATCAATATTCATTAAGGAAATTGGTCTATAATTTTCTTTCTCAGTTTTCAATCTACCTGGTTTAAGTATCAGTACCATGTCTGTGTCATAAAGGGAGTATGGTAGGACTCCTTCATTTCCTATTTTTTCAAATAGTTTATATAGCATTGGGGCTAATTGTTCTTTAAATGTTTGGTAGAATTTACATGTAAATCCATCTGGTCCTGGGGATTTTTTCCTGGGGTGTTGATTAATACCTTGTTCTATTTCTTTTTCTGAAATGGGACTATTTAAGCAATTTATCTCCTCCTCTGTTAATCTAAGAAGCCTATATTTTTGGAGGTAGCCATCCATTTCACTTAAGTTATCAAATTTATAGGCATAAAGTTGGGCAAAGTAACTCCTTATTATTTCTCTAATTTCCTCTTCATTGGTGGAAAGATCCCCCTTTTCATTTGTGAGACTAACAATTTGATTTTCCTCTTTCCTTTTTCTGATCAGATTTACCAAAGGTTTATCTATTTCATTGGCTTTTTCATATAACGAACTCTTGGTTTTATTTATTAATACAATAGTTTTTTTAACTTTCAAGATTATTGATTTCTCCTTTTAATTTTAGTATTTCAAGTTTGGATTTTGGTTGGCGGTTTTTAATTTGGTCTTTTTTCTAGCTTTTTAAGTTGCAGGCCCAATTCATTAATCTTCTCTTTCTCTATTTTCTTCAAATAAGCCTCTAAAGATATAAAATTTCCCCTTATTACTACTTTAGCTGCATCCCACAAATATTGGTGTGATGTCTCATGGTTGTCATTATCTTGGCTGAAATTATTAATTGTTTCTATAATTTGCTGTTTCACCTAGTCATTCTTTAAGATGATGTTGTTCAGTTTCCAATTACTTTTTGGTCTATTTACCCCTAACTTCTTATTGAATGTAGTTTGTATTGCATTGTGATCTGAGAAGAAGGCATTTACTATTTTTGCCTTCCTGCATTTACTTTTGAGATCTTTATGTCCCAATATATGGTCAATTTTTGTATAGGTTCCATGAACTGCTGAAAAGAAAGTATATTCCTTTCTATTGTCATTCAGTTTTCTCCAAAGATCTATCATACCTAGTTTTTCTAATGTTCTGTTTACATTTTTAATTTCTTTCTTATTTGTTTTGTGGTTTGATTTGTCTAAATCTGAGAGTGCAAGGTTGAGATCTCCCACTATTATAGTTTTGCTGTCTAATTCTTCTTGCAACTCTCTTAACTTTTCCTTTAGGAAGTTAGATGCTATACCATTTGGTGCATATATGTTTAGTATTGATAAGGCTTCCATTTTTATGGTACCTTAGCAGGATATAATTTCCTTCCTTATCTCTTTTAATTAGATCAATTTCTGCTTTTGCTTGCTCTGAGATACGGATGGCAACCCCTGCTTTTATGGCTTTACCTGAACCATAATCGATTCTGCTCCAACTTTTTACCTTTACTCTGTATGTATCTCTCTGCTTTAAGTGTGTTTATTGTAAACAACATATTGTAGGGTTCTGACTTTTGATCCAGTCCTGCTATTCATCTCCGTTTGGTGGGAGAGTTCATCCCATTCACATTTACTTTTAAAATTACTAAATCTGTATTTCTTGCCATCATATTATCCCCAGATTATGCTCTTTTTTTACCTTCACCCCTCTGAACCCCTTCCCCAATATTTAATTTATAGACCCCACTTGTGACGCACAGCCCTCCCTTTTTAGTATCCCTCCCCCCATTTTTAAAGTCCCTTCCCCTTTCTCGTACCCTTCCCTTATTCCCTTTTTACTTTTCCCTTTTCCTCTCCCCCCTTTTAATGAGGTGAGAAAGAATTCCCTGAAAAACAAATATGTCAATTATTTAATCTTTGAGCCTACTCAGATGAGAGTAAGATTCACACAATGTTTCTCTCCCTCTCTAAATTCCCTCAGATGTGGTAGATTTTCTATGCCTCTTTCTGGGATGTAGTTTCCCTCTTTTTAATACTCCTTCCCCTTTTTCTGATACTATCCCCTTCCCTTTACTACTCCCCTATTTTTTTTTTTTATATTATATCTGTTAAATCAAATAAATCAAATTATCCATGTGGACTTTCTGTATATCCACAACAGAGATACAGTTCTCAAGAGTTCTTTTTACCTTTTTCCTCTTCTCTTCAGTCTTGTGGATGTAGATCAACTTTTTTGTTTAAGTCTTGTTTTTTTCTTAGAAACAAATGGAATTCTTCTGTTTCATTAAATGACCATCTTCTTCCATGGAAGAAAATGCTAAACTTAGTGGGTAATTTATTCTTGGTTGCAATCTTTGTTCTTTTGCCTTTTGGAATATCAGGTTCCAGGCCCTTCAATCCTTTAATGTGGATGCCGGCAGATCTTTTGTGACCCTTATTGTGGCCACTTGATATTTGAATTGTTTTTTCCTCGCTGCTTGCAATATTTTTTCCTTAATCTGGTAATTCTGCAGCTTAGCCACAATGTTCCATGGAGTTTTTTTTTTTTTTTGGGGGGGTCTTTTTCAGAAGGTGTTTGATAAATTCTTTCAACTCCTATTTTCCCTTCTGTTTCTATTATCTCTGGACAATTCTCTTTGATGATTTCCTGTAAAATAGAATCTAGGCTCTTTTTTTGATCATAGTTTTTGGGAAGTCCAATGATCCTCAGATTATCTCTCCTAGATCTATTTTCCAGGTTTGTAGATTTTCCCAGTAAATATTTGACGTTATTCTCCAGTTTTTCATTTTTTTTTGTTTTGTTTTACTGATTCTTGTTTTCTCAATGAATCATTCATTTCTATTTGTTCTGTCCTGATTTTTAATGAGTTATTTTCTTCATTCACATTTTTTAGTTATTTTTGCATATGCCCAATTGAGTTTTTAAATGAATTATTTATTTCCCTAATTTTTTTAGTGAGTTATTTTCTTTTTCCAATTCAGAAATCCTACTTTCTTGAGAATTTTTTATCTTTTCCAATTCAGAAATCCTACTTTCCTGTGATTTTTTTTAACCTTTTCTAATTCACAAATTTTGTTTTCCTGCACTTCCTGTGAATTCTTTATTTTTTCCAACTCAAATTTCAGGATGTTGTTATTCTCTATCATAGCTTCTCTTTCCTTTCCCCATTTTTCTTCAAACTCTCTTAACTTTTTAATAGTCTCTTCTAGGAGAGAGTTATGTGATGGGGGGGCAGGTATCATTCCCCTTTACAGTGTTATCTGCCGACTCTCTGCTGTTAGCTTCCTTGGTGTTGGATACCCGCTCTTTCTTTGTGTAGAAGGTGTCAATCATTTTCTTCAGCTTCTTACTCATTGTTAAAAATCTGTTGGGGTTTGCCCTTGCAGTAAGAAGTTTATTTATTTACCAGCTTTCTTCCAGACTGGATGGATGCAGAATCCTGTGCCTGAGCTAAGAGAGAGCTCTGGGAGAGAGTTCCCCTTCCCCCTCCCCAGAAATTACTCAGAGGTGTTTAGAACTGCTGCAGCTTCGAGGAGTGGCCAGTGAAGGACCCCGCTTGTGGCCTATCGACTACCCTGAGATTTAAGGCTGAACAGTGAAAGCATCACAAACCCCAGCCAATGCATCTGTGGGGCATCGTTATCAGCAGCTGATGTGAAAAGCCCCTGCACTCAGACCGAAAGTGTCTGCCTGGAAACCACGGTCCCTACTACAAAGGTTCTACTTCTCTGGGAATTCTGCTCCTGCTAGAATTCCACTGCCTCAGGCTGATCTCAGCACTATGTGGATTAGAGGCTGTCTCAGGCTGTGTCTCCGCCATTCAGGCTCTTAACTACCCCAAGGAGAAGCTCCAGGCAGCAGAAGGCTGCACAGCAGTGCTGAGATCTATTAGGTCACTTCTGGAATGGGGTGGTTCTAGGATCTGGCTTTATATTTTAAAGTGGCTTGATTTCTGAACTGCTGTTTTATAAGCAGAGAAGAGCTAACAACCTGTGCCAGATTCTTCTATCTCAGTGGCTTCTCTAGTCCCAGAGTTCTCCCCAGCCCAATCAGCACATTGTGCTAGCACCTAACCCCTCTGTGCTGGCCTTTTCTCTTCTTCCCCTCGGAACCGACCTTTTCTGTTTAAATTCCAGATTCTCTTCAGCTGGTAAGTTGTGCTTCCAGTCCTTGTGGTTTCTATCAATCAGTCCAGCATTATTTTTGAGGCTGATTTAACTAATTGGTAATGAGGGATGAAGGGAGCTTACAGATTCGCATGTATCTTCTCTTCCATCTTGGCTCTGCCCCACCCAGGGTTATTCATTTCAATGTGTAGGAAAAGACTTTGTAACAGTCCAAGCATGCCTGAAAATATATAAACTTAGTTCTAGTAATAGTCTTTTCTTATGATAAAGAAATATAATTCAGTCTTTTGAAAAAATTCATTTATTTTTTAAAAATATCTCAAACTTATGTTGAATGCTTTAATTCCCCCCTCCCCCAATTTTTGGACTTATTTAATCTAGTATTTATCTTCATTAAATTGTATGGACAAGTTGGGATGCCTCAAAGTTCTGAAACTGCATACATTTCTTCTTTCCTAATTTTTATCTTCTAAATTCAGAGCTTTTCTTTGGCATAATGCTTGACTCCAGATGTAAATTCAAGAATTTTGTATTCATTTAAGCTCAGATGTAATTTCTTAGTACATAAAATGCCACAGGAGGAAGCCACTCTAAATCTCTATTTCTTACAATGGTACTACTTGATGAGATCATTCAGTATCAGGTCAGCTAATAGTATTTTCACTATGTTATTATGTCCTATTGGGTAGCCTGAAGCTGACTGATAGTTGAAATGGTCAATTACAGAGAAAATGCTAGATTAATTCCTTTCCTTTCTTTTCTCTTTATTAAATTAGTGCAAAAAGTTTCAAACAACAATATGGGATGCCAAATTATCATTATTGCTCTTGAAATGCCAGAGTAACAGTGAACATTACTTAATGCTCTGAAAATTGCTTTAAAATCTTTCATATAGTATATCTTGAGTAATTGATATATAGGGTAAAAACCTAGGGAGAAACCTGGTATCTTAAAATGGCATAAAGACCCCAGTCACAGAATACTTATAGCCCAATTTGTCCTCAAAATAGAGCTGACATAGAAAAAATATCAATTGCTAAACTAATTCTTGCTCAATGCTTCCTTTTCAAGGAATTATTAGTAAATAAGATTTTACCATATATAGTGGACATTGAATTTCCACTCCATAATGGGGTTTTGGAAATTAGATAGTAAAGTTATTATCTAGAGTCACTTGACAATATATCAATTTCTTCTTTTATTTATATCATTCTATATGTATGCTATTCCTTAGAAACTTATCTTTCAAAATCCATGTCACATCAATCTTGCACATCTTATTTCTGATGGCATTTTTTCATCTTAAATCATACTTTATATTCAATTCTATCAGTGGCCTACTTATACAAGGAAGATCAACAAACTTCTAGAAAGTGAAAAGACCATCTAGACTGCTATATCCCATAGTATGAATTATTTTAAAGGAAAACTTTCATAGAGGAAGCAGCAGTGGCTTATAAATCTCTCTGTACTCTTTCCATGGTCTTTTGCTTTTGGTTCCAAATACTGAGTTTTATAGAGTCTAGATATAAACACATGGAATCCATCTGTTTCTTCTATTTCAAAGTCATAACGTTTGCATTTACATTTATGCTAATATAGTAAACTCTTTGGAAATAATATGATGAAAACAGATTGATCCTTGACTTAAAAATGTAAAGGGTGAAACTTTTGCTCATTCTTGGAGAACATTTTCTTTTAATTATGTATAATGATTAATCCTTAAAAAATTTACTGACATTATAAACTGTATATGGGTGCTTCTCCACCCCTCTTACATATACACATGTACCAACTCTATCCCTTCAGGGAGGGCAAGGGATTTTTTTAAAAAATGTGAATATGATAAAAAGAAGTATCAGAATTCTGAACAGGTTAGTATAGGCACATCCTACCTAAATTGTAACTAAGGTTACAAGAAAACATAATATCAGGAGAAACAGCATTAAGAAGTTTGTGAAAATACAAGGAAACTTCACTTTCATTTATCAGTCAATAAACATTTATTTTATTTACTATGTGCCAGACCTGTACAAAGAGCTGGAGATACAAAAAGGCAAAAGAGAGCTACCGTCCCTTGGTGAAGAGTTCATAATCTTATGTAAGAAATAATAAGCCAATAAGTACAAATAGGCCATATATCAGATATAAAGAATATGATTAAAATATGGAAGGCACCATAATATAAAAGGTTTGATTAAAAACTTACTATAGAAGAATGATTTTATTTGAAGCTTGAAGGAAATCAGGGAATATAGAAAACAGAAATAAGGAGGGAAGAGGCAGGGAAAATGCCTAGAACCAAGATGTGGAGTGTCTTGTTTTTAGAACAGCTAGAAGGCCAGTATCACTGGAACACAAAATATTTGGCAAGGAATAAGATATAAAGAGACTAGAAAAGGGAAGATAGAGTAGGTTATAAAGGGCTTTGAACAACAAGTGGATACATTTTTATTTGATTCTGAAGGCGAGAGGGAGCCACTAGAGTTTACTGTGTATTAGAATGATATGGTTTGACCTGTACTCTAAAATAAATCACTTTCATGGTTGCATAGAGAAACTTGAGGCAGGCATCTGCTTCACCCATCAGCAATTATTGCTATAAGGTGATGGGGACCTATCCCAGAATGGAAGC
This sequence comes from Sminthopsis crassicaudata, assembly GCF_048593235.1. Taxonomy (NCBI): domain Eukaryota; kingdom Metazoa; phylum Chordata; class Mammalia; order Dasyuromorphia; family Dasyuridae; genus Sminthopsis; species Sminthopsis crassicaudata. The sequence goes on from NC_133617.1 coordinate 200,516,320, forward strand.
CACATCAGAGGAGAGACAGCAGCACAATTGGGAGATACTGCAAAGGCAAAATTTATTGGCCTTGGCTATATATGGGATATGGGCAGTGAGAAAAAGTAAAGAACTTGAGGGAAGCACCTAGGTTTTGGGCTTGATGTACTTGGAAGTTGGTGGTATTGAAAAGGAAGTTTGGAACAAGATAAGTGTTTGTGGGAAAAAAGGATCATGGTCCTGGATGTGTTAATATTTATATAATGTCTACCCAGTTTAAGATATCTGAAAAGCAGTTGGGAATGGGAGATAGGAGTTCAGAAAAGAGGTTAGAGCAGGATAATTAGATTTGAGAATCATCAGCATAGAGATAATAATTAAATCCATAAGAATTGATGAGATCATTAAGCGAAATAGTATAGAAGGAGAACAGAAGTTTGTGGAACATCTGCAGTTAGAGGGACACTTACCTGTGACCTGGATGAGAACCCAGGAAACAAGATTGAAGAGTGTTCAGATATGCAAAAGGAGAACCAATAAAGGATTGTACCTAAAACCCAGTGAAAAGCAAGTATCAGGGAGAAAAAGATAATCAGTAGTGTCAAAGGTTGCATATGATGGAAGAGAATGAAGATTGAGAAAAGACTATGGATTTGGAAATTAAGATATTATTGGTAATTTTGGAAAGAGTAGTTTTGGTAAAATCTAATGAGGCCTGAAGTTGAATTGTGAAGGGTTAAGAAGAGGTTGAAAGGAGAGGAAGGGGAGGCACCTATTGTAGACAGCCATCTCAATAATTTTAGCCACAAAGAGTAGAAGAGATAGGATGATAAATAGCAGGAATTGAAACCCAGGTAAGTTTTTTTGAAGATGAGGGTGATTATGGGTATGTTTGTAGATAACTGGGAAGAAGCAAGTATATAGGAAGGAAATGAAGATGAGTGATAGAGTGGGGATGACAGGAGAGACAACCTATTGGAGCAAATGGGATAGAAAGGGATCACTTGTTTGGGTAGAGAGGTTGGCTGTGATAAGGAGTAAGAAGACCTCTTTGTAACATGAATGAAGGATGACTTCATGGCAGAAGGCATCTGGGTGTTACAAAGTGAAGAAGAGGTAAGAAGTTCAAGAGAATGTCCTCAATATTTTTCTGTAAAATATTAGGCAAGGTTCTCAGCTGAGAATGAGGGGTAAGGGGAGCTATAGGAGATTTGAGAAAGAACAAAAAATTTGTAAGAACTTCTGTGGAATGGAATAGAGAATTGATAAAGGTTGTGGAGAAGCATTTTCTAGTTAACAGTGAAGGCGAAGTTCGGGTTGTATAACATAAATTTGTAATTGGAATCAGAGAAATTATATTATTTTCTTCACTTTCATTCAGTAGCATATGCATAGGAACAAAGGCAGCAGATGATGGAAGTAATCTAAGGTTAGTTGGGGACAATCAGTGGTATAAAAGGGACAGAGATTTGGGAAGAGGACACTGTTTAGTTGAACTGGTTCAGCAAGGTGTTAAATGGTGAAAAAAGAAATGTCTTGTAAAGGGGTGATGGCCTAGAAGCAATGGAGAATTTACTCTTAGCATGGGTATTTTCAATGTTGAGAATAACTTCACCAACTAAGATACACAGAGCAATGTGGTATGTGGGCTCTTTGACAGAATAATTTAAAGGAAATCTCATTACCTTAATAATAATATTAATAATAATTAACATTTATAGTACTTTAATATTTGCAAAGCACTTTATAAATATTTAATTTTGTCCTCACAAAAACCCTCAGAAGTAGGTACTACCATTTCCCATTTTATAGAGAAAGAAACTGAAGTAGAAAGAGATTATGAGACTTGTGCAACTAATAAATGTCTGAGTTTGTCTTATGATCTCATATATTTTTCTAACTCCAAGGTTGCTTCTCTATCCATTATGCCACCTATCAGACTATTCTACATTTGATTTTGCTAACAATATAATAACAATGCTATTATAAAATAGTATTTTGTATGTGTAAAATTATCTATGTAGCCATTTTTTTTTTCTGGTAACTATGCAGCTACAAGGACAGCTAAGAAGTACTATGGATGGAATTCTGGATCTGGTGTCAGAAAGACTTTTCTTCCTGAGTTCAAATCCAGTCTCAGACACTTAATAGCTCTGAGCTGTGTGACCCTGGGCAAGTCACAACTACATTTGCCTTATTTCCCTCATCTACAAAGTGAGCTGGAGAATTATCTTTGCTAAGGAAACCCCAAAAGGGGTCATAAACAATTGGATATGTTTGAAAATGACTGAACAACATGCATCTACAATAATAGCTTATAATGTAATTAAAAAATAAAATTGTATTAATTTACTCATGTACACACCCCTATTTATATCTATCTATCTATCTATATCTATATCTATATCTATATCTAAATCTGTATCTATATCTATATGTCTATAGAGTTAGATATATTCAAATGTAATTGTATTGTGCCATGAATAGAATCCTGGGGCTAGAGTCAGGAAGACCAGAATTCAGACTTCGTCTCAAACACTTATTAGCTGTGTGACTTTGGACAAGTCATTTAATTGCTATCAGCCTCAGCTTCCTTAATTGTAAAATGTGGGCAATAATAGCACCTGACTCACAGAATTGTTGTGGGAATCAAATAAAATATATGTAAAATACTTCTCACAGTGTCTAGAATATAGTACATGTTTAATAATTGTTTCCTTCTTTCCTCCCTTCCTCTCCTTTCTTCCTTTCCTTCCTTCCTTCCCTGTCCTTTCTTTTCTTTCTCCCTTCCTCTCTTTCTTTTTCATTCCCTTCTTCTATTCCTACCTTCCTTTCTATATCCTTTCATCCCTTCTTCCCTCCTTCCATGTTGCCCTTTCTTCACTATATATGTGCATACTGTCACTTTAAGTAAATTCCTTCAGAGCAAGGACTGTTTCACTTTTGCCTTTGCATCTCTGGTGCTCAGCACAGTAGAGGGAACACTTAATAAGAGCTTGTTCATTGATTAATTGATTGAACAAGTGGCTGATGTCTTTTCATTTCTCTGTGTTTGCTAAAAATACTGAGTATGATATTTTCTATTCTTTTGCAATCTTTCCCCATGGGAACAATAGATCAAAAACTAAAATAAAAACCAAGAAATTAAGTACGTAAAAAAATAGAAACAGGAAGTAATGATGAAGTTAGCATGTAATCACTTAGCACATTTCTTTGTATTATGCACAGGGCTGGGCTGTCAGTTACTTTTTTACCGTGAAGAGAAGCACCAGCTTTAGAGTGGGAGTAACATAAGACAAGCTTTTGAATCTTGTATCTAGATAGCTTGGACTTTTGTTTTTCATATTTAATCCATCAGTTTTACAATTTGCTGTCTAGTACCTGACTAATAGAATAGCTAGGTAATGTAGTAAGTAGAGCACAGGGTTTGGAATCAGGGAGATTCATCTTCGTGAGTTCAAACCTAACCTCAGACATTTCCTAGCTATGTGACCCTAGGGAAGTCACTTAACCATATTTGCCTCAGTTTTCCTATCTGTCCAGTGAAATAGAGAAGAAAATGCCAGATCACTGAAGTATCTTTGTCAAGAAAACCCCAAAACAGGACTTGAAGACTAGAGTAGGGCTGAAACAGTAGCATTTGATGGTATATTCAGATTCAGAACCTTCCTGTATCTTTGCTCTACTGTTGTGATCAGAGTACTCTATATTCCTATGTTTACCTTCTCCTTTCCCATAGTTTCTCCTAGAAATCATAGTTGTATTTTAAAAGATTTTTAGGACAATTTAAGGGATGAAGTTAGATTTTACAAGCAAAATAACATACAATTATTGAGAAACAGATTGCTATCACTATATAGATGACATAGCTACATAAAAATAAATGATAGAGATTGTATAGTTAGATGATAGATAGATGTATATAATATAGATAAAGATGTTGATATAGATAATTGGACTAAAGACTCCACTTTGAAATTAGAAAGACATGGTCTTGGGTTCTACTCTTGGTACATATATTGGTTAAGTAACCCTACGTAAGTCATGTAATGGCTCAATGCTTTACCAATTCTCTAAGACTAAAAGTTGCTTACTTTGTAAAAAATAGTTTCCTCATCTAGAAGAGTCAACTAATTGAAAACACAAATCCAGTCCCTATCTCTAGCCTATAGTGTGATCTGATTCTAAAGCTCAGAAATCTTATCCTGAGTCTTTTGGGGTGTGTTTTGCTTTATTTTGTTTTTGCTTAAATCAGTTCTTCCATTTCTCTGACATCTGCCCAAGCTTTCTTTTGAAGCTGCCATCTTACCCCCAAGAGCAATTTCCCAACTAGTATAACACATCACCTCAATATTTTATTGTCAAGAATCATGATCATTTTTGAGGAGTTATATTTTTGAAGGATAATTGATATTAAAAGGAAATAATCTGGATAAGGGTACTAAGAATGCTAAAAACTATTTAACATAAGTATTAATAAAAGGGATTAATGCTATTTGTTCTAGAAAATCCTTCCAGGATTCGTGATTAAAGTAGTCAAGAATTCTTCTTTTGATTAATATTATTCTATGAATTAACTTCATTAGAATTCCATTTAGTTCCTCAGAGTAGCTATTTTACCACTGTGTTTTTCCTCACATCAGGAAAATGGCTCATTTCCAAAACACCTGCCTAATTTATATGCAATCTTATAATATAGGCACATATGCTCACTACCACTTGGTTAAACAAGAAGGTGAAGCAGTATGATGTAATTGTAAAAAACAATGGAATTAGAACCCTAGCAAAGATTCATAAAGCTATCACTTACTGGCAGTGGAAGTGTGAGCAACTTAATTGACTTCTTTGACTTCTAATCACTTGCTTGTTTAAAAAAAAAAAGAAAATCTTGAGACTTTATTACCAATTTCACAGAATTATGAGAAAAAACACTTTATAGACTAGATATTTTTATGATTATTATTTATCTGGGGTACTCCTGAGAAAAGAATTGTAATTTTGATCTTGATGTTGACCATGAGTTTCATGATCTCTGGCCACATATTATACCCCATTCACAGAGCAAGACCAAGATTATTATTAATCAGTGTAATATATTATCATTGGAAGACCTCACAGTGTAGTAGAAAGAACACTGCATCTGGAATGAGGAAAGCAGGTTGGAAATTTTTCTTCTTTACATATCATCTATTGAACAATAGGCAATTAATTTAATCTTAGACTTAGTTTCTGTGTCTATAAAATGGAGATAATATCTGTATTATCTAACTCACAGGATTGCTGTGAGATATGAATCTATATATTTAATACACTATAGTAGTATCACTATTATTATTAATAGAAAAAAACTACTTAAAATTTAGGCAGTAATAACATCATGTTTTTCAAAGGATAGCTGATCTGTACAGATAACAGCAGATAATAAGATTAGAATTAGAATCAAGGGTATGCTGGAACCAGATTCTATCAACTTGAGAGTCTGTGAAAATTTCAGTCTAGGTATTTACACTGCAGAAATTGGTAATCTCTAAAATTTAGGGCCTGATTTATTAGTTTACTGATTCTTTGGATTTAAGAAAATGTCATTAATCCAGATCTTTTTCTTTTTTTGGACAACCTGTTTTTTAAACTTTTACCAGTATGTCTTTGGTGAGAAGAGATTCAAGAAGTTAATATAGAAAACATTTACTGAGAAGATCTAGTAAAAGTACACAGTTCAGTTCCCCTGAAATGGGGAGATATAGTTCCTAGACTTCCACAATCTTTGTAAAACAGTAAACTCAAACTTAAAACTCTTGTTACAAAATATTTGTCCCACCAAATTTACTTCCAAAGGAGGCATTTATTTGGTATAATCACTCCACAATCTCAGCTATTCAGATTCACTTTGGAGTTAGATCCCACAGGTTGTTCCTCTGAGCTTTGCTGGCAGAAGATTCTGGCATCAGTTCCTGTCCTTGAACATTTTATGCCTTTTCACTCCTTTTTAAGATCACAAGTGCACAGCCTAATCTGTTTAATTTTCAATACTTCATCTATGGTAAGAATGAATAGACACAATAGGGACAGAAGCAACAGCAGAGCAATGTGGTTGTGTTGACCCAGGTGGGGAGAGTTCAACCACTGGCACTAGCATTCTCTCCCTACCTGGAAGCTTATTGGAGTCCTCGATTCCCCACTTGAATGCAGCCAGCCAGAAAAAGGGAGATAGGCTTGCTTTGGCAGGAATGTATACCTAGGGTCCAATCCAAAAGGCATGTGTTATGCCGATGGGAACCTATCATAGAACTCTTCTGCACATGTTCTGAAGGGAAGAGCCAAGCTCCTTCATTCCATATGAACTCCCAGTTTCAAAAGCAAGCTCCCCAATCGACATGATCTCAGAACACATCAGCCAAGTTGGTTATATGCAAGTTAAAAAGAATGGGAGTTGCTTTAGTACAGGAACTATTTTCCCTTCTTCCTAGAAGTGAACCTTACATACAGTAAGTGCTTAAAAATGTGTGCAGAATTAAACTTACTATTTGAGGGAAGGAAGGAGATACATAGGACAATTCCTTAGACCCATGAAATTTAGAAAAGCCTATGTGTCTTGTAATGAGTAGTTAAATATTTGGGAGGTTTTAATTAGTAGGGCTATAAGCAATTGAATAGCCATCACAAGATGTGAAATAATAGGTTTTAATACCATGTGTAGCATATAGTTTACTCTTGACACTTATTAAAGATTAGCCAACAATACAAAATGAATATATGAATGTGCACTGCAGCTGCCTACTGGACGGGCCATTAGGTCTACTTGAATGTGTGTGATTTTCTTCGTTCTCTAGTTATTGGTCCACAGAGAAGATATTAACCCTAATGCTACTTTAATTAAAGATTTTTCCCCCTCTAAATCACATGGAGTTATTTTAGCATTCAGATCCTGAGTTTTATCACCAGTGCCTTGTGTGTGCTGCATAGCTGATTATTGGAATATCTATTATTTATAGCAGATGGATGGTTTATAGCATTTTCCCGACACCAAATGATATAAACTAATTTTAGTATTATGGAATATTAACCTTTGAAAATGAAACTCTCCTTTTGAATGAACTCATACCCAATTTATGGATTTATATGCTGTTATGTTCATTCAAAATAATTTTTTTTACCATAAATAAAACATGCTCAACAAGAGCCAATTGTTTTCAGCAGACATATTCTATTACTAAAAACAAGGGGGAAAATGGTTCTGCTCTTTACACATCATTCAGATAGAAGCTAGAGAATTCAACTTTTCCTCTGGCACTGCCCATAAGCCTTAATGTAGCCTCAGACTGACCTGATTTCCTTTAATAAAATAGCATCAGAATAGAGAGATATATACTTAATAAGTAAAAAACAAAACAATGAAAACAATACAAAAAGGATAGCTTAATAATAATGTCCTTCCAAAACTGGGGAAGTCACTTGATATCTTTGTTTTTTATGTTTTAGTGTAGTGGAGGAGGTATCTATTAGGATGAGGCTATTATTCTTTCTGAATATGAAAGCTCCATGTATATGTTAAGTATCATCATTATTGAAAAGAAAAAATTAGTGTAACCTTCGTTTCCCAAATTATACTTTCAACCCACACTCCATAGTAACCATGGAGACCATATTCACATTACACATGACTCACAACAGGTGAATTCGCAGGTTAAAAAAAAGGCTTCATGAATCATGATATCTGAAAAGCTTAGGTATAAAATTTAGGACTGAAACCCAGTACAAGTCCAATGCTTTTAATGTTTTTTTGGTAGTTATAACATTAGACAATAAATATCCATAAGGCCTCAATTTTAATAAAGGGTCTTGATGGGTCTCCCTTTGCTTATTATAGAATAGCTACAGCCATTTAAATGATCATTTCTCACTATAATATTATATAATTTCATCATTCATTAATTGTTTTCAGTTTTGTTTAGTAGTGCTGTGGAGAAGGGATTGAACAGGGGGCCCTGGTCAATTAAATGAAAGCATGGGGAAGTACATCAATAAATTCTTAAGAACAATTGTAATAATTTACTTATACAGATATATCTATTTATGTATATATTTCTACAGAGGTAAGTGATAAATATGGATATGGATAATATAGATCTAGATTTATATTTACCTTTAGCTATAAATAATGGCTGTAGTGTACACTGAACAGAAGACCCGACCTAGTGTCAAAAATGCTAGTTGTGTGACATTAATTAAATCACTTAATCTTTGTCTCAATTTTATTGATTGTAAAATGAAAAAAAAAAAAGTAAATAGCAAGTCAAGGAAGAATGTTGATATTCAAAATCACAATTGTTTAGTGATCACAATTATTTAAAAGGTTTTCTTCTTTCCTAACCCTTCTCTATAAGTAGCAAACTTTCTTTTGATTATTATATTATAAATGTTAGGTATCATGCTATAGTGGATAGAAGTTCAGTCAGAAAAATCCCATTTTGGGGATTTAGCTGTATGATACTAAACAGATCAATTTAAATTCCCTAACCCTGTTTCCTCATTTGTAAAATACAGATAACAGCATCTGTAGTACCTAACTCAAAAGGTTGTTTTTGAAGCTAAAATAAAATAATGTATGTTGAATGCATTGTAAATCCTCATGTGTGAGGTGTAACGTGCTCTCCTGGCAGTTACAATTACTAGTCTGTCCTAGACCCACCAGAGTACCTTTGACCACTGTCCTTTGCAGTGTGAGCTCTACCCGGCTCGCCTCCTCTGAGGCCTTCTAAGGTCTCTGGCCACAATCTCTTAAATCTATAGCTTAGTAACCGGTAGCGCACTCAAGAACAGCCACGTGTAATCTTAAAAGCCTTTATTATACCTACTCACATAATGCCCTAGCTGATGCCCTGACTTGTTGGTTCCCAAGTGAACACCTGGTCAGAAGACCCACGTGTTCACTACCAAAATCCTTACCTCTTTCGGCTACCCATCTTGGCTTGGCCACCCAGGCTAGGAGCCAGGGTGAACAGCAGGAGATTAAAGAGGGCGGTTGCTGCCTGCAGTGGGCTTATATAGGGCCTGTGAGGTCACACACACAGCCAATCAGCGAGAGAGTCACCCATTACAAAACTATTTCAATATGGCCAGGATCCCGCCCAAGGGCAGTCCTAATATCCACAGAAATTACTTCTGGGCCTCAATCCCGATGCACTGTGTCCGCCCATTTAAAGGGCCCTTACAATTCCCTTTCTCTTGTTTTGCGGGAACCGCACATCTCACCAAGCTAAACTTTTAGCACCAGCTATGTTCACTTGGTCCATGAGATGACAGTGTTATGCCCAAGGAGGTACAAAGCAGCAGATCAGTAAACAGAAGTATGACAATGAGAACCAGGCTCAACAGTGGCCCAAGTGTTCAACCCATTCATCAAAGTCATACTCGAGATAATAAGCCAAAGAGGTTGGATGCCAATGAGGTAGGATGTCAACACTGAGGTGGGAAGTCAACAAGGTAAAACATCACAATTCTAGTTAACAAATATCAGTGAGGTAGGTTGTCACAATTCTAGTTACATTTATCACAGTTCTAGACCAATTCTAGTTTCTTACAATTTTCTGTTGCACTTTTCACACTCCTAGAACAATTCTAGCTTATCACAATTCTCAATTGCACTTGTCACAATCCTAGAGCAATTCTAGTTTCTCACAATTCTCTATTACACTTTTCACAATTCTAGAGCAATTCTAGTTTATCACAATTCTCAATTGCACTTTTCACAATTCTAGAACAATTCTAGTTTATCACAATTCTCAATTGCACTTGTCACAATCCTAGAACAATTCTAGTTTATCACAATTCTCAATTGCACTTTTCACAATTGTAGAACAATTCTAGCTTATCACAATTCTCTATTGCACTTTTCACAATCCTAGAACAATTCTAGTTTATCACAATTCTCTATTGCACTTTTCACAATTCTAGAACAATTCTAGATTCACAGGTGCACATAAGCAAAGTCATGTCCAGTAACATTGTCTCAATAACAATGGCAGGTGGGTGTGTTGGTTTTTCACCCACTAATTTAAAAGCATAGTCCTTCAATAGAAAGCATAGGGCAAAGCCTCTTCCCAGGCCACCATATGGCAAGTGGCCAGGGGAGGAGCAAGCAGGCCCATTGTCCATTTACAGTCTTTATATTGCGTATCACCCAAAACAGTCCATTTCAGCTGCAACACTGGAACTGTCTGCTGTCTCTGGTGTCACGGTCAGGAGGGGCATCGCTGCCATCAGCGTCTGAAGGGCTGCGGACATCTGGCTGGTTCCTCTGGGCTGTTGTCTGGTCCTTCTCTTGGATCCCCAGGTTACAAATGTCTCTGGTGGGGATGAACTCTACTGCTGGATCTGCACCTAGGAAGGAATGTACTCGGGGCCCAACTTGGGCCTTTCCAAATGCCATCCAGGCCTTTCCACATCACAGTGGAAACAAAGTTGTTGTCAAAAAGATTAACAAAAGTCAGACAAAAGTTAGTCAGTCTGTCACTTAGCTGCACTTTCTGTGTATGCCCGAAGTGCATTGCTAAGGTAAAAGGCAAAGAATTTAAAAATGTAAAACCAAAATAGATTAAAAATATAAAACCAAAATAACTTTAAAATGTAAAATCAAAATACTTTGAAGATGTAAAATCAAAAATGTTTAAAAATGTAAAATCAAAATTTAAAAATTGTAAGCAATCACATATCCCAAAATTCCCTTCTCTTGTTTAGAAGAGATCTTGGGGATAGTCTGTGCAGTAATGACTTTACTAGAACACTCTGGCTATATCCCTGAATTCTTTTGCCTAAAAATCAAAGTTTGAGTTTCTGATACCGAATTGTACTCCAGGAGTGTGAATCAATAAATCTGATATTTTCCTCCTGGGTCAAAGATCACACACTGTCTATTTATTCTAGTGATTAAAACAGCAATTTTCCAACCCATTCTAGACATAGACACTGTTTTATAAGTACCCGTGGGGAGTTGGGAAATCAAGCTCATCTGTGGAAGTGGAAAATCCACTAGGTAAGAAAAGAGGAGTTCCAACTCTCCAAAGACGATCCTAGCAGTTTTACAAGTATAAAACTCCACTCTCTCTAACTGCAAGGTCTTATCCCTGTAAGGTTTCTTAGAAATTAACTGAACTGTATTTTTAAAATTTTTCTGATTATACTCAATACCCCACAATTCCTTTTTGCCTTGGACCATAAAGCCTACTCCTGTCCTTTGAAATGAAGACACAGGAGTTTTAAATGGATTAATGGGCAGTGCTGATGGTATTATCGCCCTTCCTTTTCCTCCTCCCCCTTCTCCCTTGGCCCAAAAAGGTGAGGCAGAGGGAAGAGGATTTGGAAAATTCCCCAAAGGCTGATTTAAAATCCAACCTGAGCTTTGCACATAAAAAGAACTAAACTTCTTCTCAATGAAAGAGTAATCAATAAATTCCTTAAAACAACAATGCACAAGGTAAACCAACAAAACGCTAAGAAGAATTTCTACAACTGAAGTCCATGTGATTCGTTTATTTCCTTCCTTAGTTTCTGCCACTGGTTTGAACTCTTCCTGTTCTATCTGTAGTAACCTAGCTTTTTCTTCTTTCTCTATCTCCATCTGTAGTTTAACCTGCAATTCCAGCAACTCTTGCTGTGGCATTTTATACTCTATACTGTCATACAAACACATTAGCTCTAGGTTGCTCCCTCTCCTAGCTCTATTTACTGGGTGTGGGGATAGCCTTTGTGGAGCTTGATTACAAGCTTCCTGCTGTTCTTCAGTGGTGATCTTTGTTAAAAGATCTTCCATCTGGCTCTTTAACCTCTTTATATAATAAGCATTATGTTCAGCTGTGTCCTTGAGCCTGATCCCAGATTTACCTGGGTCCATATTGCTTCTCTGTCTTCCCTCTTAAGTGGCGTTTCTACCGGATCTTTCAGAATCTTAATTCTGAATATTAAATATTTTCAAAACCTGATAATTCCTTATGTGTCCACGTTGAGCGCCATTTGTAACGTGCTCTCCTGGCAGTTACAATTACTAGTCTGTCCTAGACCCACCAGAGTACCTTTGACCACTGTCCTTTGCAGTGTGAGCTCTACCCGGCTCGCCTCCTCTGAGGCCTTCTAAGGTCTCTGGCCACAATCTCTTGAATCTATAGCTTAGTAACCGGTAGCGCACTCAAGAACAGCCACGTGTAATCTTAAAAGCCTTTATTATACCTACTCACATAATGCCCTAGCTGATGCCCTGACTTGTTGGTTCCCAAGTGAACACCTGGTCAGAAGACCCACGTGTTCACTACCAAAATCCTTACCTCTTTCGGCTACCCATCTTGGCTTGGCCACCCAGGCTAGGAGCCAGGGTGAACAGCAGGAGATTAAAGAGGGCGGTTGCTGCCTGCAGTGGGCTTATATAGGGCCTGTGAGGTCACACACACAGCCAATCAGCGAGAGAGTCACCCATTACAAAACTATTTCAATATGGCCAGGATCCCGCCCAAGGGCAGTCCTAATATCCACAGAAATTACTTCTGGGCCTCAATCCCGATGCACTGTGTCCGCCCATTTAAAGGGCCCTTACAGTGAGGTAAATGCCAAACTAGAATATTCTGTACACATATTTCATTTTTTATTGCAAATTTGTACTTTAGTACCTCAGGAAGTAAAAATTTCATTTATGGGAGTAATCTCAGATAGAAGTATCTTTAGTTGTAAACTTTTACCAAGAGTTTATTATTCAGTCAGTCAGATTCTTTATGACTCAATATGCCAGTGTTCATGGAGTTTTCTTTGCAAAAAATCCTGAGGTGGTTGGGCATTTCGTTCTCTAGTAGATTAAGGCAAACAAAAATACTATGGTTTGCCTGAGATCATACAGCTAGTGTCTGAAGCCAGACTTGAACTCAGTTATTACTGAATGCAATTCCAGCATTCTGTCTACTTAACTGCCTAGCTGTCTCCTAGGTAAACAGTCTAAATGACTGGCCCAGGGTTACATAGCCAGTAAGTGTCTGAAATTGGAGATTGGATTTGAACTCATCATTTTTTAACTCCAAACTCAGCGCTCTATCCTTTGAGCCACCTACATGCCTCCAAGGGTTATCAAGAATTACTCTCAAGAAAATATTCATCATTCTGAGTCCAAACTAGAAAAAAGCCTTTCTAAATGCAGCCAAATTTAGCTGATTCTCCAGTGAGAGATAATTATAATTGTCCTATAACTGTCCTATCATTTAAGTGTTTTCAACCCAGTAGGATCTGCCAGAGTCTGTGGTTCACTAGCATCACCTTTGAGAACATAGGGTCACCTAAAAACGGCAGGGAGGCAATGAATGAACAAACACAGAATAAAAATAAAGCTAAGAGAATAAAAATATAACCAATTTGTATGATCACATAGAAACTCTTGGGATTTGCCAGAACATCATGCAGATGATCCTAATTTAAATAGTTGGACTAATTGATCATAGACTGTTCAAGTTACTGCAAAACTAGACACTGAGCTCTTTATTTTTTTCTAAATAAGAATTGGTATTCCCTAAATTCTCTCAGTCTCAGTCTCTTCACCTGTAAAATGAGGATCATTTGATAACTCTCTTAAAGGGTTGTTATGAAAAAAAGTTTGAAATATTGTATGAAATTACTTTAAAAACTTTAAGCTATATTATAAGCTATGATGATTTTTCTTCTTCCCTTCCTCCCTCCCTCCTTTCTTCTCTGCCTTTTCTCTTCTTTCCTTCCCTCCCTCTCTTCTCCCTTTCCTCCCTTCTTCCCTTCCTTCTTTCCTTCCTCTCTCCCTCCCTCCCTCCCTTCCTTCCTTCCTTCCTTCCTTCCTTCCTTCCTTCCTTCCTTCCTTCCTTCCTTCCTTCCTTCCTTGTCTGCTTTCCTTTGCCCCCACTTCTTTTCTTTCTTCTATACTTCCTCCCTTAGTAGAGTGGAAAAATCACTGGATCTGAAATTTAAAAAATAAACAAAAAACTAAATTCATATTTTCTGAGATGTATTTATGTGAATACAGGTAAGTAAACAACATTAAGCCTCAGTTTCCTCATACAAAAACTTGATGATAATAATTCCTCCATTGCCTGTCTCACAGAAATATTTTGAGGAGCAAATGAGATAATGAATGCAAAGTACCTAGTAAACTTTAAAGTACTACATAAATGTCAGCTATTATTAGACAAATGTTTTCCTCAATTTCTATCTACCAGGCTTAAAATAAATTCCTATAATAGGAGGTAGAATCATACTTATTTCCAAAGTCTCTTTATGTTGTATAGTGAACTGGCAGAGAGCAGTCATAGAAATTCACATAATGAATATTTTTAAAGTCACATTCAGCTCATTTCTTCCTTGTGGTTATGGCAGGGCATCTCTTATATCTCTTATTCCTCTTTGGAACATAGAGAGTTTTGGGAAAACTTAAAATATCTTTTGTTGAGGTTGTTCCAGTTCAGTTTTGTCTGACTTTTGTCACCCCATTTGGGGTTTTATTGGAAAAGATACTGCAATGGTTTGCCATTTTCTTCTCTAATTCATTCTATAGAGGAGGAACTGAGGAAGAGAGAAATGATTTGTCTAGCATCATACAGACAGTAAGTACCTGAGGCCAGATTATTCTTCCTGACTCCAGATTCAGCACTTTATCCACTATATCATTCAGTTGCCCCAAGAAATTGAATTGAAAGGCACATGATAAGGTTGTTTAATTATTTCCAGTCCTTCATGACCCCATACCTTTTCCGTCTTCAGTTCATTTAATGAAGCACTGGGGAAACAGGATTCAGTGACTTGCCCAATAATCTTGTCTAAGTGAGTTTGGATTTCAACTCAGAACTTCCTGACTTTAGCCCCAGTTCACTGTCCTCTACTGTTCCACATAACTACCTCATCTTTAAGATTTCTTTGATTCCACTTAACATTTCCTAGCTATGTGACTCTGGGCAAGTCACTTAAACCCAATTGCCTAAGCAAGAAAAAAAAATTATCTATCAATCTAATCTTTGATTCTTCTATAATTATTAAATTCACTGAGAATTCCAGAGAGAGAAATTTCTTAGGGTAGAACATTGAAGTGAATCTCCTATTCCCACTCATTCTAACAAATTTGTTGCACACAACTCAGTGGAGTTGAGGGCCCTATTGCCATCAATCACAAGCCACTATCCAGTGTGTTCCCAAAATCAATAAAGTAAATTAGTTTCTTAAACTAATTAGTAGTAATTAGTTTAATGCTGTTATTATTGTTGTTGATTTCTGGAATATGAGAGCCAGGAATTAACTTATGACTCTATCCATTTGATTGGTGGTATTATTGTTAGGTAGCTAGTTGACCCAAGGAGTAGAGAGCTTCTCCTGTTGTTAGGAAAACTCACTGAGTTCAAATCTGACCTCAAACATTTAATAACTGTGTCTACCCAGCAAGTCACTTAATCTAGTTTGCTTCATTTTCTTCAAATGTAAAATAATCTAGAGAAGGAATAGCAAACTACTGCATTATTGTTGCCTAGAAAATCCCAAATGAGGTCACAAATATTTGAACACAACTGAAAATGACTGAACAACAACAAAATATGCACAGACATTTCCAATACAGCCATTTGTTTTGTGACTAGATATGGTTTTGTTAAAAGAATAGAGCACAAATATCAGATGGAATCCCCTCTTCCCCCTTTTTTGGTATAACTGTGTGTGTGGCTCTTGGGTTTCTGGTTTTCTAAGCAACTTTTGCTGTGTTGTAAGTTTTCCTAAGGTACATCATAAGATGCTTGAAAACAGACACAAAGTAAATCAAAAGGTCAAATAATGACTGTATCACAAAGTCAGCAAGAGCTATATCCTGTAAAACATCCAAGTTTTCCTTATTTCCCATCATGTACCTGTGTCAGATGTCTTAGGATCCTGACAAATTTTTAAAGAGGAACATTGTTTTTTAGCAGTTTCATTCTTTCCAAGCTATTTATTTGGCAGTTCTTTCAATTGACCATCCCCCATCATCATTCTGGCTACTCTCTTCTGGATTAAAAAAGATTGCTGAAGTCCATTTTAATGTGTCAATACTCAATATTTTAGATATTTTTGATATGATTTAACAATTGACTTTTAAAATCTGGTCACTGGAGCCAATGGCATTATATTGATTTAGAACATAGTGGACACTCTATAAATATGGATTGATTGGTTTATTCCTTGAGTCTATGCTGTTTTATTACTGAATTTTATTGGAATTATAGCTAAGTAAAATTACCAAGCCTCTTTTACATGAACTGTTATTTCTCAAATTATAATAAAATAGCTACAATACAAAGCAAAAAAAAAAAAGGATAGTTTTGTAAATATATCATTTTATAATGACTTGTTTGTGGAATGATTTCTTAGACTTTTGCATGCAGTGTACCTAGATGATGTTATTTATAGATAGTGTTTGGTGTTTGTGCTAGAAGCATTTATTTAAAAAAACAACAAAGCACAGTGGAAAAACATCAACAGAAGATACATTATTATGAAATATTTGCAAAATCTTTAAGGCAGATATTTTCATTACATAACAGGGAATAGTAGAGATTAACCCTCTCAGTGCTACTTTGAGCTGTTCAAAAGTCCCAAGATGCAAGAAATATAGAATATGAATATTGAAAATTGTGAATATTATAAATATAGAAATTATGTTTGCTTTGTAGCATAGAAAATTACTGGGAAATTTTCAGTATTTCAAGTGACAGCACATGACACATGAGACTTGGGAAGTTTCAAGGAGAAAAAGGCAGAGAAGATGAAAGAAGAGAGTCTGAACATAGAGACAGGAGGCTTTCTTGCTGGTGCTAGGTAGGACCATAGAGTCCATAGAGTACAGTAGTAGTGCCAAAGAGCTAAAATTCAGGTTTAGATTATCCTTTGATATTTGAGTGAGAGCCCCAGGGTAAGAAACTGTCACACCAAAACATTGCTTTTATGGGGAAGAGTCAACATCATTCTTTTTTAGTGCTAGAGGCAGCTAGATGATTCAATTGATAGAAATATGGAAAATCTAACCCAATAAACATTTATTAATGGCCTACTGTGTGCCAGGCACTGTGCTAAACACTAGGGATAATAAAAAGAAAGGTTCTAAAACCAGGTAGAAAAGCTTGTACAAAATAGAGCAGAGGGAAAAATACAGTTCTGTCCTCTGTAAAGACCCTCCAGCTCTTTAATCAAACAGAAGAGAAGGTTGAGGGACTTTGGTATCCATGAAGGTTAAGTTAGAAGTATGATGATTAGATCAGGGTTAAGGAGCTTAACCTGGGAGGGGCATCTTGTTCTCTGTAGTTGAAACAAAGCAGGGCAGGAACCTAATATACTCACTAGCTTTGTGATGTTAGGGAAGTCATTTAGCCTCTATTTGCCTCAATTGTAAAAGGGGACAAAATGACATCTAATTTCCAAGGTTAGAGAAACAATTATTTCTTTCTTATTTTAATAAGCAATTATTAATGGTGATTAAGGTTTCCCCCTATATCCTTGCTCAGAAATAAATCCCTGTCAGATAATATAGGTAGTCTTTGAAGAACATTAATGATATTATCCCAGAATTTATCTCACCAAAAACATCTTATCTGGGTGGAATTGTTATCCTACTCAACTAAAGGACCCTACAAAGAAAATCTAATTTAGGTAAATTCTGGCCTATTGTGTTCTGTCCAGACAAGTTTGGCTGGGGGTAGATCCCTTTGTCTAGAATTTGTCAAGGCTGAAGGGAGTAACAATGCCATAATTAAAGTCCTGTTACAAATCCTTATTAGAATACTTATTATACACACACACAAATAAACAAAATATATATATATATATATATATGCATATAAAATACAACTCATTATAATATTCACTTTCTCATTAATTTCTAATCAATTAAAATTGATTGTTACCTGTTGGGAACACCCACTCTTCCAATGACATATAAGTATTGAGAGGCCTTCATGATTAATCTTTGGTTTAGAAGAGGACAAATGACCATGCTTTTAGTAATTATTTCCTAGACACAATTAATAAAATTATTAATTACTCAGAAGTCGTTTCTCAAACTTTTTATATTTCATAGGTTATTATGAGCATCAAATAAAATAACATTTGTAAAGCACATAGCCTAATGCCTAGTGCAAAATAAGCTCTCAGAGTTACCCCCTTTCCACCCAGCCCCTTCCTTTCTTGTTAATTTCAGTGTTTAAAAAACTACATACCCAACAGAAAGCGAAATAGCACCTTTAATGCTTATGTTTCCTTTGAATGAAATGCTGGATCTTTTTCTGGTTATAGTAAGAAGTATGGAGAAAATGGAATTTTCTCTGAAGGCACAGTAGGTAGTAGTTTGGGAAAATAATAATTGTCTAATTTGCTTTAATTAGTATTCATTTTACTTTTTATTTTAAACAAATGTCCCTTAATTTCTTTTTTAAAAATTATTTTTATTTATAAATACCATTTTTTTTTTTTTACAAAATCATAATTATTGCAAGTGTTCCTCCTTTTCCCATAAAGTCATATCATAAAGCAAAGAGCAGTTTTTTAGAGAGGAAAAAATTAGTATAACAGATTAATTAATACATTGAAGAAGTCTGAAAACTTAGACAATGTGTAGCAGTTGTGGATCTCCTAGATGCACATAAAAGTAGGTACTCTCAAATCTCTTCATTTGAGTCCTGTGGGATATTTATAATTTTGTTACATTTACTTTTGATTTATTCATTATTAAGGGTTTTTTGTGTATAGTTGTTATTTCAATTTATATTATTGAAGTTCTTGTGTATCTTCTTTTCTTGACTCTGCTTATTTAATTGTTCCATTCTTCTCTGTAATTATCAGACACATTATTTATTATAGTAACATTTCATTACATTTATATACCACAATTTATTTAATTTTCCTCAAATGATAGACATCTATTTTGCTATCACAAAGGATGCTGCTATTAGTATTTTTGTATATAGGAATTTTCTTATCTGACTTCCTTAAGGTATAAACTCAGTATTAGAATTTCTGGCTCAAAGAGTATGATCATTTTATCCACTTGATTCGCATAATTCCAAATTGCTTTCCAAAATGATTGTATGATTTTACAACTCCATCAACAACATGTTATTGTGCCTATTCTACAAACTCTTCGATATTGACTTTTGCTATTTTCTTGTCATTTTTCCTAATTTTCAGGATATGAGATTCAGTCTTAGGATTTTTTGCTTTATATTTATTTCTTTTATTATTAGTGATTTGGAGTATTCTTTTATGTAAAATATTTTGCAATCTTTTTTTTTGAGAACTGTTTTTTCATATTCTTTGATCACCTATCTATTGGAGAAATGACTAAATCCTGTATGTATTTATGCACATTCACATTATCTATCTGTCTACTTATCAAACTACTATGATAGAAATCTGATATAAAATTTTTTTATTCTCTATTGGACTATTTTCCTTCTGGTCACAGTTACTTATTCTGCTCTTTTGTCATTGTGTCTATCTCTTGTTTGGTTAAGAATATATTTCCTTCCCCATGGCTGTGAGGAGCATATAATCTGCTTCTCCTTACTGTTTCTTTTTTCTTTTTTTTTTCTTTTTTAGTAGTATGATCTTTATTAAGGTCATGAATCTACTTAGATAGAATATATTATGAGATTTTGTGTAGGATGTTGATCTAAGCCTAATATTTGTCAGACTACTTTCCAATTTTCTTAGAAACTTGTTTATCAAATTAGGAGATTTTCTTTATGTTTTTTTTTTTTTTTTAACTTTATCAAATACTGTATTATTGATTTCCATTGTTTCTGATTTCCCCTTGTTTAGTCTGTTCTATTGTTTTATCTCTAGTTTTTAAAACAAAACCAGATGTTTTAGATGACTGTTGCTTTATAATATAGTATGAGATCTGTAGATGATTATCTCCTTTAATTCCTACATTTTTTTTCATTCATGGTGAAAATATTTTCTTTTTCCAAATGAATTTTATTATTTCATAAAGTTTTATAAAATATCTCCTTGATAATTTGATTGATATAACATTAAAAGTGTAAATTAATTTTGGTAGCATTATTTTTATTATATTGATATTATATATAACCATGAACACTGAGTACTCCTCTCCAGATATTTAGGTTTTTCTTTATTTCTTTAAAGAACACTTTGTAGTTGAATCTATACAAGTTTTGTGTGCTTTAGTAGGTCAATTCCCAGACATTTTATGCATTGCAGTTAAATGAAATGGAATTTTCTTTTTCATCATTGTTTCTTGAGTTTTGTTATCATTATATAGAAATTGTAATTCCGGAGAAACTGAGGCAAGATAGAGATTAGAGAGTATTTAATATTTTATTAATTGGAGAGTTTAATTGACTGGACAAGTCTCTTGTCTCAAAGTATCCAGTGAGGAATGGGGGAAATGACAAACCCTTTTATAGCTTTCAAACAAAGAAAAGAAGGGGGGGGTTCTTATAGAACCTTTTGATTCTGTCAGAATGGGGAGAACAATAAAAGCCTTACTGAAAACCAGAGTCAGCATGTGAATAAGGATGTCAATTGAAGTATCCGGGATGATCTTATCTTTTTTAGAGGGACAGTGTTAAAAATTCTTTGAAGACAGAGGGAGCCAGGAGCCAGGATGTCTAATCTGCTCCTCATCATCCATTGACAAGTTATAACCTTAGAGCAAATGGTCCTCAGTCTTAATGAACCAGGGGAGTTTTACAACTTAGGGGACTGAGGCAGAACAGTTGAGGAAACTGAGATAGAACAATTCAGGGAAACTCAGTCAGGACAATAAGGGAAACTAGTGTAGGGAAACTGAGGTAGAACAGCTCAAGGAGACTGTGGCATAACAAAATGATGTTGAATTTTGAGGGTTTCTTTTGTAGACTTAACTTCATCGAAACTGTTAGTATCAATATTGATTCCCTGAGAAACTTTCAAATATACCATCATATCATCAGCAAGTAGTTTTATCCCTTCTTTACACCTTTAATTTATTTCTCTTGTTTTGTTGCTATTAATAACTCTTCTTGAACTATATCAAATGATATTGAGGAGAGTGGGAATCCATACCTCACTCTTGTATTTTCTGTGAAAGATACTAGTTTATTCCCATTTCATGAAATGTTTACTTTGGGTTTTAAATAGATGCCTTCCATTTAAAAAGTCCCTCTATGTCTATATTTTGTAAAGTTTTTTTTTTCTTTTTCTTCTTGTTGTTTTTAGCATAAAGAGTAGAGTTGCAGTTTGTGAGAGGCTCTATTAATAGCTATTGAGATGATAATGTGATTTTGGAGGCTTTGATTTTTAATATGATTGTGTAGATTGTTTTTGTAATGTTGAATCATTTTTGCATTCTTGATGAGCATTTTATATTTTTGAATGTTTTCTGTTTCTTTTGTGCTCTGTTTTTTAACTTTTTGTTTATTGAACTAAATTCAAAGTAAGAAAAAACATAATAGAAAAAAAATGAAAAATCAAATCAATAGTAGCAAATGAACAAAGTGAAATAACTCACGGGAAAAAACCCAGAAGAAATAAAAAAGAATAATCAGAACATTTTAGCATAGTTAGATACTAAAAAGCCAAGAACACAAAAGAAATAGAAAGCATTCAAAAATATAAAAGACCCAAAATGTAATAAGAGCAGATAGATAGTTTAAATTACCCAACTCAGAAAAAGAAAATTAGCTAAAAAGAACTATTAAAGTAAAGATCTAATTCTGAGAGAATTATGGGAGAATTCTATCATGAATGTCCATCTTTTCTTTGCAGGTTATCCTTTTGCTCCCTGCTGTATACATTTTACTTTATTCTTTTTTCTTCTTTCATTCCCCTCCTCCCCACCTCCTTCAAGAAGGCTAGATTTAAGTGCAGATATGTATGCATGTATATAAAATACATACACATATGCATTTATTCATATATAAACATGCATCTAAAATAATATTAATAGGGCTGACATATAATGGATATTTTTTTTTCTTGATTGAATCTTTAAGTTTGACTTTGTCTAAGTCAATGATTGCTATTCCTACTTTCTTTTCCAATAAATTCTATTCCTGATCCTTGTTGTAGTGTTTGTTTATATATCTTATTTCCTATTCCTGATAACTCTTCTACTTTAATTCTGCTCTTTAACTTGTCTTGCTATTATTTAAACTCCCCATACCTATGGATCCCTCTCTAATCTTCTCCCTCCTTTTTGTCCCATTTCTATTAATCTATTCACCTTATCCAACTCTGTTAATCTAAATACTCTTCTTTCCCCAAACTTATCCTATGCTACCCTTTCTCTCCTTTCTCCCATTACCATCACTGTACATACCCATTTATACCCCACCTTATCCTATTCCCTCTCCCTTTATTTCTTCATATATTTTGGAGGGTGCTCTACCTTATTTAACCCTTCTTTATATGAGTAGGTTTTCAGAACTAGAAGCCCTCTTCCCTTCTCAGAAGACTCTGTGTCAGTTCTTCTGCACTTCATTTATATAACATAATTAATATTTTTACCTTTTCCTAGATAGTTTTACTTTTTAGAATCAGATCATACTGAACTCTACCCCATTCTTTCAGGCAGTGATAGTAGGAACTCAGCATTGAGAATTTTAATAGAAACTAGACCCAAATATTTTCCAGAACTTCCATATAGCAATAGGACACTATATTTATTAGAAACATTTGTGAAGACTCTCTATTTCAGGTCTCATATAGAAAATTACAGACAACATACCTTTTATCCTCTGAGAACTCTTATCCACATGAGATATAACAGTAATTAGAATGAAAGGTAGAAAACACAGTAACAACAAAAATAAACCTTCCATAGCAAATGGGAACAAAGAACTATTTAGCATAACAAAGTACAAGGCCAAGGGGCCTACTTTGGCTTGGCCTTTTTCAGTTTTAAATTTTAAAGATGGTCTCATTGTTCTGAGAGGCTAATTTCCCACAATGTGTCTGGCACCATTTCTGGCGGTTTCAAGCCCTAAGGGGTAGAGCTTTGGCAAGTAGTGATTAGGAGAAAAAAGTATATCCTACTCAGATCCCAGGCTTCCTTACAATGAAGAAAGTTAGAAAAACCATGCTTTGCTACTCGTAAGACTTACAAAGAAATTGGAAAAAAAAAAATATTAGGGAACAATACAAGATAGGCTATCATGTTTCCTCTTATAGCAGTTAAAACACAAGTTTCTCCAAATAGGAATTTATACACACACGTATGTATGTATATATTTGTGTGTATATGTATATATACATATATATATTTAAATTTGTTGTTGTTGTTTATTCTTCAATTTCAAAGAGGATCAAGATGTCAGGGAAGTGATGGCATGACATATAAGTGAATTAGATTTGAAGGAGGGATGGCTGAGCAAGGTCACCTGCCTCACTTCCTCCCCCCCCCCCCCTTCCCCCAGTGCTTTGAAAATTGAATGAGGATTTAGTTTCCACAGAGTATTGTAAAAAATAAATAAATAAATAAAGATCGAAATCAGAGAAGTGAAACTTAAACCTAAGAAATGAAATCTTGTAATGCCAGAGAAACTGAGGCAACATAGTGATGAGGAGTAAATGATGAGGAGTAAACTGAGGTCTAAACAGAGATGGGTCAGTTCCTTTTCTCTCCTTCCTTCCTTCCTTCCCCAAAGTAACCAAGGGCTGGTTCAGCAGCAAAGGAATTTGCTACTTAATGCTGTATGGAAACATAGTCTTTATTGATTAGAATGGAAATACCGGAGAGCCAGTGGGCAAAATGGCTGCAAGGTACAAGGCCAATTTTGCAAAGAGAAGATTTTTGAGTTCTCTCTTTTATACAAGAGCACAATCATTCAGATTCATTCAGATGCAGTGATGTAAGGAGGTTCAGGGGAGTGATGTAAATAAGATAAAGACTCTCTTGTTAACTTTTGGGGACAGACAGAAGTATCTTCCCAAAAAGGAGTTTCCTGCTGCCATTTGGTCTATATGAGCAGATAAGAATGGGGGCTGTAAAACCCTGGCCAGCTCAGATAGCCCAAACTAGTTTGACCAGATCTTGTATCAAAGGTCCAAGTCCCAAAGGAAGTTGGACATCAAACAAGGAATACCAAAAGCTACTGCCCTCAACAATAGAAATTAGAGAGTATTTAATAATTTATTTGAAAGGGAGAGATTTACTGGGACCAAATGGATCATGGTTTGGACCCAGGGCTGAGTAAGACTATCATCTCCAAGAATCCAGCCAACAATGAGAGTTCTCCATGACATATATACATGTGGCTCAGATGCAGAGGGTAGATTGAGGCAGGGATGTAGTCAGAGTGCTGAGAGTGGGAACATGACTCTGACAGGGTGGAGTGAGCCTCTGGAGATGGGGATGACATAATGGGGGGAGGCATCCTGGAAATGGGGAGAGGCACCTTGATATTCTAAAATATAAGATCTTTTATCCTTATCAAATATTCTGATGATTAAGAGGGAGGGGTGATTGTGCAGGATTGAGCAGAACAATTAGAAACTGTGGCAGGACAATTTAGGGTGACTGAGTCAAAATAATTAGGGAAACTGAGTCAGGACAATAAAAGAGAACTGTGGCATAACAACCTGAAGGTTAGGCTGACATGAAACAAGGGAAATGAAACTTCTAGAGGGAATACATAAATTAGAATGGGAAACACATTATTGATAGATGCAGAAAGGTACACATCCAAATAAGGGTAAAAGAAAATAAAGGTTAGGTTTCCTCTGTAATACCCAATAGAGGAAACAGGGGAAAGAATTGCATTTCAGGACAGAAAATAAAACAAAACAAACAAACAAACAAAAAAACCAAAAACTTTGCTCTTAAACTTCAAGGTTGTGTCTACTAATTTAGGCACCTTATTTTGCAAAAACATAAAATAAAATTGTTCTGGATTCATCAAGGAGTCAGTCAGTAGAGTTCTTCATATGATGCTTGCTTTTTAAAGTGGATCTAGTGGTTAGATATACATCAGGATGACTGGAGATGGCCCTGGATGCAATGAGAGATCTTGGTCTTTTTAAGCAAAAGTTTTTAACAAGTCTCAGTTTGATTTAGGTCACACTCATTCAGTGATTAAAACTAGGTATCAAATGAGGCAAAGAATGACTTCTTTCACCTAGTCAAAAAAACAAAAACAAACAAACAAACAAACAAAAAAAAACAATCTGGGAGAAGACTCCAGGTTTCTGCTTAAAAAAAAGTGATTGTTATTTACATTCATTCTGAGTCAATCAGAACCTAAACAATAACCAATAAGGACAGCCTGAAACCTATAGTAGACTAATCTATAATTATTATTATAATCCCTATTAAGTTGCTTTTGAACTGAATTCTCAACTATTCCAACTGCACCTGTACTCTAAAGATTCAACATCCTTTCTCCTAAGTCATCTTAGGAAAAATAAAGTCCTATGCTCATAACCTGGACAGTTAAGTAGGACTATGTTCCTTTTTTCTCCAAAGTCATATTAGAATTGTTGAGGGGTCACCTGGTTGGAGTCGTGGCTATGGTGAAAGAATTTGCACACTCAGTTTGTCTCCAAGTTAAAGGGCAAAGATTTATTATAATTGTGAAGCCAAATGAAGAGGGCTGAAGTTCCAAAGGAATCTAGAAAAGAGCCAAAAGGAAGAAGAGAATTTTATAGGAAAGAGAAAGATTAGGTTGTTATGCTCATATTATAGTTTAGAGGTACAATTGAGGTGTGATAGGGGTAGGATAATTCCCATCATTTACTTGCACAATTTATTGACTCTCTGATAGCCTGCATTATTTGTGGTGCTCCCAAGGCCAGGTAGCCTTAGACATTGTTACATTCTAGCACCTCCTCTGGGTAGTTTACTGTTTCCTTCTCTAGCTCATTTTATAGATGAGTAAATTGAGGCAAACAGGGTTAAGTGACTTGCCTAGTACCACACTACTAGTAAGTGTCTGAGGCCAGATTTAAATTCAGGAAGATGAGTTTTCTTAACTCTAGGCCTGGCATTCTATCAACTATGCTACCTAGCCTGTCATTTATTATTATACATATTTGAGTAAATAATTTCACCTTATTTTTATATACAGATTTTTGTAAATCATATGTTTTGGGATATCTATTTATGTAGATTGATATATGTTATCATGCATGATCTGGGAGGTGGTAAGTTCAATGTGCCCAAATAGCCAAACAACGTACACTTCAAGTAACCATTTTTGAAAATTTGCAGTGGATAGGTTCCTTTAAATTTTCCTACTGGGTTGATATTTGTCATTTTAGAGCTAAATTTATCCATATCATGCGCAAATCCTTTGTTAACTTGGTGCTAGTGACTCTAAATTTTGACATCAGAATTGGTGTCAAAAGCTTTCAGTGCTTTACAGACATTAACTATTATTCAGTTTCAAGCTTTTTCCTCCTCTCCCCCTCCCCATCCCCAACCTTGGTTGTGTTTCAGTAAAGGTCATGCATTGAATTTTTGAACACTTGAGAGCTATGACTTAAGAATGAGAGTGGGCAAAAACACTATCTTCAACACATGTTGTTTATTTTGCATGGATTGAATCATTTTGAGGAAAGCATTACATTATTTACTTATCCCTCTAAGGAGCTTAGAGTGCCTTATGTAGAATTTTCAAACAATGATTTTTTTTTTTTTTTTTTTTTTTTTTTTTCTGAACAGCTCTACTTAGAAACAGTTTGGTAAATAACAGAAACTTTGGAGAAAAAAGGAACATAGTCCTACTTAACTGTCCAGGTTATGAACATAGGACTTTATTTTTCCTAAGATGACTTAGGAGAAAGGATGTTGAATCTTTTAGAGTATAGGTGAGTTGGAATTGTTGGGAATTCAGTTCAAAAGCAACTTAATAGGGACTCAATATGTGGCATGTTGTTGGGAAAACACATATGTGTATATACACATACACACACATATATGCTAATGTACATATAAATATACACAGATTCATTCATATATAAACTTATATGTGACATTTAATACATACATACTTATGTATACATACATACATATTTATGTATGAAATTAGTCTGTTTTTTTGCAGCAACATAAATAACAATTAGCATGCATATAGCGCTTTACATTTTTAAAAGTACTTTATATATATTGCCTCATTTGATTTT
The DNA here is from genome assembly GCF_048593235.1 of Sminthopsis crassicaudata. NCBI lineage: Eukaryota > Metazoa > Chordata > Mammalia > Dasyuromorphia > Dasyuridae > Sminthopsis > Sminthopsis crassicaudata. The sequence continues at coordinate 200,543,419 of NC_133617.1, forward strand.
TGAAATTACTCTGTGAGATAAGTGATATTATTTATCATCCTCATTTTACAGTTGAGGAAAGCAAGGCAGATAGTAATTAAATGGCTTGTGTAGGGTTACAACATTAAACATATATTTAAGGACAGATTTGAACTCAGGTTTTCCTGACTCCAGGTTAAGTACTCTAATCATTGTACCACTTAGCTGATATGTGATTAAATATAATTTCATAAGGACCATTTAGAGGTTAAAAATATACTAATGACAACTGAGTAGGATTAAAGAAAATTGCAATGTTAGTCTTGAGCTAGACTGTGGAGGGTATTATATGTCAGGCTATCAAGGCTTCATTTTATCTTATAGGCTGTAGTCACTATTTGTTTTGAGAAAGAATAATAAACTTAGACTTTAGTATTCAATTAATTTTTTGGGTTTAAAGAATCAATTTGAGAGAGACTGGAGAAAAAAAAACATATGAAGAATCTATTACAATGTTCTATTCATGGGTGATAGAGAGTTTGTACTGTGACTGGAGAAATTGCAGAAAAATTAAAAGAACTTGGTAAATAATTAGTTTGAGTGGAGAAGTACAAGGAAAATTTTCTTCAGTCATTCAGAGCCAAGGATATTGAGATTTTAAGGCTTTGAATGATTGAAGAAAATGCTACTTCAACAGAAAAATTGCAGCTGGAATTCAGGATAGAGTTTTACTTTGTTGTTTTTATTTGCTAGCTTATTTTAGGCAGGGGATAGAGATGATGGTATAGTAGAAAGAGAGCTGCCTCTACAAATGATATTAGTTTAAATACTTCTTTTCAGATCTGTGTGGTCTTAGGCAAGTCATTTGCCTCAACTCATTTTTAAATTTTTTTCTCTTTTTTTTGTTTTGTTTTTTAAATTTTTTATTAAAGCTTTTTATTTACAAGATATATGCATAGATAGTTTTTCAGCATTGACCCTTGCAAAACCTTCTGTTCCAACTTTTCCCCTCCTTCCAACCATTCCCTCCTCCAGATGGCAGGCAGACCAATACACGTTAAATATATTAAAATATATGTTAAACACAATATGTGTATACATAGCCATCTAGTTATTTTGCTGCACAAGAAAAATAAGACTTAGAAATATGGTACAAAAAAAAAAAAAAAAAAACAAAACAAAAAAACTTGAGAAGGAAATCAAAAATGCAAGTGGACAAAACCAGAAGGAGTGGAAATGCTATGTTGTGGTCCACATTCATTTCCCATAGTTCTTTCGCTGGATATAGCAGGTCTCAACTCATTTTTTAAAATGAAAGGGTGGCTTTTGATGGCTTCTGAGCCCATGATCATGAGTCTAGTTTAATACATTGTGAATTTAAGATACTAGTAAGGAATATAATTAGCCAGGAAAGAAGAGGCATCCTATACATGGAACAATATGGACAGTTTTTGGATATGTTGTGTCTGAAATGGTGTTCAAGTGAGTAGAGATCCTGTTTTTAGAAGCATTGCAATGAAGGGGAAGAGAGAAATAAGATGCTGGTTTAAGGAGTTGATGGGTTCAAAGAAAGGGTTTTATTTATTTTAGTTTAAATTAGATTTTAAAAATGTCAGCACATTTGTAGATAATGGATGAATGAGAAAATATAAGGAAAAAAATCTTCAGGAAAATAAGAAGGGATGCATTCCTAGACATAAGTGAAGGGGATAGCCAGAAAAAAAATGAGGAGAATATAGAGACTTTTTAGACATGGAAAGAAGAGAGATGAGAAATCTCATAACAGATAATTTTAAGTTTTTGTTTTTTTTGTTTTCTTTTTTTGTTTTTTATAAAGGTGAATTTAGGGTTATGTGATATCTATTATTTTTTGAAGTAATTTTGTTTTGATACTACCCTGGCGCACAGGGTAAGCGCTCTGGAATATCCCTGGCCCAAGAGGGAGCAATTTTTTTATAAAAATAGATTGCCAACCCTATTAGAAGTAAAATGGACATGTAAGTGAGCTTGCCATATTTTTGAACTCCCTGTAATTCTTCTGTAACTCAAGGCAGAGACTGAATGCTAAAGTATCATTCCATGATAAAGTACTACATTCAATTTCTGAGTGAATCTTTGTATATAAAAATATAAATATTAGGACTTTTGATTTTGCATGAAAGACAGATGAAATAATAACAATAATGAATATAGATCAACATTAAGGAGGAAGAATGGTATATTGGAAAGGGTTCAAGATTTTCAATCAGAAGTCCTAGACTTAAACGATATCTCTTCCACTTCCTGCCAAGGTAGGCATAGACTAATCATTCATTTCTCTGGGACATAATTAACCTTACTTGTATGTAAAGAAGGGCACTGGTCAATGTGCCGAGTTCTTATAAACATGAGCAGTGTGTTCTGCTGATAATAATCTCCATACAGACTTAAAAACATTTTCAGTTATCATTTCCAGTTTGTAATGTAAATAAGCCTTGTGATTGGAGGTTGTACCAGAAGTGAGAATGCTTACAAAAGACATAAAAAGTTGATTCAGACATTACTTCTAAGTTGTTTATATTTGACAGAGCTCCTGGGTGGGAAGAGAGGACTTGGACCTCAGAAAATCAACATGTGAGTATGAAAAGGATATTTAATCTTTGGAATTTGATCTTTTTTTTTTTTTTTTTTTTTGCTTTTAGGTGATTAGTGTATTAGACTGAACTATCCCTTTGTGACTTTCAAATGTTAAGCAGAGTATGTTGCTAGAATTCTAGGATCTGGGATTTGTACCAAATTTTGTGGATAGCATAAACTAATGAAGATTGAGATTCCTGTGGACTGCTTCAATCAATTGGAGACATCCAAGAAGGAATGTCAGTGATTCATTCACTAGTTGTGCTGTATTCATAAATAAACTTGGTGGGGCAAATGTGCTGTAGAAAATATTTTCTCTAGGCACTGAAGCTGGAGTGATATTTAGCAAAGATACTAGAGTGATTTGCCATTTGCTGCTATATCTCATTTTACAGATGAAAAAATTGAGGCAAACAGGGTTAAGTGACTTGTCCAGGTTCATGTATCTAGTAAATGTCTGAGGTTCGATTTGAACTCCAAAAAGATGAATTCTCCTGATTCCAGGCCCAGAACTCTATATAATATGCCACCTAGCTGCCTTTCTTTATGTACATAACTAAATTAATTTATCAGCTTTAAACACACATTTTGTTTGACTTGGCAGCTTCTGAAATCAAGGACATTTTTTAGCAAAATACATGGCTTACAAGATGTGAGTTCCCTAGCAATGTCTATATTTGAAATCATGCAAAGGAATGGTTTGTTCTAAACAGAATGTTAGTGCAGAATCCCAGTTGCTGTCAAATTGGTTATTACTATACAGTCAGCACCTAATGTAATTCTTAAAGCCTGTTGCTGAGAAACTAAAGAGAGGGAAACAGCAACATATGGGGAAATCAATATTCTTTTTGCAACATGGCCAATCAGAAACACAATATTGAATTGGAGAGTGATAAAACATTTCATGAGCTTTTTATGTATGTGCCGTTTAAAGAAGAAAATAAAAAGCAAATGCTTTAAAGGAAGATTGAAATAGGAAGGAGGCAATTCTAATTTTAATCACAGTATTCTGATGACCTTTTATAGAAGAAACCTCACAGTGATATGCATAAAGTAGTAACAGTAATTTTTAAAGAATTTTCAAAAAGAAAGCAGGTTAATATGCTATATATATATATATATATATTCAATAGAGAAGATAATAAATGGAAGAGCAGATCTTTATCAGGACAAATTAATATATATTTGGATATCATTATTTATAATGAGAAATCATCTAATATTGTTCAAATTAAAAAGAAAAACTTAACAATTTGGATTAACTATGGCAAAAATGAGTCAAGATTAATTTTTAACGTCTGATTTAGAAAATGCTTATTGGGGCAGCTAGGTGGCACAGTGGATAGAGCACCAGTCCTGAAGTCAGGAGGATCTGAGTTCAACTCTGTCCTCAGATACTTAACACTTCCTAGCTGTGTGACCCTGGGTAAGCCACTTAACCCCAATTGCCTCAGTAAAAAAAAAAAAAATGCTTAGTGATTTAAGGTGATGGAATGAAATATGCCTCTTGGCCTTTTCCAGTGATGCACATACTCTGACCCCTGGCTAAATCTTATAAACATTAAATGCTTGCTATGCCCATTGTGAATTTTGTAGCAAACAAAATCTGGAGTTCTTGTCTTGATCACCAATTCTCTTTTAAAAGTGTTTGTCATTGGAACAGATGAAAACCAAGTCTTAAAGCTAACCTGTTCTTTAAAAGTCATTAACTCTGACTTTTTTTCTTGAATTTCCCAATCAGGATTTTGTCTAGCATGATTTCTAGGTTGTTGTTGAGGAGATTGCAGAGGAATTAAAGCTAAAGTTCTGCCTTTCATTCTACTATTTTACTCTGTCTTATAAGTTTCATTTGAAAGGTTGATTTTAAAGGTTTTGAAAGGCTATCAAAAAGTTTTACAAAAGCAGAAGCCCTAGACAACTGTGGTTCCTTAAAGAAAGCTAATTCTGTTATCATTATCCCTTTGATTTCAATTTCAACTTACATGTCCAGATATCCTACTAATCACTGCCTATCACCAGAAAATTCAGGAAAAAATTTCTATGATTTTTATTTCATTCACTTTAGGTAGCTCATTTCCACTTGATAATTGGCACTTTTTTTCTCTAGGAAGTTTGTGGCTGTGTTGCACATAAAGTGGTTAGAATAGTGAAAATGACAGACCTGTTGGTGCTAGAAAATTGGGACTATAAGAATAACATCATTAGTAGGTGCCCTTCATTGTTAATCAAAGATATATTCAGTTACTGTCCAACAAAAGGACATCTCAATATTTTCTAAACAGATTTTTTTTTGTTGCTTGTCAGGTGCCAATCTTATAGGGTTTTAATGTGTTCCCCTGAACTTTAATTAAAAGAAAAAAAATCTGTCCAATTTTGACATATTCTTAAAATTAATACAACAGCTTACAACAATAAACAATGCTTTATAGTTAATAAGGTATTTTAAAATATAACATATAATTAAGTTTTCACCACAATCCTATGAATTAGATAAGACAACTAAAAAAGTATTGCATTTGGATGTGGAATTAGTGAAGTGTCTGGGCTCAAAGAATAGTTACTAATGGGTGGCTATCAATCAGCTTGGATGCAGATCTATAGTGAGGTATTCTAGAGAACATGTCTATGGTCCATTTTTTTGTTGTTGACATTTTTATCAGTGACTTGAATGAAGCAACACATGACATACCTATTATGATTTTAGATGATATTCAGTTAGACTGCTGAGAAGCAAAATCGTTATGTAAAAACATTCTCATAGATTAAATGATAATAGAATGTACACAGCACTAAAGTTTGCAAAGCAATTTATGGGTGTTATATTATTTCTCCTTTATAATGACCCCATGAGGTTGGTTGCTATCATTGTACAGCTCTGGAAACCGAGGCTGAGTTTAAATTACTTGCTTAATGTTCATACAAGAAGGAAATATCTCTGTCAGGATTGGAATTCATTCTTCAAAATACCAAACCCAGTGCTCTACTCTTTTTGTTACCTAACTTCTTTAGTGAGGGATTAAATCTATTAATGTTAAATTTAGAAATAAATGCAAAGTTTTATACTAGGATTAAAAAACATTTTTTTCCTAAATATAAGATGGAGCTGGTATAGGCATAGAACCAATCAAATCACTTGGCACCTACTCCGTGATCATTAAATAAATATTTACTTTGGTGAAGGTATGCATTATGTGGGATATAGTGATACTACTAATTTCCGTGGAATGTGGAATAAAAAATAAAATCTGCCTTGGATTATAAAGCAATGGAAAGGAGAAAGTCTTTCTTTTTCAATTATAGGATACATAAATGAAAGGAAAGAATCTCATTGATAAAGCAACGAGGCTTTAATGTAATTTATATACATATTTTATATTTTATAGAATATATTTTATATTTTATTGAAATTTTTAGAATTTACATCTTATAAAATCATATTGAGTTAGAATAGTCTCAAAGGACTATCATTCAAGTGGGCCCTCAACAAAAGTCCTACAACATTACTGTTTCTGAAAAATTGCCATTCACCTCTTAAAGAGCTAAATGTTGGGGGTTGTTACTATTTCCTGAGATGGTCCATTCTCATTTTATAAAAGTTTGTTTACAAAGTTTTTCCTCGTGTGACTCCTTAACCTTCCTCTCTTTAACTTCTTGTTCCTATTTATGTTTTATTGAGTCAAGCAGAATGAAAATCTAATCATTGTTCATTTTAGGGTTCATTAACATACTCATATCCAGAGAAACCTAGCTTCCCCCAGATAATACTACATTCTTAGTTATTCTTTACAATTCTGGCTGTGTATTTTCTCCTCATTCTACAACTCTTCTTCCTTTCCTCATTCTTTTCTTGTCCTGCAAGAGAAGCTGAATTACTTCTTACTCTTCACTGCCCTTTCAGATTCCTTAACATCACTCATAACACAGCAACTTCTCCTTCTTTGAAGTTAATATCATTCAAATTTATTATTTAATCAAGATCCCAGTAGCTGTTATCTATAAGACCTCAAAACATAGTTTCATCTCTCTTTTCTCAAGGTTTTTTTTTTTTTAATATCTGGTTCTTGTTCTTTCTTTGCACTCAGATTCTGGTTTTGATATGTGGGAACTAATGCATGTTGATGTCCCCTCAAACATTTTTGACTCTTATTGCTTTGATCTCCTCAATTATATTCAGTTACACTTTTATAAGGAGGTTTACAACATATTCTTTAATTCAATTAAAGATACTATCTGGCTGACCTAATCATTTCTCATAAACATCAGTGATTAATATTATATTATGCATTTCCATGAGTCCATTTTTCAAAGGAGGTTCATTGCAAATCAGATAAGTTTTAGGAAGGAAGAAGGGAAGAAAACATGCATTTATTAAGCACCTATGATTAAGCTATCAGCTTAACAAATATAATCTCATTTGATCTTTACAACAATATTGGGAAGTGTGACTCATTCTTAATTTTCAAAGAGGACCAATGACATCATGAGGGTGATATCTTGATTTGAGTGTGAAGTGGGTTTAAGAGAGTCACAGATGTGCAAAGTTGTCAGTTTCATTCTCTTCTTTGTAGGCACATACTATTATTATTATTCCCATTTATAGTTGAGGAAAAAAGTCATTTGCCCAGGGTCACAAGAAGATAAACTGGATGTGATCAAAGAGGAGATGGAGAGTTTAAACACTGACATCTTGCGTGTTAGTGAACTTAAATGTATGGAAATGAGTGAATTTAATTCAGATGATCATTACATATGCTACTGTGGGCAAGGAATCCCTTAGAAGACATGGAGTATCCCCCAAAATCAATAAAAGGATGAGAAAAACAATACTGAGAAATAATCTTAAAGATGAAAAAATGGTATTTGTTTGAATGCAAGGCAAATCATTTAGCACTACAATCATGTAAATCTATGTTCCAATCACTGATGCCAAAAAGGCGAAAGTTGATCAATTCTATGAATGTCTACGTTATCTAGTTATAACACCTAAAAAGGGGTCACATTCATCATAGGAAAATGGGATAATAAAGTAGGAAATCAAAATATCAATGGAATAATAGAGAAGTTTGGTTTTGGAGTACAAAATGAATCAGGATAGACACTAATAAAGTTCTCCTAAGATAACTTGCTATTTATAACTAATACTTTTTCAAAAATCACAAAAGATGACTTTACACATGGACATTACCAGATAGTTAATACTGAAATTAGATTGATTATATACTTTGCAGCCAAAGGTAGAATGGTTCTATAGAATGAGTTAAAATACTAGGAGCTTACTGTGCTTCAGATCATGAGCATCTTATTGCAAAATTCAGACTTAAATTGAAGAACATAGGGGAAATTATTAGTCCATACAGGTATGACATAAATAATTTCTTTTTATGAATATAAAGAGGATGTAAAGAGTGGATTTAAGATATTAGATCTGGTATATAGAGTGTTTCATTGCTCTATGTTCAATTTAGATGAACTGAAGAATGATGAACTTCCAGAACAATATTGTGCAGAAAACAAAATAGCTGTTTGATGAGGTTTTACAAATTGCTTAAGAAAGAAGGAAAGTTAAAAACTGAATGAAGGTTTCCAGAGGAGTAGTGAGACATAACAAGGTTTTTTTTTTTTTTTTAAATGAGAATTTCAAAAACATAAAAGAAAATAATAGAATGGGAAAAGAAGAAATCTCTTTAAGAAATTAAACCTATTGGTAGGGGAAGGAGAGAGGGAATTTGGCACTCAAAATTTTAAAACTGAGTGTTAAAATTGTTTTTACATGTAATTGGAGAAAATAAAATAAAATACTAAAGAAATTTTAAAAAGGAAATTAGAGATATCAAAGAAATGTTTCATGCAGAACTAGGTATGATAAAAAACAAAAATGAAAGGGACTTAACAGAAATAGAAAAGATAAAGGAGAGCTGCCAAGAATATACAGAAATATAAAAGAAAACCTTAACATCACTCATAATTATGACATTTTGGTTATTAATCTAGAGTTAGACATCCTGGAGAATTTATTTTTTTAATTTCTATTTCTCATGGATTTCTGAAGTTTTCAGCATTCTATCGCTTGGAAACAGGAAAGATTTCTTTTTCTAGAATTATTCTACTTTGATAAAATATTGAGAATCAATTTAAACTTATTTTTATGTTACCACTTTTTGTGTCTTAGGATCTTGGTAACTTTAAGTGAAATAATGTATTTCCAAAAATCTATATTTGAAAGAAAGCCCTAAAACAATTGCATCTACTTAAATTTAGGATTTTCTCCTCTCTTTGTTATTACTTACAAGTAGTCAAATGATGTGTCTGTGTGCAAAATTCTAGGGATATGAAATGAAATAATCTTTGTCTTCAAGGATCTTATATTGCAGAAGTATTTTAGACACTCCAATTTAAATAAATAAAAGTCTATAAAAATGATATCAAGATAGTTAATGTTAATAACTAGGAGGGTCAAGACTTTTTCAGGTTATGGCACCTGAACACCTAAAATGTAAGCTAGGGATACCATGATATTTTGAGGGAGAGATTAGGAAGGAGGAAATTCTATACCCAGAAATCACATAGTGTAAATACCTAGTGGTTGGAGAACATTTGGAAATGAGAACTGCTAGTAGATCAGTGTGGATTGTCATTAAAAGGTTAAAAAAATATGTTGCATGTGGTTGGAGCTCAAATATTAGAAGGATGGATGAAATCATGATTTATTAAATTGAACATAGAGCAATGAAACAATCCCACTTGCTTCTAAAGAGAGAAAGAAATGGCTTTGCAAATTATGCAAATAGGAATATAAGGGAAAGAAAAAAGTTTTGATGAAAATGAGTTCATCCGTTGAAGATGATTATAATTCTGATGCTGATCTTCTTTTAATAATCACATTACTGTCCATTAAGAAAAAGCAATAGCTCATATCAGCAAAGCAATATCTTCTTTTAAGCCATTACACCATTACATTACTAACAATGCTTCTATCAGCAACTTTTCAAATACATCTGTAATAGCTTTTCTTTGTAATTGTCTTTCATCTTCAGTTTTGACCTTAAAACTAAACCTATTTTGAGTCTTTTAACTCATTATTACTATTTATTACATCTACTGAGTTAGTTTTTAAATTTCCTTTTGAATCACAATATTTAAGTTTCAAGGTGGTATAATAACTTTTTCTTTAAGTAGGCATTTATTAAGTCGAAAATGAAAAGAGGAAAGAATGGATCATACATGTTTTTAACCATAATCTGAGTCCTACAAAGTTGTTTAATGTAATGAGGCATCTTAAAAAGTGCACCAAATAAATTTATCCACATATGTGGAAAGTTTAAGCATAATTATTTTCAAAAACATGCAGTCTCTGCACACTTAAAAATAAAACGATTGAAAAATAAACTTCAGTGTTGTTATCTTGCTTAAAATCAAGAATTCTTTTTTGTTAATCATCTTAATCATTTTGTTCTGTGTACTATTAAATATAAGAGCACTAAGTAGATAACTACTTTTCTGGTGTGATAATGAAATTTCTATTTACTTGTTAATCCTATAAAATATTTATATAAAATTTAAAAAATGTTATTAAATGGGGCTGGTTTTCATGATCAAAATATTGCTTTTCTTTCATTTAAAATGAATGTATTGATTTTTACCAATCTACAGGCTTTTCTTGGTTATATTCTGTCATTGTATAGGGGAATGACACTCAATACAATAATGGAAGGCATTTTTTTGCCCATAATAAATTTTTTTGGCTCTATGCTGCAAAGTAAAAAATAGGATAAAAATATTTTTTACACTATCATTAAAGTTATAAAGGCATCTATGTAAGTAAGATTTAAAAAAAAATTCCTGTAATGTTTTTGTATAATAATATTAATGTTGCCCATAATAAGCTACTGTGGTGACAGGGAATACCAAAACATTGAGAAAATAGCTATATGTATAGCTTCAAAGAAAAATATAATTGGACACAAAATAAACAAGAATTTTTGGAAGAGTTGGGGAAAGAGTTATGCCTAGCAGAAAAAAAAAATGAAATGAAATGAAAGAAGAAAGAAAATTATTAGAAGAGAAGTAACGTTTGGTAAAAATAGGCAGAAAACTTTGAGGTTTTTTTTTTTTTTTTTTAATGAGAATTCTTTACACAAATATGGCAGATTAGAGGCAGCAATCTACTAAACTCATCAAATATTTCCCTTCAATTTGTTTTAAAATAATGTGTCATGTTGTATTTTGAAGCAGCAGGGCCATCATAAGATCTCTGTAACATATACATTTTTTTTTTTTCATTTTTCCAAATTATCCCCTCCCTCCCTCCACTCCCTCCCCCCGATGACAGGTAATCCCATACATTTTACATGTGTTACAATATAACCTAGATACAATATATGTGTGTAAATACCATTTTCTTGTTGCACATTAATTATTAGCTTCCGAAGATATAAGTAACCTGGGTAGATAGACAGTAGTGATAACAATTTACATTCACTTCCCAGTGTTCCTTCTCTGGGTGTAGTTATTTCTGTCCATCATTGATCAACTGGAAGTGAGTTGGATCTTCTTTATGTTGAAGATTTCCACATCCATCAGAATACATCCTCATACAGTATTGTTGTTGAAGTGTATAGTGATCTTCTGGTTCTGCTCATTTCACTCAGCATCCCCGTTGATGTAAGTCTTTCCAAGACTCTCTGTATTCCTCCTGCTGGTCATTTCTTACAGAGCAATAATATTCCTTAACCTTCATATACCATAATTTACCCAACCATTCTCCAATTGATGGACATCCATTCATCTTCCAGTTTCTAGCTACAACAAAAAGAGCTACCACAAACATTTTAGCACATACAGGTCCCTTTCCCCTCTTTAGTATTTCTTTGGGATATAATCCTAATAACAGCAATGCTGGGTCAAAGGGTATGCAAAGTTTGATAACTTTTTGGGCATGGTTCCAAATTGCTCTCCAGAATGGCTGGATTCTTTCACAACTCCACTAACAATGTATCAGTGTCCCAGTTTTCCCACATCCCTCCAACAGTCATCATTATTTGTTCCTGTCATCTTAGCCAATCTGACAGGTGTGTAGTGGTATCTCAGAGTTGTCTTAATTTGCATTTCTCTGATCAGTAGTGATTTGAAACACTCTTTCATATGAGTGGAAATAGTTTCAATTTCATCATCTGAGAATTGTCTGTTCATATCCTTTGACCATTTATCAATTGGAGAATGGTTCAGTTTCCTATAAATCAGGGTCAGTTCTCTATATATTTTGGAAACGAGACCTTTGTCAGAACCTTTACTTTTAAAAATATTTTCCCAATTTGTTACTTCCCTTCTAATCTTGTTTGCATTAGTATTGTTTGTACAGAAACTTTTTAGTTTGATGTAATCAAAATCTTCTATTTTGTGATCAATAATGATCTCTAGTTCTCCTCTGGTCATAAATTCCTTCCTCCTCCACAGGTCTGAGAGGTAGACTATTCTCTGTTCCTCTAATCTATTTATTATCTCCCTCTTTATGCCTAAATCATGGACCCATTTTGATCTTATCTTGGTATATGGTGTTAAGTGTGGATCCATATCTAATTTCTGCCATACTAATTTCCAGTTTTCCCAACAGTTTTTTCCGAATAATGAATTTTTGTCCCTAATGTTGGTATCTTTGGGTTTGTCAAAGATTAGATTGCTATAGATGTACCCTTTTTTGTCCTTTGTATCTAATCTGTTCCACTGATCTACCGTTCTATTTCTTAGCCAGTACCAAATGGTTTTGGTGACTGCTGCTATATAATATAGGTTTAGATCAGGTACATTTGGACCACCTTCCTCTGAGTTTTTTTTTTTCATTAGTTCCCTTGCAATTTTCGACCTTTTATTCTTCCATATGAATACTGTTGTTATTTTTTTCTAGGTCATTGAAATAGTTTCTTGGGAGTCTGATTGGTATAGCACTAAATAAATAAATTAGTTTGGGGAGTATTGTCATCTTTATTATATTCGCTCGGCCTATCCAAGAGCACTGAATGTCTTTCCAATTATTTAAATCTGACTTTATTTTTTTTGGCAAGTGTTTTGTAATTTTTCTCATATAATTCCTGACTATTCTTTGGTAGATGGATTCCCAAATACTTTATACTCTCAACATTTGTTTGGAATGGAATTTCTCTTTGTATCTCTTGCTGTTGCATTTTGTTGGTGATATATAAGAATTCTGAGGATTTATGTGAATTTATTTTGTATCCTGCTACTTTGCTAAAATTCTGAATTATTTCTAATAGCTTTTTAGCAGAGTCTTTGGGGTTCTCTTCTCATGTCATCTGCAAAGAGTGATAGTTTGATTTCCTCATTTCCTACTCTAATTCCTTGAATCTCTTTCTCGGCTCTTATTGCCGAGGCTAGCGTTTCTAGTACTATATTGAATAGTAATGGTGATAGTGGGCAACCTTGTTTCACTCCTGATCTTACTGGGAAAGGTTGCAGTTTATTTCTATTGCATATTATACTTACTGATGGTTTTAAATATATGCTTCTGATTATTCTAAGGAATAATCCATTTATTCCTATACTCTCAAGAGTTTTTAGTAGGAATGGATGTTGGATTTTGTCAAATGCTTTTTCTGCATTTATTGAGATGATTATATGGTTTTTATTAATTTGATTATTAATATGGTCAATTATACTAATAGTTTTCCTAATATTAAACCAGCCCTGCATTCCTGGTATGAATCCTACTTGATCATAGTGTATTATCCTGGGGATGATTTTCTGAAGTCTTTTTGCTAATATCTTATTTAAGATTTTAGCATCAATATTCATTAAGGAAATTGGTCTATAATTTTCTTTCTCAGTTTTCGATCGACCTGGTTTAGGTATCAATACCATGTCTGTGTCATAAAGGGAGTTTGGTAGGACTCCTTCATTCCCTATTTTTTCAAATAGTTTATATAGCATTGGGGCTAATTGTTCTTTAAATGTTTGGTAGAATTCACATGTAAATCCATCTGGTCCTGGGGATTTTTTCCTGGGGAGTTGGTTAATAGCTTGTTCTATTTCTTTTTCTGAAATGGGACTATTTAAGCAATTTATGTCCTCCTCTGTTAATCTAGGGAGCCTATATTTTTGGAGGAAGTCATCCATTTCACTTAAGTTATCAAATTTATTGGCATAAAGTTGGGCAAAATAACTCATTATTTCTCTAATTTCCTCTTCATTGGTGGAAAGATCCCCCTTTTCATTTGTAAGACTAACAATTTGATTTTCCTCTTTCTTTTTTCTGATCAGATTTACCAAAGGTTTATCTATTTTATTGGCTTTTTCATAAAACCAACTCTTGGTTTTAATTATTAATTCAATAGTTTTTTTACTTTCAATATTATTGATTTCTCCTTTTAATTTTTGTATTTCAAGTTTAATTTTTGGTTGGGGGTTTTAAATTTGGTCTTTTTCTAGCCTTTTAAGTTGCAAGCCCAATTCGATAATCTTCTCTTTCTCTATTTTCTTTAAATAAGCCTCTAAAGATATAAAATTTCCCCTTGTTACTGCTTTAGCTGCATCCCACAGATTTTGGTATGATGTCTCATCATTGTCATTATCTTGGGTGAAATTATTAATTGTTTCTATAATTTGCTGTTCACCCAGTCATTCTTTAAGATGAGATTATTCAGTTTCCAATTACTTTTTGGTCTATTTACCCCTAACTTTTTACTGAATGTAGCTTTTATTGCATTGTGGTCTGAGAAGAAGGCATTTATTATTTCTGCCTTCCTACATTTAATTTTGAGATCTTTATGTCCTAATATATGGTCAATTTTTGTATAGGATCTATGAACTGCTGAGAAGAAAGTATATTCCTTTCTATTGCCATTCAGTTTTCTCCAAAGGTCTATCATACCTCGTTTTTCTAATGTTCTATTTACTTTTTAAATTTCTTTCTTATTTGTTTTGTGGTTTGATTTGTCTAAATCTGAGAGTGCAAGGTGGAGATCTCCCACAATTATAGTTTTACTGTCTATTTCTTCTTGCAACTCTCTTAACTTTTCCTTTAGAAAGTTAGATGCTATACCACTTGGTGCATATATGTTTAGTATCGATATGGCTTCATTATTTATGCTACCTTTCAGCAGGATATAGTTTCCTTCCTTATCTCTTTTAACTAGATCAAATTCTGCTTTTGCTTGATCTGAGATAAGGATAGCTACCCCTGCTTTTTTGGCTTTACCTAAAGCATAATAGATTCTGCTCCAACCTTTTACCTTTACTCTATATGTATCTCCCTGCTTTAAGTGTGTTTCCTGTAAACAACATATTGTAGGGTTCTGATTTTTGATCCAGTCTGCTATCCATCTCCATTTGATGGTAGCGTTCATCCCATTCACATTTACAGTTAAAATTACTAATTCTGTATTTCCTGCCATCATATTATCCCCAGATTATGATTTTTCCCTTGACCCCCCCTGAACCCCTTCCCCAATATTTAAATTATAGACCCCCCTTGTGACGCACAGCCCTCCCTTTTTTTTTTAGTATCCCTCCCCCCTCCCTCCACGTCCCTTCCCTTATTCTCCTTTTCCTGTTCCCTTTACCCCTCCCCCCTTTTAATGAGGTGATAGAGAATTCTCTGAAAAACAAATATGACAATTATTTACTCTTTGAGCCTCTTCTGATGAGAGTAAGATTTACACAATGTTTCTCCCCCTCTCTAAATTCCCTCAGATATGGTGTATTTTCTATGCCTCTTCCTGGGATGTAGTTTCCCTCTTTTTATCACTCCCTCTACTTTTTCTAATACTACCCCATTCCCTTTACTACACCCCCTCCTTTTTTTTCTTTTATATCAGTAAAATCAAATTATCCATGCGTACTTTCTATATACCCACAACAGAGATATAGTTCTCAAGGGTTCTGTGTACCTTTTTCTGTTTCTCTTCAGTCTTGTGGATGTAAATCAAATTTTTTGTTTAAGTCTGTTTTTTTTCTTAGAAACATATGGAATTCCTCTATTTCATTGAATGACCATCTTCTTCCATGGAAAAAGATGCTAAACTTAGCTGGGTAGTTTATTCTTGGTTGCAATCCTTGATCTTTTGCCTTTCAGAATATCAGGTTCCAGTCCCTTCTATCTTTTAATGTGGAGGCAGCCAGATCTTGGGTGACCCTTATTGTGGCACCTTGGTATTTAAATTGTTTTTTTTCTAGCTGCTTGCAGAATTTTCTCCTTTGTGTGGTAATTCTGCAGCTTAGCCATAATATTCTGTGGTGTTCTTTTTTTAGGGTCTATTTCAGAAGGAGTTCAATGAATTCTTTCAACATCTACTTTCCCTTCTGTTTCTATTATCTCTTTGATAATTTCCTGTAAAATAGAATCTAGGCTCTTTTTTTGGTCATAGTTTTTGGGAAGTCCAATGATCCGCAGATTATCTCTCCTAGATCTATTTTCCAGGTCTACAGATTTTCCCAGTAAGTATTTGACGTTATTCTCCAGCTTTTCATTTTTTTTTTTTTTTTTTTTTTTTGTTTTGTTTGACTGATTCTTGGGTTCTCAATGAATCATTCATTTCTATTTGTTCTATCCTGAATTTTAAGGAGTTATTTTCCTCATTCACAGTTTTTAGTTCTTTTTGTAAATGCCCAATTTCATTTTTAAATGAGTTATTTTGCTCTATAGAATTTTTTTCCATTTCCCTAATTTTTTTTTTTTTGAGAATTATTTTCTTTTTCCAATTCAGAAATCCTATTTTCTTGAGACTTTTTTATCTTCTCCAATTCAGAAATCCTACTTTCCTGTGATTTTTTTTACCTTTTCTAATTCACTAATTTTGTTTCCCCGCATCTTCTGTGAATTCTTTATTTTTTCCAACTCCAATTTCATAGCTTCTCTTTCCTTTCCCCATTTTTCTTCAAACTCTCTTAACTTTTTAATAGTCTCTTCAAGGAGAGAGTTATGTGATGGGGGGCAGGAATCGTTCCCCTTTAGGTTGCTATCTGCTGACTCTCTGCTGTTAACTTCCTTGGGGTTGGATACTCTTTTCTCTGTGTAGAAAGAATCTATAGTTTTTCTTGGCTTTTTACTCATACTTAAAAAATCTTTTGGGGTCGGTCTGTCCCTGGGGTAGGAAATTATTTATTTATTTCTTTACCAGATTCCTCCCAGACAGGATGGATGCAGCGGCCCCTGGGCCTGAGCTAAGAGAGAGCTCTGGGAGAGAGTTCCCCACCCCCTCCCTGGAAGTGCCTCACAGATGATCAGCACTGCTGTGCTTAGAGGGAGCTGTGTTCTAGCGGCTTCCCTGAGGTTTGAGACAGAACAGTAAAGGCGACTCAAAGCCCAGCCTATGTGTCCCAGTGGGGTGTGGATGTCAGCAGCAGGTGACGTGAAAAGCCCCTGTGCTCAAATTGGAAGTGTCTGCCAGAAACCACGGTCCCTAGTTCAAAGGTTCCGCTTCTCTGGGATTTCCAGGGCTGAGTTCCACAGCCTCCAGCTGAGGCAGGCACTATGTGTTGCCTTGGGCCGTATCCGCCCCCTTCTCAATCTCTTAGCTACTCACAGGTGAGAGCTAGGACCGCCTATGTTGGCCGCACCCACAGTGCTGAGATCTGCTGAGTCACCTCCAGGAATTGGGAAGATCCAGTCTCTGGCTTTAAAATTTTTTTTTTTTTTTAAAGTGGCTTAGATTTCTCTTCTGAACTGCTGTTTTATAAGCAGAGAAGAGCTAACAGCCTATGCCAGATTCTTCTATCTCAGTGGCTTCTCTGATCCCAGAGCCCTCCCCAGCACAATGATCGGCGCAGTGTGCTAGCACCCAACCGTCTGTGCTGGCCTCTCTTCTTCCTCCCCTGGGAACTGACCTTTCCTGTTGAAACTCCAGATTCTCTTCAGCTGGTAAGTCATGCTTCCAGTCCTTGTGGATTCTATCAGTCCATCGCTATTTCTGAGGCTGATTATATGTAGTTGGTTGTGAGGGAAGAAAGGAGCTTACACAGTCATGTGTATCTTCTCCACCATCTTGGCTCTGCCCCCTATTCTTTTTTCCACATATACATTTTTCCAGCCTAAAATACTAAGAGGTCAGCAGGAGAGATCTGTGACACCAGAATGAAAACTGATTGGAAACCCATAGAACAGTGTTCAGCCATGGGCCTTTGAGATAGTAGAAAGGAAATGTGAAAGTTCTCAGCCTAAATGATAAGGCAGTTGAGTAACTGGTCAAAAAGAAATTACAAAAGACTGTTTTTAGGCTTGAGGTGCTGCACCTACTATTCATTGGAAACTCCATGGCTCAGTGATTTTGGGACACAATTCCAAGGTGCAGAGGAGCAGTTGTGGTCAGTGACAGTGCAGAGGCCCTGGTCACATGGCCAAAGGTGAATGGAATACTTGTGATTATGAATATTGAAGAGCAGGAAACAAAATCATAGTTTCAGAACTGAGAGGAACATTAGCTCTTGTGACTTCAGAGAATCAGAGGTCCACGTTTTGGGAAAAGAACCAGAGCTAAGATCAAGAGAGTAGTAAACACAGAATTGGACAAATGGAAAAGAAAGCACCAAAAGCATCTGAAGAAAAGAAAAAGGAAAAGAAGTTATGTGTTTAAAAATATTTATAGCATCTATTTTTTGTAGGGACAATGAAGTGAAAATGCAGAGAATAACAATTGGAGAAGGGCTTAACAAATTGTGGTATTTGATTATGATGAAATACTATTGAGTAGGTGATTTCTTGTTATAATTCTTACTCCTTAGCCCTCTGGAATATCCTTCCCTAAGCCCTCTAAATTGTCGGTGTAGAAGCTGCAAAATATTGTGTTATCATAGCTGTACCTCCATGAAACTTGAATTGTTTCTTTCTGGCTGCTTGCCACATTTTCTCCTTGATCTGGGAGCTCTGGAATTTGGCTATATTATTCCTGAGAGTTTTCATTTTGGCATCTCTTTCAGCAGATGGTTGATGGTTTCTTTCAATTTCTATATTACCCTCTGATATTAAATAATTAGGAAATTTTATTTGATAATTTCTTAAATTTGATGGTTAGACTCTTTTTTTTTTTGACCAAAGCTTTCAGAGAGTGCAATGATTCTTAAATTATTTGTTTTTCTGATAAGAAATTTAACTTTTTCTTCTATTTTTTCTTCTGATTTTGTTGATTGTTTCTTGATGTCTCACAAAGTCATTAGTTTCCACCTTCACATATCTAATTTTTAAGGTAACATGATCTAAAGAGTGATGTAATTATTGCTCTCCTAATCTTTGCTCTGGTCTATGAGTTGGCTACAAACATTCTTTTCCACCCTGGAACTGTTTCACAGTCCCCAATTCCCTGCAGCTACAAATTCTGGTTCACTAGTGCATGTTAGGACTGCAACACAGGACTATGTCTCAGATCTGTGACTGGGCAGTGCAATAGAGTTCTGGATCCAGTGTCCATAAAGGAATCTTAATAATCTTCTGATCAGTTATTTGACTCACTTGGATTTCCTTTGGACTGAGAGTTCCAGAAACCACTGTTGTGGCAGCTGATTCAGTTGCACCTTTTACTTCCCACCCCCAGACCTGCTACTGGTTTGCTTGGGTGTGGTCTTCACTGATCTGTGCTTCACTCTCATCCTTTAAGTTGTGTTGGGCTGGAAAATTTTTACCCTACATTTGTGGATTTTGCCACTCCAAAATTCATTTTTAGGTATAATTTAAAGTTGTTTGAAAGGGAATTTTGCAGAGAAAGAGAATTTATAAATTCTGAGTAAAATATGAAATATGATATTCTTACATTCCTTATTTTTCTTACTTTTTTGTGGCTTGACTAATATGGAAATGTAAGATTTCACATCTATAATTATGTCAATATTGCTTGTTTTCTTAGTGGGTAGGCCTTGACTGAAAAAGGTAGAGAATTTAAAATTCAAATTTAAAAAGAAGAATTATAAAAGTAAATACTAATTTTTTAAAAATTAAAAATTCCAGTACTGGTAAGGATTTGGATAATGTTTATGAAATTTTTATAAATTTATTCTTAGTGATCCAATATATTTTATTTATTCATTAAAAGAAGAGAGAGGAGCAGCGGCATGTTTTTTTTTGTTTGTTTTTTTTTTTTTTTCCACAAATGAAATGCAATATTTTTTTTTTCAGAAAAAATAATACATTGCCAAGTTACATTTTTTGGAAAAAATATTTTTTTTTCATGAAGTATTCACTGTAGGATATGATGTGGAAAATGCACCTTTACCTTAGAATTCTTCAATAAGATACTTATTAATAATTTCTACCTAGTTTGGGTAGTTTGTATCAATTTCATTATTATTAATAGTTTTAGTTTGAATGGGTAATCTGTTTTATAGAATCTATGTAATTAAGTGCTATGCCAAAAACCTGCCAAAAATGATTTTATAGAGCTAGAAAAAATGAAACAAAATTCATCTAGAAGAACAAAAGATCAAGAATATAAAAGGAATTAATGGGAAAAACCTCCAAAAGATAGTGGGTTAGCAGTGCCAAACCTAAAACTATATTATAAAGCACCAGTCATCAGAACCATTTGGTACTGTCTATGAACATGAGTGGTGGATCAATGGAATAGATTAGATACATACAGAACATTAATTAAGACCAATAATAATCACGCATTTGATAAAACCCCAAATCCCAGCTTCCAGACTAAGAACTCACTATTTGACAAAAAAGTACTGGGAAAATTGGAAAAGAATATGTGAGAAACTCAACATAGCCCTACATCTCACATCATAAAAATATAAAGTCAAAATGGCTACATGATTTGGGCATAAAGGATGATACCATAAACAATTTAGGAGAGCAATAGATAATTTACCTATCAGATCTTTGGAGAAGGGAGGAATTTATGACCAAAGAAATACTAGAGAACATTATGAAAAGCAAAATGGACAACTTGAATTACATTAAATTAAAAAGTTTTTGCACAAACAAAACCAACAAAAACAAGATTAAAAGGGCAGTAAAAGCTGAGTAAAATATAGGCAGTGTTTCTGATATAGGTCCCATTTCTAAAATATAAAGAACCCTATCAAATTTATAAGAATACAAGTCATTCCCCAACTGATAAATGCTCAAAGGTTAGGAGCAGACAATTTTCAGTTGATGAAATTAAAGTCACCGATAATTATATGAATAAATGTTCTAAATCATTATTGATTAGAGAAATGCAAATTATTTATTATTATTATTTATTATTGCTTTTTATATACAAAACATATGCATGGGTAATTTTTCAACATTTTCAACTTCGCAAAACCTTCTGTTCCAACTTTTCCCCTCCTTCCCCCCACTCCCTCCCCTAGATGACAGGTAGTCCCATACATGTTAAATGTGTTAGAGTATATGTTAAATAATATATATATATATATACACAATTATCTACAATTATCTTGTTGCACAGGAAAAATCAGATTTAGAAAGAAGGTAAAAATAATCTGAGAAGAAAAAAAAATACAAGCAAATATTAACAGAAAGAGTGGAAATGTTATGTTGTGGGCCATACTCATATCGCAGTGTTCTTTTTCTGGGTGTAGCTGGTTCTGTTCATTACAGATCATTTGGAATTGATTTGGATCCTCTCATTATTGAAGAAAGCCAAGTCCATCAGAACTGATCATCATGTAGTATTGTTGTTGAAGTGTATAATGATATTCTGGCTCTGCTCATTTCACTTAGCATCAATTCATATATGTCTCTCCAAGACTCTCTGTATTCATCTTGCTGGTCATTTCTTATAGAACAATAATATTCCATAACATTCATATACCACAATTTATTCAGCCATTCTCCAATTGGTGGTCATACTTTTGATTTCCAGTTTGTAGTCACTACAAAAAGAGCTGCCACAAACATTTTGGCACATACAGGTCCCTTTCCCTTCTTTAGTATTTCTTTGGGATATAAGCCCAGTAGTAACACTGTTGGATCAAAGGGTATGCACAATTTGATAACTTTTTGAGTATAGTTCCAATTTGCTCTCCAGAATGACTGGATCTGTTCACAATTCTACCAACAGTGTATCAGTGTCCCAGTTTTCTCTCCAACATTAATCATTATCTTTTCCTGTCATCTTAGCCAATCTGACAGGTGTGTAATGGTATCTCAGAGTTGTTTTAATTTCCATTTCTCTGATCAACAATGATTTGGTACACCTTTTCATATGACTAGAAATAGTTTTAATTTCTTCATTTGAAAATTGTTCATATCCTTTGATCATTTATCAATTGAAGAATGGTTTGATTTCTTATAAATTAGAGTCAATTCTCCATATATTTTGGAGATGAGGCCTTTATTAGAACCTTTAGTTGTAAAAATGTAAGAAATGAAAATTAAAACAACTCTGAGATTGTTTTACAATCTTATGCCTCTCAGATTGGCTAAAATGACAGGAAAAGATAATGATTAATGTTGGAGGGAATGTGAGAAAATTGGGACACTAATGCATTTTTGGTGGAATTGTGAAACAATCCAATCATTATGGAGGGCAATTTGGACCTGTGTCCAAAGGCCTATAAAACTATGCATACTCTTTGATCTAGCAGTGCCATTATATTGTCTGTAGCCCAAAGAAATCTTAAATGAGTAAAAAGGACCCACATGTACAAAACTGTTTGTAGCAACTTTTTTTTGTGGTAGCAAAAAACTAAAAGATTTACATTTATCCAGTCAATGGTGATTTAGTGTAGAGGGCTGGAACTCTGAAAAGGTGTATTTAAATCTAGGTCAGCACGGTGCTTATAGTCAAGCTCCTAGTCAATGTGAGATAATGATTCTCTATGGTGATGTAATGGTTGTGTGTGCTCAGTGTGTTATAGTAATGTAATCATACTGAGGTAATTAAGGGAGTCTCAGGCATAGAAGGCTCTTACATCCAAGCTCTCAGCCACAGATACAGAGAAGACTTTAGGCTCCAGACTCCATCTTTGACCAGCCACATGGTAGTTTTCCTGCCTTCTTCACTTTATCACCTAAAGACCAAGGACTTGGGCTGATTCTGAAGTCCTCCAGAGAGCTAGCCCAGGCAATTTAGAACTTTTTTTATTCATGTGCCTATTGCTGGCTTTTATTTCTTCTTCTGAAAACTGCCAGTTTATATCCTTTAACTATTTATCACTTGGTAAATGAATTTTTAAATATAAATTTCACTTCCCTATAAATTTTAAGAAAAGAAACTTTGATCAGAGAGACTTGCTGTAAATTCCTCCTATATCCTGATTTCCTTCTAAGTTTGGCTGCATTAGTTTTGTTTGTGTACAATATTAACAAAATTAGCCATGTTTGTTTTACTGACCACTTATAAATGATCAATTAATCCCTCCTGCTTCCAATTTTTTAGACCAGTATTTATTTGTGTGAAAAGTTTTTAATTGTATTTGTCTTGACAGATACACTCCCAAGTATTTTATATTATTTGAAGATATTTTAAAGGAATTTATCTTTCTATTTTTTCCTGCTGAACTTTGTTTATAATATATAACATGTTGATTTATTTTATAATGTGAAATTTTGCTAAAGATAATGAAGACCAAAGAGCAGTGTAAACTTTTATTAGTTCATTTATTCATTCAACTAGTAGGATTTTAGAGCCTGAAATATGCCATGAATTATACTACATGCTAGGTATTCAAAGAGAAAACTGAAAAATTTGCTACATTCAAGAAATATATTTGTTTGGCAGAAAAAAATTTATACATAGATAGAAAAAGTAAATGTTAAATGTATGCAAAGTTGATTCAAAGTAATTTTCTTGGGTGAGACACCAACAATTATGAGATGGGGATGAGGAAAGAGTGCATTTTTGATAGAAAAGTATAGTTTGTGTAAGGTCATAGAGGCTGGAGATAAAATGTTGAGTATATTGAATAATAAACTTGGCCAGATGTCATTGGAATGCAGTATTGTATAAAGTTTAATAAACCTAAAAAGGAAAACTAGAGTCAGATTGTGAAAGATTTTCAGTGCCAAAAAGAGTGATTTATATTTTTACTATTCTGAAGGGGAAAAAATGAGTCATAGGTACCTGTAATGACCTGGAAAAGTGGGGACTTTGATTAGATATTAAAACAAGAACAGAAAATTCATTTAAGAAGGGTGAGTCTGGAAGGATAGTAAGTTGTCACAGAAATTTTAAAGGTTTTAATTTGAAGTTGTATTTAAGTGTCTGACCATTCCTTTGTACAGTTGAACAATTAAGATACAGAATTAGGTTGATGGAATAGGAAATAAGGGATTACCAATTTATTAACTGAAGTTCTTCCCTTCCTCCTCCCTTCCCTCAGGTATAAGCAAAGTCCTTGAGAAAGGAAACATTACCTGGTGGGTAGTAAATAACTGCTATAAGTATCTAAAAGTTATTGTCTTACAGGTGTAGGGGAAGGACTTGGAGGCAGCAGTGAGGAACAAAGCATACCCACGCTTCATCTTTGTGAAGTGTTTATATTGGATGATTTTTGGTGGAAAAGAAAATATCTAGTATTAGAGAGGATATTCAAGTATGCATTGTCTGCTGGAAGAAGCCAGGTTTCAATGTGTGGAAGTTTTGTGAAAGGGAGAGGCCTTATATGAAGAAAAATTTGTTAACAGAATGAGCGTTCTACAAGGCACAATGGAAAGGCTAAAGACACTGAAGGGCTATGGGTCTGTATGCATTTGCTTGAGGGAGCTAGAAAGTGATTAAGCCTAGAAAAGAAATTTTACCTTGGACAGCCATAACGTAGAACAGGGGGGATTTGGCATAACGACAGTAAGGAGGTGGGAGAAGGTTGATAATTATAAGATATTTGGTTTCAGATCCTTTTATTAGAAATGATAACTGAGCCCCTAAAATCTGAGTTCAGATTTTAATTTCTTGAGTAAAAGTTGGAGGAGAGAGGGAAAATAGAGGGTAGATGTCAAGTAGGGTAAAGAGATGCAGGGCAGTGGTAATGCAAGACCTAATGATTTAGGTCCAAAGTAGAAATGAAGATAGAAATGGAAAAAAAAATGTAATGGAAGTTTTCCAAACAATACAAACTTCGGATACTCAATGCTGATTTTTTTCTTTGTTTAAATGGAAAAAAAAAAAAAAAGCTGGATTTTATTTGATGGAGAGGAAAATGAAGCTTAATCAAAGAACCCTGATGCTCTGAGCAAAGTTTTACTGAGCATAATTAAGAATGTACGAGGGTCTAGAGAAAACAAGTCAAAACACACATTTTATTGCTTCAAACCTATATCATAAGCAATGACATTTTGCTAACAGGGAAGATTTGCCTTCATGATGATAATTATGATAGTCATGATATAATTGATATGTAAATGCCATAACCTTTCTTCCTATATGCAGTTATGAAGAGATTCAAAATGTCTTAGGAATACTCTGTTGAATGTTTTTTCTTCTTTAAAAAAAATGGCCTTGCAGATGTTCATTTTTCCACATTTTAGATTAGCTCCAAAATACCAGCTTCATAAAGTCATTAAGTATGCCTCATGTAGCATGTTGAATTCTTGCTGAGGAGT
The DNA here is from genome assembly GCF_048593235.1 of Sminthopsis crassicaudata. Classification (NCBI taxonomy): domain Eukaryota; kingdom Metazoa; phylum Chordata; class Mammalia; order Dasyuromorphia; family Dasyuridae; genus Sminthopsis; species Sminthopsis crassicaudata. The sequence continues at coordinate 200,568,485 of NC_133617.1, forward strand.
GGGACCCTGAAAGCCCTGATTTCTGAAGACTTTATTTAGACAAAAGAACATTAGACATTGTTAAGCTGCAGGCATTTGGACTGAAGGGAAGGTCAAAGACCAAATAAAGAATCCAAAACTAAACAAACATTTCTCTGAAACCAAAATAGGAAACATTCTTTTTTCTTCTCCCATATGTACCCTAGACTCCCACTCCAAGCGGAACCAATATTCTCCAAAAGAACATTTGTCTATTTTAAATAATTGATCTTTATACTTTATATTTCAATATTGAAATGATTTATGACTTTATAAGTGTCTTACTTTACTAAAATTTCTCTACCTCTTTGTTGATGATCATAGAATACTTACTTTAAAGCTAGAAAGTATTGAAAAGACTTTAAGACCAATTCCTTTATGAATTTCCGGAAGGATATAAAGTTTGCCTAAGATTGCACAGGTAATTAGTACTAGGTATTTTAAATTCCAAATCCACTGCTCTTTTTGGGGTGAGAGTTGCCATGGCCAGTTTGACACTGAGTAGCCTGAATATAGAAAGAAATACTTAATTTATAGAAACATGTAAAATTTTTCTAGCATTCCAAAATCTGTCATAGTTTTGAGATCAACTGTGATGGTTTTCAAGAATCCTGAATCATCTGCATAATATAGTGATGCACTGGATAATTTTTGTGAATGTAAATTGACATATAGAATTTAGAATATAATCTATCAAATTTTAAAAAATAAATGGTAATATTTATGTTTGTGGTATTTTGTGGTTATGCTTTGTGGTACTTATGTAATTTAAACATCTCTTTTTAAAATATGGCTTTCCAAGACCTTCCTTGGAACTCAGTGAACTGGATGACTAGAATTTGTATCACTGATGTGGCTTCCTATTTTCCTAAGGATAAAAAGCCAAGAGGAACAGCTAAAAATGCTCAGATTTGTTGTAATTCCTAGTGATGTGGGAGTCACATGCATCACTATTTGGGAACTTTTGCTATGACATGTGGAGGCAGGAAGAGTTGCATTTACCAGAATAAACATTATAGTCTTATTACATTATTTTTTAAATCATTGGTAAATTATTTTTATTCAATGTTATCTAGCCCATGAGAGTTTATATTCTAATCCTGAACTTGAATCATTGGAATTGGCCTGATTTGGGTCTGACCCAGAACACAGCTTCCATATTACTTAATTTATAATGTTTATTAATGTATCAGTTTAGGTATTCTGAGAGATTTAGTAGAAAAATGAAAATATTACAATAATGAAATACTGCTAGCATTCAAAATAGCCTGTTCATTTATCAAGATATAGCTATTAAGCCAGGCATAGAGTCAGAAAGAATTAAATTCAATCATATGAATTAAATGTATGACCCTGGATAAGTCACATGCTATTTACTTGTTTTAATTTCCCAACAATTAAAATGGGGATAATAATACCACAATTATACCTACAATGTTGTGAGGATCAAATGAAATAATGTTTATACTTTATTTAGCACAGTATCTGGCACATAGATTTAATAAATGCTTATTCACTTTCCTCCATCTAATTGAAAGGCAGAAAAAGAGGGCAAATTGTATGATTTAAGAGGTTTCTTACCCCAAATCACCTTCACCTAATGTATTACTTCACTGGCCCACTTTGTGGGTCTAAGAATATTCACCATTAGAATATTCAGTGTTTCATTTAAAATGAGGACTATTATTCTTACTAGATGAGGAGAAATAATTCATTAGCATGAATAAGATGTAATTATCATTCAACAAGCAATTTATCAAGTGATATAATGTTCCAAATAACGTACAAGATTACAGAGATATAAGCATTACCTCAAGGAGTTTTAATACTAATTCAGGAGACAAGATATGCTTAGATAGGTCTATACCAAATAAATGTGAAGTAATTTGGAGAAAGAGGCCATTAGTAGTGGGGGGATCCAGAAAATCTTGATATAGAATATAATTGAATTGAGTCTTAGAGGAAACCTGGAATTTTATGAACATAATCTAGGCATAACATAGCCATGGGAGATGGAATGCTATCTTTGAAGAGCAGTAAAACAAGCAATTGACTTGCATATAAAGTTCATGAATGGGAATGCATAATAAGTCTGGAAAGGCAGATTTGGCCCATGTTTTTAATAATTATACATATATATATTATATGCATATATATTATAATTATACACACATATATAATATTAGTGGGAAAAGGAAATCAGTAAGATTCACTGGGTAGGCAGATAACATGGTTGGACTTGGGCTTCAGAAAAATTATTTTGCCAGCCATGGAGGATGGAAAGATTTTAGACTAGAACACCATTTAGGCAAGGTAGCAACTGGAAAAAAGGAATTCTGAGAAGTTATGCAAGTTTGTTTGTAATGTACCCAAAGCAAACTTTGTCTACTTCTTGATTAATTTTGCCCAGATTCAGCCCCACTCCCAATACTTATACAATCACTTCCAAGTTCCTTCAGTATCCTTTAGTTGATGTATAGAGGTTTCAAGCATTTTGAATATTTGAGTTTGCCATCTGGTTTTAGCATCTTGAGAGAGAAACTGGAGATTTAACATTCAGTGAACTAAGCTATGTAAGTCTCTAAGTGATTCTGTTCTGACAGTCTTTGGTTCTCTTTCATTCCTTTAGGCAATTAAAACACTTTTTGTGCTTTTTAGTGTAAGAAAGATCTGGAGGATCAAAAGGATTTTTTGATGTTTAGGAATTTCATTTCTTTCATGCAGTGATTGCTTAATGTGAAACCATTAAGGGTGAGAGAAATATGGGAGTGGAAGCTGTACTTTTTATTGTTGGCAACATACCATACCATTTGCTAGCTTTACATAGATTGTGTATATGTTTGTATGCCCTGCCCCTTAGCTGCTTCTAGTTTGTTTCTGTGGTAGCGAAACATTTTTAAGACATAGAAGTTCAGGATAGCAGCCTTTAATAAATAATGTAATTTAGTTCCCAAATTCACTTGCTAAAATGTAACATTAATTTAACTGTTTTAACTAGGTCTAATTTACTGAATCTTTGGATGGCATGTAATATCAACTATGTGTTTATTAGATATTATGGGTCTAGAAAAATAATGATAAAGACCAAAAAAACCCTAGTATTTTAATTATTTTGTTCCCCGGATCTTTTAAGTGTCATTTCTACTGTTGAATATGGGTGGGAAAGGGTAAGTCAAAAGGGTACCATAAAAAATTCTCTCTAATAGTATGACCTTTTGAGAATCATTTGAAATCCAGAGATATGTCAGACATTTGTCATCTTGTAATTTCAATATGTCTTATAAAAAGCCTTCTCTTTCATAATGACAGGGTACCTTTGAGGGAAACAAATCAGAAGCATATATATATTTTTTTCTCTTTTGTAAAAGAGGAGAAAGTGAAATGGAAAACACATAGACAATTTTGGATATTATAATACTTTTCCTTGAATTCTGTTTTAGTTTTTCTTACATGTGGCCTTGCACACATTATTTTCCTCACCTGTGAAAATAGGGTATAGGTCATACTAAATGATCTCCAAAGTTTCTTCTTATTCTGGAATAATGATCCAAATCCTTTTGAAAGACTTGGAAGCTGAGGATTTTTGTAACATTTAATTAGATTCAGTCTAGAATCTCAGGATTCTGAACTCTGACATGAACTAAATGAATCTAGCAAACCCTTTTTCTGTGTTTCTTATTTATTTGCAAAACACATTAGGGACAAATAAAAGCCTGCTATTTTCGGGAGGTTATATCCTTGATTATATGATAAAGCAAAAAAAGGAGCTAGGTAGAGGTGGCTAGGGGTATGAATATGTAATTAGTGCACTCATTACTCACTAGATACAGTTTTGACTATGGTGTTACTGATATTTACATGTCATATCATATTTATGTTCCAAATCTCAGAGACCTAAATCTTCAAATTCCCTAAAACTATAGTGTTGATATTCTTTGTAAATACTAAATTAACACAATCATCTAAGAACTTCTCCAGATGATTTCCTATAGAGTTTGCCTCTAGCACAAAGAAACATTACCTGAGAATTTAAACCTAACTTAATTTGAGATTGTTTTGAGTTGTCCCTGACTCTTCTTAACCCATTGGGGGTTTTCTTGGCTAAGTAAGATATTGTAGCAATTTGCCATTTTCTTCTTCAACTCATGAGGAAATTGAGGCAGTTTTAAATAACTTGCCTAGGGTCATGTAGGTAGGAATTGTCTGAGATCAGATTTTAACTCAGGAAGATGTCTTCCCTTCTCTGAATGGGCACTCTACACACTGTGCAACCTAGTTTCATATATATGTTTATGTCAATATACATTTAAGTATCCATATTTGATGAACAATCCTATCTATACACAAAGAAAAAACTGATTTTGCCTAAATATGGATTAAAACATTCTCTCTTTCTTTTTCTTTTTAGTTTAATTTTTCTAGAGGTTTATTACTTTCATTAGGATAGAAGATATATGTTTTCTTTCATAACTTGACTTATGGAAATGTTTTGCACAATTAAACATGTGGTTTCTTAATTATGGGTAGTGATAAAGGAGAAAAGGTAGAACTCAAAAGATTAAAATCAAATGTAAAAATATCTATTTTGAATGTAACTGGGGAAAACATTAAATAAATATAATTTTAAAAAGAAATATTTTTAGTAACTCTGACTTACATAGCCTGGGACATTCAGAAACTGAGTAACTTGTCTATGATGTCAAGGATAGACTTGGATGCAGGTTTTTTTTATCCCAAGAATGTTTTTCTATTATGCCAAGCTAGTAGGGTGTATTTACTGACTTGGATTTGAAAATTTTGTTCTTGTTAGTAACTACTGTTTTACTCACCAACTCAAACCAATTTTAGTTACTTCTTAAAATATTTCTGTGCCCCAATAAGGATACAGCCTTAATTCATTACTCTATCTTTGGTTCATCTAGTTTCCATCATGAAAGTTCTTTCACATTTATAAAACCTATTGAGATGAATAGGAAGGAAAACCTTGAATTGACAGGCAACAAAAGGAAATGTTGATAATTTATTTTTAAGGTTTCAGTGATCTACTCCATGAAGAAAGTTGATATCCTATCAGGGGTTCTCAAACTATGGCCAGAGGGCCAGGTGTGGCCCACTAAGGACGTTTATGCGGCCCACACAGGTTATGGCAAATAGGCTGAGGGGCAGAGACAGAGTGTGAGTTTTTGTTTTTACTATAGTCGGGCCCTCCAACAGTTTGAGGGACAGTGAATTGGCCCCCTATTTAAAAAGTTTGAGGACCACTGTCCTAGACTATTCACTAATAATATTGTCAATTTTTTAGCATAGACTTATTTTATTGTAGAAGCTGTTTTTCTAAATGAATTACTTATTAAGTCTATACTAATTTATTTTGGCTCTGTTATTCAATTTATAATCTTATCTTCTATTCATCTCTATTGACAATGGTGAAAACAACAACAACAACAAAACTGGCAAGAGGTTTCATACTGAGGCTGTTAGGAGGTGTAGTAGTTTTTGAAAGCAAAAGTAACTATTCTAGTCTTACATTTTACATGGAAATTATTATCTATTATTACAAAGCTTTAACCTTGTTCTTAATTTTTCTTTATTTTACTGTTAAGCACTTTGCAAATATTGTCTGTTTTCCTCCCTTTAAAACCACAAAATCTGATATTAAAAAAAGCCACAAATGTGGTTTCTTCAAGGATAGGTACCACATCATATAGAAAATTAGAAAGAAAGACTGGTACAATTTCACAGGAAACAATTCTCTAACTAAACTGAAAAAAAAAAAAAAGATCTTGACTTAGGATCTAGGAGGAATTTTTAACCCAATAAAGCAACATCATAGTGCAAAAAACTGACTTCTGAAACAGAAAGACTTGGGATCAAGTCCCATATATTGTCTTCAAGACTGGTCATATAACTTAATCTCTCCTAAATTCTTAATTCAAGGCTCTAAGTAGTAGAACACTAACAAAACTACATTGGGAATATTGTCACTAGGTCTCATTGGAAAGAATATGCACCATTGAAATAAGATCTTAACAGGTCTCCATCCAAAAAATAAAGGCCCAAAATGGACATTTAAGTATCCATATTTGAGTCTTTAAGAGATAATTATATCAGGGGTGGAAATAGGTCAATTTGAAAAGTAGAAGAGTCCAGGAGAGAAAAAGAAACTAAGGTAAATATCTCCAAAACAATGTCATCTTAATTAAAATTAGTGTCACTTTCTCAACAACATGAATATTATTCTATTAAAAAGATGACTTATGTAACACTGTTTTGACACCACAAAGGAGATGGACATAACACCTTCATAATACCTTTTCAACCTTTTCAATGGAGAGCTCTGTTTTAACCTTGAGATTAGTAGGAAGCCTGCCTTTGACTAAAAAGCAAGCTCTATTCCTACTTTTGGGCTTTTGGACTTGTGTATAAAACAATCCTGAGAAAATCTTGGAATCCTTTTTTTGTTTGTTTGTTTGTTTTTGTTATTTATAATCTCCTTGAGGCTTCAGATAAAGCCTGATGATTTTTATTTTTCTTCTCTCTCCCCTTTCCTCTTCAGAGAAGGTGAATCCACAGGATGCTTAGTTTGCTGCTGCCAATTGTGATAAGTTGCTGTTAACCATTGGCATTTTCCTAATCTGTGTCATTGTTTAAATGAAGTGGAGAGTAGTCATTTATGTATAGAACAACCCCAGCAGGGGAAAAGAGAGAAATATAAAACTCATATTTTGCTAGAGATTAGCCTTTGGTTTGGAGCTCAGAGATGTGGAAAAGAGTAAATTTATCATACCCCTTCCAAGGGCAGAGATAATAAATATCTATATCAGGGTTCCTCTAAACCAAGAGTTCTTAACCTAAGGTCCAATAACTTAACCCCCCTCCCACACTATATTTTAATGTAATTCATTTTTATAATCTTTTGAATTTTATTTTATATATTGAATGTCTTATTCTGAGAAAGAGTTTGTCCATAGGCTGTACCAGAATGCCAAAGGATGCACAGAACAGAAAAAGATAAAGAATCCCTGTTCTAGGGCAAATGAATGTCAGCAATGATTAGTGCTGCTAAGATTGGCTAGGCTGGTATTTAGGCAAGGCCTCTTACCTTTTCCTAGACTAAACTTGAAAGGAAAATCACTTTCAAGGAAGTTGAGATCAAGTAGACCAGTTTACAAAAAGTGGAGTGTCCCACAACTCTGCTAACTCTGTATGGCACCACATTACCACCATACTGCTACTAGTTTTGTAAATCTAGACTTTCAATAGTTTGTTTTTGCTTCTATCTCAATGTAGGGATTCTACTTCCCAAAGGATCTGACTAAATTCACACATTTTAGGGCGTTCCTTGAAGCAAAAATAGGTCCTAGGGTGATAGCTAATAAATAAGTCAGAAGTGGGAACTGAGTACAATACTTCCTGACTCTAAAGCCAATTTTCTATTCACTACATCATGCAACTTTTATTATTGGTATTTTGTCATGTCAACTAGATTTTGAGAACACTTACATAGTATTCATCCCATTTCTCTAAGATCATGTCCTGTTCACTAAATGCTCCATCAGCACTGAATACTTGAGATTCACCTAAGGTCTTTGGCCCATAACTTTCAGTGCATTATAGAAGCCTTTTGGATCAGCACAAGTACTCACAGGGACATCAGAAGAAGTGATACAAGAATACTCTCAAAGTCTCTCTTAAGAGATCTAGAATTGATTGCATGACATGGGAGACACTGGCATAGACCCACCCCTCATGGTGTGCTCTCATCAGGGCAGTCTGTTCTCTATGAGCAAAGCAGAATTGAATTCATAAGAAATAAGAAGTGCACAAAATTAGACCCATCCCAAATGTTCCTAGGGGCTATTTGTGTCTGATATATGGTAGAGCATTTTGAGCTTATATTGGTCAGATCTACCAGTCAGACACACTAACGTGGCTCTAACATAGTAATGTCATTTTGGTCTTCTTTGAGAATAAAGGACAAAAACAAAGGAACCAATAAGGTTTTAATTGTTTAATTTACTCTTTGTTGGGTCTTGTGCTAAATGATTTTCCTCTCAAGGGAAAGATAGCAACCAAACACATATCTACAAACAAGATCTATGAAGGAGAAATTGGAGATAATTTCAGAGGAAGGCATTAAAAATAGCATTAAGATGAACTGCAAAGGCTTCTTGTACTAGTTGAATTTTAACTGAAATTTAACAAAATTCAGAAAACAGATCAGGCAATGAATATGGTAGAGTTGAGAGATGTAATGGTTTATGAAAAGAAAAAAATCAGCATATAGTTTTGAAATTTTGTGCAGCAATGTATCTTAATTGTCAGGTAAGGAAGAAAAAGACAGTATAACTAAACTAATATGCATTGAACAATGTATTTGGTTGAACTTGAATTGACTTTTGATTTGTTTCTGTTTTGTACTGAAAGAAATTGGTGCTGATAAAAAATGGGTAGGGTGGGAAAACATGTTATTTTATAGCAACATCAAGAAAAGATAAAGGCAAAATTGAACTTGGGACATAAATTTTATTTAGATTCACACTTGGTTTTAGCTTTAAGGTCAATGTATATAACTTTTAGCAGATGCTCAATTTTTGATGTTTGCTTTTAGGCATTATTTGTTTGTTGGCAGATATACTGATGTATACCAGAAGTGATTCATGGGATTGGATGGATTAAGAGACATGAAACCATATGTTCCTGAATGAAATTGTAAATGAGGGCGGATTTGCTTCCCCTCCCCAGTGAAGTCTTGATATATGCAGAATATAATCTTAGAATATGAGGTGTCTTTATGCTAGCACCCTGTTATCAGTGAGTCAGTAAGAGGATGTGCTTCACAATTCATATTAATTTCATTTTTATTAAAGATAAAAGAAGATTTACCTCAATCCATGAAGCAGTCATTTATTAATGACATTACATATTTCAACCACTATTTTAGAATTTGGGGTTACAAAGACTAAAATCAGTCTCTACTTTTTTTTTTTTAATTATAGCTTTTTATATATAAGATATAACCATGGGTAATTTTTCAGCATTGACCCTTGCAAAACCTTCTGTTCAACCTTTCCCCTCCTTCCCCCCATCCCTTCCTCCAGATGGCAGGTAGACCAATACATGTTAAATATGTTAAAGTATATGTTTAATACAATACATGTATACATATCCATATAGTTATTTTTCTGCACAAGAAGAATCGGACTTTGAAATAAGATAAAATTTACCAGAGAAGGAAATCAAAAATTTAAGCATATAAAAACAGAGGGATTGGACATACTATGTAGTGGTTCACACACATTTCCCAGAGTTCTTTCAATCAGTCTCTACTTTAAAGGACCTTAAGTTCTCTAGGAAGAGACAATAGGTGATACAGAAAAAAAAATATATATACATACACACACACACACACACACACACACATATATATGTATATATATACACACACACACACAAATGTACATACATACATATAAGTGTAAAAAAGTGCTGTAGTTAGAAGGTAACAGGAGGGGAGCAACTTTAACAGCTAGAGAGATCAGAAAAGGCTCAAAAAAAGTGGGAAATAAGAAAAGGGTCAGAAAACAAAAGTTCAAGAAAGAAAAAAGTTTAGGAGTTAAAGAAAATAAAAAGATCAGGAAAAAGATGGAAAGAGACTTACAGTAGAGCTATTTATGAAAATAAAAGAAAAAGTTTGAAAGAAAAATTAAGGAAATTTTTGGTGATGATATAGCTATATAGGTGTGTAAGAATATGAAAAAATTAGTCAATTATCTTTTCCACTCATTTTTTTAGTATATTCATATGACAAAAGTACCAAAATAATTTCTAATATACCTAGCAGATAATGTAATGTGTGTGATTTGTAAATTATATATATATATATATATATATATATATATATATATATATATATATATATATATATGTATTCTTGGATTACATGTATGTGTATATATATATATATATATATTACATGTATATATATATATATAATGTGTGTGTATGTATATATCCTGTAATATATTTATGTTTATATATATCTTGTTATATTTTATATATGAATATATATATACATATATATATATATATATCCTAGTTCATTAAAATTTAATTCATCTACAAAAAGTTAAAGTATATTTAAAATAACTTTATATCTTTTAACATTCTTTTTTATTTTCTGAAAGAAGTAAATGTCATTCTTTCTTGATATTGTCAAGTTAATATAATCTATTTACACATTGTTAAAACAGAATTAGTTTACTGTGATAAAGATCAAATTCATTTCACTTTCAATTCATACATTTCATTCAATCCATTGTCCCCCTAGTCATTTATCTACTAATTTCTGCTTCAACAAAAGTGATCCAGGAAGCCTTTCCAGATCCCTTAATTGCTAATGACTTTCCTCTGTGATTTCCTTCCATCTACAACACACACACACACACACACACACACACACACACACACACACATATATAAACTTTGGGAGTCCTTTTTTAACTCCAACTCGCACTAACAAGATGCAACTCCTTGAGCAAAATTACATTTTACTTTCAGGTTTCTACAGTTATACCTGATATATTAGGGATATGTATCTTTTGACACAACTGAAACAACTGTATAACAAAGGCTACTATCAAATTGACATCTCATCACAGTGCATTCCTCTTCTTACATTTGCTAGATAATATAGACACTGGATGTGAAGTTAGGAAGACCTGAATTAAAATCCAGCCTGGAGCATTTATTTGTCTCAGTATTCTCATCTCTGAAATGGAAATAATAATTCCTCCCACAGATATTGCAAGTAAAAAATAGGATAATATTTGTAAAATACTTAAAGCTCAGTACATTGTTAGGTCTTTTTATTAGCAGAAGCAGTAGTAAATATCAATCTTTTGAGCTATCTTTTTTGAATCATCTAACAAGCATAATTTATTTTTACCCCTTTGTTGCTGGGAAGAATGGATTCAAATTTCAAATCATTGAGACGAAACATGCAACCCATCAATTTTGCTTCCAAATGAGATATAATCAGTGGACCAAATCTCTCCTTCTTTATGGAAACCATTTTTTTCTGTTGGTATGGAATCACTACTAAGCAATGTGAAACAGATCTCTCAGACTTTTGCTCCTTACCAAGCTCAACTTTCTGAAAACTTCTTAGACATGACTTCTTAGACTGTTGATGCTCTGATATTTTGAAGTGCATGAGTTACAACTTAGTATATATCATTCATATCAGAAGTCAGCAAAGAATATATACAAAATAGGTCTCTGTGTCCTTGTGGTCTGAATATAGTGAGAGCACATTGTGATCACTCTTGGAGTAAATCTTTCATTGATTAGTAATTCACTGCATATTTAAATGATTATTGACATGCTGTCTTCACCATCAGAATATGAACTACTTGTGGGGATGAGTAGTGGTTTTGCTTTTATTTTTGTATTCTTACCTTGTAGTGCAATTATAGCTAAGTATAGAATCAACTAAACACAAAGCATTTAGTGCCATTTCCAATGCCTATCCAATGCCAAGAATTTTGATGAAACTGAGGCATTTGAAAAATTAAGAACTATGACTACTGGTCTGCATTGACATAGACTCAGCCTGCTTGTACCTTATCTTATTCACTTTTAAAATGGTGACATGAATGTAACTAATCATCTTGAAAAGTTCATTGAAAGTACAATCAGTATTTTTCCCTTTTTGCATTTATTACCTTATTAATTGTTGGCAACAATTCTTTAAGTATATTCAAGTTATTTCTATTCAAGGATTTCCCTTGGTTTTTATACCCAATTCTCTAGTTATTGTGGATTGATTTTCTGGCTTTCAGTTTGAAAAAAAAAATTACTTGTTTGATTAAATGAAAATGTGATTGTCTATATTTGAATACTGTAGTGTCTGGTTATCAGGGTCTGCTGTTTGCTGGATGATTTCTTTTCTTTTTCTAAAATACAATGATTTCAGCTTCAGAAAGTTTTTTTATTTTATTTTATCTTATTTTTTAAAACAGTAAAATTTTATTGCTCACTCATTGCCTTCCTGTGATAATAATTTCTTATTTGTCATTTTTGTGGCTTCATTCTCAGTAAACCAGCATTCTTGATAAACCACTGCTGGAACACACACAAACACACACACACACACAAACACACACACACACACACACACACACACACACACTTTTTTTTTTTCATCCCAGCAGATCTAATTCTTGGAAATTATGTTGAAAAACAAAGTCAAGGTGTCACCAGTGTATTAAGAAAAAATTCTCACGTCATTAAGAAATTCTCTCTTGTCAGCCAATAGCACATATTGTAATCTTCTGGGAACACAGAGAAGTTATGGGCAATTCAAGTTGAATGGGAAGTCATGGGTTATTTTAAAGTAGATAATCCGATAATGGACAATGGCCCTGGATTATGGAAAATGTCGCTATGTGCCTATCTTCCCAATTTAGGTATTTATATGTCATTCCCCTTCTTCAAGTTTCTATTTTCTAGTGTAAAGGATGAGAAAGATAACCAATAGTCATCTGCACACTTGTTGAGATTGTTCCTTAAATGATATTGACATTGATTCATATATATATATAGCAAAGTAAGGAATTACTAAAAATAATCTCCCTTGATAATACAATTCTCCTCTCTCAAACTGGCTAGTTTGGACCTGATTTTTTTCCCCTGAGGCAATTGGGGTCAAGTGACTTGCCCAGGATCATACAGCTAGAAAGTGTTGAGTGTCTGAGGGCAGATATGAATTCAGGTCCTCCTGACTGCAGGACTAGTGCTCTATCCATAGCCCCACCTGGCTGCCACATTTGGACTTGATTTTAAAATCGACTTTCATAATAGGATGCTTTTTGTTCTAAGGTGGTTCCAGTTGTAAGATTCTGGTGCTGTTTATTAAATTTCTACCTATGTCTTCCTTGTGTTACAATGAATCTGAACTCTTATAGTCAAAAACTTCAAAGTCAGATAGTGAACAAACATTTATTAATCATTTACTATGTACTAAGCACTGAGAATATAAATAAAAAGAAAGACATTTTCTCTCTGAAAGGGCTTATATTCTTCAGGAGGGAAGAAAACAAATTCAAGGAAGCTGAGAAGAGATGGTGGGATGGAGAAGACAGGCAGTATAACAGAGGACTTCAGATTTCAATTGGTGAGAAACGAAGAGATATCTGGACCTGATACCCTCCTTAAAAGAAGACTCTGGAGGCCAATCAGATGGAGTGACCACTTGGGCTTCAGGTACATGCGGGGTGTGAATTCCAGGGTTTAAACTTACCTCTTAGAATGAAAAATTTTTCTGGGGACACAATAAAGAAGTTAGGTTTCATTCTAGTGAGAAATGACTAATGATTACAACTAGGAATTCTGGTGATTTCTGAAATTCATTTTGTCCATGAAATGAGTGAGGAGGATCAACAGAAACCTCAATTCAAGTATAAATTTGATTTTAATTATTATTGCCTAGTTTTCTTCTATTATCCAGATTTATTGACTTGCTAACTTTTATTTACTCAAGAAATATATAAAAGTTCATACTATATGCAAAAGGCCATACTAGGCATTAAAGATGCAAAAATGAAAAATGGAAGAGTTATTGTACTTATGGAACTTCCAACCAGACAATATTTGTGCTACTTTCATATTGATAGGAACAATGTCTTACCTAGACGTTTAAAAATATCTCTCCTTATAACTAGTGAATTGTATTTTACACTTTATTTAATAAATGTCTCTTGACTCCTGAAGAATATGCACAAATGATCATTTTAAAAATCTATTTTATGGGATAATTTAGTATAGGGAACATTGTTTCTCTCTGTATAATTTATTTTATTTTGGAAGAAAAAAAAATGATTTCCCCTGCTACCACCACTGCAGTGAAGCAGTTACTTATTGATGTCACTCATTAATCCCTAACCCCTTCTCTCTGTCTTATTCTTCTTCAAATGCATATTCCTTTGATCTGTCTCCAGCTTACTATGGTAACTCTTTTTACTGAAATGAATCTGGTATACCTCTAGGAGTGTGGCTTTGAAACTATTCCAGAAACACACATATATTTTTTTCAGCTCTTGAGAGCAGTGTAGCAAAAAATTTATGTTCCCAGGGCAAACCCCATCTCAGGTCTAGCTTTGCCATAAGCGAGCAAACAAAAATGTTCAGACATCAGCAAAACATTTTAATCCTTGTCAAATGTATAGTGACGTGAGAATTTGATTTGAAATCAGCAGATTTAGGTTCAGATCTAGACGCTTATACTTATTACCTTAGAACAAGTTGTTTTGTTACACTGAGCTTCAATTTTCTTATGCATTATATGAACCAGGGGATCTTCAAGACTCATGATTATATAACGTGACAAAGACAGTATCGGTTTAGAATGAGAGTTAATTAGTAAGATGTTATAAAGGGGCAACTAGGTAGCACAGTGGACAGAGTGCTGAGCCTGGAATCTGAAGGACCTGAGTTCAAAGGCAATCTCAGATACTATATGTGTGACCCAGAGCAAATCACTTAATTTTGTTTGCCTCGTTTTCTTCTTCTATACAATAAGATGTAGAAGGAAAGGGCAAACCTCTCCAATATCTGCCTATAAATCACTAAATGGAGTCATAAAGGATCAGACACAACTAAACAGCAGCAAAGGAGAACAATGAGAGATGAAGAAAAGCACCGTTTCACAATATAGCAACAAATACTAAGTGTGGGAAGGAATGAGGTAAAGGAAAGCTTGGGGTAAGATTCAGTTAAGTCACATTAATACCAAAATATTAGTGACTCAAATAAGCAGGAAATAGAATAAAAATAGTTATTGAATAGAAGAGATCTGTCAGAAGTTCTAGTTATTTATTTCATCTATAATGAGAAAATGGCATTTAAATTCTAATATTTTAATCCTGTGTGTGTATGTGTGTGTGTGATTAGAAATATAACTTATAATCTGAAATTTTGAAAAGTAGCTATGGGAAAATACATAAAGGAAAGAAAAATTCATATTTAGAAGAGATAGTATTTTAGACATACAAACGAACAAAATTTCAAGGCATTGAAAAGAATTGGAGATTTCAAAAGAATACAAATGACAAATAATGGTAATAGTGAAAAGGTCCCTTTGAGAAGACATCAGCAATGGCAAATCCATACATCTATTTCCTTATTTCTATAAAAATGATCTGTGAATTTATAAAGGACATCTGATCAAAATGCAAGAAGAGTTCAAGTAAACTTTCAAAGCTTATTACATCTAAATTCATTCAAGTAATTTAGAACTATAAAGAATTTGAGATTCTACTATGTTCATTAATTATAAAGGATAGAAGTTCCATCAGCATGCTGCTTCTTATGATTTTGTTAAGATAATCCAAAAATCTATGATATTGCCAAAGATATAATTATATTTAATGATTGTCTGAGTTTTTTGAAGCATAAGCAGGGCAATATTTTCATCCAAGCTGTTCACCATTGTCATGCAGGATGTTCAATGGAAAGTTCAAATAAAAGGATTGTCTATAATGGTGAAGTTCTCCAGACATTTCTGTTTGTAAATGACACTGAACAGATTTTATCACACTTAAATGGATTTCTCCATGAGATGATTGGCTATCCATAAATGATCAATTTAACTACTAACAAGGGGAAAAAAAAGCACAAAAAACAAGTGAATAAAGAATGTCTATTTTACTTAGGCATGGTAGGACCTAATGCATGGTCTACCATGCCTAATTATAATAGACATTTTGCCTTTTGCTTTCTTCTCAATAAGCTAGTGGATAATGTAAGTGTAGGAGTTCTGAGTTTAGCAAGCTAAGCCAATCATTTATACAAATGAAATGTGGTACCAATGCATTTAGGCCCCAGGAATTGGAAGTGAGGGGCAAGGTTGACTGAATGTTGAATTGGTCCAGATGAAAATGGAGAAGTCTAAAACTCCCATTCTGATCAATAGTGAAATTGGAGTGCTATACTTCTAGCTTAAATGCTATAGAAAGACCTAGTCTTAAGAAAAAGGCATTCTAACCATATCATAATGAGTATTTAAATGGATATTACATCGAACTGATCACAAGTAACAAGAGTGATATAAATAATGCCCAACTTGTTGGGGCATTTGTGATTATAATGGAATCCTATGGTGCCAAAAGAAATGATGATCTTCATGATCTTAGAAAAACATGGATAGACTAGTACAAAATAATGAAGAGCAAAATGAGCAGAAGCAAGAGAACAATGTAAACAGTAACAATACTATTGTTTTAAGAACAATTCTTAAGTTAGCCACAAAAGACTTTATGAAGGAAGATGCTATCTGCATCCACAAAAAGAACTGATGAATTATATATAGAATGATTTTACATACGTGTGTGTGTGTGTGTGTGTGTGTGTGTGTGTGTGTGTGTATACATACATTTTTGTCTAATGAGACATCTCTAGGGGAAGGGGAAAAAGAAATTTACATAACTTTATTATTCAGTTAAAAAGACTACAAAGTTGTACAAAATAGAGTTCTAGTTTCATGGGCAATCATCTTTTTAAAAATTATACTATGTTATGGAAATGCTTGTTTTATTCAATACATTTAAAAATAAAATAAAAATATTTAAGAGGAAAAAGAAAAATAGTAGTTTAATAAGATTATGGGCATCAAAAGTTTAATGCTTGACAGGACTTAAGAATCCTGTTAATTTAATCTTTTTATTTGAAAAATAAGTACAGTAAAGTGCAGGAAATTTTGGAAAATTTCCCAAGATTTCTTTTCATTCCATCTAATGTAAAACTAAAAATTTAATAATTACATGTTGTGAAGGATATCTTTGATCAGGCATGGAGTTGTGGAGTGTAGGCTAGGTGGCTCCTTCGAAAATACTGAGATTCTGTGAAAGATATTTCTTGATTAGTTTCTCAAAATTATACTCTAATCATAAAACCCTAAGCCTTTGAATAGATTCTATGTGGAGGATGGATGGAAAAGACATAAACAACAATCTTGTGTTTGAGTACACAGATGAGTTGCTATTTGTATTGATGGAGGGAGAACCAGTGTAGATGAGTCCATTCCAAAGGTCAAGTAAGTATTCAATTATATCTCTTCTGGCCAACAAATGATGGTTCCAGTATGTATCTATGTATACATACATCACATTACAATGCAAATATAATCATTATTATAATAAGTCGCCATTTCAATACATCTTAATACAGGTCAAAAAGTTGAAAAATAGAAGCACAAAGTATAAGATTAATGAAATCTAGAAGATTCAGCACATTAGAGGAAGATGATCATGAGGAACTGAAAATGACTAAAAGGGACATATAAGTGGTACACTAATAAAACACCAGGTCTGGAGTCAGGAGGTCCTGAGTTAAATAAGTTAGACTCTTGACACTTAAGTGAGCAAGTCACTTAACCCCAATTGCCTCACCTCTTCCCCCAAGAAGGAATAGGAATATGCCTTGAATTTCCATGTTGTCATTTCCCCAAAATATATAAGTTTCTGAAAGACAAATTTTATTTTTAATGAATGAGAATCACTCAACATTAATAAGTAATTTGAATAAATAAACATGACACTTTTAAAAATTTATTAGACAATATATCCATATAAGCTTTTAATTATAGGAAAGGAAGAAATAAGCATTTGTATAGTGCCTAATATGTGCCATGAATTGGAATAAGCACATCAACTTCCAGGATTGTTGTGAAGAACAAGAAAGATAGTAGTTTTTAAAAGCATTAGTTTAGTCCCTGACACATAGTAGAAGATTAATAAATCGCTTATTTTCTTTCTTTCCCCTACTAAAAATTATCCCTTTTAATGTGCATAACAACCCTCAAAAGTAGGTATTTTTATTTTTCTCATTTTACACTTGAAAAACTGAGACAAACAGAAGTTAAGTAACCTAGGGGCACATCTCTAGTAAGTGTCTGCATCCACGTTTGAACTCAAGTCTTCTTGATCCAAAGCTCTCTCCATTGCTCTTAAAACTATCAGAAAAAAAAAAAAAGTAAAAAAGGGTTATAGCAATGATGACTTCTCCATGTTTAAACTTTCTAGATGAAGAAGGAATTGACAAAAAAAGATATTTTTCTTGTACACTAGATTTTATTTCATCAGAAGCATGGATAAAGTGGAAAGAGCACTAGTTTTGGAGGAAGAAGATGTACATGAATCTGGATTCTGGTTACTTTAACTGCCTTTTAGACCTTAGGCTAGATACCTCAAATCCCTTGATCACAGTGTCTTCATCTGTCAAATGAAGGAATTAGACTAGATGGCCTCTGACATCCCTTAAATATAAATATAAATACATAAATTCAAGTAATTTTTAAAAAAATGCCATAGTCATAGACAGGTTGTAATCTGCTGTAGTTCCCACATTGATTTCCTTTGTGGAAAGTTCTACCAAATGAAATGACAGCTAGTTATACTAATGGAAATATTCTGTTAAAATCTTATAAATAACTTCACATCTATTATTTTACTTACACACATAACTACCCTGAGGCAGCATAGAATTGTGGAGGAAAAATTATTTATTTTTCAATTAAAGGATATGGGTTTAAATGTTTGATTTGTTATCTACTACCAGTGTTACTTTATACAAATCATTTGATGTTCCTGGGACTTAATTTGCAATTTGCAAAATGAAGGGTTGAAGGAGTTGCTCTCTATGATTTCATCTAGATCTAATCTATTATGTTCTGTACCCTACATATTATTATTTCTATTTTGTAAATGTTTAAATTCAAAATTGATGCTTAAATAGATTAAATGCTTTGTTATGTCACAGTTAATAATATAGGAAGGAGAATTTGAACTTATATTGTCTGATTTGAAATCTAGCACTCTATCTAGTAGGCCATGCAGTTTCAATAAAACAACAAGAAAATTATACTGATTTATCATTAAAATAACACTGCTTTCATAGTTAGCTTTATAGATCTAAAAGAATAATGATAAAAAAACTTGAAATAAATTTCCTTCTTTTTTTCTTCTTTCTTCTTTCTAATCCTGGTACTGCAACTTTTCCCAAAAAGTTAAAAAGTACAACTTTATTACTAGTCATCCAAGAGTTTGGCTCAAACTCCATCTTATTTTATGTATATATATATATATATATATATATATATATATGTATGTGTATATGTATATGTATATGTATATGTATATGTATATGTATATGTATATGTATATGTATATGTATATATATATGTATGTGTATATGTATATGTATATGTACACACATATACACATACATATACACACACACATATATATATATATATATATATATATATATATATACAAACATATACACACACACACACACACACACACATATATATATATATATGCCAAAGGTGAATTACTGGTTCTCTTTTCTGGTCCCATACATAATGAATAATGAGTCTGGTAATCTTATATCATAAGCGAGCTGAAAATATCACCAGCCTAAGATAAAATGGAACTCATTATTTATGATGACTTAAGACATCAGTGTGATCATTCTCATTAAAATCTAACATAACAAAGTATTCATTGGTAGAATTAAATATTAAAGATTTCATCTTCTGGGGAAAAATAATGTTCCCCCCAAACACTGAAGAAAGTTTGAATTATCTGAATTCTGAGTGGCCTTTAGATGCATGTTCATTAAGCAGAATCATAAGGCCAGTTGGCCTTTTAGATATCACTTTACTACTGTGTAGGCTTAGGTATGTAAACTATTTCAGCTGATAGGCAAATTAATATTGCATTTTTAAGGGTGGGCAAGGCAATTATGGGAAGATACTAGGATGGGGTAATATTTTAGTTTTCTGAATTCTTTCTCTGTATACATATATACCTGCATACATCTATCCATGCACACAGACATACACACACATGTATATATACATATATAAATTCTAATATTGTACATAAAAATGTGGCTAACATTTCATTTTTTGCCAAAAGAATATATACATACATACATATATATATATATATATATATATATATATATATATATATATATATATATATATATATATATATATATATATATATATATGCATCATTTCATTTTCAAAATGAATCAAGTCATGACAAACACTGAATCCTAAGAAAATGCATAATGAGCCTTCTTAAAGATTTTTGATTAATCTTTGAGGCTATATTAAAAAAAAAGTTCTCTTAAATATATTTTGCTCTAATTAGCTTATTTGTTAAGCTTTTATATCTTTTATTTATTCATATATTGTTATGGTCCAGAACTCTATACCTAAAACAAGGATTCTTACAAGGTACTAATTCAGTGTAATTGATGAGACAAGGGTTATCTAGTTTAGCATGGTGATTAATAGTTCTCTAAGTTCAGTATGATTTATTTAATCTTACAACAAATAATGGTTTCCTAGTGATATAATGATTGTTTTATACTAAAAATAGAGCATATAAAGCTGGGGTAAACTCAGCCAAAGTCAGAGTCAGAAGGGGTTGAAGAGAGACTCAGAAGGACAAGACACAGACTGGGAAGGGACTCAGAGGCAGATTCATTCATTTCATCTCACAGCACTGTGGTGGCTGGTCTCTTGCACTTCTCCCATTGAGACCAAGGCTGGTCTGAAAGGCTCCAAGAAAGCTAGCCCAGGCCCCAGTTAAGGAAACTAGATTGTGAAGGAGAAAATAAAGAATTTGGACTCTGACACCTGGCTATTCTTGTGGTGATTACTCTACTGAAAAGAAGGCTGCTTCAAGACCTCCAGAAAACCAACTAAAACACTACAATATAGAACACATGTTAGGCTTTGCATAGTTTTGTTTTATATATTTCTCCAGTTTTATGATGATCTTTACCATCTCTCTACTTCCGTATTGAAATTTTAATTTATAGGATTCTAAGGTTATTTAAGTGAGTGGAGATTCTAGGGTTGGACTAGTTTGGGCTTATTTCTATCACTTTACCATTCCTCCCCCCCCCCCCCCCCCCGCCCTTTCTTTCCTCTAATTGAATTTCCTTAGTTTTAGAGCAATCTGTTCAGTGATAATTCAGAACATCATAGAATCCTAGAATAATTGTATTTTTAAGCTAGAGAAGATTTAAGAGATTAAAAAACCCAAACCTCTTCTTTTACAAATTGTGGCTCTATAATGGTTAACTGATTGTCTAAACTTATAGCTAGTTATTTGGAGATCTAATTTCCAAGTACAAGTTCTACTATATCATGCAAATCTTCCTACATAAATTGTGCCTTTTGCTACTCTTACTCATTTTACAGACCTAAATCTACCATGAAGAGCCTTAGTAAGGAAGACAAGTATTTCCCATACTTACATATACCAGAGATTCACTTCTCTAGTCTAAGAAATTACAAAGTTTCTTTCTGTTAAAAAATGACTTTTATTAGTGATCTTTTGACATTAATAAAATTAATAAAACTTTAGAATAAGTTCATTTATCTCAATTGAATAAACCTTATACACTTAACAACCACTTTTTAAAATATTTAGGATTAGTTGCTAAGTATATTGAAATGAAGTTACATTGTCTTTTTAATTGATGAACTTAACATCTTATGTGGGAAGAGGAGAAGAGAGAAGGTTTGAAACATTTAGACAAATTAGTATAATGAAAAATGCAATATGATTTTGTATTTTGGAGATATATATCAAAAAAGTATGATAAATCTGGATAAGGATAGGAGATATTATCTAAATATTTTCACTAGATAGCTCTAGGGTTTAAATATGGTATTTTGAAGATAGTATTAATTGACTTGCCCCTGGAAAGAGAAGTATTTTAATAGCTAGAAGAAGGAAGACAGATACAAAAGTATAAGGGTGGGAGAAGCTACAGCAAGATTGAGGAATGAAAAAGAATCTACTTTGGATAATACCTACAATATAGTTGAAATACGGCAAAATAAGATTGAAAATCACGTTAGAGTCAAGTTGCAAAATGCCTGGAAATATCGGGCTATTTGTATTTCATTATTACACAGTAGGAATTCATTAATATTTATAAGCTGGGTAATGGCATGAACAAATCAGAAGAATCCAAACATCATTTTGACAATAGTATGGAAAAATTAGAAGGGAAAGACTGTAATGGTTGAAAGAATACATGTATTTTTTTTTCACATTTTCCTCCCTCTCATTCACTATCCTGTATTTTACTTTAGTTTGTTGAAAGCACTAGGTGGAATTTTTCAAGATGTTTTGAGAGGTATTGGACTATAGATACAAAATTATATATATATGTATATATATATATATATACTCGAACACAGTTAATGTACTGATTTGCTTCGGCAGAATACCAGCATATACACATATGTTAAATTAAGGCAGGGCTTATTTTCTCTTTTCATTAGAGAAGTCATATATATATATATATATATATATATATATATATATAAGAGAAATCAATAAAATATTTTCAAAATGTAAAGAAAAACGGGAAATTTTATTAGTATGACATATGTATATATGAACACATGATATATGTGCATATTTATGTACATATATAGATGCATACATAGAAATATTAATTTATTGAAAAATAGTAATATATTAGATTTTTATATCTGAGTTTTCTTGTTTTTGTTGATTTATTACATTTAAAATATTAAAGAAGAAAAGAAAAAGATTCTGAAGTTCAAAATCTGTTTATCAGTAGTCTGGGAAAGTAATACTGAGCCACATAGGGAAGTCAGAAATTTGAATTGAAATGAAATGGAAAAAAGTGAATTCAGAATTTTGTGATAGGTAGCTTATAATTGCTATTATGCAGTAATTGTTTGCACATCATTTACTTGCATGATGCCTACTTATATGTGGACTAGGCTGGACCAAATATCCTGAGTGGTCTTCAAGCTACATAAAGAATGGGGTTATATATTTAGTCCTATTTAAAATAAAATAAAAAAAAATTTTGGATATCAGGGTTGAAATTGACCTAAAAGATCATCTAGTTCAAGCCCTCCTTTTGTAGATAAGGAACCTAAAGTACAGAGAGATTTCCCAGGTCAAATGGTAAGTTAATTTCAGAAAAATAACTACTAGCCAATTGAGTTCTAATTAATTTTCCTGTTCTTTTAATGCATTATTATCTACATAAACTATAAGTATAGGTTATTCTACATAAAGATACATACACATGTATTATTCCCTGTATTGTTAATGTTTATATTTAGAATATTTTGTAGACATTTTGAATTTTTTTTCCCCCCTGAGGCTGGGGTTAAATGACTTGCCCAGGGTCACATAGCTAGAACGTGTCACCAGATTTGAACTCGAGTCCTCCTGAATTCAGGGCTGGTACTCTATCCACTGTGCCACCTACTGCCCCAGACATTTTGAAATTTTAAATGAATAAAATACTATATAAACTCCTCTTTATGCAGAAACAGATGCTATTTGAATTTAGGATTAGATAATTTCTAAGCAAAAAAAAAAAATAAAGGTAATGTTATGTTATAAACTAGATCTAAGTACATTTTTGATTTATTCATTTAAAAATTACAGGTCAGAAACTATATGCCTTTTCCTTCTTATGACATTTTCTTTGGTCCTCATCATATTCCATTCTAAAATAGAAAACCATGCAATGCTAAAGAAATTTCAGTTATTTCAAGTCTAGGAATCTAAAAATCCAATGAAAGTTAAAAGTCCAAGAACAAGAATTGAAGATCACTTATTCCCTAACTTTCCCAGTGTGTGTTCATTCAACATTGCTTCTGTTACCATTCAACATGCTCTGTAGCAAGGTTACACAAGCAGCTTCATGAAACTACAACAGATATAAATTCAATACCTTAATTTACATTCCTCATTCCAGTGCCCAGAGATTCAAACTATAATGGGAAGAAAAGTGTTCAGGTAGCAATAGCAATGTAGTAGCATTCTAGATCTTAACAAAGATCTGCAAGAGAACAGAGGGATAGAGAAACTAAGGAGGGAAGTTGTCTGCTGAGAATAACATTTCATGGCATACTTAAACCCCTTCCCTCCTCTCAGAACCATGGATATCCAAATCCCAAACAACAGAATTTTTTCATAGTGGTATAGTAGAAATATCACTATATGCCTATGTCATGGTGCTGGGAAAGAGAAGGAAGAGGATAGAACATGAATGGGACAATAGTTTATGTGACTTTCCACTAAGCCTTATAAAAAAGATCAACATTCAGCTATAGTCAAGTTTGAATCTATTGATATTATGTGGGGAAAGAACATAGGGTCAGAATTATAATTATAGCAACAGAAATAATGTAGATTTTAAAAAAATGAATCCGCAATGTCAAGTATCACCAAGGAAAGGAAAAAGATAATAACAGTGAGGACACAACTGCAAAAAATAAAGGAAGATCTGGAAAGAAAGAAGCAAAAAGAAATAATGTTAAAGAAAATTATGTCCTTTGTACAAGGACACCATAAGGAACTCAAAGACAGCAGGCTTAGAGACACCTTAAGCACTTTGATCTCTCAGAAATAAAATCATATATATATATATATATATATATATATATATATATATATATATATATATATATATATATATATATATATATACACACACTATATTGCAACAAATAATATAAGAAAAATGCCCAGAACTTCAGGACATAAAAATAAAATTCCACTTGAAAGAATCCAAAGATCACCATCAGAAATATAATTTGAGACTGCAAACTAAAACATGGACATCTAATTTAATAATTACATTGAGAAATAATTGTTTTTTGCTCACAACACATTCAAATACAAAGAGAAGGAAGTTTGTATAATAAACATTTATTCAGAATTGACCAGAAAAATGTAAGGAGATGGAATGCTATTTTCTAAAGTATAATGGATCTCAAGTTGCAGCTCAAGATGAGCTACTATTACAAATGATTCCAAAAATAAATGCAAAAAGATAGATATTCAGTAAGTCATTATATATGTCTGTATACATATACACACATGTTTATATATGAATACATACACTTACATACCCAATGTATTCATATGTATATATGAAACATATAAATTATTATATGCATGTGTGTGAATAAAAGAAGAGGACCTCCCAGTATCAGATCTTAAACACTATTACAAAGCAGTATTCATTACAAAACATGATCTGGTACTGGCTTAGAAATAGAATGCTGGCCAAGATGGTGGAGAGGACACATGCATCTTTATGAGCTCTCCTTTATCCTCAAAATATTTTTTATGAAACTCAGCCTTAGAATTAATGTTTGACTGTCAAAACCCACGAGGGAACAGGGTTAGGCCTGGTGCAGACTCAGGCAGATAGGCAGTGAGAGCATGCTGAACAGACCAGAGTGGGGTAGGGTATGATCTTCACCAGCTGAAAATATCTACCACAGTGTTGGCTACTATACTCTGCCAGCAAACCAGTAGATCAGCAGAGAAGCTATAAACACAGGGACAGCAACTCTGGGATTAGCGGTTGTGCACTGAGATAGTTCTGAGTCCTTCCTGGTACTAGATGGGTGTGATCAGGTCCTGAGAGACTCTAGCATTTTGGGCTATAGCTTCTCTATAAACACACTCATCCCAGAGAAGCCATTGCCATCTCACTACTGTTTCACTGCTACTTCTTGTTGTCTGTTGAAGAAGCTAGATAAACCCACATAGCCCCAAAAGCAGATTGCAAATTTTTTTTTTGTTGTTGTTGTTGCTGTTAAAATGAGTAAAAAAGCAAAGTGGGCTCTAACTAGAGATAGCTTCTATGCTGAAAGAGAGCAGATTTCAAACCCTGAGGAGGCTAAAACTAGTTTGTCTCTCGATCCAAAGGCATATATCTCTTCCCCAACACATAAGGCTCTCATAGAATAAATTAAAAAGGCTCTTACAAGAAACCTAGAAGAAAAATGGGGAAAGGAAAGGGAAGCTTTGCAAGAGGGTCTGGATAAGGCATGTAACTCATTAAAAGATAGGGGGGGAAAGAAATCAACTCCATGAAAAACAGAATCAGTGAAATGGGAAAAGAAAATTATTCCTTAAAAATTAAAATTAGCAAAATGGAAAAAAATTCCACAGAACAAAACAATTTATTTAAAAACTCAATTGGACAATTACAAAAAGAAATGAAGAAAATAATACATTAAAAATCAGAATTGAACAAATGGAGAGGAATGACTTGAGGAGACACCAAGAACCAGTCAAGCAAAACCCCCAAAATGAAAAAAAAAATAGAAAAAAATGTTAAATTCCTATTTGGGAAAACAATAGATCTGAAAAATTGATTTAAAAAAGATGATCTAAGGATTATTGGCCTCCCTGAAAATCATGATGAAAAAAAAAGAGCCTAGACACTAGGCAAAATAGACACTGAAAGAATTCATTGATCATCTATTGAAAGAAATCCCCAAATCAAAACTCCAATAAATATTGTGCCTAAATTCCAGAACTATCAAACCAAGGAAAAATATACTACAAGCTGCCAGAAAAAACAATTCAAATACAGAGGATCCACAATAAGCATTACTCAGGATCCAGCAACATCCACATTAAAGGATCAAAGGGCCTGGAATGGGATATTTTGAAAAGATAAGGAACTTTGTATGTAGTTAAGAATAACTTACCCAGTCAAAATGAGCATTTTAGTCCAGGGAAGAAGATGGACATTCAATGAAATAGATGAATTCCATTTATTTCTGATGAAATAAACAGAGCTAAACAAAAAGTTTGACCTCCAAATATAGGACTCAAAAGAAGCATAACTTTTGAGAACTGTATTTCTGTTATGAGCACATGTATTATTTGCTTTTACTGTTATAAAAAAAAAAAAAAAGGATTTAGAGGTGGAAAGGAAATTGTACCAGAAAAAGGGAAAAGGGGAGGTGCTACATCTTACAAAGAGACAAAGAAAACCTATTATATCTGAGGGAAAGAAGCGAGAGGGATCAACATAGTGTGAATCTCACTCTCATCAGAATTGGCTCAAAGAAAAAATACTAGACATATTTGGTTTACAAAGAAACTTCTCCCACCTCATTGAAAAGTGCAAGGGGAA
Organism: Sminthopsis crassicaudata; assembly: GCF_048593235.1. Classification (NCBI taxonomy): domain Eukaryota; kingdom Metazoa; phylum Chordata; class Mammalia; order Dasyuromorphia; family Dasyuridae; genus Sminthopsis; species Sminthopsis crassicaudata. Next base: position 200,595,539 of record NC_133617.1, read on the forward strand.
AAACAAAAAGGGAAGGAGTAGCATAAATAGAAGGCAATACAGAAATTGGAAGGGAAAGGTTTAAGAAAAGGGGTGGGACTTTAAGGGGGAAGGGAGAGATCCTAAAGACGGAAAGCTGGGTAAGGCAAGTGGTGCTCAAAAGTTTAATACTGGGGTAGGGTGTAAGGGAGAAAGGAAAAAGAAAAGCATAATCTGGGGTTAACAAGATGGCAGGAAATACAGAATTAGTAATTTTAACCATAAATGTGAATAGGGTAAACTCCCCCATAAAGTGGAGGCAGATAGCAGATTGGACTAAAAGCCAGAATCCTACAATATTCTGTTTACAGGAAACATATTTGAAGCAGGGCAATACATAGCAAGTAAAGTTAAAGGGCTGGAGCAGAATCTATTATGTTTTAGGTGAAGTCCAAAAAGTAGGGATAGCCATCCTGATCTCAGATCAGCAAAAGCAAAAAATGATCTAATTAAAAGAGATAAGGAAAGGCATTATATCTCACTAAAGGTTAGCATAGATAATGAAGCAATATCAATACTGAACATATATGCACCAAGTGATATAGCATCTAAATTCCTAAAGGAGAAGTTAAGAGGGCTGCAAGAAGAAATAGACAGCAAAACTACAATAATGGGAGATCTCAACCTTGCACTCTCAGAATTAGATAAAGCAAACCACGAAATAAATAAGAAAGAAGTCAAAGAAGTAAATAGAATACTAGAAAAGTTAGATATGACAGATCATTGGAGAAAACTAAATGGAGACAGAAAGGAGTACACTTTCTTCTCAGCAGTTTATGGAACCTATACAAAAATTAACCATATATTAGGACATAAAAACCTCAAATTCAAATGCAGTAAGGCAGAAATAGTAAATGCATGCTTTTCAGATCACAATGCAATGAGAATTACATTCAATAAAAAGCCAGGGGAAAATAGACCAAAAAGTAATTGGAAACTAAATAATCTCATCCTAAAGAATGAATGGGTGAAACAGCAAATCATAGACACTGTAATTTCACCCAACATAATGACAATAATGAAATGACATACTAAATTATGTGGGTTGCAGCCAAAGTAGTAATAAGGGGAAATTGTATATCTATAGAGACCTACTTGCATAAAATAGAAAAAGAGAAAATCAGTGAATTAGGCTGGCAATGAAAAAAGCTAGAAAAAGAGTAAATTAAAAACACCCAACCAAATACTAAACTTGAAAATCTAAAAATAAGAGATGAATAAAATTGAAAGTAAAAAAAAAAAAAAGTACTGAATAAATAAAACTAAGAGTTAGTACTATGAAAAAAACAATAAAATAGATAAACCCTTGATAAATTTGATTAAAAAAAGGAAAGAGGAAAATCAAATTGTTAGTCTTAAAAATTAAAAGGGAGAATTTGCCACTAATGAAGAGGAAATTAGAGAAATAATTAGGAGTTACTTTGTCCAACTTTATGCAAATAAATTTGATAACTTAAATGAAATGGATGAATACCTTAAAAAATGTAGGTTGCCCAGATTAACAAAGGAAGAAGTAAATTGTTTAAATAGTCCCATTTTAGAAAAAAGAAATAGAATAAGTCAACTTTCTAAGAAAAATTCCCTAGAAACAGATAGATTTACATGTGAATTCTATCAAACATTTAAAGAACAATTAGCTCAAATACTATATAAATTATTTGAAAAAATAGGGATTGAAGGAGTCCTACCAAATTCCTTTTATGACACAGACATGATACTGATACCTAAACTGGGTAGGTTGAAAACAGAGAAAGAAAATTAAAGACAAGTCTCCTTAATGAACATTGATGCAAAATTCTTACATAAAATATTAGCAAATAGATTACAGGAAATCATCACCAGGATAATACACCATGATCAAGTAGGATTTATACCAGGAATGCAGGGCTGGTTCAATATTAGGAAAACTATTAACATAATAGACTATATTAATAACCAAATTAACAAAAACTATGAGCATCTCAATAAGTGTAGAAAAAGCATTTGATAAAATCCAACACCCATTCCTATTAAACACATAAGAGAATATAGGAATAAATGGACTTTCCCTTAAAATAGTCAGAAGCAAAACTACAAAACACTTTCCACACAAATAAAGTCAGATCTAAACAATTGGAAAAATATTAAGTGCTCTTGGATAGGACAAACAAATATAATAAAGATGACCACACTACCTAAACTAATCTATTTTGTAAGGGCCCTTTAAATGGGCGGACACAGTGCATTGGGAGATTGAGGCCCAGAAGTAATTTCTGTGGATATTAGGACTGCCCTTGGGCGGGATCCTGGCCATATTGAGATAGCTTCCTAATGGGTGACTCTCTCGCTGATTGGCTGTGTGTGTGACCTCACAGGCCCTATGTAAGCCCACTGCAGGCAGCAACCGCCCTCTTTAACCTGGTGCTCTTCACTCTGGCTCCCTAGCCTGGGTGGCCAAGCCAAGATGGGTAGCCAAAAGAGGTAAGGGTTTTGGTAGTGAACACGTGGGTCTTCTGACCAGGTGTTCACCAGGGAACCAACAAGTCAGGGCATCAGTTAGGGCATTATGTGAGTAGGTATAATAAAGGCTTTTAAGATTACATGTGGTTGTTCTTGAGTGCACTACTGGTTACTAAGCTATAGATTTAAGAGATTGTGGCCAGAGACCTTAGAAGGCCTCAGAGGAGGCGAGCCGGGTAGAGCTCACACTGCAAAGGACAGTGGTCAAAGGTACTCTGGTGGGTCTAGGACAGACTAGTAATTGTAACTGCCAGGAGAGCACGTTACAAATGGCGCCCAACGTGGACACATCAGGAATTATCAGGTTTTGAAAATATTTAATATTCAGAATTAAGATTCTGAAAGATCCGGTAGAAACGCCACTTAAGAGGGAAGACAGAGAAGCAATATGGACCCAGGTAAATCTGGGATCAGACTCAAGGACACAGCTGAACATAATGCTTATATCAAGAGGTTAAAGAGCCAGATGGAAGATCTTTTAACAGAGATCACCACTGAAGAACAGCAGGAAGCTTGTAATCAAGCTCCACAAAGGCTATCCCCACACCCAGTAAATATAGCTCGGAGAGGGAGCAACCTAGAGCTAGTGCGTATGTATGACAGTATAGAGTACGAAATGCCACAGCAAGAGTTGCTGGAATTGCAGGTTAAACTACAGATTGAGCTAGAGAAAGAAGAAAAAGCTAGGTTAATACAGATAGAACAGGAAGAGTTCAAACCAGTGGCTGAAACTAAGGAAGGAAATAAACGAACCACATGGACTAAAGTTGTAGAAATTCTTCTTAGCATTTTGTTGGTTTACCTCCTGCATTGTTGTTTTAAGGAATTTATCCATTACTCTTCCATTGAGAAGAAGTTTAGTTCTTTTTATGTGCAAAGCTCAGGTTTGATTTGGAATCAGCCTTTGGGGGATTTTCCAATTCTTCCCTCTGCCTCACCTTCTTGGGCCAAGGGAGAAGGGGGAGGAGGAAAAGGAAGGGCGATAATACTATCAGCACTGCCCATTAATCCATTTAAAACTCCTGTGTCTTCATTTCAAAGGACAGGAGTAGGCTTTATGCCCCAAGGCAAAAAGGAATTGTGGGGTATTGAGTATAATCAGAAAAGTTTTGAAAATACAGTTCAGTTAATTTCTAAGAAACCTTACAGGGATAAGATCTTGCAGTTAGAGAGAGTGGAATTTTATACTTGTAAAACTGCTAGGATCGTCTTTGGAGAGTTGAAACTCCTCTTTTCTTACCTCGTGGATTTTCCACTTCCACAGGTGAGCTTGATTTCCCAACCCCCTACGGGTACTTATAAAACAGTGTTTATGTCTAGAATGGGTTGGAAAATTGTTGTTTTAATCACTAGAATAAATAGACAGTGTGTGATCTTTGACCCAGGAGGAAAAGTAATATCAGATTTATTGATTCACACTCCTGGAGTACAATTCGGTATCAGAAACTCAAACTTTGATTTTTAGGCAAAAGAATTCAGGGATATAGCCGAGTGTTCTAGTAAAGTCATTACTGCACAGACTATCCCCAAGATTTTCTCTTCTAAACAAGAGAAGGGAATTTTGGGATATGTGATTGCTTACAATTTTTAAATTTTGATTTTACATTTTTAAACATTTTTGATTTTACATCTTCAAAGTATTTTGATTTTACATTTTAAAGTTATTTTGGTTTTACATTTTTAATCTATTTCGGTTTTACACTTTTAAATTATTTTGGTTTTACATTTTTAAATTCTTTGCATTTTACCTTAGCAATGCACTTCGGGCATACACAGAAAGTGCAGCTAAGTGACAGACTGACTTTTGTCTGACTTGTTAATCTTTTTGACAACAACTTTGTTTCCACTGTGATGTGGAAAGGCCTGGATGGCATTTGGAAAGGCCCAAGTTGGGCCCCAAGTACATTCTTTACTAGGTGCAGATCCAGCAGCAGAGTTCATCCCCACCAGAGACATTTGTAACCTGGGGATCCAAGAGAAGGACCAGACAACAGTTCAGAGAAACCAGCCAGATGTCCGCAGCCCTCCAGACATGATGGCAGCAATGCCCCTCCTGACCATGACACCAGAGACAGCAGACACAGTTCCAGTGTTGCAGCTGAAATGGACTATTTTGGGTGATATGCAATATAAAGACTGTAAATGGACAATGGGCCTGCTTGCTCCTCCCGTGGCTACTTGCCATATGGTGGCCTGGGAAGAGGCTTTGCCCTATGCTTTCTATTGAAGGACTATGCTTTTAAATTAGTGGGTGAAAAACCAACACACCCACCTGCCGTTGTTATTGAGACAATGTTACTGGACATGACTTTGCTTATGTGCACCTGTGAAACTAGAATTGTTCTAGAATTGTGAAAAGTGCAATAGAGAATTGTGATAAGCTAGAATTGTGAAAAGTGTAATAGAGAATTGTGAGAAACTAGAATTGCTCTAGGATTGTGAAAAGTGCAATTGAGAATTGTGATAAGCTAGAATTGTTCTAGGATTGTGAAAAGTGCAACAGAAAATTGAAAGAAACTAGAATTGGTCTAGAACTGTGATAAATGTAACTAGAATTGTGACAACCTACCTCACTAATATTTGTTAACTAGAATTGTGATGTTTTACCTTGTTGACTTCCCACCTCAGTGTTGACATCCTACCTCCTTGGCATCCTACCTCATTGGCATATTATATCGAGTATGACTTTGATTAATGGGTTGAACATTTGGGCCACTGTTGAGCCTGGTTCTCATTGTCATACTTCTGTTTACTGATCTGCTGCTTTGTACCTCCTTGGGCAAAACACTCTGTCATCTCATGGATCAAGTGAACTGTAGCTTGTGCTAAAAGTTTAGCTTGGTGAGATGTGCGGTTCCCGCAAAACAAGAGAAAGGGAATTGTAAGGGCCCTTTAAATGGGCGGACACAGTGCATTGGGAGATTGAGGCCCAGAAGTAATTTCTGTGGATATTAGGACTGCCCTTGGGCGGGATCCTGGCCATATTGAGATAGCTTCCTAATGGGTGACTCTCTCGCTGATTGGCTGTGTGTGTGACCTCACAGGCCCTATGTAAGCCCACTGCAGGCAGCAACCGCCCTCTTTAACCTGGTGCTCTTCACTCTGGCTCCCTAGCCTGGGTGGCCAAGCCAAGATGGGTAGCCAAAAGAGGTAAGGGTTTTGGTAGTGAACACGTGGGTCTTCTGACCAGGTGTTCACCAGGGAACCAACAAGTCAGGGCATCAGTTAGGGCATTATGTGAGTAGGTATAATAAAGGCTTTTAAGATTACATGTGGTTGTTCTTGAGTGCGCTACTGGTTACTAAGCTATAGATTTAAGAGATTGTGGCCAGAGACCTTAGAAGGCCTCAGAGGAGGCGAGCCGGGTAGAGTTCACACTGCAAAGGACAGTGGTCAAAGGTACTCTGGTGGGTCTAGGACAGACTAGTAATTGTAACTGCCAGGAGAGCATGTTACACTATTTAGTTAGTGCTATACCAATCAGACTCCCAAGAAACTATTTGAATGACCTAGAAAAAAAATAACAACAAAATTCATCTGGAAGAACAAATGGTCAAGAATTTCAAGGAAACTAATGAAAAAAAAAATCAAATGAAGGTGGCCTAGCTGTACCTTATCTAAAACTATATTATAAAGCAGTGGTCATCAAAACCATTTGTATTGGCTAAGAAATAGACTAGTTGATCAGTGGAATAGTTTAGGTTCACAGGACAAAATAGCCAATAACTATTGCAATCTAGTGTTTGACAAACCCAAGGACCCCAACTTTTGGGATAATTATTCACTATTTGACAAAAACTGATGGGAAAATTAAAAACTAGTATGGCAGAAAATAGGCATAGACCCACACCTAACACTGTATGCCAAGATCAGGTTGAAATGGGTTTGTCATCTAGACATAAAGAATGGTATTATAAATAAATTATAATAACATAGGATAGTTTACCTCTCAGATTTGTGGAGGAGGAAGGAATTTGTCCCCAAAGAAAAACAAGAGATCATTATTAATCACAAAATAGAAAATTTTGATTATATAAAGTTAAAAAGATTTTGTACAAACAAAACTAATGTGGACAAGATAAGAACGGAAGCATTACATTGGAAAAAAAATTTTTTTAAATTAAAGGTTCTGATAAATCCTCATTTATAAAATATATAGAAAATTGACTCAAATTTGTAAGAAATCAAGCCATTCTCCAATTGATAAATGGTCAAAGGATATAAACACACAATTTTCAGATGATGAAATTGAAATTATTTCTATTCATATGAAAAGGTGTTCCAAATCATTATTGATCAGAGGAATGCAAATCAAGACAGCTCTGTGACATCACTACACACCTTTAAGATTGGCTAAGATGACAGGAAAAGATAATGATAAAAGTTGGAGGAGATGTGGGAAAATTGTGACACTGATGCATTGTTGGTGGAGTTGTGAACGGATGTGCCCATTCTGGAGAGAAATTTGGAATTATGCTCAAAAAGTTACCAAACTGTGCATACCCTTTGACCCAGCAGTGTTACTACTGGGCTTATATCTCAAAGAGACATTAAAGAAGGGAAAGACACCTGTATGTGCAAAAATGTTAGTGGCAGCCCTTTTTGTAGTGGCTAGAAATTAGTAACTGGAAATTGAATGGATGCTCATCTATTGGGAGATGGTTGAGTCAATTGTGGTATATGAATGTTATGGAATATTATTGTTCTGTGAGAAATAACCAGCAGGATGGATACAGAGAGGGTTAGAGAGACTTGCATGAAATGATGCTAAGTGACATGAGCAGAACCAGGGGATCATTATGTATTTCCACAGCAATACTATATGAGAATCAGTTATGATGGAAGTGTTTATCTTCAGCAATGAGAGAATCCAAATTAGTTCCAATTGTTCATTGGTGAACAGAGCCAGCTACACCAAGTGAAAGAACACTGGAAAATGAGCGTGGACCACAACATAGCATTTGCTATATCCAGGCTAGCTCCTGAAGAGCTCCGAATCAGCCAGAGTCAGGATAAGCAAAAATCCTTACCCCACTTTGGGTGCCAAATTGTTGTCTCTCAATTGTAATCCTTCTCTGGGAGGAGGTTTCTTTTCTGTAAATCCTTTTCTCTGTGAGCAGGTTTCTTGGGAGGCTTCTGGAGCCTCCAGCCAGAGTGAAGGTAGAATCTTGAATTTTTGTTTTTCTTCAGGTTATTTTTACCTTCTTTCTAAATCCAATTATTCTTGTGCAATAAGATTACTATGTAAATATGTATACATATATTTAACATATACTTTACCATGTTTAATATGTATGCGACTACCTACCATCTAGGGGAGGGAGTGGAGGGAAGGAGGGGACAAGTTAGAACAGAAGTGTTTGAAAGGATCGGTGTTGAAAAATTATCCATGCATATGTTTTGTCAATAAAAAGCTTTAATAATAATAATAATAGTGATAAAAATAAGAGAAATAAAATGCTGATCAGGAGAATAGATTAGGTGCTTAATACACACTAACAAATGGTCAGAGTATTTTAGTATTTGAACAACTCAAAGACTAAAACTATTGTGATAAGAACTCATTATCTGTCAAAAATTGCTGGGAAAACTGGAAGGTGTTTTGACAATAACTAGGTAAAGTTATTATACAGCATACCAAGATAAGGTTAAAATTAGTACATGACTTAGACATAAGGTGATATAAACTAATTAGGGGGTAGGTAGAGCCAAGATGGCAGAGTAAACTAACCACTCTCCCAAACTGCTCCAAATTCCTTTAAAAATAACTCTAAGTAGCTTTTAGAGCCTCAGAACATTCTAAAAGATGCAATTGTACATTTTCCAGCTGAAGGCAACATAGAAAGCCAGAAAAAAAAGTTTATGGAATCAGTGTGGATGGCCAGTACAATCTAGATCCCAATGTTACTGAGGCAGGACCTTAGAATCAGCGGAGGCTTCTGGATCGCTCAGACATGGGATACCAGTGAGAACTCAGAAGGTCAGCCTAAAGAGTCTAGCAATAGGGTAGGAGTCTAGCAAGCATTCTCAGTGTGGGCTGTGTCAGTATAACTCCAGCCCCAACTCTGGCAATCTCAATGTCAGCAAACAGGATTTTGTTGCTTTGGAACTCTAGAAGTTACAGTTACAGTGGGGTGGGGCACACTCCTAACAGCTTCAGGCCAAAATAGGTTTGTGATTAATTCCCTACAAGGATCACTGGAAACAGCTGCATAAAACCCCTGAAACTTAGGACAGTGCAGCCTCCACCCTGGAAACAGAGATCTATTTTAACAAAGAATTAAATATTAAATTATAGGCTAGGAAAATGAGGAGCCAACAAAAAAAGTTTCTGACCATTGAAGGTTTACAATTTAAACATTGAAAGGTAGCAAGAAACATCAAAATTGACACTCAGAAGATGATAACAAAGCTTTTGACATAGAAAAATAAGAATTGAACTTAGGCTACATGAAAAGATCAAATGGGATTTTGAAAATCAAGTAAGAGAGACAGAAGAATTAGGAAAAGAATTGAGAGTGGTACAAAAGAAAATACAAAAAACTGAGGAGAAGAATGTCTGAAAAAGCAAAATTGACCAATTGGGAAAGGAGCTACAAAAGCTCATTGAGAAAAATACTTTCTTACCAAATAAAATTAAACAAGGAGAAGACAATGATTTTATGATAAATCAAGATACTATAAAGCAAACCCTCATCCCCAAAAAAGTGAAATATCTCATTGGAAAAACAACTGACCTGGAAAATAGATTTAGGAGAGATAATTAAAAAATTTTTTGTTTACCTGAAAGACATGGTCAAAAAAAAAAAAAAAAAAAAAAAAAAAAAAAAAAAAAAAAAAGCCTTATCTTCCAGAATAGGAGGGAAAAAGAGAAATTGAAAGAATGTACTGAACATCTCCTGAAAGAGATCTCAAAATGAAAACCCCCAGGAATATATAACTAAATTCTGGAACTCTTAGGTGAAGTGGAAAATATTACAGGCATCAAAACAAAACAAAACAAAACAAAACAAACAAACAAACAAACAACAACAATTCAAATACAGTGGAGTCATAGTCAGGATAAAACAAGATTTAGTAGTTTCTACTTAAAAGTTCTGGAGCAGAGAGCAGATGGGTCTTTGTCTGAGCTCTTCATGGCTTCCCTCAGATCAACACCAGATCTAGGTTTTGGAGTGAAAGAACCCACAAATATTTGAAGTCTAACAAATTTCCAGCAGTAGATATTTTGGAAGAACTTCAGATAAGGCTTGTCTCAATAGGGTGGGGATAGGTGGGAAAGGGCAGATGGCCCAGAATAGATACACTGCAGGGACTCAAGGTGAAGGGAAACTTCCTGTACCCAAGGAAATTTACTGGGAGGGACTCAGTAAAAATTCAACAGTATAAGCTATTATGTTCTGGTTCAGAAGCCAATAGATGAGCAGATTAGCTGTGAGATCTCCAATACAATTACAGTCTGCAAATAGTGTGCCTCTGGACTTGGGACATGGCCACAAGGACCCAGCAAGGGAAGGAAGCCATCAGTACTGGCCCCAGGATGAAGCCACGGTCACTTATAGAGTAAGTTTGGGACAATTTCTCCTTTGCCCTAAAAGCAGACCTCAACCTTTTAAAATGAGCAAAAATAAATAAATAAATAAATAAACAGATGAATAATAAATAAGTAAGTAAGTAAATAAATAAAAAGAGCTCTTACCATTTTATTGAGAGAGAAGAGAAATCAAATCCTGAGGACACTAAAGACAAAATATCTCCAGATAAAGTCACAAAGGGTGATATGAATAGGTCTCCATCTCACAAAATTCTCTTGGAAGAATATAAAAAAGATTTTTTTAAATTATACTTATTTATTTACATATATGCATGGGTAATTTTTCAGCATTGACAATTGCAAAACTTTTTGTTTCAATTTTTCCCTTCCTTCCTGCCACCCCATCCCAGATGGCAGGTTGACCAATACATGTTAAAAATGTTAAAGTATATGTTAAATACAATATTGTATACATGTCCATACAGTTATTTTGCTGTATAAAAAGAATAGGACTTTGAAATAGTGTACAATTAACCTGTGGAGGAAATAAAAAATGCAGGTGGACAAAAATAGAGGGACTGGGAATTCTATGTAATAGTTCATACTCATTTCCCAGAGTTCTTTCATTGGGTGTAGTTGGTTCAATTCATTACTGTGCTATTGGAACTGATTGGTTCATCTCATTGTTGAAGAGGGCCAGGTTTATAAGAATTGATCATCATTTATTATTGTTGTTGAAGTATATACTGATCTTCTAATCTTGCTCATTTCACTCAGCATCAGTTCATGTAAGTCTCTCCGGGCTTTTCTGAAGTCATCCTGTTGGTCATTTCTTACAGAACAATAATATTCCATAACATTCATATACCACAATTTATTCAGCCATTCTCCGATTGATGGGCATCCACTCAGTTTTCAATTTCTGGCCATTACAAAGAGGGCTGCCACAAACATTCTTGCACATGCAGGTCCCTTTCCCTTCTTTAAGATCTCTTTGGGATATAAGCCCAGTAGAAACACTGCTGGATCAAAGGGTATGAAGTTTGATAACTTTTTGAGCATAGTTCCAAATCACTCTCCAGAATGGCTGCATGTATTCACAATTCCATCAACAATGTATCAGTGTCCCAGTTTCCCCACAACCCCTTAAACATTGTGCATTATCTTTCCCTGTCATTCTAGTCAATCTGACAGGTGTGTAGTGGTATCTCAGAGTTGTCTTAATTTGCATTTCTCTGATTAATAATGATTTGGAGCATCTTTTTATATGAGTAGAAATAGTTTCAATTTTTTCATCTGAGAATTGCCTGTTCATATCCTTTGACCATTTATCAGTTGGAGAATTATTAGAGTTCTTACAACATGCTAAAGTTAGTGGAATTGGTAGAGACAATGGTTGTTTAGCAGGGTACTTAACAGTTCTCTAGAAGTATTTAGTACTTACTACAGCTCCACAAGCATTCACACCTTTAAGAGAGCATTTATAAGCTAGGAGCCTCATCCAGGATGCACTTCAGGAGATTCACAAGTCAGGATTCAGTGGAAGAGATTAACAAGTTGGAGATTCACAAGTCAGGCAGAATGAAGGAAGACCGAGAAGTGGTGGCGGGCTGTCCTGTGGGGAACATTGAAACCAAGATCTGGAAGGCCTCCAAAAAACTAGCCGAGCCCTAAGTGAAGGAGACAAAATTTGGAAAGAGATGGTAAAGGATTAGGACTTTAACTCCTGACTGAATTTGAGGTGATTATTGAACTGAACTGAAAGGAAGGCTGCTCCCAAAAGCTCCCCAAGAAACCTGCTCCAAGAGAACATTACATTTTAGAGAAGAACGTTACAGAGAATGGCTTGATTTCTTATAAATTAGAGTCAATTCTCTATGTATTTTGGAAATGAAGCTTTTATCAGAACCTTTGATTGTAAAAATGTTTTCCCCGTTTATTGCTTACCTTCTAATCTTGTCGGTGTTAGTTTTGTTTGTACAATTTTTTTTTTTTTTACTTTGATATAATCAAAATTTTCTATTTTATGATCAATAATGATCTCTAGTTCTTCTGTGGTCATAAATTCCTTCCTCTTCCACAAGTCTGAGAGGTAAACGATCTTATGTTCTTCTAATTTACTTATAATTTCATTCTTTATGCTTAAGTCATAAAGCCCGTTTTGACCTTATCTTCCTGTACAGTATTAATTGTGGGTCAATACCTAGTTTCTGCTATACCAATTTCCAATTTTCTCAGCAGATTTTGTCAAACAATGAGTTCTTATCCCAAAAGATAAGATCTTTGGGTTTTCAAATACTAGATTATTAAAATTATTGATTATTTTGTCTTTTCAAACTAACTTATTCCACTTATCAACTATTCTATTTCTTAGCCAATACAAAATGGTTTTGATAACTGCTGTTTTTATAATATAATTTTATATCTGGTACAGCTAGGACACCTTCATTTGATTTTTTTTTCAATAGTTTCCTTGAAATTCTTGATCTTTTGTTTTTCCATATGAAATTTGTGGTTATTTTTTTCTGGGTCATTAAAATAGTTTTTGGGAATCTGATTGGTATAGTGCTAAATAAATTGATTAGTTTAGATAATATTGTCATCTTTATTCAAACTGGTTAGATCTGACTTTATTTGAGTGGAAAGTGTTTTGTAGTTTTGCTCATATAGTATCTGATTTTCCCTTGGCAGATAGATTCCTAAATATTTTATACTATCGGTAGTTACTTTAAATGAAATTTCTCTTTGTAACTCTGACTGTTGGATTTTATTAGTGATATATAAGTGATAATTTGGTTTCCTCATTACCTACTCTAACTTATTTAATCTGTTTATCAACTCTTATTGTCAAAGCTAGCATTTCTAATACAATATTGAATAGCAGTGGTGATAGTGGACTACCTTGTTTCACTCCTGATCTTATTGGGAATGGTTCCAATTTATCACCATTACATATGCTGCTTACTAGTGGTTTTGAATAGATGCTACTGATTATTTTAAGGAAAAGTCAATTTATTCCTATACTCTCAAGTGTTTTTACTAGGAATGGATGTTAGATTTTGTCAAATGCTTTTTCTGCATCTATTGAGATGATCAAATGGTTTTTGTTAATTTGTTTATTGATATGGACAATTATACTAATAGCTTTTTCTAATATTGAACCAGCCCTGCATTCCTGGTATAAATCCTACTTTATCAAGGTATATTATCCTGGGGATGATTTTCTGTAGTCTTTTACTAATATTTTATTTAGAATTTTAGCATCAATATTCATTAAGGAGATTGGTCTGTAATTTTTCTTCTCTGTTTTCAACCTACCTTGTTTAGGTATCAGTACCATATCTATGTCATAAAAGGAATTTGGTAAGACTCCTTCATTCCCTATTTTTTCAAATAGTTTATATAGCATTGGGGTTAATTGTTCTTTAAATGTTTGGTAGAATTCACATGTAAATGCATCTGGTCCTGGGGATTTTTTCTTAGGGAGTTGATTAATAGCTTGTTCTATTTCTTTTTCTGAAATGGGACTATTTAAGCAATTTGCCTATATTTTTGGAGGTAGTCATTCATTTCACTCAGGTTATCAAATTTATTGGCATAAAGTTGGTCAAAGTAACTCCTTATTATTCCTCTAATTTCTTCTTCATTGGTGGAAAGTTCTCCCTTTTCATTTTTTAAGACTAACAATTTGATTTTCTTCTTTCTTTTTTCTAATCAGATTTACCAAAGGTTTATCTATTTTATTGTTTGTTTTTTTTTTTTTTTCACAAAACCAACTCTTAGTTTTATTTATTATAGTTTTTTTTTTTTTTTACTTTCAGTTTTATTAATTTCTCCTTTTAATTTTAGAATTTCAAGTTTAGTATTTGACTGGGAGTTTTTAATTTGGTCTTTTTCTGGCTTTTTAAGTTGCAAGCCCAATTCATTGATCTTCTCCTTCTCTATTTTATTCAAATAAGCCTCTAAAGATATAAAAAATTTACCCTTCTTTCTGCTTTGCCTGCATCCCACAAATAAATTTTAGTATGATGTCTCATTTTTATCATTATCTTGAGTAAATTTATTAATCGTGCCTATAATTTGCTGTTTCAACCAATCATTCTTTAAGATGAGATTATTTAGTTTCCCATTACTTTTTGGTCTATTTACCCCTCACTTTTTGTTGAATGTAGTTTTTATTGCATTATGATCTGAAAAGGAAGCATTTACTATTTCTGCCTTCCTGCATATAATTTTGAGGTCTTTACATCCTAATATATGGTCAATTTTTGTACTTAGCATGAATTGCTGAGAAGAAAGTTTACTTCTTTATGTCATCATTCAGTTTTCTTCAAAGTTCTATCATACATAATTTTTCCAATATTCTATTTACCTCTTTAATTTCTTTCTTATTTGTTGTGTGGTTTGATTTATCTAATTCTGAGAATGTAAGGTTGAGATCTCCCACTATTATAGTTTTGCTGTCTATTTCTTCTTGCAACTCTCTTAACTTCTTCTTTAGGAGGTTAGATGCTATACCACTTGGTACATATATGTTTAGTGATGATATTGCTTCATTGTCTATGCTACCCTTTAGCAGGATATACTTCCCTTCCTTATCTCTTTTAATTAGATAAATTTTTGCTTTTGCTTGATCTGAGATAAAGATGGCTACCCCTGTTTTTTTTTTACTTCACCTGAAGCATTATAGATTCTGCTACAGCCTTTTACCTTTACTCTGTATGTATCTCTCTTCTTTAAATGTGTTTCCTACAAACAACATATTGTAGGGTTCCGGCTTTTGATTCAGTCTGCTATCCACCTCTGCTTTATGGGAGAGTTCATCCCATTCTCATTTACGGTTAAAATTACTAATTCTGTATTTCCTGCCATCTTATTATCCCCAGATTATGCTTTTCTTTTTCTTGTGTCCCCTTACCCCCTTTCCTAGTATTAAACTTGCCTCATGTAGCTCTCCCTCTTTAAAATTCCTCCCACCCCCTTTGAATCCCTTTCCCTTTCTTGTACCTTTCCTTTATTAATCTTTTCTTTTCCCCCTTTCCTCTCCCACTTTTTAATGAGGTGAGAGAAGTTTCTCTGTAAACTAAATATGTCAATTATTTTCTCTTTGAGCCAACTCTGATGAGAATAAGATTCACACAATGTTCCTTCTCCTCTCTAAATTCCCTAAAATATGATAGATTTTCTTTGCCTCTTCCTGGGATGTAGTTTCCTTCTTTTTTTCCTCTCCTTTTCCCTTTTTCTGATATTATCCCCTTTCCATTTCTTTCTTTTTTAATGTATCAGTAAAATCAAGTTATACATGTGCTCTTTATGTATATCCATAATGGAAATACAGTTCTCAAGAGTTCCTTTTACATTTTTCTGCTTCTCTTGAGTCCTGTGGTTCGAGGGTTTTTTTTTTTTTTTTTTTGGTTTAGTTCTGGGTTTTTCCTTAGAAACAATTGGAAGTCATCTGTTTCATTAAATGTCCCTCTTCTTCCCTGGAAGAAAATGCTCACCTTAGCTGGGTATTTTATTCTTTGCTGCATTCCAAATTCTTTTCCTTTTTGCAATATCGGATTCCAGCCCTTCTATCTTTTAATGTGGAAGTAGCTAGAGCTTGAATGATCCTTATTGTGGCTCCTCAGTACTTGAATTTTTTTTCTGGATGCTTGTAATATTTGTTCCTTAGTCTGATAGTTCTGAAATTTAGCTACAATATTCCTTGGAGTTTTTATTTTAGAGTCTTTTTCAGAAGGTGTTCAATTAATTATTTGTTCAATTAATTATTTCAATGCCTATTTTGCCTTCCAATTCTATTATATCTGGAAAGTTTTCTTTGATGATTTCCTGTAAAATAGTATGTAGGATCTTTTTTTCATCATAATTTTCAGGAAGTCCAATAATAATCCTCAGATTATCTCTCCTACATCTATTTTTCAGGTCTGCTGTTTTTCCCAGTAGATATTAATTTTTTTTCCTAATTTTTCATTTTTTTGGTTTTGTTTGACTGATTCTTGATGTCCCAATGAATCATTCATTTCTAATTGTTCAGTTATGATTTTTAACAAGTTATTTTCTTCATTAGCTTTTTTTTTTTCCCCCTACTTCTTTTTGTATTGAGTTTTTAAGTGAGTTGTTTTGCTCTATGGAATTTTTTTTTCCATTTCACTTTTTTTAACTGAGTTATTTTTTATTCCAATTCACAAATCCTACTTTCTTGGGAGTTTTTTTCCTTTCCCAATTCACAAATTCTGTTTCCCTGCACTTTCTGGGAGTTCTTTACCTTTTCCAATTCACAGTTCAGGAAGTTGTTACTCTCTTGTATAGCTTCTCTTTCCTTTCCCCATTTTTCTTCTAGTTCTCTTTTAAGATTTTTTTATAGTTTCTTCTAGGATAGCCTTATGTGATGGGGACCAGGTTTCATCCCCTTTTGGGGTTTTGTCTGGACTCTATCTGCTATTAGTCTCCTCAGGTTTGAAAACTTGCTTTCTTTCTAATAGAAGTGATTGGTGTTACTTTTTGCTTTTTTTTTTTTTTTTTTAACTCATTTTTTTAAAAGCCCTTAGGTTCTGCCTTCAGGGCAAGGAGGTTACCAGCTTCCTCTGCAGAGAAGGGGTAGGTATATGGGCAGTAGTTATTCTGCCTATGGGCTGCAAAGGGCAGCCGAAGCACTGCTCCAGAAGTGATTCAGGCATTTATAGCACCGGCCGAACTGTGAAAGTGTCCAGTGAAGAGCCTTGGTGTGCAGATTAGAGATTGCCCTGGGGCTAGAGCAGAGGTTCTCAAACTACAGCTCATGGGCCAGATGTGCCCTGCTGAGGACGTTTATGTGGCCCACCAGGTTGTGGCAAATGGGCTGAGGGGTGGAGACAGAATGTGAGTTTTTGTTTTAACTATAGTCTGGCCCTCCAACAGTCTCAGGGACAATGAACTGGCCTCCTATTTAAAAAGTTTGAGGACCACTGAGCTAGAGGCTGAGTAGTGAATATGTCACTACCTCAGGCAAAAGTCTGCTGTGAGTATTAGCAATTGTCCTGTGAATAGCCCCCCCATTGCATCAGAAGTTGCTGGGGAAGTTCTATTGCCCCAGGCCAAGCCCCACAAAGTGCAGATTAGAGGCTGCCCCAGGCTGTGTTCCCCTGCTGTGCAAATTTGTGACTGCCCTTGATGAAAGCCCCATGCTGCAAAATGTGGCTGAACAGTTGTGTTGTGGTCTGTGCTCAGTAACTCACTTCTGGTTTTGGGTGAGTATAGCCAGCTCTTGTTAGGTTCTGGCATTTTTTATAGTACCCTCTATCTTTGGCTTTAATTTCTCTGTTGGTCTACTGCTTTGCAACCAAAGCAGAGGAGCCAAACTGTGATAGAATCCTCCCTGTAAATTTTCCAGCCATGGAGATCGCCCTCTCCTGTCTACTCCACATGCTAGCCTCTCCTATCTCCCTGATTGTGTGGGTCTGCTCTCACAGCTCAGGACAAACCTTTTCTGGTGATCTTCCAGATTTTCTTCGGCTGATAAGTTGTTGTACTTCCCATCTTAGTGAATTTTACCAGTCAAGCATTATTTTTGAGGCTGAATTTTGTAATTAGTAGTGAGGGTATGAGAGGAGCTTAGAAAGTTGTGTGTGCCTTCTCTGCCATCTTGGCTCTGCCCCTCTAAAAAGGATCTTAAAAGAGAATTAGAAGAAAAACAGGGAAAGACAATAAAAGCTTTGAGGAGAGTTTGGAAAAGAAAATGTTATCTGAAGAAAATTCTTTAAAAATAGTTTTTGTGAAATAGCAAAAAGAAAAGAACATAAAAAACAGTTTATGTTGAAGAAAAAAAAGGTACAGAATTTCAGAAAATTGATGAAAAAATGCAAATAAATGTAGTTTAGCTATACCAGTTTTAAAACTGTATGATAAAGGAACAGTCATCAAAATCACTTGGTACTGGCTAAGAAATAGAGTAATTGATCAGTTCACAATAAATAGTCAAGGACTCTAGTATTCTAGTGTTTGATAAACCCAAAGATCTCAGCTTCTGGATTAAGAACTCAGTGTTAGACAAAAATTGCTGGAGAAATTGGAAATTAGTATGGTAGAAACTTGATATTGACTCACACTTAAAACCCTATATCAAGATAGGTCTAGGGGGCAACTAGGTGGCACAGTGGGTAGAGCACCAGCCCTGAATTCAGGAGGACCAGAGTTCAAATCTGGTCTCAGACACTTAACACTTCCTAGCTGTGTGACCCTGGGCAAGTCACTTAACCCCAACCTCAAAAAAAAAAAAAAAAAAAAAAAAAGATAGGTCTAAATGGGTTCATGATTTAGACATAAAGAATGATACTATAAGCAAATTAGAAAAACAAAGGATATTCTCTACCTCTCAGATCTGTGGAGAAGCAAGGAATTTGTAGACATATAAGAATTAGAGTGCATTATAAAATGCTAAGTGGATAATTTTGATTATATTAAATTATTATTATTTTTTTTTAACAAACAAACCAATGCAGACAAGATTAGAAGGTAAACAGAAACTGGGGAAAAAAAAAAATTACTTCCAAGAATTGCGATAAAGGTCTCATTTTTAAAATATGTAGTGAATTGACTCAGATATAAAAATACAAACCATTCTCCAATTGATAAATTGTCAAAGGATATTGACAGATAATTTTCAGATGAAGAAATTCATTTCTAGTCATATGAAAAAATGCTCTAAATCAATACTGATCAGAGAAATGCAAATTAAGATAACTCTGAGGTACCATTAGATAGTTCTCAGATTAGCTAAGATGACAGGAAAAGATAATGATGAATGCTGGAGGGGATGTAAGAAAAACTGGGACACTAGTACATTGTTGGTGGGTTGTGAACTGATTCAACCATTCTGGAAAACAATATGGAACCATGTGCCCAAAACTACCAAACTGTGCATAATGCTTTGATCCAGCAGCACCTATACTGGACTAGTATCCTAAATACATCATAAAAAGGAAAAAGGATTCACATGCACAAAAATATTTGTAGCAGCCCTTTTTATAGTGGCGAGGAACTGGAAATTGAATGGATGCCCATCAGTTGGAGAATGGTTAAATAAATTATAGCAAATGAATATTATTTTTCTATAAGAAATAATCAGCAGGATGATTTCAGAAAATCCTGGAGAGACTTCCATGTAAGTACAATCAAGAAAACATTGTACACAGCAACAAGATTATGTGATGAGCAATTCTGATGGATGTGGCTCTTTTCAACAATGAGGTAATATATTTATATTAATTAATTTTTAAATTTTTAATAGCTTTAATCAATTTAATAGCTTTATGTACAAGCAGGATATATAGAAGCATTACCTATAAATATGGGAATTAAGTTAATATGATTGTTTTTCCTGACATTATTTGATATAAATCTAAAATTCCTAAGAGTAAAAAATACAAATAAATTAAAAATTTAAAAATGGAAGAAGAGAAGAAAAAGGTTTTCCAATTTGCTGATGACCTGCTGGTATACTTGGAAAATCTTAAGTCATTATCAATGATATAAGTCAAGACAATAGTTTCAGTAAAGTTGTAAGCTACAAAATAGATCCCTCAACATTTAATTGCATATCTTTAAAATAATAACAAAATTAAAAAAAATAAATTTCATTCCAGAAAAATTTTATTTCAGAGAATTACAAATTACATGATCTACTAAAGTACATAAAAGTACAAAATAGCTAGAGAAATATTAAGTTCTCATGTTGTACGTTAAATATAGTAAAAACTGACAATGTTATATTTATACTTTTATTTTAAATCAATGAAATTCCCAGAGAATATATTATAGCACTTGATAAAATATAGGTCTTTGGTAATTTGTTTAGCATTCAAACAGAATTCACTTGAAAGAAGAACATCTCTAGATTATCAAGGGAAATTAAAAAATATATATATATATATATATATATATATGGTTGGAATATTGATTCCAGACATCAAATTGAAAGAATTTAGATTGAGACCAACATCTTCCACCATATTCCAAAATACAATCTCAATGAATAGTTGACATTGGTAATAAAAATGATGGAAAAAATATAGTTGCTTGTACCAATATTGACAAATTAGAGTAATAGTGAAATTAGCTAAATTGGAGGCCTCTGATACATTTCTGTGGGCATAGCTGCTCAGTCCTTCATAGGATTATAGAATATCAGAGCTGTCAGGCAGTTCAGATCATATCTAATTCAATCTATTTTTTGGTTTGGGAGTGAGGTTTAAGGGGAAGCATAAAAAAAAAAAAAATTATCCTAGAAGTGGGGAATCATTTGTTTGCTTGAGATCATACAACTATTTTTGAAAAGAACTAATGACTCAGTTATACAGCAGGCATCCTGACTTCTGGTCTTGTGCTTCCTATATTATAATATTTTCCTCCTCCCTGTGATTATTCTTCTATGGCCTAGGCTTTTACTTCTATTGGGGGTGGGGGGGGGCTGGAGAAAAGAGAGTTGGCTAATGATGTCATATGACAAGTAAGCTAAAGTTCATTGAATCATATCTTTTAATTAACTTGTTACTAATATCACTTATGAGAAGTAGTCCACCCTATTCATCAATAGGGGCAAGTTATTTTGAGACAAAAGTTCACTCTCACCTACTATGTATGCAATAGTATTTATTGAGCTGGAGCTATCTGTTTCTATCTGTAACTCCACTCCTTTCTAACTAGCAACATTTTTCTCATTCACTTAAGTATCTAGGCTTACATATATAGCTTTATAAAATATAATATTTATCCAATTTCACAATGGTTGGTGAAATTGATCAGTCAGGATCCAATCACACAGCCCCAAGTTGAGCAGAAAAATAATAGTATTTGTCTTTTCATATTGCTTCAAAATTTACATTGACTTTTTGAATGAAAAATTTAATTGAATAAATTCTTAAAACTTTTGTGCTAAAGCCAAATATATATTGTTTAATAAAAACAAATCACTCTAACATATATCGTAGGAAAGTTCTTTGAATTTAATTGAATTATAGAATTAGAGTGGACCTTAGATATCATGTAATTCTATTCCCTCATTTTACAGATGAGCAAACTGAGGTCTTAAGACATTTAGTATCTTGCCTAAGGTCACAAAACTAATTAGTAGCTAAGCTGAATCTGTCTCATATCAGTATTCTGATTCTTAGTTTCTTGTTTCTGCTTCAACGATATCACATAATTTTCTTTATACAGGGGAGGAGAGCACTCAGTTTCATTTTCTCAAACAGCCTGTGGTTATTCAACTAACTTTATAACATCTACTTTTTTTAACATTAATTGACAAAACTCACTGATTTTTCTTATGTATTATGAAAACTAATTTATAAAGACAACAGGAAGATGAATTGCAAATTGTAATTTAATATTATGGTGCTGATGGGATCATAAACACATCACAATCAGCTGATTGAATTTCAGCTTGGTAATCAATCTCCTTTGTTATCCATGATCTGTTATGGATAGGTTAAATAGTGGAAGGAGACTTTTAAGTTAAAGAAAATTCCAAATGAATGTTAATGGCTACTGAGTCATACATAATAATTATGTGGTAGACATTTCTTGGTGTATGTGAGTCTTTACAGCTTCTCTCACAGGTACTAGCTCTGTTCTCTGGACTTGAGGTCTAATCTATATTCTCCTTCAAAGTCTTTAAAATATCTGAAGACAGATATGTAGCCCTAAGTCTTCTTTTCCTTAACCTAAAAATCTCCCTGGTTTTTTCCCAACCAATTATTAGATAGTTTCCAAACAAAATCTGCTAAGGAACAATCTCATCATTATCCTCATTGCCTTCTTAGGCATTGATGTGCCTAGAAAAATGTGCCAATCCATTCTGAAAGTTTGATATTCGGCTTACTCTTTTTCTTCCCCTTACATGAAATAAGAAGCATAATATTCAAGGACTATATAGATCAACTATCTGCGCTATCAAATTTATTTGCTCCATAATGCTTTAGTTAACTGATTGGGCAGATAGATGACATTGTGGATAGAGTACGGACCCTGAAGTCAAGAGGACCTAAGTTCAAATATGACTTAAGACACTTAACTCTTACTATCTCTGTGACCTTTAATCCTAATTGTCTTGTCAAAACAAGAAAAGAAATGAGAATATGGTAACTGAAAGTTAAGAAGACATAGTAACATAAGACTATCAGGAGACTTCCATATCTTCTCTCAGTTTTTGATAAATCCAAAGGAAAAAAAAAATAAAAAAGAAAATGTAAAACAAAACATTTCTGGATAAAGTAGGGCTGAAAGACTTATATTTTTGAAAAGGGAATTTTAAAATGTCTGTATTTCACAGTACCATGTGTAACTTTTATAAAAGCCAACAATGCATTAAGGCAGAGAGATATTGTAAAGAAAAGCAAAAATAACAAATGCTTCATTTATAGACCATAACACAATACAAATAGTAGTAAAAAACATACAAACCCAAATGTAGACTTAACAATGAAATCTCAAATAATGAATGTGTTGGTGAACAAATAATAGAAACAATTGATAATCACATGAAAGAGAATAATGATAACAATATTAAAATTTGTGAACTACCAATAAAACAGTTCAGGGGAAAATGTATTCTCTGATAAACATGAATGAATGAAAAAGAAAAAGAAATATGTCTTAAGTGTGATTTTTTTTTTAAATTGTAAAGACAACAAATAAACTGACAATAAGTACAAAATTTAAAATAGAGGGAAAACATATATAGAATTGAAAATAAAAAATAAAAGTTTGTTCTTTGAGAATACTAATAAAATTAATATACCTTTAATGAATCTAATTAAAAAGAAGAGAGCAGAAAAATTAAATAAAATTGTAGCAGCAAGGTGAAATTGCAATACATGCAAAAAATAAAAACAATAATCATAACCTATTACACCTAGTTATGTAATAAAACCAAAAACATATATACAAAAAGATGACTACCTTCAAAAATATAAAATATTTTAACTAAAAGAAGACTAAATAGGGATTTTAAGTAATCAAGGTTCAGAAAAGGCAGTAGAACTAGCAGTAAAAGAACTACTAAAAGTGGAGACAATAGGGAATACAGAGAAGTATCTATTCCTGATCCTAATAGATTCACAGGAAAAAATTATTAAACTTTTAAAAATGAGTTATTGCCAAATGTTACACAAATAATTCTCAAAATTTGTGAAAGAAAGAACCCTTTAAAAATACTTTTATGAGATAAAAGTTGTTCTAATGCCTGAACCAGGGAAGGACAAAACACAGAAAAACTATACACCAATATTATATATCTCTATTTATTCACAAATTTTGAGTAATATCCTATAAGATTTTAGCAATTTTTATAGGAATTCATTATCAATAAGTGGTATTCATACCAGTGATGGTTTAACATTAAGAAAACAATCAACATTATTAATCATAGAATCATATTAAAAACAAAACACCCTCCAAATTTCAATAGATGTAGGGGAAAAAAAGCCTTTGACAGGGTATTTTAAGTAATTTGTATAAATTCTACAAAATATCAGTGTAAATTGATCTGCTTAAGATAAAAATATTTATGTAAAACTAAAAGCAATCTCATATACAATGGGAGTACTAGAAACTTTCCAAATAATTATAGGAGTAAAGCAAGGATGGCCTTAAAATAAAATGTGGTACCTGAATGAAATGGATTATTAATATATTAGAAGAAGTGACAAATATGATGAATTCAGAGAAGAAGGCAAAAATCTAGATGAAATGATGCATAATGAAACAAGCAAAATCAAGAAAACAAAACAAACAAACAAAAAACATGATATCTATAACAATATAAATAGAAAGAACAACCATAAGGGGATGCTAGATGGCACAATGGATAGTCAGGAAGACCTGAGTTGTCTCAGAAACTTAATACTTGCTAGCTGTATGACCCTGGGCAAGTCACTTAACCCCAATAGCCTCGGGGGGGGGGACATAACAAATTTTAAAAATTCCTACTATAAATATATAATGAAAAACATTCTTCAAAGAAGTTATGAAAAGGTAGTTATGAAATGTACTTCCATCTTTCTCTTTTGAAAAGATTAGAGGGTCACAAGTAATACTAAGCAATAATATTGTAAGTAGCATATATTTCCAAATGTTTTTGATATATTGGTCTGTTATGCTGATTTTCCCTGTCTTTTTCTGTCTCTTTTCCTTTTCTATTTTTAAAATATTATTTGTTTATAGGATAGCTTTTTGGGGGACATTTGGGAAAATTATGGTGATATAATACAATACAATTATAAAGCTTTTGAAAATCTGTTTTACATTATTTTAAAAATTTTTACAAAAATGTTATGCATAGGTATATATGACAATTGCAAAACCTTTTGTTTCAACTTTTCCCTTCTTTCCCCCCACCCCTTTCCCCAGATGGCAGGTTGACCAATACATGTTAAATGTGTTAAAGAATAAGTTAAATATAATATATATATATATATATATATATATATATATATAAATATATATATATATATATATATATATATATGTGTGTGTGTGTGTGTGTGTATATATATATATGTGTGTGTGTGTGTGTATATATATATATATGTGTGTGTGTGTGTATATATATATATATATATATATATATATATATATATATATATATATATATATATATATATACATACATATACATATACATGTCCAAACAGTTATTTTGCTGTATAAAAAGAAACAGTGTGTAATTAGCCTGTGAAGGAAATAAAAAATGTAGGCAGACAAAAATCTAGGGATTGGGAGTTCTATGTAGTGGTTCATAGTCAACTTGCAGAGTTATTTCACTGGGTGTAGCTGGTTCAGTTCATTACTGCTGTATTGGAATTGATTTGCTTCATCTCATTGTTGGAGAGGGCCTTGTCCACCAGAATTGATCATCATATAGAATTATTGTTGAAGTATATAATGATCTCCTAATCTTGCTCATTTCACTCAGCATCAGTTCATGTAAGTCTCTTCGGGCTTTTCTGAAGTCATCCTGTTGGTCATTTCTTACAGAACAATAATATTCCATAATATTCATATACCACAATTTATTCAGCCATTCTCCAATTGATGGGCATCCACTCAGTTTCTAGTTTCTGCCCACTACAAAGAGGGCTGCCACAAACATTCTTGAACATACAGGTCCCTTCCCTTCTTTAAAATCTCTTTGGAATATAAGCCCAGTAGTAATGCTGCTGGGTCAAAGGATATGCACAGTTTGATAAATCTTTGAGCATAGTTCCAAAATGCTCTCCAGAATGGCTGGATGTATTCATAATTCCACCAACAATGTATCAGTGTCCCAATTTTCCCACATCCCCTCCAACATTCTGCATTATCTTTCCCTGTCATTCTAGCCAATCTGAAGATGTGCAATAGTATTTCAGTTGTCTTAATTTGCATTTCTCTAATTAATAATGATTTGGAGCATCTTTTCAAATGACTAGAAATAGTTTAAATTTCTTCATCTGAGAATTGTCTGTTCATATCCTTTGACCATTTATCAATTGGAGAGTGGCTTTATTTCTTATAAATTAGAGTCAATTCTCTATATATTTTGGAAATGAGGCTTTATCAGAACTTTTGACCGTAAAAACATTTTCCCAGTTTATTACTTCCCTTCTAATCTTGTCTGTATTAGTTTTGTTTGTACAAAAACTTTTTAATTTGATATACTCAAATTTTTCTATTTTGTGATAAATAATGACCTTGAGTACTTTTTTGGTCATAAATTCCTTCCTTTTTCACAGGTCAGAGAGGTAAACTATTTTATGCTCTTCTAATTTATTTATAATCTCATTCTTTATGTCTAGGTCATGAACCCATTTTGATTTGATCTTGGTGTATCATGTTAAGTGTGGGTCAATGCCTGTTTCTGCCATATTAATTTCCAATTTTCCCAGCAATTTTTGTCAAAGAGTGAGTTCTCATCCCAAAAGCTGGGCTCTTTGGATTTATCAAACATTAGATTATTGACGTTATTGGCGGTTTTTTCCTTTGAACCTAACCTATTCCACTGATCAACAGTCTTTTTCTTAGCCAATACCAAATAGTTTTGTTAACTGCTGTTTTATAGCAGTGGTCCTCAAACGTTTTAAATAGGGGGCCAGTTTACTGTCCCTCAGACTGTTGGAGGGCCGGAGTATAGTAAAAACAAAAACTATGAACAAATTCCTATGCATGCTGCATATATCTTATCTTGAAGTGAAAAAACAAAACAGGAACAAATACAATATTTGAAATGAAGTAAAGTTAAATCAACAAACTTACTAGTATTTCAATGGGAACTATGGGACTGCTTTTGGCTAATGAGATGGTCAATGTCTGGTTCCATATTTGTCACTGCTAGTCATAACAAGTAATGCAAGTGTGCATCTATTAGGCTTGATCTGGTTGGAGATTTCAAATGTTTCATTCCAGAAAAAGTCTGTTCACAGATGTAAGTGCTGCCAAAGATGGTTGCCATTTTGAGTACATGGTTCCTGAGATGAGGATATGTCTCAGAGGGGAGAGATCTATATAAATTATGAAGGCTGCTTAACTTGAATGTGTCTTTCAGAGAGTCACAATTCTGCAGTTCAGCCAGTTCCATTTGGTAAATTGTATCCAAATTTTCAATGTCAATAGAAAATGGATTACAGAAAAGCTGTATATCCTGTTCATGGAGATGAAGTTTTTAAGATCTAAATTGGAACTTCTTTTGCAATTTTCCCAATTAATCCACACATGTTGTGTTTGGGAATGCAATCAGTGGTTTTTCTGCTAACATGATTTTGAGTTGTGGGGGATGGCAGAAGTTTTCCTCCTTCACTTGTTTGATGAGAAGGCCTAATTTTACTTCAAATACTTTGACATGTGATTGCATATCACAGATGAGCTTCCCCTTTTCTTGAAGTTGCATATTGAAATTGTTGAGTAGCTCTGTTACATCTGTCAGAAAGGCAAGGTGCCATTTCCATTCTGCATCATTGAACTCTGGTACTTCTTTGATTTTTGAAAGCAGAAAAGTTGTAATCTGTGGAAGTAAGTCATAGACACGATTCAAAACTCTCCCTCGACTCAGTCAACAGACTTCTGTGTGATATGGAACATCTTCATACTCAACATTTAGCTCAGACAGAAATTCCTGAAATTGTCTGTGATTTCTTGTATTAGTTCTAATGAAGTTAACACAAGACACCATAATTTTCATAACAGAGTCCCACTTCAGTGATTTACTACACAGTGCTTGTTGGTGGATGAGGCAATATATGGCTATTGGATGAAAATGGTTATGTTTGTCCATCTCTTGGTAAATGCGAGCAATTACTCCTTTCTTAGACCCCAACATGCCGGGGCACCATCAGTTGTCACACTGGCTAGTTTAGCCCTTTCCAGCTCCAAACCATTCATAGTTTGGCAAACCTTTTCATAGATATCCTCTCCTGTAGTTGTTCCTTTGATGCTTTGCAGTGCATCAAGCTCTTCTATGACTTCAAAATAATCATTTGTCCCATGAATAAAAATTAGAAGTTGTGCACAATCATGAACATAATTGCTTTCATAGAGTGCCAAGGAAAAAATATGATTTTTTTTTGTGGAGTTTTGCAAATGCTGATGCATATTGTCTCCCATTTCTTCAATCCTCCATGAAATTGTAGGTCCTGAAAGACTCTCTGTAATAAATAAATCGGCCCTCTCTGGACGCATCTCTTTGGCAACAGAAAGAAGGCATTCTTTAACAAATTCTCCCTCCACGAATGGTCTGCCAGTGCGTGCTATTAGCTTGGCAACTTGAAAACTTGCTCATAGTGATGAAATACTTTGCTGCTTCTACTTCACAAAAAAATATTTTTCTGATTTGTCAATGTGTTTTTCAGTTTTAATATTTTATCTTTTCTCACTTCTCCAACCAAACAATCATATTTATCTTTATGTTGAGTTTAACAGTGTCAATGCAAATTATGCTCTTTGAACACAGACACTATATTCTGGCATATCAGACATACAACTCTTTCCTTGTACTGCATGAAAAAGTAATAATAAGTCCACTGTTCTTTGAATATCCTGCACTCCAAGTCAATTTTTCTTTTTCTTGACATCATTATTTCTAAGGGATTCCAAATTGCTATTAGTAAAATAACAATACATATACAGTGCTACAAAAACAATATACCAGCAATAACTTTACATAACTTTGCCCTCACAGAGACATACAGACTGCAATGTCCAACTTCCTTCAAGCTGCCTCTACACTGTGATGCCTCCATTTCCCACACTCTCTCTCTCCTGCTTCAGATCTTCACTGCACACAAGTCACCACTCAGGCGGCCCTCCCAAATGCCCTGGCTTCCTCTGAATCCTTGGATCAATTTTCATAATCCAGCACTGCATGATCATATGTGCTGCACTCGTAATTTATCATAATTGCAGGCAAGACTGTGTATATAACTGCATGATATATTATATGTGCAGAATGAGCTTCAGTGACAAATTGTACACTGGGGCTTCCAGGAGAGGTCATCATGTGACTTGATGCTGCACAAAGTATATGGGGACCTTAAGAATCTGGAAGGGGATGAAGCAATACACCAGCTCTGCACCCCCTCGTACTCAGGATAAGTGGGGGGAACTAAGTTCAGACCCCCAGTGATTATAAGGTGATGACATATGTTAGCAATATTCCATCTCTTTATGAAACTACAGAACATGAAGACAATGATAAAACTGATGACCACAACAGCCAGACATGAGATCATTATGGATACAGGCCATGGCCTGGTACCAGGAGCCTAACACTGGGTGACAAGAGCAGTCAGTACCGCAACATGAGCTAGAGAGGAAGCCGTTATATTGAAATTACACCGTAATGACAATGATAGAGTCAAGCTGGGACTTGTAGTAGTACTAACTGTTACTATACCTGCGCACCAGACACAGCCCATATATTCCCCTTGCAGTGGCTGTGACATGCACAGCATGCACTGTACATCCCTTGCACCTGTCTGTTGTGGTGGCTTCAGTTACTTTACAAGGTCACAGGCCGTCAGTTCTCTGTCTTCTGCATGTCTCTCCCTTCCCCACATCATACGCCCCAGACTGGGAACTCACCTCACCTCAGTATCGCCTCACACTCTGTCTCTGCCACCTCAGCCCAGTGCTGGAAGCATGCATTGGTAACGCAAGACGCGAGTTTAGGTCGAAAGTCACTTCTGGTCTGATTTTTCCATAACCTGGCAGGCCGCATCTGGCCTGTGGCTGTATTTTGAGGACCCCTGCTTTATAGTATAATTTTAGATCTGATATAGCTAGGCCACCTTCATTTGATTTTTTTTTTTTTAATTAATTCCCTTGAAATTCTTGATCTTTTGTTTCCCATATGAACATTGTTGTTATATTTTCTAGGTCATTAAAACAGTTTCTTGGGAGTTTGATTGGTATAGCACTAACTATTAAATAGATTACTTTAGGTAGTATTGTCATCGTTATAATATTTGCTCACCCAATCCAAGAGCATTTAATATTTTTTCCAATTGGTTAGATCTGACTTTATTTGTGTGGAAAGTTTTTTGTAGTTTTGCTCATATAATTCCTGATTTTCCCTTGCCAGATAGATTCCTAAATATTTTATATTATCAGTGGTTATTTCTCTTTGTAGCTGTGACTGCTGGATTTTGTTAGTGATATATAAGAATGCTAATGATTTATGTGGGGTTTTTTTGTGTATCTTGCAACTTTGCTAAAGGTGTGGATTATTTTTAATAGTTTTTTTTAGTAGAATCTCTGGGGTTCTCTAAGTATACCATCATATCATTTGCAAAGAATGATAGTTTGGTTTCTTCATTACCTATTCTAATTACTTTAATTTCTTTCTCAACTCTTATTGCCAAAGCTAGCATTTCTAATACAATATTGAATAGTAATAGTAATATTGGGCAACCTTGTTTCACTCCTGATCTTATTGGGAATGGTTCCAGTTTATTCCCATTAAATATAATGCTTACTGATGGTTTTAAATAGATGCTACTGATTATTTTAAGGAAAAGTACATTTATTCCTATACTCTCAAGTGTTTTTAATAGGAATGGATGTTGGATTATAGCAAATGCTTTTTTTGTACCTATTGAGATGATTATATGTTTTTTTGTTAATTTGGTTATTAATATAGTCAAGTATACTAATAGTTTTCCTAATATTAAACTAGCTCTGCATTCCTGGTATAAATTCCACTTGGTCATAGTGTATTATCCTGGGGATGATTTTCTATAGTCTTTTTGTTATTATCTTATTTAAGATTTTAGCATCAATATTCATTAAGGAGACTGGTCTATAGTTTTCTTTCTCAGTTTTTAACCTACCTGGTTTAGGTATCAGTACCATGTCTGTGTCATAAAAGGAAGTTGGTAAGACTCCTTCATTCCCTTTTTTTTCAAATTGTTTATATAACATTGGGGTTCATTGTTCTTTGAATATTTGGTAGAATTCACATGTAAATGCATCTGTTCCTGGGGATTTTTCCTTAGGGAATTGATTAATACCTTGTTATATTTCTTTTTCTGAAATGGGACTATTTAAGCAAATTACTTCCTCCTCTGTTAATCTGGGAAGGTTATATTTTTGGAGATAGTCATCCATTTCACTTAGGTTTTCAAATTTATTGGCATAAAGTTGGGCAAAGTAACTCACTATTTCTCTAATTTCCTCTTCATTGGTGGAAAGTTCCCCTTTTTAATTTTTAAGACTAACAATTGATTTTCCTCTTTCCTTTTTCTAATCAGATTTATCAAATGTTTATCTATTTTATTGGTTTTTTTCATAAAACCAACTCATAGTATTATTTATTAAATCAATTTACTTTAAATATTATTTTCTTCTTTTAATTTTAGAATTTCAAGTTTAGTATTTGATTGGGAGTTTTTAATTTGGTCTTTTTTCTAGCTTTTTAAGTTGCAAGCTCAATTCAGTGATCTTTTTTTCTCTATTTTATTCAAGCAAGCTGAAAAATATATAAAATTTCCCCTTATTATTGCTTTGGCTGCATCCCACAAATAAATTTTAGTATGATGTCTCATTTTTGTCAATATCTTGAGCAAATTTATTAATTGTGCATATAATTTGCTGTTTCACCCAAACATTCTTTAAGATGAAATTATTTAGTTTTCAATTACTTTTTGTTCTATTTCCCCCTAACTTTTTTTGCATCATAATCTGAAAAATTCTGAAAAATCTAATTTTGAGGTCTTTATGTCCTAATATATGGTCAATTTTTGTATAGGTTCCATTAACTGCTGAGAAGAAAGTATACTTCTTTCTATCACCATTCAGTTTTCCCCAAAGATTTATCATACCTAATTTTTCTCATATTCTATTTCTAATATTCTACCTCTTTAACTTCTTTCTTATTTGTTGTGTGGTTTGATTTATCTAATTCTGAGAATGCAAGGTTGAGATCTCTCACTATTATAGTTTTGCTGTATATTTCTTCTTGCAACTCTCTTAACTTCTCCTTTAGGAAGTTAGAAGCTATACCACTTGGTGCCTATATGTTTAGTGATGATATTGCTTCATTGTCTATGCTACCCTTTAGCAGGATATACTTCCCTTCCTTATCTCTTTTAATTAGATAAATTTTTGCTTTTGCTTGATCTGAGATAAAGATGGCTACCCCTGTTTTTTTTACTTCACCTGAAGCATTATAGATTCTGCTACAGCCTTTTACCTTTACTCTGCATGTATCTCCCTGCTTTAAATGTATTTCCTACAAACAATATATTGTAGGGTTCCGGCTTTTGATTCAGTCTGCTATCCACCTCTGCTTTATGGGAGAGTTCATCCCATTCACATTTATGGTTAAAATGACTAATTCTGCATTTCTTGCCATCTTATTATCCCCAGATTATGCTTTTCTTTTTCTTGTCTCCCCTTACCCCCTTTCCCAGTATTATACTTATGGGCATCACTTGTCTCATGCAGCTCTCCCTGTTTAGAATCCCTCTCACTCCTTTTGAATCCCTTCCCCTTTCTTGTACCTTTCCCTTATTAAACTTTTTCTTTCCTCTTTTCCTCTCCCATTTTTTAATGAGGTGAAAGAAGTTTCTCTGTAAACCATATATGTCAGTTATTTTTTTTCTTTGAGCCAACTCCAATGAGAGTAAGATTCACAGAATGTTCCTCCCACTTTCTAAAATCCCTCAGATGTGATAGGTTTTCTTTCCCTCTTTCTGTGATGTAGTTTCCCTCTTTTTAATCTCCCTTTTTCCTTTTTTTTTTTTTTTTTTCATTATCCCCTTTCCATTTCTACTTCCCTTTTTAACGTTATGTCAGTAAAATCAAATTATACATGTGGTCTTTCTGTATATCCACAACAGAAGTATAGTTCTCAAGAGTTCCTTTTACCTTTTTCTGCTTCTCTTGAGTCCTATGGTTGGAGATCAAATTTTTTGTTTAAATATTTTTTTTTTCCTTAGAAACAAATGGAATTCATCTGTTTCATTTTTTTATTTAAGTTTATAATTATAACATTTTTTTGACAGTACACATACATAGGTATTTTTTTTTTACAACATTATCCCTTGTACTCCCTTCTGTTCTGAATTTTTCCCCTCCTTCCCTACCCCCTTCCCTAGATAGCAGGAATTCCCATACATATTAAATATCTTAGAGTATATGCTGGGTACAATATATATGTGCAGAACCGAATTTTGTTGTTGTTGTTGTTGCAAAGGAAGAATTATAATTGTAAGGTAAAAATAATCTGGGAAGAAAAACAAAAAACAAACAAACAAACAAAATGCTCACAGTTTACACTAATTTCCGAGTGTTCCTTTTTTGGGTGTAGCTGATTCTGTCCATCTTTGATCCATTGGAATTGGATTAGTTCTTCTCTATGTTGAAGATAACCACTTCCATCAGAATACATCTTCATATAGTATCATTGTTGAAGTGTATAATGATCTCCTAGTTCTGCTCGTTTCACTCAGCATCAGTTGATGTAAGTCTCTCCAAGCCTCTCTGTATTCCTCCTGTTGGTCATTTCTTACAGGAAAATAATATTCCATAACATTCATATACCATAATTTACCCAACCATTCTCCAATTGATGGACATCCATTCATTTTCCAGTTTCTAGCCACTACAAAAAGGGCTGCCACAAACATTTTGGCACATACAGGTACCTTTCCCTTCTTTAGTATTTCCTTATGATATAAGCCCAGTAGTAGTACTGCTGGGTCAAAAGGTATGCACATTTTGATAACTTTTTGGGCATAATTCCAGATTGCTCTCCAGAATGGTTGGATTCTTTCACAACTCCACCAACAATGCATCAGTGTCCCAGTTTTCCCATAGCCCCTCCAACACTCATCATTATTTGTTCCTGTCATCTTAGCCAATCTGACAGGTATGTAGTGGTATCTCAGAGTTGTCTTAATTTGCATTTCTCTGATCAATAGTGATTTGGAACACTCTTTCATATGAGTGGAAATATTTTTGATTTCATCATCTCAAAATTGTCTGTTCATATTCTTTGACCATTTTTCAATTGGAGAATGGCTTGATTTCTTATAAATTAAAATCAATTCTCTGTATATTTTGGAGATGAGGCCTTTATCAGAACCTTTAACTGTAAAAATGTTTTCCCAATTTGTTACTTCCCTTCTAATGTTGTTTGCATTAATTTTGTTTGTGCAGAAACTTTTTTTTTAAGCAAAGTCTGTATTTAGAGTTCATTAGTTACATGTACATAGATCTGTATTTGTATATGGATAGCATTTTTCATTTTTTTCTTTTTTTTTTAAATTTTTTTATTTAGAATTTTTTTCCCCACAGTATATATGCATGAGTAATTTTTTAAAATAATATTATCCCTTGTATTCATTTTTCCAAATTATCCCCCCCTCCCTCCACTCCTTCCCCCTGATGACAGGCAATCCCATACATTTTACATGTGTTACAATATAACCTAGATACAATATATGTGTGTAAATGACATTTTCTTGTTGCACATTAACTATTAGATTCTGAAGGTATAAGTAACCTGGGTAGATAGACAGTAGTGCTAACAATTTACATTCACTTCCCAGTGTTCCTTCTCTGGGTGTAGTTATTTCTGTCCATCATTGATCAACTGCAAGTGAGTTGGATCTTCTTTATGTTGAAGATATCTACTTCCATCAGAATACATCTTCATACAGCATTGAAGTGTACAGCGATCTTCTGGTTCTGCTCATTTCATTCAGCATCAGTTGATGTAAGTCTCTCCAAGCCTCTCTGTATTCCTCCTGCTGGTCATTTCTTAGAGAGCAATAATATTCCATAACCTTCATATACCATAATTTACCCAACCATTCTCCAACTGATGGGCATCCATTCAACTTCCAGTTTCTAGTTACAACAAAAAGAGCTGCCACAAACATTTTGGCACATACAGGTCCCTTTCTGCTCTTTAGTATTTCTTTGGGATATAATCCCAATAGCAGCAATGCTGGGTCAAAGGGTATGCACAGTTTGATCACTTTGTGGGCGTAGTTCCAAATTGCTTTCTAGAATGGCTGGATTCTTTCACAACTCCACCAACAATGTATCAGTGTCCCAGTTTTCCCACATCCCCTCCAACATTCATCATTATTTGTTCCTGTCATTTTAGCCAATCTGACAGGTATATAGTGGTATCTCAGAGTTGTCTTAATTTGCATTTCTCTGATCAGTAGTGATTTGGAACACTCTTTTATATGAGTGGATATAGTTTCAATTTCATCATCTGAGAATTGTCTGTTCATATACTTTGACCATTTATCAATTGCAGAAGTTAGGTTTGGTAGAATTCACATGTAAATCCATCTGGTCCTGGGGATTTTTTCTTAGGGAGTTGGCTAATAGCTTGTTCTATTTCTTTTTCTGAAATGGGACTATTTAGACTACTTACTTCTTCCTCTGTTAATCTGGGCAAGGTATATTTTTGAAGGTATTCTTCCATTTCATTTAAGTTATCGAATTTATTGGCATAAAGTTGAGCAAAGTAGCTCGTAACTATTGTTCTAATTTCCTCTTCATTAGTGGTGAGTTCTCCCTTTTCATTTTCAAGACTAACAATTTGCTTTTTCTCTTTCCTTTTTTTAATCAGATTTACAAAGGGTTTATCTATTTTGTTGGTTTTTTCATTGAACCAACTCTTAGTTTTATTAATTAATTCAATATTTTTTTTTTACTTTCAATTTTATTAATCTCACCTTTTATTTTTAGAATTTCAAGTTTCATATTTGTCTGGGGGTTTTTAATTTGTTCCTTTTCTAGCACTTTTAACTGTAAGTCCAATTCATTGACCCTCTTTTTCTCTATTTTATGCAAGTAGGCCTCTAGAGATATAAAACTTCCTCTTATTACTGCTTTGGCTGTATCCCACACATTTTGGTAGGATGTCTCATTATTGCCATTTTCTTGGGTGAAGTTATTAATTATGTCTATGATTTGCTGTTTTACCCAATCATTCTTTAGTATAAGATTATTTCATTTCCAATTATTTTTTGCTCTATTTTCCCCTGGCTATTTATTAAATGTAATTTTAATTGCATTGTGGTCTGAAAAGGATGCATTTACTATTTCTGCCTTACTGCATTTGATTTTGAGGTTTTTATGCCCTAGTATATGATCAATTTTTGTATAGGTTCCATGAACTGCTGAGAAGAAAGTGTACTCCTTCCTGTCTCCATTTAGCTTTTTCCAAAGATCTATCATATCAAACTTTTCTATTATTCTATTTACCTCTTTGACTTCTTTCTTATTTATTTTGTGGTTTGATTTATCTAATTCTGAGAGTGCAAGGTTGAGATCTCCCACTATTATAGTTTTGCTGTCTATTTCTTTTTGCAGCTCTCTTAATTTCTCTTTTAAAAATTTAGTTCCTGTACCACTTGGTGCATATATGTTTAATATTGATACTGCTTCATTATTTATGCTACCCTTTAGCAGGATATAATGCCCTTCCTTATCTCTTTTAATTAGATCAATTTTTGTTTTTGCTTGATCTGAGATGAGGATGGCTACCCCTGCTTTTTTGGCTTCACCTGAAGCATAGTAGATTCTGCTCCACCCTTTTACTTTTATTTTGAATGCATCACCCTGTTTCAGGTGTGTTTCCTGTAAACAACATATAGTAGGATTCTGGCTTTTAATCCAGTTTGCTAACTGCTTCCTATTTATGAGGGAGTTTACCTCATTCACATTTATGATTAGAATGACTAACTATATTGCTTGCCATCTTGTTAACCTCTGCTTATGCTTTTCTCCTTTCCTTTCCTCTTACCCCCCTACCCAGCATTAAACTTGTGAACACCACTTGCTTTTCACAGCCCTCCCTTTTTGGTATCCCTCCCCCATCTTAAAGTTCCTCCCCCTATTTTATCTCCTTTCCTCACAATTTCTGAATTCCCTTCCCCTTAGTTTACTTCTTCCCTCTCACTTTTCAATGAAGTTGAAGAAGTTTCACCATAAATCGAATATGTCTATTGATAAACACTATGTTCGTCCCCCTCCTTTCTTTCTCTCAGGTTACCTTTGCCTCTTCATGAGATGTAGTACCACCACTTTACCCTTTTTTAATGATATAATTTCCTTTCCATCTCTAGTTTCTAGCACAAATTGTACATGTATTCTTTACATATCTTTATGTCAGAAATATAGTTCCCAAGATTTCTTTTTACCTTTTTAGAAATCTCTTGAGTTCTGTATTTGAAGATCAAACATTTTGTGTAGATCTGGTTTTTCATCAAGAATAGATGGAATTCATTTATTTCATTAAATGTCCATCTTCTTCCCTGGAAAACGATGTTCATTTTTGCTGGGTAAGTTATTCTTGGCTGCATACCAAGTTCCTTAGCCTTTCGGAATATCATATTCCAGGCCCTTCGTTCTTTTAATGTGGACGCTGCTAGATCCTGGGTTATCCTTATTGTGCCTCCTCCATATCTGAATTGCTTTTTTCTACAGCTTCCAGTATTTTTTCCTTAGTCTGATGGGTCTTGAATTTGGCCAGTATATTTCTTGGCGTTTTGATTTTAGGGTCCCTTTCAGTAGGTGATTGATGAATTTTTTCAATGTCTATTTTACCTCTGTTTCCAAAACATCTGGGCAGTTCTCTTTGGTAATTTCCTGGAAAATAGTGTCCAAGGTCTTTTTTTCCTCACATTTTTCAGGGAGTCCAATTATTCTCAGATTGTCTCTCCTGGATCTGTTTTCCAGGTCTGTTGTTTTTCCAATAAGGTACTTGACATTCTTTTTACCTGTTTAATTTTTCTGGTTTTGCATGACTACTTGTTGGTTTCTCCTTGAGTCATTCATTTCTACTTATTCGAGTCTAATTTTCAATGTTGTATTTTCTTCACTCACTTTTTTTATATCTTTTTGTAATTGTCCAATTGAGTTTTTAAGTGAGTTTTTTTTTTCCTATGGAATTTTTTTCCATTTTATTTTTTAGAGAGCTGTTTTCTTTTTCCCGCTCACTAATCCTGTTTTCCTTAGAGTTCTTTACCTTTTCTAATTCACTAATTTTATTTCTCAATGATTTGTTTTCTTTATCCACTCTGTCTTTAAATGCATGGAATGACTTCTCCAAGCTCTCTTGCCAAGCTTCCCTTTCCTTTTCCCGTTTCTCTTCTAGCTCTCTTGTGAGAGCCTTTTTGTTTTCCTCTATGAGATTCTTTTGTATAGAGGAGCAGATCATATCCCCCTTAGGGGATTCCTCTGGAGACAATCTGTTTTTAGTCTCCTCAGGGTTTGAAGTCTGCTCTCTCTACCTACAGAAGCTGTCAATGGTTAAAGCCCTTTTGAATTTTTTGTTCATTTTCTCAGAGTGGGAATCAAAGAAAACAAATTGACAAGAGAAACAATTGGTCTTTTTTGGGAGGGGATGGAGCTGGATAGAGTTAACAAGTTTCCTGTATAGATTGAGGGAGACACTAGGAGGCACTAACAGGACAGCGATGGCTGTGCTGAGTCTGTGCTCTGAGGCTTGGAGAATACACTGAGTCACTCCGGGTGGGGATGGGGGTGGCCAGGGCCGAGAGATGCTAGCTTTCCGGGGCTTTATTCTTTACCTCTGGTGTTTACACCTTCTCTGCTGCTCCTGGCTTGCTGCCAAGATGGAGTATCTGCACTGGAGTAAAAGTCTTTTTGAAGAAATGGCAGAGATCACACCCTTCCCCCCTCTCGTCCGGGCTGTGTGAGCTGGCTGTCTTGCTCTTACTGCTTGCTCTCAGTCTGTGTCCAGTCTGTTCGACCCTCCCCCAAGCAAAAACAGACCTTCTCTGGCGAATTTCAAGGATGTCTTCTGTTGGTGATTATTTGTGGGTTCCTTTTCCCATCAAGCATTAATTCTGAGGCTTGTCATGAAGTAAGTCCTTAGAGAAAACCCATCTGTTTCATTAAATGTCTATCTTCCTCCATGGAAGAAAATGCTGAGCTTAGCTGGGTAGTTTATTCTTGGCTGCATTCCAAGTTCTTTTCCCTTTTGGAATATTAGAGTCCAGGCCCTTCCATCCTTTTCATTTAAAAAATCAGCTGCAAAGAGTGGCCAGATATGTGAGTGTTCTGAGAAATAGTTCCCCCACTGATGTGACTCAGGCCTGCACAGACGGAGCTGTGGAAGTGCCCTGTGAAAAACCCAGACAGTGGAAAATCAAAATATACTGATATATAGAGAAGTCTAGTTTAGGAATAAAAGAAAATGATATCAACCCAGAGAACTCTGTCCTTCATACTAGAAGAGCTCCTAACAACTTTTACTTTCTACTGCTCTCTATCCATGTACATCTGGTTGGTAGTAAATCATCTCCAAGATAATACATATCCTTCAATAAATGTCTATGGTATATATGTGGAATTAATAGATTTTTCTTTCACTTTTTTGTGTCTCTTTAAAATATGACTGAGGGCTAGGACAAAGACTATCTATTAAAATGCAGAAGGGTTGCAATTTTATCAAAAGGAAGATCTTTACACTAACAGAAGCATAGATTCTTGAATTACTGAAGAATATTAGTTATTAATCTATTTCATTGGATAATTGCTTTACTCTCCATTTTACTTTACTTGCATAGTATAACAAATCAACCAAACATATGAATTATTTTCCCACAAGATTTGAAGAATGTAGTTTAATAAAATATATGTTATTCTAATTCACAAAAGTCAACCAATTCATACTTCTATGTAATTGAAGGTAAGTTGTCAGAGACTCTTCAATAGCTTTTTTTCTCTTTATTCTGCTTTTTACATTTATTATTTTATGTTTCCCAACCTTCCTGCTTAAATTTGGCAGAAAGTGTCAAGATACATTAATGTTCCATTTACATATATGTTAAGAGAAATAAATTACAAGGTGACCATAATGAAAAAAAATTATATAGCATTTTGTGGTTTAAGTATATAATGCCATAGATAGTTATTAATGAAATAGATACTCTGGTTTTTTAGGTATTTATTTAAACAAAGTAACATGGTAATTCTTTCTTATTATTCATTAAAATAAAAATATTTTTTATATTCAAAGTCAGTAGGTATCTATGGGAACTCTACCCTTGATTAGAAAGATTGGATTTCTGTTCATCTTTTAAATTATATTAAAGGTGAAAAATAATAATGAGTTTTCATTTTTTAACATGTAGCAAATGTGCAATCTAGCTATAATCTAAAAATTGTGAAGGATGGTTATATGATTCATGGTACTCTATGGCACTAATACAGTACTAGCACAAAATATAGAATATAATTTTTGAGTTCTCCTTGACATAGTTCCTAATTCATTGCTCCCTTTCTGAGCCTCTATTAAACTACCCACTAATTCTATTAAATGAAAAAATGACTATTTTTACCAAAGGCATCTCATTTCATTGTAATTGAGCCATATACATTCTCTAATCTTCATATTAGTAATGCTCAATTAGCAAGATCTAGAGTAAATTACAAAAGAGAAATGAACAAATTCAGGTCAATCACACTGAAATATTTAGTGCTTTTGATCAGAATCTGTGCCAACAGTGACCACAAAACTCAGGAATAATGTTGCAATTGGAACCTATTCTCAACAAAATGAGTTGATTTTTGACACCTTTAGAACAACTATAAAAACATATCTCAACATATGTTTAATAATAAAATTCACAAAACTTTTAAGCTTTACAAAGAAATTGATAAAACTTGTTTCATGAACATGTCAGAAAAATAAGTAAAACCTAAGGATCATCACAATGTATTTAATCCAATATGCCAGAAATTAGGACAAGCAGTACTTCAAACTAAGCCTAAAATTGTTTGTTTTTATGTGTGATTTTAAGAAATAGAACCATGAAGTGAGTTTCTTTGTAGCTGAGAATCAAAGACAGTGTTGAGCAGAGATTTGAGAGAGATTAAAAAAAATACCAAAGGGAAACCTCACTGATGTCTTTCAGCTGCTGATTACTGTTAACAAAAGGACAACTGAACAATGATACTCTGACCCCACACTAGAATATTAAATTCCTCATTTTCTTTTCATTGCAGAAAACAATAATGATTTGAATCTCTTATTTCCTGGATTCCTGTTCTCTTCATGAACAAGACTATAATATTGGAATGGGTGAGTGGAAGATCTAGCTCCTGAGCCCATGGTTTCTCTATTGTTATTATTGACAGCATTTTGAAATTGACTATCATCTAGAGACATTGTAACCCCATTTTTGGCTAAGAACCTGAAGGACATTCTGATTCCAGTTAGTGAAATTCTCAGTATACCCCGAATTGCTACATTGAATAAAAATAATTAGTTTGGAATGTATCACTTATTCAATAAATGTAGTCAACATCTTGGACAAAAATCCTATTTTATTATGGACTGAAAATGTGACGTATGAAAATAATATTAGCTTCATATTTCAAGATTACAATATTTTCTTTAGAGTGTGAATTCTCTATATTTACCCATCCATTGTAATATGCTTATTAAATATTTTTTTATAATGCAAGATGACTAGTTGTGATTTTGTTGTTACAGGTTGAAAAAAAAATACCAGAACACATGAAAAAAAATCAATCCTAATGAAATAATGTGTTCATATTGTTTAGTAAATGGAATTGAATATTGGAATGTCTTTGCTAAAGTATAGCAAAGACCAAAAAATATTATAACCAGAGTGTGAAGACTGGAGATTTGCTACAAGGCATCAAATGTGAGTGTGACACCCAGAGACCAAGTTCATTTTCTAATCTTCCCTTTCCCCTCTCACCAGAAACAGCGGGTCTTTTAGCAGCATAGAACTCTTGTACTTTTCTAGGGAAGGTTATGCCTAATTTCTGACATATTGGTTTTTGCTCTAGGTGTTTAATCCCAAGTGACTCTCTCATCATTGTATTACCTTGCCTTATTTCCCTGTCTTTCTCCTTCTTGCTTTATATGAAAAAATCACTAGTTATAGCTCTGTCCTCTGTGTTGATTCTTTTAATACCTAATATGGCATTCTTATATTTGTTTTGTAATTCATGTTATAGTTTTTGGTATACATATACCTTTTAAATCCTACATTGCTGTAAACTCCTTGTGTCTAAAAATAAAGGAAGCATTTGACCTTATTTTTGTACTTTAAATACTTATCAGAATGTCAACTGGAAGGTTGTCTTTGATCTCATCTGATGCACTGTATATCCAAAAGTCACAGACAAGTGGTCATCTAGCTGCATCTTGCAAACCAAATCATTCCACTTTTGGATATTTCTACTTGTTAGGAAGTTTTAACCATCTGTTGAATTTTTGTCCCTTTTGCATAATAACTAACAATTATAATTGTTATAACAATGAAGTAACAATTATAATTAACTTATATAAATAACAATTATAATTAATTAACAATCATTATATATTATAATTATCATAATTATTATAACAATTATAATTAAGAATTATAATAACCTGTATATTCTTTTATTCTCTCTTTCCATCCTTGTCCCTAGTAATAGTTTTTTTTTTAATCCATCCCATCCAATACCTTTTTTTAACTCCTCTTATTAGTGTTTCATTTACCCATCCTGGTCAATACCTTATCTCCTATTATTCCTCCCCCTTCTTTTAGTAGTATTTTTTAATCCTCTCCACCCACTACCCATCTGCTATAAGTCCTTCCCCTTTTCTCTGAGCTTCTCCTCTAGTATTTCTGCCCTCTTTTTTTCCTGAGGTAATTAGGGTTAAATGATATCACTCATATCAATATTTGAGATTTCTTTTGTGGGCATTTTGTCCTCATCTGATTTTGTGTTTTGATTTTTCCAGTAGCTTTTTATGGTCAAGCTTTTTTTTTTTTTTTCTTCTGTTTTTTGCCCATTTTCTTTCCTTTTCTTTTGGTATTTCCTTTTTTTTTTTTTTTTTTTTTTTTTTCCCTAACTTTTAGTTTGGAGCTCTGCTCCTGGGGTAAAAGTGGCACTGTCCCAAGTTTCCTGTGTAGCTCTGATTCCTGGCTTTGACTACAAGGGGCCTTTGGGAGATAGATTTGCCTGCTCTGTTTAAGAAATAGTCTGACTTCGCAGAGTTTGCTTTCTGAGCTGGGACTGGAAGCTACTCACTGGTTTGCTCTTCTATTGAATCAGGACTGAGCATCTTACTTGCTGGTTTGCTGTGATTAAGACCCCTCACCACCTTTCCCAGAGTCAACCTGAGGTTTGCTGAATACCCTTATCACCCCAATGACACTGACCTTTTTTGAAGTTTTTCAAGTCTATCTTGAGATGAAGAATGGATTCATTCCATCAGAGTCTATTCAGAGCCTTGGTTTCATATGATTTTTGATGGAAAATGGGAGAGCTGGAGCAGCTTCCTGTTTTTACTCTGTTATCTTGGTTCTATTCCAAGAAGTTCTCTGCTTTATGGTATCTTGATTTCTCATAAAGTCATTAGTTTCCATTTTCTCAATTCTAATTATTAAGGAATTATTTTCCTTAGTGAGCTTTTTTTACCTTTTGTCTCATTTGGCCAATTTTGCTTTTTAAGGCATTCTTCTCATGAGCTTTTTGTCTTTCTTTTTTGGACCAGTCTCAATTCTTTTCCCATTTTTTACTCTGTCTCTCTTGATTTTCAAAATCTCTTTTAAGTTCTTTCATAGACTGAGACCTTTTAAGTTGTTTTCCAGATAAAGACATTTCCAGCTGGAATATGCTCTACTTTGACTTTTGGAGTGTTTTGATGCTCTAAAATTTGTTTAAAATAATTTTTTAAGGGAACTTGGAGCAGTTGGAGAAAGATCAGGGAAGTTTCTGCCTTTACTCTGCCTTTATCATTTTGGCTCCACTCCTAAAAATACTTTAAAAATCAAATGAGAGAGATAGAGGAAAAAGTTTTTAAAAATTCAAGAAAAATGAGAGAATGCAAGAAAAACCAACCAACTTAAAAAGGAGATCCAGAATATTAAGTAAGAAAATGGCTTCAGATGGGCAAGGGAAGTCAGAGAAATTATCAAGAAATGATAAAACAAAATGTAAAGATTAAAAAGAAAAGAATAGAATGTGAGATATCTCAGAAGAAAAACAATCTTGAGAGGTTAAGAAAAGCAAAATAATAATTGGATTATCTGAAAAGTTCTACCAAAAAAAATCTTGATATAATGATATGAGAAATTATTTAAGAAAATTGTCCTGAACTGTTAGAATAAGAAATATTTAAAAGTAGAAATAGAAAAAAAAATCTACCAATCACCACCTGAAAGAGATCCTACAAGGAAAATCTGAATCACAGATAAATTCTGAAACCCTCACATCAAGGCTAAGATATTATAAGTAACAAGGAAAAAAAAAATAATTAAAATATGGCAGAGCCACAAATAGAGCTGCACACAACATAATAGTGATTATGGTAAAAAACAACAACAACAAAAAAAAAACAAACAAAAAAAAATAGATCTTTCAACATTATATAATGAAGACCAAAAGAACTAAAGTTGTGTCTGAAAATATCATACCTCGCAAAGTATAGCATAATCCTTAATGTTAAAAATATAGATATTCAATGAATTGTCAGACTTTCAGGATTTTGTTGCAAAAGACATGATCTTAATAGAAAATTTGACATTTAAGATCAAGAGAATATAAGATAAATATCAAAAATTAATTTCAAGGGATCCAATAAGGAAAAACTTTTATGCTTTATACATGGAAATATAAACCAAAATTTCAAGATTATCATTAGTAAGTGAGTAGTTCAAAAGAAAGTTTGGAGTAGAGCTGAATATTATGTTATTCTAAGAAACAGAACTGTGTAGGAAAAGATAAAAAGAGTAATTACATTATATAAAGGTATAAAAGCAAAAGCTAACATAGAGGAATTAAATTGTGTAGGAGGGCTAGTAGGTCTGGAAACCTACTTACATTGGAATAAGTTAAAGAGGAAAAAATAACTAGAGGGGTATAAAAGTCTTCTAAATTTATTAAGAAATAAGGGATAATATAATAGGATAAGGGGAACTATAGAAAGATAATGGGGATGGGATAAGATATTGAACAGGAGTGGGATGAAAAAGGAGGGAATGTGTGGGGGAAGAGGGATACTTGGAAGGGTAGATAGATTAAATAATATAAAGGCTAGGTAGTAAACAGAAATAAAGGAGAGGAATCAGAAAAGATAGGATATAAAAGGTACACAAAAACATAATAGCAATGATTAGAATTAGAAATTATTAGAAAAAAAGAAGCAGAATCATTGTTCTCAGACTAAGTTAAGATAAAATAAATTTAATCCAAAGAGAAAATTAGTGAAACCTACACTACACAGCAGTCAGTAATCAATACTGTTGTAGA
Source organism: Sminthopsis crassicaudata (assembly GCF_048593235.1). NCBI lineage: Eukaryota > Metazoa > Chordata > Mammalia > Dasyuromorphia > Dasyuridae > Sminthopsis > Sminthopsis crassicaudata. Next base: position 200,640,375 of record NC_133617.1, read on the forward strand.
CTATTTAAAATAACTAGAAAGTATAAGATTGGAATATTGCTGTGGTGTAAAAATGGTGATTTAAAATAACATGGAAAGGCTTGGCCTTATTAAGGATTTTGTTATTCATCTTTAGAGAAACAGAGAACAGAAGAGCATAGGATGGCCTTATATATGTGCATATATATATGTTTAATTATAGATATCTATATACATATATGTTTATTTATGTATATATGTATGTTTAGGATTAGAATTATATTACTTACATTAAAAGAAGCTGAGACAGAGTTCTGTGCCAATATCACTTTACTATGATTTCTTCTGATGAAGTGGACCTCAGGTCTTTTTCATAATCTCAGTTGCATCCTCCTTCCAGGTTAGATGCCCAATCATTCCAGAACAGCTATTCCAGAACATCTCCAATAGGGAATAATTCAATTGATTGAAATATAATGCATAAACTCACATAACCAAAATAATATGTAAGCAGGGTCACAAGTTGAGTGAAGTAAGGAATATTTCACACAAGATGGACAGACGTCTCTTTAAGATGCACTGGAATAAATAATACAAGGTACCACAAATTGGGTGAAAGAAGTGGCCATAAGATGGTTATCTGATCCCATTGAACTAATGATTTATCGAGAGGTATAAAAATATTTTGGGAACTTCCCATTCAGTTGGCATCTCTACCATGCTGGATTTAGTCAATAGCAAAGAAAAACAAGGGTGGAGGACTTTAATTAGCTTCCTATAGTTAAGTGAAGCTAGAATCTGCAACTAATAACTGTGGGTCCACATATATCTATATTCTATCAAATTGATTAATACTGATTGGACTACAATAAGGGTCCAAATTAACTATTCTCTTAATATGTATGTATATGTAGATATATATAAGCATGGGCTTAATTGTAGCCTTTAGAGGAAAGGTATATGGAAGGGAGAGGAGAAAGGAGAAAACAGGCTGAAGTAAAAAGTGCACCCTTGAGAATTTAAAACAAAACAAAACAAAACAAAACAAAACAAAACAAAACAAAAACTATTAGGAAGCAAAGATAGACAACTCTGAACAAAATGTGTTTACTTATACAAGGTTTTGTGAAGTGGAAATTTATTGCCTTATATTTTGAATCCTCTCTTGTATTCTGCTTTGCATATGGTAACATACTTTTCAAGTTCTTTTTTCACTTTTTCTATTTTCCATTTTCTTTTACTTATCTAAATTTTAAATAAATAAAAAAAGTGTGCTGTAGAATTTGCCAGAAGTTAAAAAACTATCTTTTAATTTTTTTTCTAGTTAGCAAACACTGATTTTTCTACTTAAGTCCTCTATCTCTCAATTGAATGACAAAAGAAAAACTTTCTTATAAGAATACGCATAGTTAAGGAAAGCAAATCTCCATATTGACCATTTTCAAAAATGCATGTCTTATTCTAAATCTTGAATTTGTCATCTCTGTCTGGAATAGAATGCTTTATCTTCGGTTTTCTGCAATTGTGGTCAGTCATTGCATTGGTCAAATTTCTCAAATTTTCAAAACTTTATAGTTGAAGTCAACCTCTTCAATCTCAATTAGAAGAATCTATTTTTTTTTCTCTTTTGAAAATTAAGATATTTATTTCTCTTGTATTCTGCTATCCTTTTGTCTCTCAATTTTTTTCAAAGATTACTAACTGAACATAAACATTCATATCTGGCAGCTCTTTCATAGAATTAGGATTTATTTTATTTAGGTTGATAACTATCTATTCTCAAGTTCATAGATTTCATCACAATAGTATAATCTTTCTACCACTTTATATAATCCCTGGGGTCAAATTTAGCACCTTACATTAAGATTTCTATTTTACTTTATTAACTATATATTTTTAAAATTTGATTTACACTCAAACACATAGAAGTTAAAACAACAAGAACTTTTAGGAAGTCCTAGCTTACTTCAAATATCATTCTAGAACATTCAGAATTCAAAAAAAGGTTTTCTTTTGAGTCCAAATCAGGACTTCCACCATAACATGCTAACAATAATAATAATGTCTGGCATATATGTAATTATTTTCCAAACTCTACTGGCTTTATTCACCCTTCTCATTTCCTACTTTACATCCCCCCAACACTGTCTCCTGAAATTCTAGTCTCTGAAGGGCAAACTTTTACATTACATTGTCTAACCTAGAAGCAAGCTTTCCTGTCACTTCCCAGATAATCTTAAAGTAAGCCTTGTTCTTATCCCCAACCCCAATTCCCTTCAAACTTCCCTTCATGTATTGTCTTCTCCCATAAGATTTTAATCACCTCAAGGAAGATTGCTTTTGTTTATATTTGTGTGCCCAGCACTAACATAGTAGTTAGAACACACTTAAACACTTAATAAATCCTTTTCATTGATTCATAGCTTTTTCAAAATTTTATAAAACACTTTCTATGCGTTGTCTCATTTGATCCTCATGAAAACCTTTTGAAGTAGATGCTATTATTTCCCCATTTGACAGAAGAGGAACCTAAAGCCATGAGGTTCTGTGATCTGCTCAAATACAATACAAATAGTTGTTTTTTTGTAGTTAGATTCAAATCCAAAATGCTCTTGGCTTAAAGTCAGCATTCTATCTACCACATTGCCTTCATGTGCTATTTCCTTTCTATACTTTACATATTTAAGGACATGAACATTTTTACCTCTTTTGAGATTATCATTCGTGTGAGTTAATTGGCTTCATATGGTTATTCTTTTTTGTAATGGCTTCTATAGCTGTTATATAGGTTCTTCCATTCCCATTGTAAAGTCTGCAGGTTCAAATTCTCCCTTTTTAATTTAAATTTTGAGAATTAAATGCTATCCTACTCTCATTTCCTTTTTCCCCTCTTCCTAAGATTGTAAATAATCAAATAAAAGTTATATATGTGCAGTTATATAAAATATTTACATATTAATCACTTTGTATAAAATAACTTGAATAAAAGAAAGAAAGAAAAAAAGTGAAAAATAACATGTGTCAGTCTGTGTTCAATCAATATGAGTTGTTTTCTCTTTCTTCTGGAAGTGGTTAGCATGTTTCATCATTACTTCTTTGGGATTGCTTTTGGTCATTGAATTACTGAGAATATTCAAGTCAGTCTTCATTGAACAATATTACAGTTTACTCTGTAGCTTTCTCCTTATTCTCCTGGTTCTGTTCACTTCACCTTTCCAGATTTTTCTTAAATCATCCTGCCTGTCATTATTTTTAATAGCACAATAATATTCCATTGCAACCATATACCATAGCTACCTGGTTTAAATTGTAAAGTCTACAAGTAAATATATTCTAGACTTTTATTGGATATACGCTTCTTGTTCAAGACTTGTTCTTGTATGTGGACTCCTTGTATAGAAATCCAAATTCTGTTCTTCAGTGCTATTTTGTTAATTACCTGTTTACTTTCTATGCTTGTCTTTCTCTTTTAAAATCCCCATATTCAAATTTCAGCAGTAATGAAAATTCCATTAATGTTCCCAGTGTTTTTAATTTTTCACCTATGACTCTGCAAAATCCCTTTGCATTAGTTCCTAATGTCTTCTGATGGTGTGTTTCTCCCCATGGAAATTACCAGAACTAAATATTGGTCACCAGGTTTAATAAATCCCAGTGGTTCCCCATTTCCCAAATCTGTCCTCTGAGAAGACTTTAAAGCTCCTGATTAGTATGTCAGGTTGATATATTCCTGCCTCAAAGAATGTTGCACTAGAATTCTAATTTCTTTCCTATAATCAATATTAGATGTTCTTTATCTTGGCAGCACATATGTGTCTTAATCTTTCTGTTGTAAAATTGACTTTTCTTTTGAGTGTCTAGCTCTGCTCTCCATGGAAAGAAGTTACAATTTACTTTTAGAGCTCAGTGTTTTTCTTTGCTTTTTACACTTTATCATCGACATTCACTTTTGAGACTTCAATTTCTCTTTTTCATTTGTTCATATTTTGAAACACTTATCCAGTCTTTCAAGAGATATATCATATTCCTGGATAACTATGGCTTATCATCACTAAACAGCTAGATCAGTATGCATTTCATTAGTATAATAAGAGAGGCTTTTATTATTATTGACACATTCCTATCTGTTTCCCTCCTTGTTAAAATGAAGAAACCCACTTTTTGCTTTTCTTGTAAGGTGATTTTTCTGTTCCTATTTTCTGTAGCCAGTGCTTTGGCTATTTTCATCAGAGATTTATGAGTTTTATTTTAATAGTTAAATTTTCCTTCATTTTCTGTGGCTTTCCTAATTTTCTCCTATTGATTCTGCTGTTTCTTCAGATGCATTTGTTTTGAAATTTGTTTTACCCTAAAGCAAAAATAAATTCCCTGTACTCTTTTTTTTTTTTTTTTGGTCTTTTAAAGAAATATATTTTCTTTTTACTTTTTCCTTTCACTGCTAATCAGGTACTTTCTATTTATATCTTACATTTTTACTATGTTACTTTTCTTTTTAGTTAGTAGCTTCATAAGAGATGTTTGCTAAAATTAAGTTCACTGCATTAACTTGTTCCCTGAGGTTCTAAAATACTAGATACCCCTAAAGTGCCTAATCTACTACAATGGAGATAATTAAGCACCAAGGGAAAATAAAACCCATTTGTTCCAAGTTTTTTTGTTGTGAAAAGTTGAGTTACATAAAAATGAGCCATCACATTTAAATATAGTATTTAATGATGTCCATAATATGCCTGATATATTTGTCAGTAACTACATTCAACTTGGAATCTTTCTAGTCTAATATACCTTAGAGTCCAGAAACTGTTAATTTTGTTTCCAATAGTGCCTAAATTATAACCTAGGAGGAACGTAGGAGCTGGAAACACAGGCTCATTATATTAACTGAGTAGGTACTATAAAAGCACTTGGTTGATGCCTGTGCCTACATCTTTATTGCTTAGTTATGTTACATGTTGGTAATCATCACCAGAAGCCATTTGTTTTCAGTTTTCCTGGATCAGAGCATTAAAGGATGTGGGATAGTAGTGTTCTGTTATGCCAGAGGGAGGAAATGATGAAAGGAAGTCAAACAATGAAACTGCAAATGAATTCATTTTTACAGTGGGTTGGCATGGTTTATATCTATTTCATTGTCTGGCACAAGTCTGTGGTAATAACACAATAGTGATAGACTACTTGTAATAAAACTTTACAAGCCCTTTCATTCTAAGCACATGTCCCTAAAAGAGGAAACAGAGCCATATATAAAGAGTTGCCTACTGCTCCAGATACTTTGTGACAGAAGGAGCATAAATTGTGAAATATTGGTTCCTAGATTTCTCTCTGAATACATAAGTGATATTAATGAAGAAGATTTGTGCAACACAAATATAGTAATTAATGATGCATGTAATATGCTCCATATCTTTTCCATTAGCTGTATAATCTATCTGCTTGAACCACTAATAGATGGATTAAATTTTTTTTTTTAATTGAATGCACCATGGCTGACAATGGTTTCTAGGGCATGAATATGAAACTGACCAGTTAGTACCTTTGAAATGAATGATAATTTCAGAATAATCTATCACTTGAGATAATGTTTAGCAAAATTAATGATATCATAATCTTACATACTACAGAATATAATTCATCATAACTTTTCCTTGATGATATAAGGTGCGCTTGTATTTGGCAATTTCACATTAGAATATTGCTTTTTATGTTGAGATGGTATAGTGCAAAAATACCTAAATTTACTTTCACAAGATTTAATACCTTCATTTTATTATTAATTTGCTACATGACCTCAAGAAATTCCTTTATACTCTCTGAATCTCAGTTTTCACAAGTGTAAAATAGAGGAATTAAAATCTGTCCTTCTATATTTCACAAGGTTGTTACTAGAAATACATATGATAATGGCACAGACTGACTGCATCATCCTGGACTCCTCACTGAATATTTCAGTGCTACAAACAATCTTGTAAAATCATAATTGCAATAATCTACTTTGGTAATAGGGGATTTCTCAGTTGGAAATTCTTATAGCAACAAAATCCTAATCCTATCTCTGTAGCGTGCTGTTGTCTCCAGAAGCTGCTGATCACTCTCTGAGAAGAGATCTGCTGTGTCAACTCAAATCTCTCAGACAGATTCTTCTTCCTGTAGAGAACCATTGTCTCCAGACAGTTGCCGTTAACTCTTGTCCAGAGAAGTGACTTCCCTTCCTGCAGAGAGCCGTGTCAAGCCTGATGTAGTGCAGAGACTTCTTTTATCTCTGGAGTGCTGTCCTCTTTTATCCTCCCAGAGAATGGGCATGGGATAATGCAAAGGCTTCTGGGAAGAAGTACTCCAACCAATGAGCTTGTTCCTCTTAGAATTCCTAAGGTGTAAACTCCCTTTAAAGGCCCAAACCAAAGGTCTGAGCCAGAGAACTGTCAAGTCAACCTCAGTTCTCACCATTGGAATTGTCCAGACAACCTGAATTCTCACCTTGTCACTGTCCAGACAACCTGAGTTCTCACCTAGTAATCCTAACATATGTCTATTAAAACAAGTGCTCAAATTGTTCTTGCTGCCTCAAATGTCTCTCTTTTGCAATGACCAAAGTGCATTATTACCAAAGTGATTAAACTTAAGTGTTTTTGTTCAATTGTTTCTGACCTGATTTGGGGTTTTCTTGGCAATGATACAGAAATGCTTTACCATTTTATTCTCCAACTCTTTTGTTGTTGTTGTTTTTCACATGAGGAACTGAGACAAATAGAGTTAAGTTACTAGCACAGACTCACTTAGCTACTAAGTGTTTCAAGCAGAATTTAAACTTAGGAAGATGAAGCTTTCTAATTTCAGGCCCAATGCTTTACCATTGCACTACCTAGTTGTCTCAACTTAATAAAATCCAATGGCTCCCGGGATATTGCCTCTTTGATAGAATATAATCTCTCTGTTTAGCTTTTAACCTGGCCTATCTTTCCAGGTTCACTGGTTATTACTTGCCATTCTCTATTTTGCTTCAGTCAAACTGTATCTTTCTGTCTGTTGGCTCCATATCCATATCCTTTATGTCTGAAATGTACTCTGTTCATATATATATATATATATGTATTTCAGGGACTCTCACTCTTTTCATTAAAAGGTAGCACAGACCCTGTATTCTGCATGAATCCTTTTCTAATATCTTTAGTTTCAATTGTCCTTCTTTCCCAGATACTTTGTGATTAAGCTTCTTCTGTTATTGATAGATATGTGTGATATATTCCATCCTGATCATATCATGTTTAGAATTCTATGTGCTACATTTTAGGGATCATGCCAGTCATATGAACAGTATCAATATGAGTGCAAGAAGAATGGTGAAGAGTCTTTAGACCATAAAAGATCAATTGAATGAGAAAAAGATCTAATTTGAGACAAAATATCAGTGTTCAGGTATCTGAAGAGCTGTCATGTTCTTCTGTTTTACTCTACAAGGCAAAAGAAACAATGGATTAAAGGTGCCAAAAGTTAGATTAGTATTTTCTCTAAAGAAAAATTTCCTAATAATAAAAATTTTTCCAAAGTGAAATGAACTGATTTTATATGTAGTGCATTTCCAGTCATGAAAAGAGTACAAATTAAGGCTTGATATATAAATCTGGATTGTTGGAGACAGAATTCTTGCTTCTTCTCTTCTTCACTCCTTTACCCCACACCTACCTCCATCACCTCATGGTTATAATCACAGTGAAATCTTATTATTTCTTGCATCTGATCCATTTTCAATACTAATTTACACCACCAGCTTATTTCAAATTCTTACAACTTTTTGGCTGGACTATTGCAATAACTTCCAACTGAAATAATAACAGTAATAATACTTATTGTATTATAATTATCATTATGCTATAATTATTATATATTAGTATGTTTAATAATTATTGATATTTATGTTGCACTTTAGAGCTTACAAATACCCTAAACAAGCTATATTATTCTTACAACAGTTTTGGAAGGTATACATCTACTTTACAGATGTAAATTAAAAATTCATGCCTTATGCTTTCTGTTCCCTCTATTTCAAATGAACCTTCATCTTCATTCTATTTATTCTCATTTATGTTTCCTTCAAGATTCAACTGAAGTATCTCTGTATACATAAAAGTATTTTCAAGAAGCCCTCAGCTTCTAGTACTCTCATTTCTAAAATTATCTAGTTTTTAATTTGCATATGTTCTATACATACACATATTTCTATCTTATAGAGTATAAGAATCTGCTATGTGATAGATATTTAATAAATGCTCATTGACTGATTTCTCAGGCATAATTTGGACTAAATGTCTTCTGAAATACCACCCAACTTTGAGATTTTCTTATTCTAATAGGGTCTTAGTTAGAGATCTGTTAGTGGAAAAGAATGCTATCAGTCTTTAATTTTATTAGAAATGGAAACCATGTCAGATAGACTTTGCAAGTGGAAATTGAGCTAGACTCAGAGCCGAAAAAAAGAGATGGTTGAATTGTTCTTGAAAAAAAATCACACAATTCTTCTAATGATTTCATTCACCCTCTATACAGATCTACTTCTTGAATAGTCAAGTTCTATTGCAGCAAATACTGCTTCAACTCATGTTGGATGGCTGTGTTACTGGATCTCTTATTGCTAATTTAGTCAATATACAAGTTAATTTTAAAAATGAGTTTATGTATTTTACATACATTTATAACATATCCTCCCACTACTCCTCTCAAATAAAAGCCAAGCTAAACAAAAAATAATATGATGCCAAAAATTTCTGTTAAATTAAGTCTTTTAATGAAATGAGGACTTTAATGCAAATATCTTCTTTATTTTAATCCTATTAACTAGGATCCTGATCTTTGAAGCCCCAAAACAAAGATACATTGAATTTCTTAGAAATAAATTGGTTTATAAATGGGTTGGAGTATGGAGGGCAAAATAAATAATTGTCCTGAACTTTTCGGGACATATTCAGCTCAACCTGAAATTCTTGCATGCATTGTTGTTAATCCAAAAGAACTATTTTTTCTAACTTCACTATATAAGTCCATTTGTAGCAAAATTTTAAATACTTTTACAAGGGGGACTTTAAATCAATCAATCAATAAGCATATAAACAAACAAACAAATAAATGAAAGGTGAATTTGCTAATTGTATTATTTTTTGTATGCAAAGGGACAGTCATACCATACTATGCTATGTGGATTATATATAAGAAAATTAAATCACATTATTCCTTCATGTATCTTTAAGGTTTTTGTTTTAACTTTATTTTCCTTGATGATAAAAAGTTCCTCAGCCATTAATGCTCATGCTTTAGTTTTTTTTTTTTTTTTTTTTTTTTTTTTGACCTATGTACATTTTTATATCAATATGTTGCTAAATGTTTTTAACTACCCAGGAATTGCATTCAAGGTATCACTTAGCCAACAATGTCTAATTGAGCAATTTTGCACTATTCAAAGATTACATTCAAATTAGGAATACATTATTTTAAAAATATAAATCAGAGTTTAAAGCATAAAGAACCTTACGTATACAGTAGAGTATAGTTAATGGCCTGGAAAATTGCAAAGGAATTAATGGCTATTTTAATTAGGCATCAATAGGCAAATAACAAATACATTGGCTTTCACGAATTAGTCCTTTATTTCTGCAAAACTCTTCTATCAAAACTCCCTCTGGAAATTACTGGCATATAACTACAAGGAATTTAGAGCACTAGAGAACTCAAATGAAATTGTAACAGTGTCTGTAATTGAAGGTTCTTGGTTGCAACTGGAGTCTCAAAAGAATTTACAGACTAAAACCCATTTCCAAGTCAAGGAGAAAAATTTATTATAATTGTAATGCCAATTGGAGCATGCTACGTTCCAAAAAGATTTAGCAAAGAACCAGGAGAAAGAAGACAAATGTATAGGAAAAGATAGAAAGACCAGGTGCTTCATGTCACTGATATGCTGATTTTATGATCCCTCCTTTGAGAGAGTTTGTAATCTAGTTGAGGGGATACAAAACATGTATATTAGTTTGCAGAATAGAAGAATATAAGAGATATGAAATACCATATGAGTTACAAAGGAAATTGACTAGCAAGTTTAAAAATATTAATGTGATTTGTTTTTACATTACAAACATTTACGGATTTATATATGGGTACAAGTAAATCATTAGAAGTATACAAAATATAGTGAATAAAATCATGTTTAGACAGGTGTTTACATATATGTATATGTATATGCATGTGTATGTATGTATGTATGTATGTAAGGGGTAATAACTGTTCCAATTTGGTTGTAAAATCAAAAGCAGAGGGTGTAGCATGACCTATTCCTCCTTCAATTCTTTCTCCCTCTCAGCTATGATTTATTTTATTGGTGCAGAAAACTTCTAGTGAGGAAACTGCCTTTACCAATGAAAATCAGCCTAAGAACAATAGAACTTTTAAGGGAATTGCTCAGGATAATACACTAAACAACACTGTCTTTCAAGGGCAAAAATGTAAGATATTACTTGATTAGGTAATAGAAAAGATAGTCTTTTGATGATAGAGTATAGGTAATAGGGAACTATTGAACAGTTTTGAGCAAAGTGATTAGACAAATATACCTTTAAATACAATGAATAGCACAATGGATAGTGCATCAGGCCTGTAGTCAGAATGACTCTTCTTCCAGAATTCAAATTTGGCTTCAAATACTTACTGGCTTTTTTGTCCCATGTGATCCATGTTTTCCTCCATTTCTTCCTCTGTAAAGTAAACCAGAGAATGGAATGGCAAATCATTCTTTGCCAAGAAAACTCCAAATGGTGTCATAATGAGGTCACAATTGAGTAACAAGAACATTAACAACTAGGAAGAAGGATGGATTTTGACAGAAAGTTTGGAATTGAACATGTTAAGTATAAGATATCTGCACATCTAGTTTGAAAGGCCTATGGGGCAATTGGAAATGTGAAACTGGAGGTCAGCAGAAAAGTTGGACTGGAAAAGTAGATTCTACAATCATTAATATAAGAAGAGCAAGTGATAATTGAATCCAAAGGAGCAGATGTATCATTAAATGAAATAATATAGAGGGAGAAAAGTAGATGCCCCAAGACAGATCCCTGGGGGAAACCTACAGTTTACTGAGAATAACATACTTGAAGATCTGGCAAAGGATTCTAAGGATGGAACAATCATTTGCATTGGTGGAGATCCAGCTAAAGATTAGTAGTCCTTCATCAATAGAATGAAAAATATTTAATATAAAATTAGCAAGAATTGTTATGGGCCAGAACTCTGTACTTGAAACAAGGATTCTTACAAGGTGCTAACTCAATGGAATTGATAAGACAATGGTTATCTATTTTGGCATGGTGATCAATAGTTCTCTAGTTCAGTGCATATACTTAGTACTTCATATAGTTCTACAAGATTGACACCTATTCTACAAGATTCACTTCTATGATAATGTAATTATAATAGAGTATATAAATTGGGACAAACTCAGACAGATTTACTCCATCTCACACCACCCTGGTAGCTGGCCTGTCCTCCTGCATTTCCTCCACTGAAACCAAGCCAGCCTGGATACCAGGCAAGGAGACAATAAAGAATTTGGGCTTTATCCCTAGCTATTCTTGTAGTGATTAATTTGCTGAAATGAAGGCTGGTCCAGAGACCTCCAGAAAACCAACAAGAACATTACATTTTGACAACTGAACATGGACTAAGGATTTAAGTCCAGACTGACATGATCTTGAGTACAGTGGAAAATCTCCATGACCCAGAAATTAGTGTAGTAGAAAAATAGACAAGTAGGAAACTTTGTTAAGTGCTAAACTAGTATTTCAGTTGAAATGGGACAAATATTTAGAAAGGAGCCTTCACTACCACAAGGAAAGTGTGTTAAAAGCATAGTTAAACTGGTAAAAAATAAAAACCAAGATTTGATTGTAACTTGCAAGCAGATCATCGAACTTTTAGAAACTCATCTCCTTGGTTCTCTAAGGAAGAAGAATTAGAGCCAGACAAGTGGAAATTAATAAGAGAGCAATTAAGTGAATATTACAATGATAATGCTCCTTATTCGATTCCTAAAAAAAAATGCTATACATATAACTTAATACAATTGGCTTTAGGAAATTACATAAGTATTAGAATAAGGGAAAAGAAGAAAGTTCAGCAAGAGGGGATACTGACAAACTAGGTAAAAAGCATGAAGAATTAGACAAGAAAGGAGTTAATACAATTCTGATGAAATTAAGCAGTGTGGTGCTTCATAGCAGAAGCCATTAGGGCATTCCTCATCTACTTACCTACTCCCCTCAATTAACCCTTCATGGGTGGAGAGAAAAGGAGGAGGGGGAGAAGCAGTGACACAATCAGCACCACCTATGAAATAGTCTATGACACAATTACAAAAGGTACTAGTTAAAGCTAAAAAAGGACAGGATATATTTGATTTAATAGAAGCATACCCTGTTATTGAAGAGTTAAACTCTGCACATCAACAAAGGAGAAGATAGACCCCTTTTGATCTGGAAAAAAATCAAGGATTTGAAAAAGGGTTGCATTCATTATGGGGCTATATCATCTTATGTTAAGATGATATTAGAGAATTTGGCTTATGAAATTTTAACCCCTAGTGATTGGAAATCTATAGCAAGGACATGTTTAGAACCTGGACAAAAGTTGTTGTGGCTTTTGGAGTGAACTATGTAGAATATAAGCCCAAAGAAATAGGCAAACTGGAATTAATATACAGGTCACTTTTGATCAACTAGCAGGTAAAGGTCAGTATTCAGACACTTTAACACAGATTAATTACCCTTTGATAGCATATGAGCAAATTGCTGCTGCTGCTACTGATGCTGCTACTTCTTCAGTTAAAAAAAAATTGGGGCTTCCTCCTAGGACAACAAGATAGAGAGGGAGCCTTCACAGAAAATAGAGCAAGATCCAAACGAACCCTTTGCTGATTTTGTGGGATGTCTGCAAATAGCTATCATAGGAATGATTGGAGAAAAAGCAGCTATAGGAATTATGATGACAACTGGCTAAGGACAATGCTAATGAGGTTTGTAGAAGAATTATTCTGGGAATATACAATGATGCTCCTTTAGAGGAGATTATAAGATATTGTGCCCCAGTGGGCACAAATGCCTTTTATCCCCAGGCTATTGAAGTGGAAAAGCACCCCAAGTGGGACTGTGAGAAATATAATCTTGAATCCTTGTAGTTAGAAGTTTATTATTAGTTCTTCACTCCCTACTGTAGATGATATTTTAACAACCCAGATGTACTGCCCTGAAACTTTGAAACCTGATAAGCTTGGTACTGCCTGAGAATGACACCCTTAGAGTAATAACTTTTTTTTTTTTTTTTTTGCCTCCTGTTTAGAATAGAAATTCCTTTATTATGACAAATGTATCAAGAAACATTTGATGTCTATCTCTCTTCTTCCTATAAACATGTGGCCTTGAGACCACTCATTTACTGACCCCCCCTGTTCTGGTGGGGTGCAGTCACTAGCTAGCAGTAAACGCTCACAAATTTTCATTATTTTGGCTGCCCTGTTTTTCTCTCACCTGGGTACTTAATTTGGAGGCTCCAGCGAGATAGCCTTTGGCTCTGTTTCGCCAGCCAGTCCCTTTCCTTGGAGGACAAGAGGGTTTGTGGTCTCTAGAAAGTGGCCAACAAGAGAAGTTCCTCGTCCTCAGACTTCGATCATCCACCCTTGTGGACCAGGAAAAGAGACATAAATTTGACTCAATTGGCTTTGAGCGTTCTGGGAATCGGTTTGTTTCTGGGTGAGTACTCTTGGATGCAGCATTGAGTAAGGCCTACCGGTCTCCCCAGGATGCTGGTGGAGTGCCCTGCTGGTTTGGCTGTCTGTTGTATTCTGGAATTGTTTGTCTACTGTCTCTTTGCTTTTAAGTGTACTTGTGTCTGTCTGGTTCTGTGTGCCAGTGGCACAACTCTGGTTCTGAGTGCCTTTTGGCACTATCTGGTTCCCTGGACATTCTCTGTGAAGGCAGAGGAATGCACCAAAATGAGGCTAGGAAGCCTAAAAAGTTCCACTTGGATTCTGGGAGGGAAGGCTCCAGCTGCAACAACTTCCCTCAGGGCTATTCTAAGGTTTCTGAATAGCCCCTAGTCTGTATATGTTAAATGTTTGTTTAATGTTGTAATTGTGCCTCTTTGTCTGTGTGATTTTTGTTCTGTGTCTGTGACTTGTCTGTCTGTTGTGTTGATTTAAAGAGTTCTTAAATTTTAAGAACACTGGTTAAGAAATTTGGCAATTGGTTGCAACTATGTTTGGTAAAAAAAAAAAAATTCTGATTTTAAACTTTTTAACCTGTTGTACTAATTAGTAAATAAAAGAACAGAAACCTTGACTATTTTAAACTGGTGGGGAAGTTTCCTCTGAAAAGCAGGTTTTCAAAGCCTTCTAGAGAGGAGTAACAGCAATAAAACCTTATCTGCATAATGCCACCAAGAAAAAAGAAGTTTATGCTAGTGGCCTTGAAAGACTCAGGCAGAAGGAAGAAAAACTTAAAAAAAAACGACAACAACAGCAACAACAACAACAACAACAACAAAAGCTATTTGGTTTGCTTCTGAAACATTGGGTAAATTATTAACATTATGGGTTATGTTTGCTGGACATGTGGGTTTTATAGTTATTTAGCTATTTACTGTATTATTTATCTTAAAACTTCTGAAGGGAAAAGGAAAGGAAAATTATGGTGATTTATGATAGATTGATTTGTAGGAGCAGGCATATGTTTGAAGGGTTTTAGGAGTAAGGAAAGAGAAGAGTTAAGTAGGAAGAGAAAAAGGAAGGGTTATTTTAATGGAAGGATTTCTGTGTGGGGAAACTTGAATGGGAACAGGAGGGAATTTTTTGTGCAGATTTAGCTCACCTTCCTTTCTCCTCTTTCCCCCCCCCCCCCCAGCAAGTGTGTTCTAGCCCTTTTTATCAAGTTGCAGCTGGATGACAGGAGTAACTGTGATTTTAAAAAATAGCCTACATTTGTTTTTCTTTTTCTTTTTCTTTTTGGATACATAATGATTTCCTTAGATAAGGAATATAGTCATAAATGTGATCTATAATTTGGTAAAGTTATTTTAAAAGTTTAATTGATGTTTTAAAGGATCTGAGATTCTTTTATGTGGTATTAGTATATTCTGTATAGGATATTCTGTATAAGTTTTAATTAATTGTATTGATTGTATGGCCATCATTTAAAGGACTTCTGGAAATAATAGTATTTTGTCCTTTTGAAAATGTTTCTGTTATAGGCAATATGTAATGTAGAATTTTTCTATGTATTAGGTATTTTAAAGCAAAATGATTTGTGTAATGTTCAACTTATGGCATTGCCTACTTAGATATGAATGATGAGCTGTGAACTTACTGGGAAAAATTTCTTATTGTTATCAATTTAAGGTCATGGTAAATACCTGTTTGGGATGTATCTAAACTTTGTTCATTGGCATTTGTTATTGGAGGTAAAATTTGTTGGGCTTGTTATTAATATTTGTAGGGAGTTTTTAAGCTCCACCCCCTGGAACAATTACCTGGAGTATAACTGGGTTAAGGCTACTTTATCTTGTGTCCTGTATGTGCTGAAGTATCAGTTTCTATATTATGGTATAGTTATATTTCCGCATTTTTTTTTTTCTCCTCCTGTGACTAATAGGAGACAATGGTCAGTAGAATTTGTTAATCTAATTCAATTATGTCATACCTTGCTATTTCCAATCTGGTTAAATGTAATCATTATATCTTGAATACTTAGGCAAATGAATGTTTAGCCTGGTCATCTACACATTCATGTCTGAGGATATTCAGGTTTTTAAGCTTTCTAAATGATGAGAGGACACTTAACAGTGGTCTGTGAAACCTAACTGCTATTTTTACTGGGACTACAGCTGACAGCCATTTGGCTGTCCTGTGAGACAAGCATGTTTCGTTCCATGGGCAACTGCTGGCTGGTTTATTTTGGCCTCCCCACATCTTGCAGCAGTCCTTATGGACTGGTCTTTCTATCTCAGACTATCTTCACCCCTAATCAGCTTGAAGCAGTTTTTATATGCTCCGTCCCCTGCCCCTGATAGACTGATATGGGGAATTGGAAAATAATTGCTGAATGACTGTTAAACCCTGAATGGGTCATTTATTACTGTGTGTTAAGATTGAGATGGAAATTGTTAAAATTGTGTAACTCCTGCTATTATGTTTGAATGATTTTTAGGAAACTCTACTGTGATATGTATAGGAATTCACTTTTGGATGTTTCAGGCCTCTAAAGTTCAGAGTTTGCTTGCCTTGATGGTCTAACTTCATATTCTCATAGCTCTACTCAGAAATCTGTATCTTGGGTTGGGGACAGGTGGAGCTACTCCAAGCCTCATCCTTCTCCCCTGTAGTGGGCTGCCCCTCTGAATGGGCAGCACTACTGTCTTGAGCCCTGCTGCTCTATAAGCAGAGGCTGAGTCAAACAGAAAAATGAATGCAGGCCACCTAACCCAGTGAACTGTCCATCTCGAACTAGATTCTTCTGGCTGAGATGGTGCTCCATCTGTCAAGCTGCAACAGAGAGCCTTTGGGGTTGTCAGGGAGAGACTTGCCCTTACCTCATAAGTCCTTGCATTTTTCTACTTCTATTTTGGGTTATTGCCTCAAATAGGGTTGGTCAACATTATGGTTCTGGGACCTTCTGGGAGTTCAACGAAACCTATGGGCAACCAATCTTCCTATGGGCCTCAAGATCCTCCTGGACAGGCTGATGGCCAGGGCTGGCATCATCCTTCAGAAAGACGTGTGACTTTTCCAAAAGCCTTGTGCTATCCTTGTTTCAAAACTGCTCTCTCTAACTCACTTAGGGGGGACACCCTTATAATGATCTGCTCTGCTGTTTCTTTTTTTCTCATTTGGAATGGAATCCCTCAGTGAGACTGCTACCCACAGATGCCTGACCTGTGCCAAAGCGAACCCCACCCATCCCCTCACTATGCCTGCCCTGTGCCCCTGAGGGCACACACCCAGGAACACTGGACAGTTGATTTCACGGACTTGGAAGTTCCAGTTCAAGGACATTGTTTTCTTTTGTATTCATTGATGCCTTCTTGGGATGACCTGAAGCCTTTCCTGTGAAGTCGGAATCTGCTTTGCTCCTGGCTAAGAAACTTGTGACTGAGATTATTCCCAGGTTCGGACTCCCTTTCTCCCTCAGGTCTGACAACAGCCTGGCTTTTGTTTCTAATGTTGTGCAGTCCCTGGCACAGGCCCTCGGGTTCAAGGGCACCTGCACTGTGCCATGGACCACAGGGTTTGGGTCAGGTAGAAGGCATGAACAGGACACTTAAGTAGCATATTTCTAAGCCCTAGTTGAGAACTGGCGAGACCTGGGTAGGAACCATTCAGTGCTCCACCCCCATTCTACCCCACATGGGGCAGCTTATGATGTTGCTAATGATTCCCTTTTTAAGTCCCTACAGGCTCTCCAGGACACCCAGGCAGTGGTCAGAGCTCTCTATCAAGCCTCTACCCAGCCTCCCCTGCTGCCAGCCTGCTGGACCAGCCTTCCGTCCAGGGGATTGAATCCTGTCCAATAAATTTCCAAGGCAGAGCCTTGGAACCCCACTGGACCTGCCCTCACCAGGTCATCTTCTCCAATCCCTCAGCAGTGAAGGTGGTCCACTGTAAGGCTTGGATCCATTGTTCACATGTGAGACCTTGCCCTGCTTCTGATGCTCCTGCAGGACCCAACTCAGGAAGGTGATGTTTTTGTATCTTATCCCTCTCCCTCTTGCTTCCCCCGCCATACTGGGGAAGCCTAGGCGCTATTCTCCCCATAGATATGTGTGGACCTTAATAAGAACTACTGAGGGGAGGTGGAGGCCTGAAATGAAACTCACAGGCAGCCATTTTTCTACCTGGATCTATGCCAGCTCTTGGGAAAGACCTGGGGTATCACGTTTTTTGAGGCAGGAAGAGATTTGGGAGCCCTGCTCACAATCCAAAGAAGGACGCTCCCAAGAGAAAACATCCCCATAGGTTCTAATGCAATTATTAATCCCCCTCAGTTACCCTTGAGACCAGCCATGACCACTTAGAGGAGGAAACCATGACAACACCCCCTCAGCCTCCACTCCCCGGAGGACCGCTGTTTCCCTATGAGACCTTTATGTCAGCCCTTGCTGGAATATACTGGCTGATAAACCTGACCAGCCCCACCCTCACCACAAGTTGCTGGCTCTGCCTGGACCCGGCCCCCCCACCTTGTGGGCATAGGTGCCACCTGGGGAACAGAGGCCCACTCCATCCTGAATCTCTCTCTCTCTTGGCTAAGGATCTGTCCCCAGAGTGCACTGCCTATGTTCACAGGTTAACTTTGAGAGGGAGGGGTGAGGCAGGTACATCAAATCAGAAGGTTATAATCTGGAGCGCTCCCCATATAGTAAGCACTGTATGGTGGTTACTGAGGTTCCCCCACACAAAAATACTGTAAACTCCCTAATACGGACCCTTCAGGGTCCTATCTTTGCATGCACTATGGGATTAACTCTTTGTATCAGTGAATTCACTTTGGCCTTGGAAGAATCCCCCGAGCTTTGCCTGCTTCTGAATGTTCTTTCTCAGATCTCTCTGCATTCTGAGGAAGGAGCTGAAGAACATTTTGGTCTATTAGATAGGGCAAGGAGGGCTCTCCTATTCTAGTTCCCCTCCTAGTTGGGTTGGGGATAGCAGGCTCCATGACTGTAGAAACCACTGCCCTTATCCATGGTGAGCTGTTAGCCCTGAGTTCCCAGGTGGACCAGGATTTAAAGGACCTGGAAAATCAAGTATCCTTCTTGGAGAATTCCCTAAACTCCTTGGGAGAGATGGTCCCACAGAATCATCGGAGCCTAGATTTACTATCTTAATCAAGGAGGGGTATGTATGGCCCTTGAGGCAGCTTGCTAACAACCCTGGGGTGATAAGAGAGTCCCTCTCTGCAGTTAGACAGCAGGTCAAGGACCTGGAGACGTCTCAACGCAATCGATTTCTTAGTCCCAGTCACTTTTCAATTGCTCCTCCTGGGTAACCTCTCTTGTGACTTCCCGGATAGGCCCCCTTACCTTATTTCTGCTGGATCTACTGATTGCCCCTTGCCTAATTAATTGTTTAACCACATATATCAGGAAGAGGATCCAGGCTGTTAAATTGTTTGTTTCTAGGATCACTTATGATGAGTCCAGTCTCTGATGGTCTCCAGAAAAGGGGGGAATGAAGGGGAAAAGCACCCCAAATGGGACCATGATAAATATAATCTTGAATCTTTGTAGTTAGAAGTTTATTATTAGTTCTTCACTCCCTACTGCATATGGTATTTTAACAATCCAGATGTACTGACCTGAAACCTTGAAACCTGATAAGTTTGGTGCTGCCTGAGAATGACCCCCTTAAAGTGATAACTTTTTTTTGCCTCCTGTTTAGAATAGAAATTCTTTTATTATGACAAATGTATCAAGAAACATTTGATGTATCTCTCTCTCTTTCCTATAAATATGTGGCCCTAAGACCACTTATTTACTGACCCCCCTGTTCTGGTGGGGTGCAGTCACTAGGTAGCAATAAACACTCATAAATTTTCATTATTTTGGCTGCCCTGTTTTTCTCTTACCTGGGTACTTCACTATGATGCAGAACATGAGAAGACAGGTTTCCTCTTGATAAGGGACTCTCAAGAGAGACTTGTTAGTGCTTTCAATGTGGTAAAGTTGGGCATCAGAAAGCTCAATGTTGGCATAGAGATAGAGTAAGAAAACAGATTGGGAAAACAAATCCCAAACCCCATATCCAAAATGCAACAAGGGCTTCCACTGGGCCTCAGAAAGTAGATTGACCCAAGGAAATGAGAGGTGGAGCCTAGCTCCAAGACCTTAAACAAAACACAGGTGGAGCATGATGACAGCCCCATTTACACCCAAAGAGTCTTTGGAAGTTCAATACTCTGATATGACCAATCACTAGAGAAGCAATCAGAAGGGAGAAAGAGATTACAATTGGGGAGAATACAGATTTTTTAACCCAACAAAAGGGCAGTATCCTGTGTGAACAGTTTTAATATAATCTCCAGGTGATGTGGAAAGATCCAGAAAGTGGTTAATGGAAGGGACCAATAGGTTAACTGCTTGGGGGAGAGGGTTTGCATCTCTACAGATGGAGAAGGAATCAGATAGGTCCAATGAGCCATATTCACCTTGTCCATCAAAGAGACAGAAAAGGAGAAAAACCTCAAAATAATGGAGAAGACCTAAGAAATGTCTGACACTGAAAGAGCATGGCTGACAATGAGACTGGTACAGAACTTCAAAACCCACAGGAATCACTGGATTCCCTGAGACATGATAAGACTGTTACATGACTTTAAAAATTTGCAGGAATCATTGGATTCCCTGACACATGAAGTAATGGAAAATAGATTGGTTTTGTACTATTTTCAGGACTTATGGACATATATAATACCTCATGTTAATTCATTTTGTTTGTTAGCATCACTACTAGCTTGTGTTATTATGTGCTTATGTAATAACTCCCATGTTGATGATTTATGTATACCTGTTTCAAGTGAGATCCTTCAGAAACCTGCTAATCTGGTTTGATCACCCAAATGATCACCCAAATGGGTGATCAAAAAAACACTTTGGTGTTTTTATCTCTCTGAAACATCAGAGAAGGCATGATCACCCCCTTCTTTGGTGTTTTCACCCTCTTTTTTGAGAAGTCAGAGAGGGAGTGATCACCTCCTTTTTGGGATTCTCACCTCCCTGAGAAGTCAGGGAGGGGGTGAACACTTATATTAAAAAACAAAAGAAAGCAGGAGTTATGAGCTAGAACTCTGTACTTGAAACATGGATTCTTACAAGATACTAAGTGGAATTGATAAGACAATGGTTATCTAGTTTAGCATGGTGATTAATAGTTCTCTAGTTCAGTATGATTGATTTAATCTTACAACAAATAATGGTTCCCTATTGATATAATGATTGTTTTGTACTCAGTTTACTGTAAATGATCTAATTATAACAGAGCACATAAACTGGGATAAACTCAGCAAGATTCATTCGTTCCATCTCATGACACCTTGGTGGCAGGCCTGTCCTCCTTCATTTCTCCACTGAGAGGAAGGCCTGTCTGAGCCAGAGGAAGACTTGGAAAGGGCTCAGAGACAGAGACAGAGACAGAGAAGACAGAAGACTGGAGGCTGGAGCACAAGCTCTTGGACTGAGGCCAGGGGACCTGAAGAAAGCTATCTTGGCCCCAGGTAAGGAAACTAGATTGTGAAAGAGATAATAAAGAATTTGGACTTTAACTTGTGGCTATTCTTGTGGTGATTACTCAATTGAAAAGAAGGCTGTCCCAAAGACTTTCAGAAATCCAACCAGAACACTACAAATAATAAGTAGTTAAAATCAGAAATCCTGTCTTCCTTGCATTGTCCTGTTTCTTTCTGCTTATAGCAAGGAAACAAATATATTATAATGATGACATGAAACAAAATTTTTTAAGTTCATAAACCCCTGATTAAAATTCCTCTGTTCTATGATAAAACACAAATTCCTCTGTTTGATAATTAAAAACTTTGACACTCTGGTGACAACTTCTCATACCATAATTGTAGATTACCTTTCTTCATGGACACTATGCTTTAGTTAAACTATCCTACTTACTGTTTCTCTGAGGTCAAATGACCTAAGTTATAATTCTTCCCCTGATGCTTACTGCTTGTGTAAATTTAGAAATTCATTCAACCTTCCTAGGGCTCAGTTTCTTTTTCTTTCTTTTTTTTATAATTTTTTTAACAGTATATATGCATGAGTAATTTTTTTTAACATTATCCCTTGTATTAATTTTTCCAAATTATCCCCTCCCTCCCTCTACTCCATCCCTGTGATGACAGGCAATCCCATACATTTTACATGTGTTACAATATAACCTAGATACAATATATGTGTGTAAATACCATTTTCTTATTGCACACTAAGTATTAGATTCCTGAAGGTATAAGTAACCTGGGTAGATAGACAGTAGTGCTAACAATTTACATTCACTTCCCAGTGTTCCTTCTCTGGGTGTAGTTATTTCTGTCCATCATTGACCAACTGGAAGTGAGTTGGATCTTCTTTATGTTGAAGATAGCCACTTCCATCAGAATACATCTTCATACAACAATGAAGTGTGCAGCGATCTTCTGGTTCTATTCATTTCACTCAGCATTAAGAAGCCACAGAGGAACTTTTCTGTCTAGATTCTATAGTCTTGTGGTCTCCCACTGCCATGCATGTCCCACATGCATGCAATTGTGTCCTATTTTAGCCTTTAAAATTCTCTAGCTCCCTTCAGATTCAACTCAGGCATAGATTTTTCCATAAGTCCTTTGTTCTTTCAGTTATTTGTGCTTTCTCATTAGCAGTAAAAAAATTGATATTTATTAAGTATATGTTATTTATTTACTTATCTATGCATTTAAGATTCTCATTGTCCCCTCTTTTTAGTCATCTGGCTAATAGAGGGAAAACTCTTTTGAGCAGGGACTGCATTATTTCTGTTTTCATTTCCTCAACAGCACATTTTCTGATAATTAGTAGGGACTTATTAAGAAGTACTAGTTAAAGAAAGGAGTGAATAAATGAGAATTAAGTCCCCCTAGATTCCTCTAGGCAATTTGGCATATAAAGAGTTTAAAGAGAATGCATCACCTGTGACAAAAGAGAATATTTTGAATGAGATTTAAACAGAAAATTAACTTGGTTTTATTAGGATGTTAAATATCAAAGCTAATTAATGTCCCCAGCGAGGGAAAAATAATTACTAACTTCATGAACTCTGTTTTCTGAGTTCAATTCCAATACTTAATTATTAAGTGAAGACAGTTAATTCATAAAAGTTGGTCTATAGCATCTGGATCTGAGTTATTATATTCAAACTTAGTTTTATCATTTAAGGATAGGACATCTTTCTCTATTTAACAAACATCTAATCTTGATATGTTTCAAAAAAATCAAAAATTTTAGCTATACTTCTTCAATTGTGAATATTAGTTAATATTTGGTCTTCAGTGTATCAGATTTAATAAGTTTGGCTCTTTAAAATTTTTCCTAACCAAGGCTATGATATATACATATGCACATATATACATACTACATACATATACATACTATATAAATACATATGTATGTGTGTATGTGTGTGTGTGTGTGTGTGTGTGTGTGTGTGTGTGTGTGTGTGTGTGTAATGAAGTGATGATTTCATCACTGTCAGGAGCTCCCTTGAATAGAAACTCTTAGTTACAAAATCTCTTCTATAACAGTTCTTAGGATATGTGGATCTTTCTCCAGGGATTAATTATTTAGTTTGACTCACCTTCATAATCATCTCCTAGAGTTCTTTTGCTGGGTGTAGCTGGTTCAGTTCATCACTGCTCTATTGAACTGATTTGGTTCATCTCATTGGCCACATACATCAGAATTGATCATTATATAGTATTATTGTTGAAGTATACAACGATCTCCTGGTCCTGCTTATTTCATTCAGCATCAGTTCATGTAAGTCTCTCTAGACCTTTCTGAAATCATCCTGTTGGCCATTTCTTACAGAACAATAATATTCCATAATATTCATATACCACAATTTATTCAGCCAATCTCCAATTGATGGGCATCCACGTAGTTTCCAGTTTCTGGCCACCACAAAGAGGGCTGCCACAAACATTCTTGCACATACAGGTCCCTTTCCCTTCTTTAAGGTCTTTTTGGGATACAAGCCCGGTAGCAACACTGCTGGGTCAAAGGGTATGCACAGTTTGATAATTTTTTGAGCATAATTCCAAATTGCTCTCCAGAATGGCTGGATGTATTCACATTTCCACCAGCAATGTATCAGTGTCCCTGTTTTCCCACATCCCCTCCAGCATTCTTCATTACCTTTCCCTGTCATTCTAGCCAATCTGACAGATGTGTAGTGGTATCTCAGAGTTCTCTTAATTTGAATTTCTCTGATTAATAATGACTTGGATCATCTTTTCATATGACTTAGAAATAGTTTCAATTTCTCCATTTGAGAATTGTCTGTTCATATCCTTTGACTATTTATCAATTGGAGATTGGCTAAGCTAACATTCCTAATACAATATATGGTGATAGTGGGAAACCTTGCTTCACACCTGATCTTATTAGGAATGGTTTTAATTTATCCCCATTACATGTTGCTCACTGATGGTTTAAAATAGATGCTACTGATCATTTTAAGGAAAACTCCCTTAATTCCTATACTGTTGTGTTTTTAATAGGAATGGATATTGGATTTTGTCAAATGCTTTTTCTGTATCTATTGAGATAACCATATGATTTTGTTAGTTTGATTATTGATATAGTCAATTATCCTAATAGCTTCCCTAATGCTGAACCAATCTTTCATTACTAATATAAATCCTACTTGATCATGATTATTATGCTGGGAATAACTTGCTGTAATCTTTTTGCTAATATTTTATTTATGATTTTGGTATTAATATTCTTTAGGGAAATTGGTCTATAATTTTCTTTCTCTATTTTGACCCTACCTGGTTTAGGTATCAGTAACATATCTGTGTTATAAAAGGAATTTGGGATTATTCCTTCTTTTTTTTTTCCAAATAGTTTGCTTATTACTGGAATAAATTATTCTTTAAATGTTTGTTAGAATTCACATGCAAATCCATCTGGACCCAGGAATTTTTTTCTTAAGGAATTCATGAATAGCTTGGTAAATTCCTTTTTCTAACATTGCATTATTTAAATAATTTATTTCCTCTTTTGTTAATCTGGGCAATCTATATTTTTAAAGAATTCCTCTATTTCACTTAGATTATAAGATTTATTGACATATAATTGGGCAAAATAACTCCACATTATTGCTCTAATTTAATCTTTATTGGTGGAAAGTTCTTCCTTTTCATTTTTAATATTAACAATTTGATTTTCTTCTTTCCTTTTTCTAATTATATTAACTAAAGGTTTATTTATTTGTTTGTTTGTTTGTTTATTTATTTAACAAAACCAAGTCTTACTTTTGTTCATTATTTCTATGGTTTTCTTACTTTCAGTTTCCTTAATTTCACCTTTTATTTTCAGACTTTCAAATTTGGTAGCTTTTAATTAGTTCTTTTCCTAGCTTTTTTAGTTGCACACCCATTTCATTGATTTTCTCTTTCTCTGTTTTATGCAAGTAAGTATCTAGCGATGTAAAACTACCCCTCAAAACTGCTTTGGCTGTTATTCCACAAATTTTGGTATGTTGTCTCATTATTGTCACTTTCTTGAAAGAAATTATTAGCTGTGTCTACGATTTGTTATTTCACCCAATCATTCTTTAGGATTAGAGTATTTAGTTTTCTATTAATTTTGTTTTATTTTCCCTTGGCCTTTTATTGCATTTAATTTTTGTTGCATCAAGATCTGAAAAAAAATGAATGTATTATTTCTGCCTTTCTGCGTATAATTGTGAAGATTTTATGCCTTAATACATGGTCAGTTTTTGTATAATTTCCATGTACTTCTGAAAAAAGTATATTCCTTTATGTGCCCATTCAATTTTCTCAAAGATCTCTCATACCTAACTTTGTTAGAATTCAATTTACCTTCTCAATTTCTTTCTTATTTATTTTGTGGTTTAATTTATCTAGTTCTGAGAGAGCCAGTTTGAGATCCCCCAGTAGTATAATTTTTCTCTCTAATTCTTCTTGCAGTTCTCTTAATTTTTCTTCTAGGAATTTGAATGCTATATCACCTGGTGCATATATGTTTAGTATAGATATTTCTTCATTATCTATGGTACCCTTTAGCAAGATGTTATTGCTAGCTCTGCTTTTTTTTTTTTTTTTTAACTTCAACTGAAATGTAATAGAATCTGCCCTATGCATTTATCTTTACTCTGAATGTATCACTATATTTTAAATGTATTTCTTGTAAATAATATATTGTAGGATTCTGGCTTTTAATCTAAGTCTGCTATCTGCTTCCACTTTATGGGAGAGTTCAAATCATTCACATTCATGGTTAAAATTAATAACTCTATATTTCCTGCTATCTTGTTTTCCCCAAGTTATACTTTTCTTTTTCCTTTCCCTTTTCTCTCCTCCCCAGTATTTTGCTTCTGACCACTACCTCCCTTGAATAGCTGTCACCTTTTAAAGCCTTTCCCCCTTTCTTGTACCTTTCCCCTTCTACTTCTATTTTCCCTTCTATTATCCTACCTCTTTCCTTTCCCCTTCCCTTCCTACTTCCTTATAGGATGAGAAAAGTTCCTCTGTGAAGCTAAATATGACTGACATTCTCTCTTTGAGCCAAATCTGCTGAAAGTAAGATTCACACAATGCTCATCCCCCTCCCTTCTTTCCCTTAATTGTAATATATATATATAGCTTCTCCATGAGATATATTTCACCTTATTTTAACTCCATTTTCTCTTATTCCAGTAGAATCTCCTTTACTCCTGGAACTGTCTTACTTGATTACCTCTGCTTCTGATATGTTTTTCTTACTTTAAGACTTCAAATATGCCATTTTGCTTATCATGCCTTTTCTTAAACATTCAGTTGTAGGAGCTCTCCAATTCCTCAGAGAGTTTTATATTTATGTGTTTGAATAGAAAATGCAATTATTCTGTAGAAAGGAAGCTTTTTGAGGGCAAGTTTTTATTTTTTATCTCTAGTACTCATGGCACATAGTAGCTCCTTAATAATAGGCAGCTGGAAGAATCAATGGATAGAATATTGAACCTTGGGTCAAGATGATCTCAGTTCTGACACTCACTAGTTGTGCAACCCTAGGTTAATCATTGAACCTTTTTTCAACCCAATTTACTCACTGATAAATTACAGATGGTAATAGCCTCTACTGGGCAGCTAGGTGGAACAGCGGATAGAGTAGTAGGCCTGGACTTAGAAACATTTGGCTTCCTGAGTTCAAATTTGATCTCAGATATTTCTTAGCAAGTCAATTAACCCTGTTCATGACAGTTTTCTTTTTTTTTTAAACTTGTAAAATTTGATGGAGTAAGAAATAGCAAATGACTCCAGTACTTTTGTCAAGAAAACTTCAAATGAGTTCATGAAAAGTCAGACAAGACTAAAGTAACTAAACAACAGCCATAGCATTTACCTTAAAAGGCTGTTGTGAGGATAAAATAATATATTTGTATTTTACATCCTAAAGTGCTACAGAAATGGCATTGTTATTATTATTATTATTATTATTATTTGAATTGTGTCTGTAGATACAAATAGAATTATTATTCTATAGAAAGGAAGCTTTTAGAGGGCTTCTTTAAGCTTTTTTTCTCCAAGAAATAGACATGCCATAATGGATAGATGTCCAGTATTAAAGATAAGAATAGTTGGATTCAATTCTTGCCTGTGACATAGATTAGCTGTATGACCATAAACAAATCATTTAATTTCTCAATGTCTCCAGATAATCCTCTAAATCTTTGAATTTTAGCTTAATTTACTGATGAAAGTATGAATTCAAGCCTCTTACTTTCCTCACCTATAAATAATAATAAAGATTTTCTCAGTATTTTAGTTTTTGGAACTTCTTAGAGCTTCCTTTTTAACATCACAAAAATGTGAAGTACAATTCTTGTAGGCCATGCTGACCTAGATAATAGAGCATCCATTATTTTTGACACTAATAACACACTTAATTGAATATATAATGAAAAGCTCATTTGATAGTGCACATTTCTCATAAACATTCTAAAGTTCTTCTCTTTGATTCAGATTGAATTTGAGATAAATTGCAGATGAGGTAGGTAATGTAGGACAATAAACTCATATTCTCAAGGGCTGTCTAATGGTCATGATTGAATGTAAACCAAAATGCAAGAAAACCTTCCTTTAATCCTTTCATGCAAGAATAGTTTAATTTACTTCTTCAGAAGTTAAATATATAATTATAAAACTGAACATACTGAAACATCAGGCGACTGTTACAGTTTACCCTGAACATTAGCCAATTCTCAGGCTATGTTGTAACTTAGATGTTACATATACATTGATATTTGAGAATAGTAATTGAACAAATGGTGACTATAGCAATTTGCACTGAATGCCAACCCAAGTTTGGTTGTCATTCTGATTTTTTTCTAATTTAATTTCTGAGGGTTATTGTTAGTGTTATTGTTACTTTTGGAAGAGACACTTAAATTAGGTGAGATATGACTTGTTATATATTAAAGCTATAAAGAACCAGAAAGATCTTTTAATTGCAATCCTTTCTTTTGTAGATAAGAATAACATATTTATATAATGCTTTAAAATTTTAAAAGTACATTAAAACATCTCATTTGAATTTCATACTCGAATATTCTACAGAATATTATCATAATATTCTTTTTATAACAATACATATACATTATATAATAATGTAACTATTATTATCCTTCATTTTATGGATAGAGAAATTGAAACTCAGAGAAGTTAGGTAGCTACATAGCCAGCAGATTGAGAGGCAATATTTAACCCAGTTCTTTCAATTTTGTACTCTTGCTAATTCAATACACCACCACTTCTCAAATGAGGAAGTTGAGAATCAAAAGATATAAAGTGGTAGACATGTCCAAAATCAATATTAGTTGAACAATAAAATATAATCAGTGGAGTTGACCTATTGGAAGATTAAAATAGAAATATTTTTAGTCTGTACAATGCTGCCAACTCATGGGAATTGAAATTAGTTGAAATATTTAAAGGGTGGGCACAACTGGATGTAATTAGTATTTCCCTTTAAATAGGTGCTATAATTATTTTCAATATAGAGTGAAAAAATATGAAAGAGAAGACATGAGGAATGAAGGTAGCTCTTCATTGAAAGAGATAAAACAGCTAGGATAGCCTAAAGCATAGGCAGACTTTGTCTTTAATGAGAGCCTGTGCTCTTTTGATAAGTTTTCTCCATAAGAAAAGGAATGAGGGATGAGGGTGTGATTGTTATTACCTTGAGTTTCTAATGCTTTCTATACAAAAAATAATCAGGTATCATAGTTCGAAGTACTTAGAATAAGTGTATAATTATATATGTCTGAGGGACAACTATTACTTTCTGTTTAATATAATATTCCTTTTTCTTGAAGGTGTTTTCATAGCACTTGTAAGGGACCTTGTCAGTTACAAAGGCTGAGTTAGAATTCAAGTTTCTAGATTCACGACAGTTCTTTTTTTTACTATGTTATATTCAATTATTGTAGATTCATTGATTCATTTATAATTAGACTTACATTCCTTTTTAAACTTTTGTTTTATGGGGGAAAGGGATGAAGAAAATATATTTTATCTGATATGCAAAAAGCTAGATCAAGTCCCTCAGTTAGAACATTTTCATAAGCAATAAACTAGATTATACAGCCTCTTGTCTTTTCAGTGTTTCAAGCACTGCTCAATACGTTGAGGTTGAACTTTTAAATTAATGTTAGTTACCAGGGTTGGGGTCTGAATGAATTTTATTGCAGACTCCAAGTATAGGAGTTAGAACTTCCTTGGACCAATAACCAACTCCTCAGTGAAAATGGTAGTAAACACTCACTTTAAACTTTAATGACTGTAAATAACCTTCCTTCTTGAGAGAGAGCTGACAATTCTAACAATAATCAGTCCCCAGAAGAAAGAAAACAAGCCATTTGCTATTTTTAATAGTTATGTTACAACTGTTAGATCCTGATAAAATTAATCTGTTACTCATTTTCCTTCTTTGCTTCCCCATCCTTAATTCTATCTTCTTTTTTTAAAAGCCAATTAATTAATTTAAAAACAAATTAAAGGCTAATTTTAAAAAACTTAAAAATAAATAGTGTTTGGCTAATTTAATTACAATAATTTCTAATTACTTGGGACAAAGTTTTATTATTTTAAACAGATCTTGTTCATTAAAAACAAACAAACAAACAAGAAAAAAGTTTAAATTAAAGTAATTCACCTCTAAGTTAGAATATATATATATATATATATATATAAATTCAGGAAATACTATTGCATAGAAAGAGACCATGATAAAACCCTAATGTGAGTCTTTTTTGCAATTCTAAAAATTAACTTTGCAAACTTAAAATGTACTTTAAATGTCCTTATTATTTTTATCTTATTTTGAAATCTGGATTTTGTATTTTCATTTACCACATATGGGTATATGAATGAAATTGTAAAGATATCAAAATCATTTGTTAAATATTTACTATGTACCAAATATTGTGTCACATGCTAGGGATACATATATAAGTAGACAATATAGCCCCTGAACTAAGGAATTTTATTGTTCTGTAGTTTCATTCATGTCTGATTTTTTGTGACCCATTTTGAGTTTTTCTTGGCAAAGATATTTGAGTGATTTGCCATTTTTTTCCTCCATCTCATTTTTAACAGATGAAGAAAAGAAGAAAACCCTTAAGTAAGCTACCTAGGGTCACATAGATAATAAGTGTCTGAGACAAGAGTTTAACTTATAAATATGAGTCTTCCTGATTTTTGTCACTCTGCTATTCAGCTGTTTTGAAACAACTTATATTCCATTGAAAGAATCAAAACAGAATTGGTTTGGAAATGGCTATAAATAATGTTGCCTCGTTTACATGTAAGGCAAAGAAAAGTCTTCATAATTAAATATTCTTTTCCCTCTTCTCCTCAGGAAGGGCAGCTAGATGATGCAGTGAATAAAGAACATTGCTCTGACAAGGAAGATTCCTCTTACTGGCCTCAGACTCTTCCTAGTTCAGTGACCCTGGACATGTCACAACTCTGCTTCAGTTTCTAATCTGCAAAATGAGCTGAAGAAGGAAATGGCAAATCACTCTATTTTCTTTGCAAAGGAAACCCCAGTGACATCATGAAGAGTCAGACCTTAAATGACTAAACAACAAATTGGATCTCAGGGTTTCAGGTAGTGAAGTCCAAGTTTTAGTCGGAGAAGAATGAAGTGTGGGGAAAGTATGATTTGCAAATGACCAAATAAATACAAAGTTCATATCAACCTATAACTCTTATTTTTGAAAAGTTCCAAGCATTTTTGTGTATCAGTATGACAAATATGGATATATGTTTAAAAGAATTGCACATATTGAACCTATACTAGATTGCTTGTCTTGGGGAGGGAATAGGTAAGAAAAAAAGAGGAAAACATTTGGATCATAAAATCTTACAAAAATGAAGGTTGAAAACTATCTTGACATGTATTTGGAGAAATAAAATATTATTGATAAAAAAAAGAAAGAAAAAAAGGAATTATAGTATATGACATATTTCTTAAAACATTTCTCTTAAAATATACATATATATTTATGATAAAATTGTACTACTTCTAAAGATCTAAGGAAGATAATATAGATACAGAATCATAAAATATTATAATAGAGATTGAATTTTTGTTATTGAAATGAAAAAGGATGGTTAGTCTATCTAACCTGCAACCAAATAAACATAACCATTTTAGTTGTAGACTGCTAACTTTAATATATTGCAATATTTTTATTTCACTAGAACAAGAATTCTCTGTTATAGATAACATTGTCCTGGCTTAATGGCAGCAATATGGGGAAGAATTTGAAGAATTAGAAAACTGTTAAGTATTCCCTTTGTTTGGTACTTTCCATAAATTATCAACTTCCCTTCCAATTTTCTACTTAGCTATACATGTTTACCTGAATTGAAATTAGTGTAAAAATATTTTTTCAGGGATTGGCCAAGCTTGTGATACTTTTTATATCTGTTATTTGAAGAACTATCACAAATGCAAGACATAGGCAAGGCATATGAAAAAAAAAAATCCAACGACAATCTTCTCTAAACTGAACCTCAACCATCAGTTTTTTCAATCTTGGTTTTGTTCTCATAATATAATTTTCTTCTAACAACAGAGTAATATGGATATGGATCAGTTATAAATATTTTTGTTCTAGATGCAAGTAAATTTGTTTTAAAGCAGGAAAAAAATGTAAGATAAGAATGAAAAAAATTAAGAACAAGTATTTCTTTTTATCCTTTGCTTAGAAAGCCAATTTTAGTAGTATGAACAACTTGGTTAGCATAACCAGCTAGCCAACAATATTTATTGGATACGACTTAAATAGAAGATTGTCTAAGAAAATCTAAGAAAAGAAAAAGTTGAAATTTGCACAGAAGATAAATTAGAACTAATTTTTTTTTTTACAAAGACATTCATCATCATTCCTATAAATAGGATTCTTTCCTCTAAGGTTTAATGTATGATCTGTTGTATTCTTCAGTAACACATCTATTTCTAGAGTTCAGACAGTGCTCTCCTTGCTACTACAACCTCTTTACCCGCTGTTCCAGTCTACTGCAAATGCCTTTGAGACTTAGGATTTGAGACTTTCAAAAATAAAGCTGACTAGTCAGTCGAGTTGAAACAAAAAGGTTTTTACTTGACACATTTTAAACTCATATGAGTGAAGATTTGAGACCCAAAATAAAATGTTCATAAGTGGACAGGATAATTAAGAGCAAAATGTGGGAGGGGGTGTGGTAGGAGGGTAGACTAGATAATGGAGAGCTTTTGAGACTTTAGGAGCAATGACCTTCATATAACTGAAGGAAGACAGATCAATTCATCCTACAAAAAGTTTCCCTCTGGACTTGGATTAGACAAGTTACATTAAATGCTTATCATACTTCTTATTTCATTTATTTTGTTATTATTATTATAGCTTTTTATTGACAGAACATATGCATGGGTAATTTTTCAACATTGTCCTTTGCAATCACTTCTGTTCCACTTTTTGTCTTCCCTCCCTCTACCCCTTCCCCTAGATAGCAGGCAGTCTCATTCATGTTTAATATGTTAAAGTGTATCGTAAATATAATATATGTGTACACATATATACATTATCTTGTTGCACAAGAAAAATCAGATTCAGAAAGTTAAAAATAACCTGGAAAGAAAAACGAAAATGCAAATAGTCCACATTCCCATAGTTCTTTCTCTGGGTGTAGCTGGTTCTGTCCATCATTGATCAATTGGAACTGAATTGGATCTTCTCATTGTCAAAGATATCCACTTTCATTAGAATATATTCTCATATAGTATTATTGTTGAAGTGTATAATGATTTCCTGGTTCTGCCAATTTTACTTAGCATCAGTTCATATAAGTTTCTCCAAGCCTCTCTGTATTCATCCTGTTGGTCATTTTTTTACAGAACAATAATATTCCATAACATTCATATAGCTCAATTTACCCAACCAGTCTCCAATTGATGGGCGGCTATTCAATTTTCAGGTTATAGCCACTACAAAAAGGGCTGCCTAAAACATTTTGACACATACAGGTACCTTTCCCTTCTTTAATATCTCTTTGGGATATAAGTCAAGTAGTAACACTGCTGGATCAAAGGGTATTCACATTTTTGAGCATAGTTCTAAATTGTTCTCCAGAATGATTGGATTCATTCACAACTCCACATGCATTAGTGTCCCAGTTTTCCCACATTCCCTCCAACATTCTTCATTATTTTTTCCTATCATCTTAGCCAATCTTACAGATGTGTAGTGGTATCTCAGAGTTATCTTAATTTGCATTTCTCTGATCAATAGTGATTTGGAACACCCTTTCATCTGAGTAGAAATAGTTTGAATTTCATCATCTGAAAATTGTCTATTCATATCCTTTGACCATTTGTCAACTGGAGAATGGTTTGATTTCTTATAAATTAGAATCAATGCTCTATATATTTTGGAAACGATGCCTTTATCAGAACATTTAACTGTAAAAAATATTTTTCCCAGTTTATTGCTTCCATTCTAATTTTATTTGCATTAGTTTTGTTTGTGCAAAAGCTTTTAACTTGATGTGATCAAAATTTTCTATTTTGTGATCAATAATGATCTCTAGTTCTTCTTTGGTCACAAATTCCTTCCTCCTCCACAAGTCTGAGAGGTAAACTATCCTATATTCTTCTAATTTATTTATAATCTTATTCTTTATGCCTAAGCCATGAATTTATTTTGGTATTATCTTGATGTATGGTGCAGTGGTCCTCAAACTTTTTAAATAGGGGGCCAGTTTACTTTCCCTCAAACTGTTGGAGGGCTGGACTATAGTAAAAACAAAAAATTCACACTCTGTCTCTGCCCCTCAGCCCATTTGCCATAAACCAGCAGGCTACATAAACTTCCTCAGTAAACCGCATCTGGCCCACGGGCTTTGAAAACCCATGCTATATGTGTTAAGTGTGGGTCCATGCCTAGTTTCTGCCACACTAATTTCCAGTTTTCCCAGCACTTTTTGTCAAATAGTGAATTCCACTGATCAACTAGTCTATTTCTTAGCCAATACCAAATGGTTTTGGTGACTGCTGCTTTGTTATATAGTTTTAGATCAGGTACAGCTAGGCCGCCTTCATTTGATTTATTTTTCATTAGTTCCCTTGAAATTCTTGACCTTTTGTTATTCCATATGAATTTTGTTGTTATTTTTTCCTAGGTCATTAAAATAATTTCTTGGAAGTCTGACTGGTATAGCACTAAATAAATAGATTACTTTAGGCAGTATTGTCATCTTTACTATATTCGCTCGGTCTATCCATGAGCACTTAATATTTTCCCAATTGGATTTTCCAATCCAATTTCCAATCAATATTTTCCAATTCCAGATCTGGTTAGATCTGACTTTATTTGTGTGGAACTGTTTTGTAGTTTTGCTCATATAGTTCTTGACTTTCCTCAGCAATAGGTTCCTAAATATTTTATACTATCAGTAGTTACTTTAAATGGAATTTCTCTTTGTAACTCTAACTTTTGGATTTTGTTAGTGATATATAAGAATGATGATGATTTATGTGGATTTATTTTGTATCCTGCAACTTTGCTAAAGGTGTGAATTATTTCTAATAGTTTTTTAGTAAAATCTGTGGGCTAGTCTAAGTATATCATCATATCATCTGCAAAGAGTGATAATTTGGTTTCCTCATTACCTACTCTAATTCCTTTAATCTCCTTCTCAACTTTTATTGTTTTAGCCAGCATTTCTAATACAATATTGAATAGCTATGGTGATAGTGGGCAACCTTTTTTTCCTCATATTATTGGGAATGGTTCCAGTTTATCCCCATTATATATGATGCTTACCACTGGTTTTAAATAGATGCTCCTGACTATTTTACAGAAAAGTCCATTTATTCCTATACTATACTCTCGTGTTTTTTTTTTTTTTTTTTTTTTTTTTGTTGTTTTGTTTTTGTTTTGTTTTTGTTTTTGTTTTTGTTTTTGTTTTTGTTTTTTCTTTTTCTGAGGCTGGGGTTAAGTGACTTGCCCAGGGTCACACAGCTAGGAAGTGTTAAGTGTCTGAGATCAGATTTGAACTTGGGTCTTCCTGAATTCAAGGCTGGTACTCTATCCACTGTGCCACCTAGCTGCCCCTCAGTGTTTTCTAATAGGAATGGATGCTGGATTTTATCAAATGATTTTTCTGCATCTATTTGAGATTATCATATAATTTTTGTTAATTTGGTTATTGATATAGTCAATTATGCTAATACTTTTCCTAATATTGAACCCACACTGCATTCTCATAAAAATCCTACTTGGTCATGGTGAATTATCCTGGGGATGATTTTCTGTAATCTTTTTTGCTAATATTTTATTTAAGATTTTTTCAGCAATATTCATTAGGAGATTGGTCTATAATTTTCTTTCTCTGTTTTCAACCTACCTGATTTAGATATCAGTACCATGTCTGTGTCATAAAAAGAATTTGGTAGGACTCCTTCAATCTCTATTTTTTCAAATAGTTTATATGGCATTGGAGTTAATTGTTCTTTAAATGTTTGGTAGAATTCACATGCAAATCCATCTGGTCCTGGGGATTTTTTCTTAGGGAATTGGTTAATAGCTTGTTCTATTTATTTTTCTAAAATGGGACTGTTTAACCAGTTTACATCTTCCTCTGTTAATCTGGGTATACTATATTTTTAAAGGTATTCTTCCATTTCATTTAAGTTTTCTAATTTATTGGCATAAAGTTGAGCAAAGTAACTCCTAATTATTGCTCTAATTTCCTC
Source organism: Sminthopsis crassicaudata (assembly GCF_048593235.1). Lineage (NCBI taxonomy): Eukaryota > Metazoa > Chordata > Mammalia > Dasyuromorphia > Dasyuridae > Sminthopsis > Sminthopsis crassicaudata. The sequence continues at coordinate 200,676,402 of NC_133617.1, forward strand.
TTTATTAGTGGTGAGTTCAACCTTTTCATTTTTAAGACTAACAATTTGATTTTCCTCTTTCCTTTTTTTAATCAGATTTTCTAAGGGTTTGTCTATTTTGTTGGGTTTTTTTTTTCATAGAACCAACTCTTAGTTTTATTTATTAATTTAATACTTTTTTTACTTTCAATTTTATTAATCTCTCCTTTTATTTTTAGATTTTCAAGTTTAGTATTTGGTTGGGTTTTTTTAATTTGCTCCTTTTCTAGCCTTTTTAGTTGCAATCCCAATTCATTGATCTTCTCTTTCTCTATTTTATGCAAGTAGGCCTCTAGAGATATAAAATTTCCTCTTATTACTGCTTTGGCTGCATCCCACATATTTTGATATGACATCTCATTATTGCCATTTTCTTGGGTGAAATTATTAATTGTTTTTTATGATTTGCTATTTCACCCAATCATTCTTTAGGATGAGATTATTTACTTTCCAATTATTTTTGGTCTTTTCCCCCCTGACTTTTTATTGAATGTAATTTTCATTGCATTGTGATCTGAAATGGATTCATTTACTATTTCTGCCTTGCTGCATTTGAATTTGATGTTTTTATGTTTTATATTTATGAGGTTTTTAAGATACTATGATATCTTAACTACTCCTCTAAGAATTTAGTTGCTACAATACTTGGTGCATATGTGTTTAATATTGATATTGTTTCATTACCTATGCTACCCTTTTACAAGATATAGTTTCCTTCCTCATCTCTTTTAATTAGATCAATTTTTACTTTTGCTTGATCTGAGATCAGGATGGCTACTCCTGCTTTTTTTTGTCTTCACCTGAAGCATAGTAGATTCTGCTGCAGCCTTTTACTTTTCCTCTGTATGTATCAGCTTGCTTCAAGTGTGTTTCCTGTAAAAAACATATTGTAGGATTCTGATTTTTAATCCAGTCTACTATCTGCCTCTGCTTTATGGGGGAGTTTACCCCATTCACATTTATGGTTAAAATTATTACTTCTGCATTTCCTGCCATCATGTGAACTCTAGCTTGTATTTTTCTGCTTTCCTTCCCCCTTCCCCCACTACTCAATATTAACCTTATGAGCACCACTTGCTTCACACAGCCCTCTTTAGGAACCTTCTTCCCACCTTAGATTTCCTCCCCTTTTTTTTACCCCTCTTCCTCACAGTTTCTGTATTTCCTTAATCCTTCCCTTTTCCCCTCCTGCTTATCAATGAGGTGGGAGAAGTTTCTCTCAAAATTGAATATGTCTAATATTTTTTCTCTTTAAGCCAGTTCTTATGAAGTGAGATATACACTATGTTCAGATTTAATAGGTTTTCTTTGCCTCTTTGTGAAATGTACTATACCCACTTTGCCCTTTTTTCTGGTACAACTTCCTTTCCACCTATAGCTTCTTTCTTTTTTATATTATAACATAATGCTTGGTTGCATGACAAGTTTCTTAGCTTTGCAAAATATCGGATTCTTGGCCCTTCAATCCTTTAATTTGGATGCTGCTAGATCCTGAGTAATCCTTATTGTTTCTCCTCTGTATTTGAATTTTTTTTCTAGTTTTTTGTTCAATTTTTTCCTTGGTCTTTTAGTTCTGGAATTTAGCCACACTATTTCTTGGAGTTTTGATTGTGGGATCTCTTTCAGTAGGTGATTGATCAATTGTTTCAATGTTTATTTTACCCTCTGTTTCTATAACATCTGGGAAGTTCTTTTCAATTATTTCCTGAGAAATAGTGTCTAGGCTATTTATTTTCATCATAATTTTCACGAAGTCTAATATTTCTCAGATTGTCTCTCCTAGATCTATTTTCCAGGTCTGTTATTTTCACAAGTAGGTATTTAACATTGTTTTTTTTTTTTTTTTTTTTTTTTTTTTTTTGTTTTGCTTGACTGATTCTTGGTGTCTCCTCAAGTCATTCATTTTCATTTTTTCAATTATGATTTTTAATGAATTATTTTCTTCATTTACTTTTTTATTTCTTTTTGTAGTTGTCCAATTGAGCTTTTAAATGAATTGTTTTGTTCTATGGATTTTTTTTTTTCATTTCTCCAATTTTATTTTTTAGAGAGCTATTTTCTTTTTCCAATTCACTAATTCTGTTTTTCAGGGATCAATCTATTAATCTCTTTTAATTATAAATAATCCTATACTTAGTTTATATTCATGTTATTTATTTTAATATGACTACAAATAACAAGATTTACTTATACTTGCATGTCTAAGATTTACCATTTTTCAAATAAGTATGCTAATATTACTGTCCAAACCTGAGAGTCTTTTCTTTTCTTCCTTCTTTCTTCCTTAATTTTCTTTTCTTCTTCCCCCTGAATATTTCCCATATTCAGAGATTACTCAAATATGGAAAAAAAGAGAATGTTACTGATTTTGAAAGAGCTTCTTCTTCTGTCCTTGGGGAATAGATGCAAAAAAGATAAAAAAGATGTATTATAGAATGTTTAAATCACCATTTCTACAGGTTATACATTAATGAAAAGTTGTCTGTTTGCATATAGTTCCATTGTGGAGAGACCCTGTAATCTATCCTTAACTCTGTGACATACTGCATTTTTATTAATATTTGGATAAGGGGATAATTGTCACATTTTCAGACGACAAAAATCTTGGAGGAATAACCAATAAAGTGGAAGCCAGACTATAGAATCCTGTGCATCCTGACAGTCCAGTAGGATGCGAAGAACAAAATGAGTTGAAACATCAGACACAATTGTAAAGTTTTATAGTTAGACTAAAAAACAACAAATTACTTTGTAAGTAGAGGATGGGAGTGATATGATTATAATAGTATATGTGAAATATCAGATGAAGTTATTTTATGAGTGTAGAAATAATACATTTCATTGGATTAAAAAGTCAACATAAACCATTAAAGAATAATGATAGCAAAAAATTTTGAAATTAAACTAAATTAATAGAAATACGTGGTACACAAAAGGGGAGGTTTTGCTATAGACTCCTATATATTTGGAATACAAAGTTAAATTCTGAAGATATGATTTTTAGGAAAGCCATTGACAAAATTTAGGTAGAGTCCTTAAAAGAATATCCAAGTAAGTGTGAAGAATGGTACAAAATAATCAGTTGAAATAACTTGGACACATTAACCAGCAGAAAACTTATATGACTAAATATATATATATATATATATATATATATATATATATATATATATATATATATATATATATATATATATATATATATATATATATATATATATATATACTTTCAAGTACATGAAGAAATATAATGTGGATTAGAAATTAGCCTTTTTTCTACTAGCCTTCCAAAGGCCAAACTTTTAGCAATGAGTAGAAGCTTCAGAGACCAATTTGTATAGGCTTCATGGAAAAGCAGACTAATACAGATATCATATAAAAGAAAAGACTTCCTCAGAGAAATCAGAAAATTAGTTATCCAAAAAAGCAGTTATTATATGTCAGGCAATTCTACAGTCACTGGGGATATAAATGAAATGAAATAATCTTTGATTTTACAGGGCTTACTAACAAGCTACTGGTAGGAAACATTTATGTATATAGGTATGTTTTTGATATTGTATTTGAGATACTATATTTGAGATAATTTGAGAAGAAAGGTACTAAGATCTTGGAAAATGAAGAAAGATAGAAATTGACAGAGGAATACACTCTAAGCAAGAATGACCTTCTTTAAAAAATGTATGAAAAAAAAAAGAAACAGCATCTCTTGAGTGAAGAAGAGAAAGAAGGCAAAGAGGCTGAGCCAAGATGGCAGAGAGTAGAATCTCTGACCTCTTTCTGGCTTCCCTCAGATCAATACTAGACCAAGATTCTGAACTGGTTTTGGAGTGAAAGAAGTCACAAATATTTGGAGTGTAACAAATTATCAGCAGAACATATTTTGGAAGAACTTCAAGAAGTCTATTTCCATTGGGAATAAGGACCTGAGGAAGAGGTAGAGAAGAAGGTGGCCTAGCACAATGCAGGGCCCAGGATAGATAGGCCTCTATGCACTGGGAGACGTTCTTATCCAAAGTACAGGGCTGTTGGCTATTCTGTCCTGGAACCCAAGCCAGTGGATCAGCAGATTAGCTATGAGACATCCAATGCAAATACTGAGCCCCTGGTTCCCAGAATAATGAAGGGCTTTGCAATGTACATGCAATATAACAAGAAAGTCAGCAGCATTGGCCTCCAGAGCAGTATAAAACAGCTGTCACCTATAGAGGAAGTTTGGGACAATCTCCCCTTTCACTAAGAGCAATTTTCTACCTTTAAAAATGAGCAAACAAAATCTGAAGAACTCTGGCCATAGGCAACTTTTATGAAGACAAGGAAGAAAAGACATCAAACTCTGCAAATACTAAAGGCAAAACATCTCCAGGTGAAGTCTCAAAGGATATGAATTTGTTTCCACATCACAAGGCTCTCCTGGAAGAATTTAAAAAAGGATCTTAAATGAAAGTCAGAAGAAACATGGGGAAAGAAAATTAAAGGATTGCAGGACAGTTTGGAAAAGGAAATTATCTGAAGAAAACTCTTTGATAGCACAAAAATGGGAAGGGGAAAAGGGATTTGGCAAAATGGAAAAAGAGAACAACTCTTTGAAAAACAGAATTTGTGAAATGGAAAAAGAAAGTCCAATGAACCAAAAAACTCATTTAAAAAAATCAATTGGCTCAATGCTAAAGGAGATGAAAAAGCCAACTGAAAAAATAATTCAGTAAAAGTGGAATTGAACAAATGAAAGCAAATAATGAGACATCAAGAATCAATCAAACAAAACAAAAAGCATGAAAAAATAGAAGAAAATATAAAATACCTAATGGGATAAACAAAAACAAAAAAAAAATTGACTTGGAAAATAGATGCAGAAGAGACAAGAATTATTGCATTTCCTGAAAACCATGATAAAAAAGAGCCAGACAACATCTTTCAGAATAATAATCAAGGAAAAGTGCCCTGATGCCCTTGGACCAGAAGGTAAATTAGCATTGGAAAATTCACCAATCACCTACGGAAAGACACCCAAAAATGAAAATTCCAAGGAATATCTTAAGTAAATTTCAGAATTGTCAGATCAAGTAAAAATATTGCAAGCAACCAGAAACACTTCAATTATTGAGAAGCCACAATCACAATAACCCAGAAGCTAGCTGCTTCCACTTTAAAGGATTGAAGGGCCTAGAATATGATATTCTGAATGGCAAAGAAGCTTGGACTGAGCCAAGAATCAACTATCCAACTAAATTAAGTATTCTCTTTCATGGAAAAAGATGGACATTCAATGAAATATGTGAATTTTATTTTTGATGAAGAGACCACAGATGAACAGAAAATATGATCTTCAAATACACAACTCAAGTGAAGCATAAAAAGGCAAAAAGGAGAGAAAAACTTAGTTTTTTTAAGGTTAAAAAAGTTTAAATCTCTATATGGAAAAATGACATATTTAACTCTTGAAAACTGTATCTTTGTTAAACATACACTTAGAGGGTATGGTATATTTGATTGTGATTGTATAAAATAGAAATAAATTACTTAAATAGTTCCATTTTTGATAAAAAAATTGAATAATCTATTAATGAACTTCCTAAGAAAAAAAATCTGCTGGTCCAGATGGATTTACATGTCAATTTTACCAAACATTTAATGAATAATTAATTCCAATATGATGCAAACTATTTAGAAAAATAGGGAAGGAAGGAGTTCTATTAAATTCATTTTATGACACAGATGTAGTGCTGATTCCTAAACCAAATGGAATCAAAACAGAGTGAATAGGTTATGTTCACAAGACACAATAGTCAATGATTTTTTTTTTTTTTTTTTTTTTTTTTGTTTTGTGCGAATATCACTTTCTTGTTGCACAATAAACATTAGAATCCGAAGGTACATGCAACCTGGGCAGACAGATATTAGTGCTAACTATTTTCATTCCCCTCCCAGTGTTTCTTCTCTGGGTGCAGCTACCTCTGTCCATCATTGATCAACTGGAAGTGAGTTGGATCTTCTTTATGTTGAAGATTTCCACTTCCATCAGAATACATCCTCATACAGCATTGTTGTTGAAGTGTACAGTGATCTTCTGGTTCTGCTCATTTCACTCAGCATCAGTTGATTTAAGTCTCTCCAGGCCTCTCTATATTCCTCCTGCTGGTCATTTCTTACCGAGCAATAATATTCCATAACCTTCATATACCACAATTTACCCAACCATTCTCCAACTGATGGACATCCATTCATCCTCCAGTTTCTAGCTACAACAAAAAGAGCCGCCACAAACATTTTGGCACATATATGTCTCTTTCCGCTCTTTAGTATTTCTTTGGGATATAATCCCAGTAATAGCGCTGCTGGGTCAAAGGGTATGCACAGTTTGATAACTTTTTGGGCATAATTCCAGATTGCTCTCCAGAATGGCTGGATTCTTTCACAACTCCACCAGCAATGTATTAGTGTCCCAGTTTCCCCACAGCCCCTCCAACATTCATCGTTATTTGTTCCTGTCATCTTAGCCAATCTGACAGGTGTGTAGTGGTATCTCAGAGTGGTCTTAATTTGCATTTCTCTGATCAGTAGTGATTTGGAACACTCTTTCATGTGAGTGGATATAGTTTCAATTTCTTCCTCTGAGAATTGTCTGTTCATATCCTTTGACCATTTATCAATTGGAGAATGGTTCGGTTTCTTATAAATTTGGGTCAGTTCTCTATATATTTTGGAAATGAGACCTTTGTCAGAACCTTTGTTTTTAAAAATATTTCCCAATTTGTTACTTACCTTCTAATCTTGTTTGCATTAGTATTATTTGTACAGAAACTTTTTAGTTTGATGTAATCAAAATCTTCTATTTTGTGATCAATAATGATCTCTAGTTCTCCTCTGGTCATAAATTCCTTCCTCCTCCACAAGTCTGAGAGGTAGATTATCCTCTGTTCCTCTAATCTATTTATTATCTCCCTCTTTATGCCTAAATCATGGACCCATTTTGATCTTATCTTGGTATATGGTGTTAAGTGTGGATCCATATCTAATTTCTGCCATACTAATTTCCAGTTTTCCCAACAGTTTTTTCCGAATAATGAATTTTTATCCCTAATGTTGGAATCTTTGGGTTTGTCAAAGATTAGATTGCTATAGATGTACCCTTTTTTGTCCTTTGTATCTAATCTGTTCCACTGATCTACCGGTCTATTTCGTAGCCAATACCAAATGGTTTTGGTGACTGCTGCTATATAATATAGCTTTAGATCAGGTACACTTAGACCACCTTCCTCTGAGTTTTTTTTCATTAGTTCCCTTGCAATTCTTGACCTTTTATTCTTCCATATGAATTTTGTTGTTATTTTTTCTAGGTCATTAAAATAGTTTCTTGGGAGTCTGATTGGTATAGCACTAAATAAATAGATTAGTTTGGGGAGTATTGTCATCTTTATTATATTCGCTCGGCCTATCCAAGAGCACTGAATGTCTTTCCAATTATTTAAATCTGATTTTATTTTTGTGGCAAGTGTTTTGTAATTTTTCTCATATAATTCCTGACTTTTCTTTGGTAGATGGATTCCCAAATATTTTATACTCTCAACATTTGTTTGGAATGGAATTTCTCTTTGTATCTCTTGCTGTTGCATTTTGTTAGTGATATATAAAAATGCCGAGGATTTATGTGGATTTATTTTGTATCCTGCCACTTTGCTGAAATTTTGAATTATTTCTAGTAGCTTTTTAGCAGAGTCTTTGGGGTTCTCTAAGTATACCATCATGTCATCTGCAAAAAGTGATAGTTTGATTTCCTCATTTCCTACTCTAATTCCTTGAATCTCTTTCTCGGCTCTTATTGCCGAGGCTAGCGTTTCTAGTACTATATTGAATAGTAATGGTGATAGTGGGCAACCTTGTTTCACTCCTGATCTTACTGGGAAAGGTTGCAGTTTATTTCTATTGCATATTATGCTTACTGACGGTCTTAAATATATACTCCTGATTATTCTAAGGAATAATCCATTTATTCCTATACTCTCCAGAGTTTTTAGTAGGAATGGATGTTGGATTTTGTCAAATGCTTTTTCTGCATCTATTGAGATGATCATATGGTTCTTATTAATTTGATTATTAATATGGTCAATTATATTAATAGTTTTCCTAATATTAAACCAGCCCTGCATTCCTGGAATAAATCCTACTTGATCATAGTGTATTATCTTGGAGATGATTTTCTGAAGTCTTTTTGCTAATATCTTATTTAAGATTTTAGCATCAATATTCATTAAGGAGATTGGTCTATAATTTTCTTTCTCAGTTTTCGATCTACCAGGTTTAGGTATCAGTACCATGTCTGTGTCATAAAAGGAGTTTGGTAGGACTCCTTCATCCCCTATTTTTTCAAATAATTTATATAACATTGGGGCTAATTGTTCTTTAAATGTTTGGTAGAATTCACATGTGAATCCATCTGGCCCTGGGGATTTTTTCCTGGGGAGTTGATTAATAGCTTGTTCTATTTCTTTTTCTGAAATGGGACTATTTAAGCAATTTATTTCCTCCTCTGTTAATCTAGGGAGCCTATATTTTTGGAGAAAGTCATCCATTTCACTTAAGTTATCAAATTTATTGGCATAAAGTTGGGCAAAGTAACTCCTTATTATTTCTCTAATTTCCTCTTCATTGGTGGAAAGATCCCCCTTTTCATTTGTAAGACTATCAATTTGATTTTCCTCTTTCTTTTTTTTGATCAAATTTACCAAAGGTTTATCTATTTTATTGGCTTTTTCATAAAACCAACTCTTGGTTTTATTTATTAATTCAATAGTTTTTTTACTTTCAATTTTATTGATTTCTCCTTTTAATTTTTGTATTTCGAGTTTAATTTTTGGTTGGGGGACAATAGTCAATGATTATAATATTCTAGAGTTTGATAAACCTAAAGGTCCCAGCTTCTGGGATCAGAGCTCACTCCTTAACAAATATTGCTGGGAAAGTTGAAAGTAGTATGGCAGAAACTGGGCATTGATCCACACCTAACAATATATATTAAGAGAAGGTTGGAATGGATTCATGATTTAGACAAAGTGACATTATAAGCAAATTGGAAGAACAAAGGATAATCTACCTACCTCTTAGATCTATGGAGAAGGAAAAAATTTGTGGTCAAAGAAGAACTAGAATACATTGTGTAATGCAAAATGGATAATTTTGGTTATAATAAGTTAATTTTTTTTTTAACAAACAAAACCAATGCATTCAAGATTTGAAGGAAAGCAGTAAACTGGGAAAACTTTTTATATCCAAGGATTCTGATTAGGGCTTCTTTTCTAAAATATATAGAGAACTGACTGAAATTTATAATAATATAAACGATTCTTTAATTGATAAATAGTCAAAGTATACAAACAGACAATTTTCAGATGTAGAAATTAAAATCATTTCTAGTGATATGAAAAAATTCTGTAAATCACTCTTGATCAGAGAAATACAAATTTAGACAACTTTTAAGTATCACTCTACACCTCTTGAGTGGCTAAGATGACAAGAAAAATTAATGATTACTGTTAGAGCAGATGTGGGGAAAATGGTACACTAATATATTGTGGATGAAATTTGTGAACTGCTATAACCATTCTGGAAAGCAATATGGAACTATGCCCAAAGGTCTATCAAACTGTGCATACCCTTTGATCCAGCAGTATCTATACGAGGTTTGTATCTCAAAGAGGTCATAAAAAAGGAAAAGGATCCACATACACAAAAATCTTTGTTGAATCCCTGGTTTTTAAATTTCTTTCTTCATTCCATCTTTCTTCTCTGCATTAATTCCTCAAGTTGTCAGTGATTGTAGGTTCACAGAACTTACCTGGTACTCCTGTACCTTCCTCCATCTCCCCCTTACCAGAGCAGTTTGCTGAGGCATAGCTGAGAAGCATGTTGTCCCCCAATACCATGATCCAGACTTCCCCAATCAGGAGCTAGGGTGCTGAAAAGGGGGATACCAGGGGGAGAAGAAAGGGAAATGGAAAGAGAGTCATTTTTCAATGAGATAGAATGCTTCCATCAGATTCCATCTGATTTGTCTAGTAACCACCAATTAGAATGAGGTATTCTTACAAGAAATGTGGAATTAGATTTTAACATCCAGTCACTTTATTGATCCATATAGTGGAGGCCAAGGAAAAAAAAATGATCTGAAAATTTTGTAAGTTTTCAGACTGTAGTAGAGCAGCAGAACAGCCAAAGGATAGTCTAATACACAAACTTCACCTTGAGAGGGTGTCTGCAGCAATTGGAGAAGTTATTCATTTATAAAAAATTTTTTTCTAAGGGAGTAAACCTTCAAAATCTATGGAACAAACCATTCATCCTGTGAAAATCCTAGACAAACTAGATGACAAGGAACTTGAAAAAAAGGAAGATTATCATGAATGAACTCTTTAAGAAGAATCAGAAAAAGAAGAATGATCCAGATTTTGTCTGTGGCATTGAAACAGGATTCTCAGAGGATGGTCAGTTACAGTCTTATAGTTATGATGCAGAGTCAGGTGATGAATTCTAAAACTAAACAAAGTTAAAATTTATTGACAGACCAAGAAATCTGTATTAACAAAGATAACATTTTTTAAATGTTGAAAAATTTTAAGAGGACAATAAATGTACGCATTGGGACAAATAGAATTAGCTGTATTACTTTTCAGTCAACAAATATTTATTGAGTACCTACTATGTATGTTGGTATTTCTTAATCATTTAACCTTGTATGGAATTTGCCATTGGTATATCCATGGGAATATATTCTACAAATACAAATAAATGTTCTCTCATCATGAATAGAAGGCTTTCTTTCCCAATCCTGAATTTCCTATAGCCAATCCTTAATTCTTAATGCTATGTAAAGCAGGATGAATCTATCTGTGCTAAGTGAATGACCAGAATAGTCTGTCCAATTCATAAGTTTGGTAGCATGAAGAAAAGCTTTATATATTACACTGGATTTTATATAAGATCCTTTTTCCAAAATATTACTTAGGAAAGAATTTTTTTTGCATAATAACTCAAAGTACCTCATTAAGGACATTATAGTAGTAGTAGTAATTCATTAATGCAATAGAAAAATAATTGAAAAAATTGTCATAATCTCTACTTGTCCATTCCTGTAGGATTTTTATCAGTGACTGTATAGCCAGGAATTTTTCTTTTATGTACCCTTTTATATAAAATAGAAGCTTCTGAGAATTCTTTAATTCTGAAAATATAAATTCTGTGGCTTCTTGATGTGCAAAATATTCAGGATGCATTGTAATTTTGGAAGTAATGATTTCATAGCATATGAGTTTTGAGAATTGGTTGAACTGACTACAGATTTCTGGGATAGTTGAGATTATATATGTAGACTAATGAAAGGTAGTATAAAGCAGTTAAAAATTCTAAATATCAAATCAGGAGATCAGAATTCAAATCTTGACTTTTATATTTATATTTATGAACTTGGTCAAGTTATTTTATCTTTTTGGGGCTCAGTATTCTTAATTATAAAATTAAAAAAATTTGGCCAGATAATAGTTAACAGCTCTTTTATTTCTATATCTGTGCTTCTGTGAACTCAGCTCTTTGTTTCTATGAGTTGAGATAATGTCCTCTCAAGAAATGATGGAGGGAATTAGAATTGAAACAAGGACCAATAATGATATAGTATTCTCTTGATTTTCTTTTTGTAATTAGCTAAGAAAAGACTCCATCTCTGAACATTAAAACATAATGAGTAATGCCAGTGATATGGTGTGCTGGAAGAAAGAGAATGGAATCATACCTAATTTTTTTTTAAAGCATGAGCCATTTTGAGAATTTACAGACTTATATAAAAAGGAAAACCAAATGGTTTTGTCCTGCACACAATTTTTTTTACAAGTTATCCTATCTGTCTTTGGCTCTTAGAATGAACTATAACATTGAAAAAATATTGATTTGCTGAGATTATATTTTCTTAAATAATTCAATTGCAGAACAGTTTCAGGAAAAGAAGTGTGGGTAGAAATATATATGGATTGATGCAGAGAAATGGGCAGAACTAGGATAGTTTACATAATAGTGGTAATATTGTAAAGATAATCAACTGTAAAAGATTTAGAAAATATAATCTATACAGTAATCTATGACATATTAAAAGGATTCATAAGGAAAAAAATGTTCTGCATCTCCAGATAGAGAACTGATGGATTCAATGCATATTGAATTATAATTTTCTTTTTTCTCGCTTTATTTTCCTGAATGTGATTGAGACATAAATATATTTTGCATGACATCCTAAATGTGCTTGGTATTGTATTTATTTCTTTTCTTTTCAATTTATGGAAGGTGTAATAAGTACTTATTACAGAAGACAAAATGGAATTGAATCTTCAAAAAAAAAGAAATAACTTAATTATAAAGAAAAGTATTGCAACACTTACTTCAATTGAAATTCCAACTACTGTTACATGATTCTAATTATTAGAAAGTTTTCCTTCTTTGAAATCAGAATCTGCATAAATATTCTCCCCACCAATCCAAATTTGTTCTCACGAGTGATACAGAATAAGTCTAACCTCTCAGCCAAATAAAGCTACTTTTGGATATACATGATGGTCCCCTTAAGCTTACCTGAAATCCAAGGTAAGGATTTTCCTTTTCTTATTTCAATATCTCTCTACATTAGTAGCATTATACTTTCCATATAAGAAGTATTCAATAATATATATATATATATATATATATATATATATATATATATAAATGAAACTGAATTAAATTCTTTATGATAAACATCTTTATTTCCTTCAAATGTTCTTCATAGTACATGGTTACAATACTACTCATTTTCTTAGTCACCTCACTTTGAACAAAGGAAATAGAATAAGAAAGAGCAGCAAGGAGGTGGTATCAATAAAACATATTAATGAAATTTTAGAACCAGTAAAATTAAAATAGTAGATGAAGATTCATTCATATTAATATCCTGTGCAAGAAGAAAACAGCCTGCATATGTTACCTTATGTGGGATGGATGCAAAAAATACAATAAGTATTTTTTATTTTTTGATTTTGAGGTTTTTATGCCCTAGTATATGATCAATTTTTGTATAGGTTCCATGAACTGCTGAGAAGAAAGTATATTCCTTTCTGTCTCCATTTAGCTTTCGCCAAAGATCTATCATATCAAACTTTTCTAGTATTCTATTTACCTCTTTGACTTCTTTCTTATTTATTTTGTGGTTTGATTTATCTAATTCTGATAGTGCAAGGTTGAGATCTCCCGCTATTATAGTTTTGCTATCTATTTCCTCTTGCAGCTCTCTTAATTTCTCTTTTAAGAATTTAGATGTTGCACCACTTGGTGCATACATGTTTAATATTGATACGGCTTCACTATTGATGCTTCCCTTTAGCAGGATATAATGCCCTTCCTTATCTCTTTTAATTAGATCAATTTTTGTTTTTGCTTGATCTGAGATGAGGATGGCTACTCCTGCTTTTTTGGTTTTGCCTGAAGCATAATAGATTCTGCTCCACCCTTTTACTTTTAGTTTGAATGTCTCATCCTGTTTCAGGTGTGTTTCCTGTAAACAACATATAGTAGGATTCTGACTTTTAATCCAGTCTGCTAACTGCTTCCTCTTTATGAGGCAGTTTGCCCCATTCACATTTATGGTTAGAAGGACTAATTCTATATTGCTTGCCATCCTATTAACCCCTGCTTATGCTTTTCCCCTTTCCTTCCCTTTTACCCTCCTATCCAGTATTAAACTGGTAAACACCACTTGCTTTTCACAGCCCTCCCTTTTTAGGATCCCTCCCCCACCTTAAAGATCCTCCCCTTATTTTATCCCTTTTCCTCGAAATTACTGTATTCCCTTCCCCTTAGCTTACTCCTTCCCTTTCACTTTTCAATGAAGTGGAAGAAGTTTCACCATAAATCGAATATGTCTATTGATACACGCTATGTTCATCTCCCTCCTTTCTTTCTCTCAGATATAATAGGTTACCTTTGCCTCTTCATGAGATGTAGTACCACCACTTTATACTTTTTTATGATATAATCTCCTTTCCACCTCTAGTTTCTAAGACAAATTGTACATATGTTCTTTACATATTTTTTTGACAGAAGTATAGTTCTCAAGATTTCTTTTTACCTTTTTTAGAAGTTTCTTGAGTTCTGTATTTGAAGATCAAACCTTTTATGTAGGTCTGGCTTTTTCATCAAAAATAGATGGAATTCATTTATTTCGTTAAATGTCCATCTTCTTCCCTGGAAAATGATGCTCATTCTTGCTGGGTAAGTCACTCTTGGCTGCATACCAAGTTCCTTAGCCTTTCGGAATATCATGTTCCAGGCCCTGCGTTCTTTTAATGTGGACGCTGCTAGATCCTGTGTTATCCTTATTGTGGATCCTCCATATCTGAATTGTTTTTTTCTAGCAGATTCCAATATCTTTTCCTTTGTCTGATGGTTCTTGAACTTGGCCACTATATTTCTTGGCGTTTTGATTTTAGGGTCCCTTTCAGTAGGTGATCGATGAATTTTCTCAATGTCTATTTTACCCTCTGTTTCCAAAACGTCTGGGCAGTTCTCTTTGATAATTTCCTCGAAAATGGTGTCCAAGCTCTTTTTTTCCTCCCATTTTTCAGGGAGTCCGATTATTCTCAAATTGTCTCTCCTGGATCTGTTTTCCAGGTCTGTTGTCTTTCTGGTAAGGTACTTGACAGTCTTTTCAATTGTCTCATTTCTCTGGTTTTGCTTGACTCCCTCTTGGTTTCTCCTTGAGTCATTCATTTCTACTTGTTCCAGTCTAATTTTCAATGATGTATTTTCTTCACTCACTTTTTTTATATCTCTTTGTAATTGTCCAATTGAGTTTTTATCTTCTATGGAATTTTTTTCCATTGTATTTTTTAGAGAGCTGATTTCTTTTTCCAGCTCTCTAATCCTGTTTTCCTTGGAGTTGTTTACCTTTTCCAGCTCACTAATCTTGTTTCTCAATGATTTGATTTCTTTATCCATTCTGTCTTTGAATGCATGGGATGACTTCTCCAGGCTCTCTTGCCAAGCTTCCCTTTCCTTTTCCCATTTCTCTTCCAGCTCTCTTGTGAGAGCCTTTTTGATTTCCTCTATGAGGTTCTTTTGTATTGAGGAGCAGCTTATATCCCTCCCAGGGGATACATCTGGGGACATTCTGTTCCTAGTCTCTTCAGCATTTGAAGTCTGCTCCCTCTCCACACAGAAGCTGTCAATGGTTAGAGCCCTTTTGAATTTTTTGTTCATTTTGTCAGAGTAGGAATCAAAGAAAACAAACTGACAAGAGAAACAATTGGTCTGTTTTGCGGGGGATAGGGCTGGATGGTATTAATGGGCTTCCTCTACAGACTGGGGGTAGGGCAGCAGAGAGCCACTAACAGAACAGCAATGACTGTACTGAGTCTGCGCTCTGAGGCTCCGAGAACGCACCGAGTCAGTCCAGGTGGGGGTTGGGGGTGGCCGGGCTCTGAGAGACGCTGGCTTTCTGGGGTTTTAATCTTCACCTCCAGTGTTTACACCCTCTCCACCGCTCCTGGCTTGCTGCCAAGACGGAGCATCCACACTGGGGCAAAAGCCCTTTCACAAAAACGACAGAGATCACACCCCTCCCCCTCCGGTCTGAGCTGTGTGAGCTGCCTGTCTTGCTCTGGCTGTCTGCCCTCAGTCTGCGCCCAGTCTGATTGACCCTCCCCCGAACAAACACAGACCTTTTCTGGCGACTTTCAAGGATGTCTTCTCTTGGTGATAATTTGTGGATTTCTTTCTGGGTCAAGCATTAAGTCAGAGGCTTGTCATGAAGTAAGTTCTGAGAGAAAACGAGGAGCTCAAGCAGCTGTCTGCCTCCACGCCGCCATCTTGGCCGGAAGTCAATAAGTATTTTTTATAAAAAAATATTTTTTATGCAAAGCATAGCATATGCTAAGCAGCAAGGATACAAAATTTATATCTTTTTGTAATGAGCACCTCATATGTCACCTAGATATAGGGTCTCTGCCCTCATGGAGCATATATAATCCCATAGAAAGTCAGTACAAAGTGAGATGATTCAAAGAAGTACAATATAATTGGTACTAAGAAGGAAGAAAAATAAGAAAAAAAGAAAACACTCCAGAAGGGAAGATTTAGAAAAGGCAAATATGAGAAAAAATACCTCAATCTCTTTTTTTGTTAATTGCTTTCAAAAGTGAGCACACACAAGGTGGACACAAGATGACAGAGAGGACACATGCTTCTTTCTGATCTTCTCCATGGACCCTCAAATAATTCAGCTTCTGAATTAGTTCTAGACTGGCAGATTTTACGAATATTGGGACTGCAGTAAATGAACAGCAGAAGATAATTTAGAAAATCACCAGAAAAGGTTTGTTTTGGTCAGGCATATAGGGAGGCCGGGTGCAGGACTTCAGTATACACATACATATAGCAGACTGGAGATGGAGTGTGGTTGCCAAAGGGTAATGCAGACTCCAGGAGAAGGAGAATCTATAGGGAGAACTCTAACACACTCTTGGCTATTTTGTCCTAGTTGGAAGGCAGTAGATCAGCAGAGAAGTTATATGACATCCAAAACAAACACAAAAAGTAAAGAGTGAACCCTGAAGCACCAGAGTCTCACAGGACCTGGCCACACCCACCTAGCACTGGGAGTGAGTCAGTACTAGTACTGTGAGTGCAACTGCAACTGCTACCACTGTGCTGCTGCTTCACTGTGGCCTGTAGAGAAAACTTGGAAAAACTTCCTTGCCCTAAGAGTAGATCCAAACATTTTTAAAAGAATTAGTAAAAAGGCTAAGTGAACCCTAGCAATAGATAGTTTCTATGGTGAAAGAGAAGAAGAGATTTCAAATCCTGAGGAGACTAAAAGCAGATTGTGTACAGATGAAGCCCTAAAAAGTGATATAACCTGGTCCCCATCCCACAAGGCTCTCCTAGAAGAAATTAAAAAGAGGATCTCAAAACTGAACTAGAAGAAAAATGGAGAAAGGAAAGGAAAACTCTGCAAGAGGGTTTGGAAAAGACATATAACATTAAAAAATTTAGTAAAGTGAGAAAAGAAGACAACTCCATGAAAAACAGAAGTTGTGAAAGGTGGAAAAATCTATTGAAGAAAACAACTAATTTAAAAATTCAGTTGGACCAATACAAAAAGAAGTAAAAAAAATGAAGAAAATAATTCACTAAAAATCAGGATTAAACAAATGTAAATGCACAACTCAAGAAGATATCAAGAATCAGTCAAGCAAAACCAAGAAAGAAAGAAAGAAAAAAAGAAAGAAAGAAAGAAAAACAGAAAGAAAGAAAGAAAGAAAAACAGAAAGAAAGAAAGAAAAACAGAAAGAAAGAAAGAAAGAAAAACAGAAAGAAATAAAAACAGAAAGAAAGAAAAACAGAAAGAAAGAAAGAAAAACAGAAAGAAAGAAAAACAGAAAGAAAAAATAGAAAAAATGTAAAATACCAACTTGGGAAAACAACTGACCTAGAAATAGATTTAGAAGAGACATAATAAGCATTACTGGACTCCTTAAAAACCATGATGTAGAAAAGAGCCAATACACTATTTTTTCCAAAAATCATTAAAGAGAACTGCCCTGATGTCATAGAATCAGAAAGTAAAATAGCCATTGAAAGAATTCACTGAACACCTCCTGAAAGAAGCCTCATAATTAAAGGAATATAGTGGATAAATTTCAAAACTATCACACAAAGGAAAAAAAATATTACAAGCAGCCAGAAAAAAATTCAAATACCAAGGATCCACAATAAGGATCATCCAGGATTTAGCTGCTTTCACTTTAAAGGATCAAAGGGCCTGGAATCTGATTATTCTGAAAGGCAAAGGAACTTGAAATGCAGCCAAGAATAAACTACCTGGCTAAACTGAGCATTTTCTTCCTGGTAAAAAGATGGGTATTCAATGAAATAGGTGCTTTCCATTTATTTCTGATGAAAAGACCAGAGCTAAACAAAACAAAAAAAAAATGACCTCCAAGTATAAGACTCAAGAAAAGCATAAAGAGGTTGAAAGAACTCTTGAAAACTGTGTTATGGGTATATATATATATGTATGTATATATATATATTTAGAGAGAGAGAGAGAGAGAGAGAGAGAGAGAGAGAGAGAGAGAGAAGAGAGAGTGAGTGCATGTATAATTTGATTTTACTGTTACAATATAAAAAAGGAACTAGAGGTGGAAAGGGGATTGTACTGAAAAAAGGGAAAAGTGGAGGTAAAATGAGGGAAATTATATCTCACAAAGAGGCAAAGGAAACCTATTATATTTGAGAGAAAGAAGGGAGGGGGATGAACATTGTGTGAATTTTACTCTCATCAGATTTGGCTCAAAGAGTAAATATTGGACATATTTATTTTACAGAGAAACTCCTCTCACCTTATTGAAAAGAGGGAGTGGAAAGGCAAAAAGGGAAAGGGTAGGCTAAATACAAGGGAAAACAGAAATAGCAAGGGAAAGGGAGAGGGACTCTAAAGAGATAGGGCTGCTTAAAAAAGTGGTGTTCATAAGTTAAATACAGTGGAGGAGGGAAAAGGGGAAAGGAAAGAGAACAGTATAATTTGGGGATAATAGTATGGAAGGAAATACAGAATTAGTAGTTTTAACAGTAAATGTGAATGGGGTGAACTCTCCCATAAAGCACAACCAGATAGCAGACTTGATTAAAATCCAGAATCCTGCAAGATGTTGTTTACAAGAAAGACATTTAAAGCAGAGCAATAGATACAGAGTAAAGGTAAAACTGTGGAACAAAATGTATTATGCTTCAGGTGAAGTAAAAAAAAAAATCAGCTCAAGCAAAAGCAAAAAAGTGATCTAATTGAAATAGATAAGGAAGGAAACTATCTTGCTAAAGGGTACCATAGATAATGAAGCAAAATCAATACTAAATATATTTGCACCAAATGGTGTATCATGTAAATTCCTAAAGAGAGCTGCAAGAAGAAATAGAAAAACTACAACAGTGGAAGATTTCAACCTTGCTCTCTCAGGACTAAATAAATCAAAACACAACATAAATAAAAAAGAAGTTAAAAGAGATAAATAGACTACTAGAAAAGTTAGGTATGATACATCTTTTGAGAAAATTGAATGGAGACATAAAGGAGAATATGTTCTTCTTGGCAGTTCATGTAACCTATACAAAAACTGACCATATATTAGGACATAAAGACCTTAAAATCAAATGCAGAAAGACATTTTTTTCAGATAATGATGCAATAAAAAATACATTCAATAAAAAACCAGGGGAAAATAGACAAAGTAATTGGAAACTGAAGAATCTCATCTACAGAATGAATGAGTGAAACATCAAATCATAGACACAATTAATAATTCATGCAAGAAAATGACAATAGTGAAACAACATACCGAAATTGTGGGATACAGCCAAAATGGTAATAAAGGGAAATTTTATCTCTCTAGATGCTTATTTGCATAAAATAGAGAAAGACAAGATCAATGAATTGGGCTTTCAACTAAAAAAGCTAGAAAAAGACCAAATTAAAAATCCCTAATCAAATACCAGACTTGAAATTCTAAAAATAAAAGGAGAGATTAATAAAATTTAAACTAAAAGTATTGAATAAATAAATAAATTAAATAAATATATAAACAAACAAACAAACAAATAAATAAATAAATATAACTAAGAGTTGGTTTCATGAAAAAAACAACAACAATAAAATACATAAACCTTTAGTTAATTTGATTAGAAAAAGAAAAGAGGAAAATCAAACTGTTAGTCTTAAAAATGAAAATGAAGACCAATGAAGAGGAAATTAGAGCAAGGATTAGGAGTTACTTTCCCCAATTTTATGCCAATAAATTTGATAACTTAAATGAAATGGATGAATATCTACAAATATATAGATTGCCCAGATTAACAGAGAAGGAAGTAAATTAATTAAATAGTCAAATTTCAGAAAAAAGAAATAGAACAAGGTATTAATCAATTCCCTAAGAAAAAAATTCCCAGGACCAGATGGGTTTACATATTAATTTACCAGACATTTAAAGAATACTTAATTCCAATACTATATAAACTATTTGAAAAATAGGGAATGAAGAACTCCTACCAAATTCCTTTTATTATACAGACATGGCATTGATACCTATACCAGGTAGGTTGAAAACAGAGAAAGAAAATTATAGAACAACTTCCCTAATGAATATTGATGCAAAAATCTTAAATAAAATATTAGCAAAGAAATTACAGAAAGTCATCCCCAGGATAACACACCACGACCAAGTAGGATTTATACTAGGAATGCAGGGCTGGTTCAACATTAGGAAAACTATTAGCATAATTAACTATATCAATAACCAAATGAACAAAAACATATAATTATCTCAATAGATGCAGAAAAAGCATTTGATAAAATGCAACACCTGTTCCTACTAAAAACATTAGAGAATATAGGAATAAATAAACTTTTCCTTAAAATAGTAAGTAGCATCTATTTAAAACCACTAGTGGGGGCAGAGCCAAGATAGTGGAGAAGGCACACTGGAGATTCTGAGCTCCTCTCATACCCTCATTACCAATTTTTAAAATCAGCCTCAAAAATAGTGGTAGACTGGTAAGGTTCATGAAGATTGGAAGTATAGCAACTCACCAGCCAAAGATATTCAGGAATATTGCCAGAAAAAGTTTGTCCTGAGTGGTGGGAACAGACCAGCACAGGGCAGAGATAGAATTGGGAGCAGGGTTGGCCTCTGGGATTGGAAGGTTTACATAGAGCTCTCTGCCATAGTCTGACTGCTTTGCTTTTGTTGCAGAGTAGTGGACCAGCAGAGAAATCAGAGCCTAGGGTAGAGAGTACTCTGAGGGACCCTAGAGCAGGATCTGGCTGCACCCACCCAGTACTGGAAGTGACTCAGCACAGACCATAACACAGCTCTTTGAGGCATTTTGCAGCTGGCAGCTTTTGTTGGGGGACAGTCATAAACCTGCATGGCAGGAGCACAGCCCAGAGCAGCCTCTCATCTGCACAGTGAGGGGGTTGGCCTGGGGTAGTGGAATCTCCCTAGCTCGACTGTGCTCACTAAGACACTTCCAGTATATTGAGGGATAGGGCAACTGCTAATACTCAAAGCAGGAATTTGTGAGGGGGCAGTGATATTTTTGCTGCTTAACCTCTAGCCCCAAGGCAGTTGCTAATCCTCACAGCAGAGCTCCTTGCAGGGAACTTACACAGCCTGGCCCTTGATACCCAGGCCTTATCACTTCTATGTGGAGCTCATCCCAGAGCACTTCCACAGCTTGGCCGCTCCTTGCAGCCCATTGGCAAAACAGCTATTGTCCATATACCCATCCTTGCTCTGCAGAGGAAGGCAGACCTAAAAGGCTTTTTAAAAAATGAGTTAAAAAAACCCCAAGAAAATGAGTGATAGCTTCTATACAGAAAAAGAGCAGGTTTCCAACCCCGAGGAAACTAATAGCAAACTTCCCCAAGACAATACCCCAAATAACACTCTCCTAGAAGAGACTATTAAAAATCTCAAAAGAGAGTTAGAAGAAAAATGGGGAAAGGAAAGAGAAACTATGCAAGAGAGTAACAAATTCCTGAAATGTGAATTGGAAAAGGTAAATAATTAATAGGAAGTGCAGGGAAACAGAATTAGGGAATTGGAAAATGTAAAGAAATCCCAAGAAAATAGGATTTGTGAATTGGAAAAAGAAAATAACTCACTAAAAACCAAATTTAATGAAATGGAAAAAAAATTCCATAGAGCAAAACAACTCATTTAAAAACTCAATTGGACATATATAAAAAGAAGTAAAAAAAGCTAATGAAGAAAATAACTCATTAAAAATCAGAACTGCACAAATAGAAATGAATGATTCATTGAGACACCAAGAATCAGTCAAGCAAAACCAAAAAAAAAAAATAAAAAACTGGACAAAAATGTCAGATATCTACTAGGCAAAATGACAGACCTGGGAAATAGATATAGGAGAGATAATCTGAAGATTACTGGACTTCCCGAAAATTATGATGAAAAACAGAGTGTAGATACAATTTTCCAGGAAATCATCAAAGAGAACTACCCAGAGGTAATAGAGCCAGAAGGCAAAATAGGCATTGAAAGAATTCATCGAACACTTTCTGAAAAAGACCCCCCTAAAAAAAATTCCAACAAAACTAATGCAAACAAGATTAGAAGGGAAGTAACAAATTGGGAAAATATTTTTTATGCTTAAAGGTTATGATAAAGACCTCATTTCCAAAATATATAGAAAATTGATTCTAATTTATAAGAAATCAAACCATTCTCCAGTTGATAAATGGTCAAAGGATATGAACAGATAATTTTCATATGATGAAATTGAAACTACTTCCACTCATATGAAAGTGTTCCAAATCACTGTTGATCAGAGAAATGCAAATTAAGACAACTCTGGGATACCTCTACATACTTGTCAGATTGGCTAAGATGACAGGAAAAAATAATGATGAATGCTGGAGGGGCTGTGGGGAAAACTGGAACACTGATACATTGTTGGTTGAGTTGTGAAAGAATCCAACCATTCTGGAGAGCAATCTGGAGTGCATTCCCCTTGATCCAGCAGTGTTACTACTGGGCTTATATCCCAAAGAAATACTAAAGAAGGGAAAGGGACCTGTATGTGCCAAAATTTTTGTGGCAGCCTTTTTTGTAGTGGCTAGAAACTGGAAAATGAATGAATGCCATCAATTCTCCAATTGGGTTGGGTAAATTATTGTATATGAATGTTATGGAATATTATTGTTCTGTAAGAAATGACCAGCAGAATAAATACAGAGAGGCTTGGATGGACTTGCATGAACTGATGCTGAGTGAAATGAGCAGAACCAGGAGATCATTATACACTTTAACAATGATACTTTATCAGGATGTATTTTGATGGAAGTGTATATCTTCAACAAAGAGAAGATCTAATTCAGTTCCAATTGATCAATTATAACAGAATCAGCTACAACCAGAGAAGGAACACTGAGAAATGAGTGTAAATTGTTTGCATTTTTGCCTTTCTTCCCAGGTTATTTTTACCTTCTGATTCCAGTTCTTCCTGTGCAACAAGAAATTCAGTTCTGCAGACATATATTGTATCTAGGATATACTATAACACATTTAACATGTATAGGACTGCCTGTCATCCCGGGGAAGTGGTGGAGGGAAGGAGGGGAAAATTCTGAACAGAAGTGAGTACAAGGGATAATATTGTAAAAAAAAAATTATCTAGGCATATGTACTGTCAAAAAATTATAATTATAAAATTAATTAATTAAAAAAAAAACTCCATGGAATATTGTGGCCAAATTTCAGGACTCTCAGAATAAGGAAAAGGATACAAGCAGCCAGGAGAAAAAAAAAAAACAATTCAAATACCATGATGCCACAATAAGGGTCACTGAAGATCTGGCTGTTTCCACATTAAAAGATTGAAGGGCCTAGAATGTGATATTCCAAAAGGCAAAAGAACTTGGAATGCAGCCAAGAATAAACTACTCAGTTAAGCTGAGCATTTTGTTCTATGGAAGAAGATGGACATTTAATGAAACAGATGAATTCCATTTGTTTCTAAGGAAAAAACCAGATCCAAACAAAAATTTTGATTTCCAACCATAGGACTCACGAGAAAGGTAAAAAGGAACTCTTGAGAACTGTATTTCTGTTGTGGATATACATTAAGACTACATGTATAATTTGATTTTACTGATATAACAAAAAAGGGGGGAAGTAGAAATGGAAGGGGGAGAGTGTCAGAAAAAGGCAAAAGGGGATATATTAAAAGAGGGAAACTACATCCCAGGAAGAGGCAAAGAAAACCTATCATATCTGAGGGAAGTTAGAGAGGGGGAGGAACATTGTGTGAATCATACTCTCATCAGAATTGGCTCAAAGAGAAAAATAATTGACATATTTGTTTTACATAGAATTCTCTCTCACCTCATTAAAAAGGGGAAGAGGGAAAGGGAAAAGGAAAAGAGTAATAAGGGAAGGGTACAAGAAAGAGAAAGAGATTTAAAGGAAGGAGGGAGGGATACTAAAGAGGGAGGGCTGTGTGATATCAGTGAGGCCCATAAGTTTAATCCTGGGGAAGGGGTTCTGGGGGGAAAAGCATAATCTGGGGATAATATAATGGCAGGCAATACTGAATTAGTAATTTTAACTGTAAATGTGAATGGGATGAACTCTCCCATTAAACGCAGATGGATAGCAGACTGGATCAAAAGTCAGAACCCTACAATATGTTGTTTATTGGAAACACATTTAAAGCAAAGAAATACATACAGAGTAAAGGTAAATGGCTGGAGCAGAATATATTAAGCTTCAAGTGAAGTCAAAAAAGCAGGGGTAGCCATCCTTATCTAAGATCAAGCAAAAGCAAAAATTGATCTAATAAAAAGAGATCAGGAAGGAAACTATATTTTGCTAAAGGGTAGCATAGGTAATAAAGCAATATCAATACTAAATATATATGCACCAAGTGATATAGCATCTAACTTCCTAAAGAAGTTAAGAGAGTTGCAAGAAGAAATAGACAACAAAACTACAATAGTGGGAGATCTCAACCTTGCACTCTCAGAATTAGATAAATCAAACCACAAAACAAATAAAAAAGAAATTAAAGAGATAAATAGAATATTAGAAAATTTAGGTATTATAGATCTTTGGAGAAAAGTGAATGGTGATAGAAAGGAGTATACTTTCTTCTCAGCAGTTCATGGAACCTATACAAAAATTGACCATATATTAGAACATAAAGATCTCAAAATTAAATGCAGGAAGGCAGAAATAGTAAAGACTTTCTTTTCAGATCACAATACAATAAAAACTACATTCAACAAAAAATTAGTGGTAAATAGATTAAAACGTGATTAGAAACTAAATAATTTCATCTTAAAGAATAATTGGGTGAACCAGCAAATTATAGATACAATTCATAATTTCACTCAAGATAATGACAATACTGAGACATCATACCAGAATTTGTGGGATTCAGCTAAAGTGGTAATCAGGGCAAATTTTATATCTTTAGAGGCTTTCTTGAAGAAACTAAAGAAAGAGAAGATCAATGAAGTTTGATTACAACTTAAAAAGCTAGAAAAAAAAAACAAATTAAAAACCCCCAATCAAACTTGAAATTCTAAAATTAAAAAGAGAAATTGATATTATTGAAAGTAAAAAAATAAAACTATTGAACTAATAAATAAAACTAAGAGTTGGTTTCATGAAAAAAAATGAAATATATAAACCTTTGGTAAATCTGATTAGAAAAAAAAGAGAAAAAATCAAATTGTTAGTCTTAAAAATGAAAAGGGGGAACTTTCCACTAATGAAGAGGAAATTAGAGAAATAATGAGTTACTTTGTCCAACTTTATGCCAATAAATTTGATAAACTAAGTGAAATAGATGACTACCAAAATATAGGCTTCCCAGATTAACAGAGGAGGAAGTAAATTGCTTAAATAATCCCATTTCAGAAAAAAGAAATAACTAGCTATTAATCAACTGCCTAAGAAAAAAATCTCCAGGACCAGATGGATTTACATGAATTCTACCAAACATTCAAAGAACAATTAGCTCCAATGTTATATAAACTATTTGAAAAAATAACGAATGAAGGAGTCCTACCAAATTCCTTTTATGACACTGACATGGTACTGATACCCTAACCAGGTAGGTTGAAGATGGAGAAAGAAAACTATAGACTAATCTCCCTAATGAATATTGATGCTAAAATCTTAAATAAGATATTAGCAAAAAGACTACAGATAAATCATTAGCATTCTTATTTATCACTAAAAAAATCCAACAGTTATTGTTATAAAGAGAAATTCCATTTAAAGTAACTACTAATAGTATAAAATATTTAGGAATCTATCTACCAAGGGGAAATCAGAAAATATATGAGCAAAACTACAAAACACTTTCTACACAAATTAAGTCTGATCTAACCAATTGGAAAAATATTAAATGCTCTTTGATAGAGCAAGCAAATATAATAAAGATGACAATACTACCTAAACTGGTCTATTTATTTAGTGCTATACCAATCAGACTCCCAAAAAACTATTTTAATGACCTAGAAAAAAATAACAACAAAGTTCATATGGAAAAACAAAAGGTCAAGAATCTCAACGGAATTAATGAAAAAAAATCAAATGAAGGTGGCCTAGCTGTACCAGATCTAAAATTATGTTATAAAGCAGTGGTTACCAAAACCATTTGGTATTGGCTAAGAAATAGACTAGTTGATCTCTGGAATAGATTAGGTCCAAAGGACAAAATAATCAATAACTTTAATAATCTAGTGTTTGACAAATGCAAGGACCCTAGCCTTTGAGATAAGAACTCAATGTTTGACAAAAATTGCTGGGAAAATTGGAAATTAATATGGCAGAAACTAGGGATTGACCCACACTTAACACTGTACACCCAAATCAAGTCAAAATGGGTTCATGACCTAGGCATAAAGAATGAGATTATAAATAAATTAGAGGAACATAGGATAGTTTACCTCTCATACCTATAGAAGAGGAATTAATTTATGTCCAAAGAAGAACTAGAGATCATAATTGATCACAAAGTAGAAAACTTTGATTATATCAAATTGAAAAGTTTTTGTACAAACAAAACTAAGGCAGATAAAATTAGAAGGGAAACAATAAACTGGGAAAACATTTTTCAGTCAAAGATTATGATAAAGGCCACATTTCCAAAATATATAGAGAATTGACTCTAATTTATAAGAAATTAAGCAAATCTCCATTTGATAAATGGTCAAAGGATATGAACAGACAATTCTCAGATGAAGAAACTGAAACTATTTCTAGTCATATGAAAAGATGATCCAAGTCATTATTAATCAGAGAAATGCAAATTAAGACAACTCTGAGATATCACTACACACCTGTCAGATTGGCTAGAATGACAGGGAAAGATAATGCAGAATGTTGGAGGGGATGTGGTAAAACAGACACTGATACATTGTTGGTGGAATTGTGAATACATCCAGCCATTCTGGAGAGCAATTTGGAACTATGCTCAAAAGGTTATCAAACTGTGCATATCCTATGACCCAGCAGTGTCAAACTGGGCTTATATCCCAAAGAGATCTTAAAGAAGAGAAAGTGACCTGTATGTGCAAGAATGTTTGTGTCAGCCCTCTTTGTAATGGCCAGAAACTAGAAACTACATGGATGCCTATCATTTGGAGAATGGCTGAATAAATTGTGGTATATGAATATTATGGAATATTATTGTTTTGTAAGAAATGACCAACAGAATGATTTTGGAAAGACCTGGAGAAACTTACATGAACTGATGCTGAGTTAAATGAGTAGGACCAGGAGATCATTGTATACTTCAACAACAATACTATATGATGATCAATTCTGATGGATGTGGCCATTTTCAACAATGAGATGAACCAAATCAGTTCCAATAGAGCAATAATGAACTGAACCAGCTGCAGCTAGCAAAAAAAAAAATTCTGGGAGATGAGTATGAACCACTACATAGATTTCCCAACCCCTCTATTTTTGCCTGCTTGCATTTTTGATTTCCTTCACAGGCTAATTGTACATTAGGTCTGATTCTTTTTTTTTTTTTTTTTTTTTTTTACAGCAAAACACCTGTTTGGACATGTATACATAATATCGCATTTAATTTAATTTAATTTATACTTTAACATATTGAACATTTATTGGTCATCCTGAAATTTGGGGGAGGGGGGAAGGAGGGGAAAAATTAGAACAAAAGTTTTGGCAATTGTCAATGTTGTAAAATTACCCATGCATATATCTGTTAAATAAAAAACTATTAAAAAAAAAAGAATAGGTTGCACCAGATTATCTCTTAACTTCCTTTCCAGTTCCAGGTCTATCTAACTCAATCTAATTCAAACATTCAATGATAAGAACAAATAACAGAACAGTTCTATGATGAGTTAATAATAAGTTAAAAAATAAGATAGCAAATTGCAAAATACATTTCTTCATCCAGCATATATTAGCAAGTTACCTGGGTGGCACAAGATATTATACTACAAAATCATGCATTCATTCATTAGAAAGATTTTTAAATTTTAGGTAGATTATAAGGGTTATTTCCTTTCTGATATTATATTTTTTTCTATTTAAGATAGTTTTCTGATACAGCCACAAATCCATATTTATAATTATAATTTTAAAAATCTCTATTTGGACCAATCACTAACTATGGCAATGTCTTGGCAAAACACTTCCTATTGGAACACAAAATACCATCTACCCTTTTATGCTTCATTTTAAAAATAAACACCAAAATATTCAGCCCTACACTTGAATCACTCACATGGAAAAGAAAATATTGAAAAGCATAATGTGGCCCAGTAGGTATAAATGATGATAAATTAGCTTCATTATCACTCTCTTCAGCAAACCTTTGTTAAGATTCTCTGCATGATCCTGCACAGAAAAACATCTCTGCTCACAGGCTCTGTTTATCATTGCTCCCTACACAGTCAAGATGTTTACTTGTTCTCCTTATTCTCCTATCCAACTGCCCTCATCTCTTTTTATGACCTAACAAAATCTCTGCTTTTTCAAAAGAAAATTTACTTTCCCTTTCATTTATTTAACTAGTCAAGAGTTCATATTGGGCTAACCTAGATTATTCCCTTCCACAAACCCATTGTCCTCAATATAATAAGTAGAATTTTTTTGCTCTTGATATATTTCACTAATGTAACTTTTCACTGATGTAGAATGTACCATATTAACACATAGTTCTGCATTTTATAGTCTTAGAGTAGCTTGTGGACCTGGAAAGTAAAATTACTTAACCAGAATTCATACATTCAATGTGTCAAAGGTAATACTCACTGGAACCTTAAGATGGAAAAAGATAAGGGAAAACATCTAAGTGAATCTCTTTTCAATTTAGTTAATATTTGATACCATATGACTGATAGAGAGAAATCCAGCTCTACTTGAATAATTCCTACATCATGTCATAACATCCTTCCATTTTCAAATAATTGCAATGCCAAATCAAGTTAACAAATATTTCTTAAGTACCTACAATAGGCCATACTTCTGAGATCACTGCCTTGTTTGGGTGGCGGGATTTATATAGCTTAATGAAACTATAAGTTATGCCACATAGGGTTATCCAAGACAAACAGGTAATAGTGGAAAGTTCTGACAGAAGATGATCTACTGGAAAAAGAAATGCCATTCTCATTCTCAGCCAAGAAAAACCTATGGACAATATTAAAATAGTAAAAAAAAAATCCTGACACCAGAAGAAAAGCCTCAAATGGGAAGACATACAAAATGCTCTAGGAAAAAACAGAGGACAACTAAAAGTAGCTCAAGTATTATTGAAGTGGATGGATCAAAGCTAAAAGAGGAATCTCAGTGGGTATGTCTAGTGACAATAGAAAAATTCAATGCTATAAACATTGGTGTTGTATAGGAACTTAAAATAAAAGATCTATGAATTGAAGCAAGATGGATGTAGTAAAAGAAAGGATGAAAAGATTATATATTAAAACCGTGGGTATCAATGAACACAAAAGGAAGGGAAAGGGTGAATTTAATTCAGGTGATTATTATATATACTACTGTAGTCAAGAACCTATTAAGAAGAAATAGAGTAGTCTTCATAGTCCATGAAAAAGTGATAAAAACAATTCTGGAATACAATTTCAAAAATTGCAGAATGATATATGTTCAAAACCAATACAAATCATTCAGCATCTTAGTCATAAAAGTCTAGGAATCAACCACTGAAACTAAAGAGGCCAAAGTTGATCAATTCTATGAAGACCTACAAAATCTTTTAAAAACATCAAAATAGTACTAGAAATAATGCCAAAATATATCAATACATCATAGGAGATTGGAATGTTAAAGTGAGGAAACAAAAAATAATTGATTTAATAGGCAAGTTTAGTCTTGAAATTCAATGTGAGTCAGTTCAGGAGAGAAATTAATACAGTTTTGTCAAGATAATTTGTCAAACATAGTAAACACTACTTTTCCGCAACCCATAAGACAATTCTACACATAGACATCACCAGATGGCCAATATTAAAATCAGATTTTTTAATATACTTTGCACTCAAAAGTGAAAAACTCCAAAGATGTAGTCAGCTAAAACAGGACCTAGACTTAATCGTGGCTCAGATCAAGAACTCCTTATTGCGAAATTTGGAGTTAAGTTGAAGAAATATTATGACCTAAATAATGTATATTATGAATATGAAGTGGAGATGACAGATTTAAGGGATTAGTTATAGTAATATAGTATTTGACGAATTACAAACAAAGGCTTGCAATATCATATAAAGGACAGAACAAGAAACATCACAAAGAAAAGAACAGCAACAAAGTAAAATGATTGTCTTATGAGGCTTTACAAGTAGCTGAGAAAAGAAAAAGGAAAAAAAATAATAAAGGGAATGATATATACAATTGAATGTAGAATTCCAGAGAATAATTAGTTTCTTTAGATAAGCAATGCAAAAAAATTAAAGAAAACAATACAATGGAAAAGTTAAGAAGTCTCTTCAAGTAAATTTGAGATATCAACATTTAAGGGAATATTTCTTGAAAAATGGTCATGACAAAAGACAAAAATCATCAGAACTTAATAGAATTAAAAGAAATTAAGAAATAATATATAGAAATACTATGCAAAAAAACTTAATTTTGCCAATAAGCACAGTAGTATTGTTACTTCTCTAGAGCTCCACATCTTAGAGATTGAATTCAAGTAAGTTTTAGGAATCATTGCTAAAAATAAGATTAGTAAAGACAATGGAAGTCCAAGTAAGATATTTAAAATTCTAAAAGATGGTGCTCTTAAAGTTCTGCTTTCAATATATTGGAAAATTGCAAAAATTCAACAATGGCCACTTGATTAAAGATCAATTTACTTCTCAACCATGAAAAAGGGCAATGCAAAGATTTGTTCAAATTGCTGAATAATTGCAATCATCTCACATGCCAGAAAAATCACGCTTAAAATTTTAAAAGCCAGGAGGACCTGAGTTCAAATCTGGTCTCAGACACTTAACACTTCCTAGCTGTATGGCCCTGGGCAAGTCACTTAACCCCAGCCTCAGGAGGGGGGGGAAGCTAGAATTAAGCAATATGTGATCCAAGAATTACCATAAAAAGATTCAAAGAGACAGAGGAATTAGAGACCAAATTGCCAATATTTACTACATTATGGAGAAAACCATAATGCTCCCCCCCAAAAGTCTATTCTTCATTAACTATACTAAAGCTTTTGACTATTTGAATTACAATAAGATGTGGCAAGTCCTCAAAGAGATAGGAGTATCATATTATTTTATTTGTCTCCTGAAAAAACAGTATATGAACCAAGAAACAATAGTTACAACTGAATATGGAAAAAAAATGTTTGGTTTAATATTAGGAAAAGACTATGACAAGGGTGTATATTATCACCTTGTCCATTTAACTTTTATGCAGAGTAAATCTTGGCAAATTCCAGGCTGAAAGAATCAAAATCTGGAAATAAAATAATGGGAGTATTATCAACAATCATATATATGAAAATGCTAACATTGATAGAAAAAAATGAAGAAGAATTAAAAAGGTTCTTAGAGAGTAAAGGGAAGAATGTAAAAGCTAAATTGAAATTAACATAAAGAAAAATAAGATCTTGGCAACTGATCCCATCACTTCCTTGAAAATTGAGAAGCAATGGAAGCAGTTTCATATTGTATATTCTTAATGCTCACACATAATGCAGATGGTGACTGTAGCCATGAAATTAAAATTTTCTTTTAAGGAAAACCATGGCAAAAGCTGAATAGCATACTAAAAAGTAGCAACATCACCTTGCTGATAAAAGGTTATGTTTTCTTCAGTAACAATGTATGGCTATTAGAGATGGATTTTAAAGAAAACTGAGCATCACAGAATTAATGCTTTTCAATTGTAGTGCTGGAGAAGACTAGATTTTCTTTTGGACAACAAGAAGATCAATTCAACCAATAGTTTAAGAAATTAACTCAGACTATTCTCTTAGAAGATCAAGTACTGAGGCTGAAGCTAAATACTTTGGCTACTTAATGGGGAAGACAGGACTTATTGGAAAAGAGCCTGATGTTGGAAAAGACTGAAGGCAAACAAGAAAGGGACAGTAGAAAATAAGATGGATAGATAGTGGTCATGGAAGCAGTTTACATGATCTTGGACAGACTATAGACTTTAGAAAATAGAAGAGGATACAAGGGTTTCACATGCTACTGTCCATGGGGTCATGACTAAACAAATGTACAAAAGAATAAGTGTGTCAGGTATTGTGCTGAACATTGGAGATACAAATAGAAGCAAAATAATAGTTCTTGCTTCCTTCTCACTTATTTTATTTTTAAAATCTGTTTAATGACATGGGAAGCACCTGCTAGTGACTGCTGGAATCTAATTCTGACCAGTAGAATAGATTATATCATGTGAGAGGATGATAATGATATAAGGAGATTGAGAGGCAGTTGCAGTGAAAGTCTCTTAACCTCTTGCCTCTTCTCTTTTATTTCATCTCTACACAGAATATATATTTTCTAAGCACAAGCAACATCTGCATCAGTAAATTTGTTTTATGGTCTTCGGACAGATATTTCTGACTCTTTGGGTTATGTTGGTCTTTCCTTGGGGCTGTTAGCTCTACTTCAGAGAGTAAGAAAAAGATTGCAATAGAAAAAATAAAAAAAACAAACAAAAAAAATGAAACAAAAAAAAAAAAAACATTTTAGTCTCTCTAGTGAGCTGTGTTTCACAGCTGTGAGGCTCCCATGGTGCAGTCCCCTCTGTCTTTTTTACATGCTCTCTGGGTTCCAAAACAATTTAATACTTTTACTTTACTTTTTTTTCCAATTACATGCAAAATCAATTTTCAGTATTCATTTATAAAATATTCATTTATAAAACTTTGAGTTCCATATTCTCCCTTCCTCTCCCACCCTCACCCCCTATATTGAAAATGCAAGCAATTCAGTATAGATTGTACTTGTAGAGTCATGCAAAACATTTCCATAGCAGTCATATGAAAAAACAACATAGACCAGAAAAAGAAAAAAGAAAGAAAATAAAAAGAAAAGTGTGTTTCAATATGTAGTCCAAATCTTTCTCTGGACATAATTATTTTTTATCTTAAGTCTTTCATAGCTGTCTTGGATCAGTTTATCACTGAGAATAGTTATGTCATTCAAAACTGATCATCTACATAATTGCTGTTACATTGTACACAGTAGATTTCACTTTGTATCAACTTATGGAAATCTTCCAGATTTCTCGGAGAGCATCCTATTCATCACTCTTGCAGCACAATAATGTTCCATCATAATTATATATTCAATTTATTCAACCATTCCTTAACTAATGGGCATCCCATCAGTTTCTAATTCTTTGTCATCAGAAAAGAGCTGCTAAAATATTTTTGTACATATAGGTCCCTTCCCCCCCTTTTCTTTATTTCTGTGGGCATACAGACCTAGTAGTGTTACTGCTAGGTCAAAGGATATATGAACAGTTTTATCACCCTTTCTGTAATTCACCAACAGTGAATTAAGATCTCATTTTTTTCACATCCCTTTCATCATTTGTCATTGTCATTTTCAGTCCTATTTGTTGATCTAATAGGTATGTGGTAATACTTCAAAATTATTTTAATTGGCAATTCTTCAATCAATAGTGAATTACAGCATTTTTTCATATAACTATAAATAGTTATGATTATTTCAGCTGAAAATTATTCTTATCTTTTCAACATTTTTCAATTGAGGAATGACTTTTATTTTTAAAATTTGATTCAGTTCTCTATGTGTTTGAGAAAAGAGACCTTTATCTGATAGACTTGTTTCAATTTTTATTCACAAGTACTCTAACTGAATCCTTCTCATTTATTGTATTTCCTATCTTCTTTCACCCTGTTCTTCCTCAAAAGTATTTTGATTCTCACTACCCTCTTCCTCAATATACTCTACTTTCTGTCACACTTCCCCATCCTGTCCCCTTATCTTATGGGAAAAAAATAGATTTCTATACCCAATTGAGGGTGTATGCTATTCCCTCTTTAAGCCAATTCTGATAAAATGTTGATTCACTCATTCTCCCTTACAAAAAAATTAAATTGTTTAATTGTTTCTTTGATATCTCTATCTTGATATCTCTATCAGGAAGTTAGTGAAGCATTCTTTCAATTTCTATTTTACCCTATGGTTCCAGATTTCCTTGATAATTTCTTTAAAGATGATATCAAGGCACTTTTTCTTTTTTATAATATAAAGCTTTATTATTTTCAAAACACATCCATAAATAGTTTTCAAAATTTATTTTTACAAGATGTTGTTTCATTTTTTTCTCTCTCCCTTTCCCTACCCCATCCCTAGGGGGTAAGTAATCCAACATATGTTAAATATATCTTCAATACATATTCCTACAATTATCATGCTACACAAGAAAAATCAGATAAAAAGAAAAAAAAATAAGACAACAAAATGCAAGCAAGTAAAAATAAGAAAAAAATGAAAATATTTTGTTTGTGATCCATACTCAGTCCCTGAAGTCCTGTCTCTGGGTGTATATTCCTTCAATCACAAAACCATTAAAACTGATCTGAATCATCTCGCTGTTGAAAAGAGCCACATTCATCAGAATTGACCATTGGATAATCTTGTTGTTGCTATGTACAATGTCCTCTTTGTTCTACTCATTTCACTAAACATCAGTTCATGTAAGTCTCTCCAGGCCTCTCTGAACTCATCCTGCTGATCATTTTATATAGATCAATAATATTCCATAATATTTATATACCATAACTTATTCAATTATTCTCCAATTGATGGGCATCTACTCAATTCCTTATACAAGCTCTTGCAATTATGGGTATGCCACAAGCAATAAAAACAGATAATGGACCTGCATATACTTCTAAACATTTTGCACAGTATTAGATTTTACATACCACTGGCATACCTTTTAATCCTCAAAACAAAAGAAAGTGGTAGCCACAAATAAACCTATAAAACTTTTAAATATAGATCTTTATACTATTAATTTTTTGATTTTTGATAAAGATGCAGTGACTACAGCAGACAAGTTTTATAACCCACTGGAAGGGCAGTGGTCAGCATGAACAGCTCCAGTATCTGTAGATAATCGCCAGGTGAGAGATCCAGAAAATGGTGAATGGAAAGGACAAGATAGGTTAACTGCTTGGGTGAGAGGATTTGCTTGTATCTCTACAGATGGAGAAGGAATCATATGGGTGCCAATGAGCTGTATTCAACTTGTCCATTGGAGAGAGTTGGAGAAGACACTTGAAACAAAGGAGAAGACCCAAGAAACATCTGGTGGTTCCATCTCTGACTACGTGTGCTACTGAAAAAGCATGACAGTGAAGATCAAAAATTGCTGATGATTCTACTGCAGGACTTCAAAATCTGCAGGAATCATTGGATTCTCTGATACATAATGAGTGTTGCAGAACTTCAAAAACTTACAGGAATCATTGGATTCCCTGACACATAAAGTAATGGACAATAGATTGGTTTTGGACTATCTCTTGAGTGCTGAAGGAAGATATGTATGAATGTTACTTATATACTCTCCTTCTAGGACTTATGGTCATGTATAATTCCTCATATTGATTCATGCTGTTTGTTACATTACTACTAGCCTGTATTACATTACTATGTGCTTGTGTAATACTTCCCATGCTGAAGGAGCTATACCCTTCAGCTCAGAGGAAACCTGCTAATAATATCTGGTTTGACTCCCCATTTCCTTTTTGGCCCATCTCCCTTCCTTAGAAGTTAGGGAGGGCATGATCACTTCCTTTTGGTGTTCTCACATCCCTTCCTAAGAAGTCAGGGAGAGCCTGACCACCTTTGTTCTAAAACAAAAGAAAGTGGGAGAGATACAGAGCTGGAAGTATGGAAAAGTATACTTGAAACAAGGATACTTACATCAGGGTATTTAGTCAGTGTGATTGAAGAGATAATGTTTCTCCCATTCACATATACTTAGTACTCAATGTGATATGGTGATGTAATGGTTCTACAGTTGGCACATGCTCAGTGTGCTGTAGTGATGTAATTGTACTAATGTATTTAAGGGCTGAGAGGACTGGAGATGGCAGAGACTGGAGTGTGAGTGAATGTGTGCTCAAGCTTAGACTCCAGACTCTATCACTGACCATCCTCCTGGTGACTCTCTTGCTAAGACCAAGGCCCATCCAAAGATCCTCCAGAAAGCTAGCCTGGACATTACAGATATGGAGAATAGTATAGAAAAGTTATAAGCATCAAAATACAAATGAAAAGTGGATAAATATTTTATTTTGTTGTTTTTATTTTTAGAATTAATTAATTTATAAGTTTTTAATATGCATTGTTTTATGAATCATGTTGGGAGAGACAAATCAGAGCAAAAATGAAAAACCATGGGAGAGAGGGAAAAAACAGAAAAAAAGAAGTGAACCTAGCATATGTTCATATACATTCAATCTCCATAGTTCTTTTTTCTGGATGCAGATGGCATTTTCTATCCAAAATCTATGGAATTGCCTCGGATTACTGAAGCACAGAGAAGAACCAAGTCTTTTATTGTTGATCATCACACATTCTTGCTGTTACTGTGTACAATGTATTCCTGGTTTTGCTTGTTCTTTTCAGCAGCAGTTCAGGTAAATCTTCCCAATTCTTTCTCAAATAAGCTGATTCATCATTTTTTAAATATAATAACAGTATTCCATTACCTTTATGTACCACAATTTGTTCAGCTATTACCCATTGATGGACTGTTATCCATCTTCCAATTCTTTTCTACTACAAAAAGAATCACTGCAAATATTTTTGCACATGTGAGTCCTTTCCCTTACTTTAAGATTTTTTCTTGAGATACTGACCCAGTAGTAGCATAGCTGGGTCAGAGTGTATATACCACTTTTATAGCCCTTTGGGCATAGTTCCAAATTGTTCTCCAGAATGGTTGGATCATTTCACAACTCTATCAACAATGCATTAGTGTCCTAGTTTTCCCACATCTTCTCCAACATTCACCATCATATTTTTCTGTCAACTTTACCAATCTGAGAAGTGTGAGGTGGTTTCTCAGAGTTGCCTTAATTTGCATTTCTCTAATCAATAGTAATTAAGAGCATTTTTCATATGACTATAGATGGCTTTAATTTCATCATCTGAAAATTGTCTCTTCATATCCTTTGAGCTCTTAGTGAGTTATTTTAAGTATCACCATGTACCTGAATTCATGAGCACTAAATTTCACTGTTCTGACACCATTTCTTTCTATTGATTGAAAAAAAAATAGATTGTCCACATTTTTTCCTTTTTTTTTTTTGTCAGAGGAAGCTTCATGGCTCATCTAAAAGCCTTTAAAATAGTCCTGCATTTCTTCTCTCTTACCAATTATAAAAGATATGACATTTTCTTTAATTGTTCATATAAATTTTAGAGATGGAATATGATCAGAGAACATCCTTTAAATGTGATGGTGTTCAAGATTTGTGGAACATATCTTGGAAAGTCAGTAAAATGATATTACCAAAGGAGGTAGTGGCAGGTGAATATTTGCAGTAAAAAAATGATGCTTTTTGAATAAAGTAGTGTGTATTTCATTTTCTTCTCTGCTTTGGGACAATTACTCTTAAATAAGTGCAAACTTTTATTCCCTTTTTTGGGGGACCCCTTCTATTTATTTATTGACAAAATTCACTCTCTTTACGGAAATCCTTTCACCACTGCAGAATGTTCTTTACTTGTTGCTTACAATCTCACAGAGTGTCCCTGGGGCAGAGAATTTGTGATTTACCCACAGATATACACTTAGTATGTTTTAGTGATAGAATTTGAATTCATTTGAATCCAGCTCTTCCTGATTCCAAGATC
This sequence comes from Sminthopsis crassicaudata, assembly GCF_048593235.1. Classification (NCBI taxonomy): domain Eukaryota; kingdom Metazoa; phylum Chordata; class Mammalia; order Dasyuromorphia; family Dasyuridae; genus Sminthopsis; species Sminthopsis crassicaudata. Next base: position 200,714,380 of record NC_133617.1, read on the forward strand.
AGCCCTCTTATTTACCATGCTAGGCTGCTTTTCAATTTATGCAAATATTTATGTAAAATGACACAACCATTCATGATTTTTACATGATTTTACAGACTTAATGTTAAAATTATAATTAGGCAACAACATAACAAAGTAGTGATCTTAACTTGGGGAATAGTGATTTCAATTCATATAAATTTCAAACAACCTTTGAGAGAGATATATTAAGTCCTACTTTCATCAAGATTTTCCTAATTGTTCTAATCCTCATAATTTTCCATCTGTTTTGAACTGATAGAATCCTTCGTTTTACCTTGTTATATTGTAAGTAGTTGATTTACAAGAGTTAGACTTTTCTTTTACAACAGATAGATATTTGAATTCATTTTGGACATGAGGTTTGGGTCTTGTTCTCCTACCCTGTTTTTTTCACTGTTTTTAGACAACATTGACCTTTCAAATGCTCTACTTTACTACATTGAAAGCATTGACGAGTCTCAGGAACATCTATCTAATCACAACAGATCATACGTTTCTGGAGAACCAAGGTCATGGTTTATGCTTTTGTAATGAGACTTTCATGTCCTTTAAGTAAATAGAAGATGGAATGAGTATCTGTTTAAGGAGTAGAGTTGGTAGTAGAACTTCTTGCAGAAGAGATACATCTGGTTACATACATACATACAAACATACACACACACAATAAACACATATACATACATTGGAAGCTACAAGAATGCAGAAAATAATGCTGTTTAATATGGCCTAGAATTTCCTTTTACCTTCCTACAAGCTTAGGGGAAAGACTTTCTCCTTCAATGAGATAATGGTTTAAATTGAGAGCTTAACTTGGTCTCATTTAAATAGATCATTCACTCATATATATTTTTGGTACATTCTAATGTATTTAACTTCTCAAATTTCTATTTTCTCTTTTTTTACTAATGATGTTATTTATTATGATCTTTTGATAGTGATATCATTTTGGTTCTCTGAAAGACAACAACTATTTAGAATAAGGGCTGTTAGGAATATAAGCTAATATAGCTTATTATTAGATCATACGATCATCTAGGGATGTGGTTTTTGTTCTGAACTTTGTTCCTAGATAATTAATATTTGAGGGCATTTATGAATATAATTTTAGTCTTACACTACATTTGAAGGTAGATAAGGAAAGAAATAAACACCTAGCCATGGTTCTTTACTTTTCAGGGAAGAAATAGCTTATCTCTTAAGAGAGCCATGTAATACATCTATCCATACTTCTGGTGAGTTACAGTTGTATATTTAAGTACTTTAGGAAGGTACACATATTTTATCTTTAGACTATATATCTAATAGTCTATATACTGAGATATGTAGGATAAACTACACTTTTGTAAAATAATAACATTGAATTATAACTAATAAGAAGTTAACACTTTATTGTTTATAATTTTTTTCTTCACAGAAACACTATGAATTAGTTTTCTTTTTTTAAAATTTTATTTATAATTTTTGACAGTATATATGCATGAATAATTTTTTAATAACATTATCCCTTATATTCATTTTTCCACATTATCCCCTCCCTCCCTTTACTCCCTCCTCTTGATGACAGGCAATCCCATACATTTTACATGTGTTACAATATAACCTAGATACAATATATGTGTGTAAATACCATTTTCTTGTTGCACATTAAGTATTAGATTCCAAAGGTATAAGTAACCTGGGTAGATAGATAGTAATGCTAACAATTTACATTCACTTCCCAGTGTTCCTTCTCTGGGTGTAGTTGTTTCTGTCCATCATTGATCAACTGGAAGTGAGTTGGATCTTCTTTATGTTGAAGATATCCACTACCATCAGAATACATCTTCATATAGTATTGTTGTTGAAGTGTATAGTGATCTTCTGGTTTTGCTCATTTCACTCAGCATCAGTTCATGCAAGTCTCTTCAAGCCTTTCTGAATTCATCCTGCTGGTCATTTCTTACTGAGCAATAATATTCCATAACTTTCATATACCATAATTTATGCAACCATTCTCCAATTGATGGACATCCATTCATCTTCCAGTTTCTAGCCACTATGAAAAGAGCTGCCACAAACATTTTGGCACATACAGGTCCCTTTCCCCTCCTCAGTATTTCTTTGGGATATAAGTCCAATAGCAGCACTGCTGGATCAAAGGATATGCACAGTTTGATAACTTTTTGGGCATAGTTCCAAATTGCTCTCCAGAATGGCCGAATTCTTTCACAACACCAACAATGGATTAGTGTCCCAGTTTTCCCACATCCCCTCCAACATTCATCATTATTTGTTCCTGTCATCTTAGCCAATCTGACAGGTGTGTAGTGGTATCTCAGAGTTGTCTTAATTTGCATTTCTCTGATCAATAGTGATTTGGAACATTCCTTCACATGAGTGGATATAATTTCAATTTCATCACCTGAGAATTGTCTGTTCATATCCTTTGACCATTTATCAATTGGAAAATGATTTGATTTCTTATAAATTAGGGTCAGTTCTCTATATATTTTGGAAATAAGACCTTTATGAGAACCTTTAAGAATTAGAGTTTTCAAGAAATATAGAACTGGACTTGTGGTTTCATTGATGTGGAGATTTCCTAGGAAGAAATTCTCTGTCTAAAAGCTAATCATCAATATCTTACCAATTTGATCCTGGAGATTTCCCTGAGAGATACTGAGAAATAAAATCACATGATAAGAGAGTTACATAGAGAATGTGTCAGAGGCAGGATTTGAGATCAGGTCTTCCTAACTTTGAGGCCAGCTTTCCATTCATCAAAACATACTACCTTTCCATTCCAAAGTGTTTTTTCCTTCCCTATTTTACATATAGAGGGGATCGAGTTTGAAAAAGTTAAGTGTTCCACATATGTTTATGAAACTAGAGATGACATTCATCCTTTGAAAGGATGAAGGTAGAATGAGAAGAAAGAAAGGGAAAGACAGACATAGAGATATACAAAGAGAGACAAAGATAGAAGAACACACACAGAGAATGAGAGGGAGAGAGACAGATAAAGACAGAGACAGACAAAAAGACACACAGAAAAAAACACAAAGAGAGAAAAGAGAGAGAGAGAGAGAGAAGGATTAAAGGAAAAAGGGAGAGAAAGAGGAAGGGAAGAGAGGGAAGAAGAAAGGTGGAGAGAATAGAATAATGTGTTCACAAGATAACAATCTTCTAGGTATTTAGAATTTAAGCAATAAAAATTAAATTGCTTCTTCATTTTCATTTATATCATCACAAGTACATAACAAACAAATGCCTATGATAATTTTTTCATTCAATATGGAATAAGTGCCCATTGTATCATTTGTAATATGCTAACTATATTTCATGCTGTAGAAAAACTATGGCTAAGTTAAGACCATATGGCTATGCTTTCAAACTTGTTGTAGAGATAATATATACAGTCTTAAAGCTATTGGGGAGCAGCACAAGCTATATTGAATAAATTGTTATACTGAATAAAATTGATTGCCAAAAGATAGGTATATGAAATAAATTTTATGGATAATTAGAAAAGGTAAAAAGCAAAGTCTTCCTGGAAAAAGGGGTAATGGTAATCTATTCTAAACATTGGTAGCATAGGGGTTAGAGTGCTGAACTTTGGGGTCAGGAGGATCTGAGTTTGAGATCTAACTTAAACACTTGCTAACCATGTGACCATGAGTAATTCATACAACCTATTTCAGTTGCAGATTTCCCCTCTCTAAAATGGGGATAATGATAGTATGCAATTTATAGATTCATTGTAAAGACTATAATAAATGTGAATTGTAAAGCCCTTTATTTGCTTGACTCTTGTTATTCATTTAAAACTTATGAAGTCAAATGTTTCCTTAATGTAGATTAGTCACTTATTCAGCCTAGAAAAAGAAGTAGGGATGTGTAAACATTAATGTGCATACTATTCTTCTGCAGAATGATCTGATCCCTTTCCTTTTGTCATTTATCTCTTTAGTGATAAGATATCCTATTGTCTTCTTTCTTTCTAATTCTCACATCAAATATTCAGTGCTTCTTCAGAGTGCTGCTGTAAAGGATAAATGCTGAATGTTGATAGAATTCTGTGTCAATATACCAGCAATCTTATATAAATATTAAATGGTGCTGATAAAGACTTTTGCACAGTGTCTCTTTGGTATTGGTATTGGCTATTATCTGACTCCTTGGAATCTAGCTTATGTAGATGCCTGTGCAGAGATAGATAGTGTAAGTTATGTGGGGTGGGAAGGTGGAATAAAACTGAGAGATGGTTTTGGAGAAGCATTCCCCCTCTTTCCCCTGTGCACATTTGCACATGCACACATGTGCACATATACACATACTTCCACACACCTTCATGAGTATATATATACATATAGACATACACAAATAAAGATAGAAGCTTTTTTGGAGATATGTCTCATATATATGAGGTATCTTATTGGGAATTATAATCTAGAAGCCTAGTTTGATCAATTTTTCAATTATGATTATGATAAAAATGATGACAGGATGATGTAGTTCTGCAAGCTTAATGTGTTTTGTGTTTTTTTTAAACATAATCTCATTTGATTGTCACAATAACTTTTGAAGGTAGGTACTCTTATTACATTGCTTTTACAGATAAGGAAAATGAGACTCAGTGAGGTTGTGACTTTTCCAAAAGTCACAACTAAAGAGTGAATGGAATAAAGTTTGAATTCATATCTTCCTAACTCTATATTCAGCACTCTAGCCATACTGATTTTCATAAAATGTGGAAGGATAATATTATAATAACTTAGTTTTGGATAATATAAATTTATTTTCTAATCTAGCTAAAGGAAACTATATATGTCTAAGCCAGTTTATAGAATATTTAAAACAGTAATTTCTCAATAACATAACTGATATTTGTAACTTTATATCTTATCTTAGAGTGGGAGGATAATTTAGAGGTCACTATGTCCAATCCCTTATTTGACAGATATTAAAACTGACATCTAAAGAGCTAAAGCAATTTGCTCAGTGTCACACACTAGTAAGCAACCAAGTCAGAAACTGAACTCAAATTTTCCTGATTTGAAGCCCAGCTCATTTTTTTCGTATTGCCTCCAGTTTTCATGCTGTTCATAGTTTACAAAGTTCTTCCTTTTAATAGCTCTGTGTGGTGATTAGAACAAAATATTATTGAGTCCATTTTACAAATGAGAAAACTGAGACTGAGATACTAAAGGATATTTTCAGAGAAACACTGTTGGAATATATTAGAGTTGGGATTTGATACTAGATTCTAAGGGTGCATGTTATTATTCTAAGATACCTCTTAGCTAGAGAGTGTTTAAACTCTTACTTTTATATAATTGAACCCCAGAAAGGTTAATCTCTGTAGACATTAATATCACAAATTCATCAGCTTCTTTATTTTCTTTAGTTTAGAAATATCAAGAATTGGGAAGAACATCCAGAATATTAACAAACCAGATCACAGAAACAACTCTTTGAACTATTTTAAAAGTGGAAAATAGAATTTTTCCTATGATTATTTTTAATTAATAAGAATGTATATTCAATTCCCTCCTGTATTCCTACTTATTTTAAGATCTTTGTTAAAATGTGTGTACACATATATATTATATGTATACATATATAAATAAACAAGCAAAACAAATGCCCACATTGTCCATATCTAAAAAATTATGTCTCATTCATTCTTCATATTGAATTTTTTCTTTAAAAATTTTAATAATAGCTTTTTATTTTCAAAATATATGCAAAGATAGTTTTCAACATTCACCCTTGCAAAACCTTGAGTTCCAAATTTTTCTTCCTCCCTTCCCCCCACCTTCTTCCCTAGACAGCAAATAATCCAATATAGATTAAAAATGTGCAATTCTTCTAAACATGGGAAAATAGAATTCTTAAAGTGGTGGCATAAAATTAATATTATCAATTAACTCATTCAGACAGCATAATAATCAAAGTGATATTCTTGTCTCATCTTCTGCCAGCATAGCTTTCCCCCTGCATTTTATTTATTTTTAAGTTCAAAACTCAGTAAATTTATTAGTTTCTTTAGAGGAGTTTAGGATTCAGCTTAGCATCTGATAAAAGAAATTGATAAAAGTCTCAGGACTGACTACATTATTTTTTTGAAAGTGGAAAATGTATTTTAATTGCATTATGTAGTATATATACCACTATGATGATTCTTTTCCCTCCTTTATTTTTAAATTCCCCCATAAATTGAGTCTTAATTCACCACAAATTTTATTTATATGTATATATATACGTATATATACATATACATATATATATACATATACATATATATACATATATATATATATATATATATTTTCTTCTACTGTCCATACACATTATAATCATCTGTTGCAGAAATAGAACTCATCTAATGTCAGATCAAAGATTTCAAAATACCACCCTGTAAACTGATACCAAAATATAGATTCCCAATTCCTTAACTAGTCCAAATTATACACATAAAATCATTTTCTAATTTTACAAGATTTATTATTTGAACCAGAAACAATGTCCTGGAGATATAAATCCTTCTATCTCTCTAATTTCTAATACTTTGGCCCCACTTTCTTGATTGGTTTGTGTCAACTGGCCTATTATTTCAAAACAATATTGGTTATATATACATTCACACACACATACTCCCAATGAGCTTGAAAAGATTTAGGAAGATAATATAGGAGTCAGGGCTTTTATGCTATGGGAAATGAAGTCATAAAAAGTCAGACATGATTGAACAACAATTCCTTAGCTATCTTCTTGTTCTTCTGCACCTTTCTCCACTTCAACTCCATATTAGTTTTGGAAACATGCCAGGTATTTGAAGGGATATATCAAGGTGCTCTTAGGAATCTGAGTTATGTTATGAACAAATGGCTTGTTTTTTTTTCCATAACTAAGCTGAATCATATAGAAGAGATAATAAAGCTACTTAGACACACTTGAAAATAACATTTTATATCATTGATGATGCTGATGCCTCTCCTGGATAAATAGTTGGGATAAAGATTTAAAATTGCACATAAAAGGGTAAACAACAGAATATGAAACAATTTAAATGAAGAAGTTCATTAAAAGCTATATAACATTCATTAGCAAATTCAGTGGAAAATTAGAACTGTTTATTTTATCTAGTTTCTGGACAAGTTTATCTATTTATTTTAGTAGTATTTTATTTTTTCCAAATACATGCAAATATAGTTTTAAATATTCACCTTTACAAAATATTGTGTTCCAATTTTTCTCCCTCCTTCATCCTTTATCCTCCCCAAGACAGCAAGAAATTTGATATAGATTTACAGTTCTTCTAAACATATTTCCATATTTGTCATGCTGTGTGAGAAAAATCATTTCAAATGGGGAAAAATGAGAAAAAAACAAACAAGGAAACAAACAACAATAACACAAAGGTGAAAATATTATGCTTTGAATCACATTAAGTTTTGATAATTCTCTCTCTAGATGCAGATAGCACTTTTTATTCCAAGTCTATTGAATTACCTTGAATCAGTTCATTGTTGAAAAGAGCCAAGTTGGGGCAAGTTTAAAAAATAATGAATTTAATATCCAATACATTTAAATATAAAAATAGATTACACATGGAAAATGTTATTGTTCTGATATAATTCAAATGTAATATAATAGACTCCCAATGACCTTGTTTTCTATGTCCTATTCTAAATTATTTTTTCTGTTTATTTTTAATGATTCATTATTATGATTTTATATTCTTTGTTTTCTTTTTAATTCTCATCATCACATATTAACTATATCTTAACTTTCCTTTCTCCAGAAAAATTAAAAAAAAACTAAAACCTTCCCATATAACAAAGAAATATAATCATGAAAAATAAATCTACATATGTGCCTTTCTAGACTTCTAGGATAATACCTTTCTAACAAGAGGTATGAACATGCTTCTGTAATAGAAATTAGTGATTGCATTGATCATAATTCTTTAGTCTTTCACAGATATTTTTGTTAATGATGATGTAGTTATATAAATAATTTCTTAAATTGAAATATTATTTCATATATACATACATAATTTCTTCAACAATTCCCTAGAGTTTCTTTCCAGAGTTTCCAGTTTTTACAATAAAATGTTGTTGTAAATATATTTGTACATAATGTTCATTTCCACTTTCACCATTTTCTTTGGGAGCAAAAGGCTAGCATCACTATTGCTTTGTTATTCACAGTCTAGTGACTTTGTGGGTATGGTTCTGACTTACTTTATGGAGTGTTTGAATCTCATCACAGTTCAATTAGATTGGATTTTTTAGCCTCTTTTTCACCACCTCCTCTGAATTCAAAATTGACATTTTTTAAATTTTCTTATATTTGCCAACATGATTTCTATGATGTATATATGCATAATTTAAAATTTTAAAATGATTTATGTAGAGGGCCACAGATAGTGAGGGAATTGTGGGTGAGGTATAAAATCCTTCAGCCCCAATTGAAACTGCTAACAATATTTGGTTTGGCTCCCCATCTCCCTAAGGACTCTCAGCTTTCCTGACAAGAGAAGGGGCAGTGACAACCTGTGTTGTAGTTGAAGCAGAGTGATACCAAGTGTCAAAAAGTCATTTACATACAATAGCAAGTTGTTTATATGGTCCAGCATGAGCAGTATATAGTTAGCTTATGTGAAGTAATGCTTTGGTTATGTAAGGGTATTAGGGTCTATACGGCTGAGAGAATTTGAAATAAATGAACTCTTATGTTGGACCATCCTTTGTGAGTTTCATCTCATCACTCCTCAGTGACACTTTGAGTGACTCTCAGGTATGGAGGTCCTTCAGAGAGCTAGTCTGGATACAATAGATTTAAATCATTTTATATAGTTGTTGGTAGTTTAACTTCTTGAAAATAGTCCACGTATAGTTTTAAACCACTAATTTTTTGAAGAATGGATCTGTTTTTTATACATTTCAGTTTCCTACATATTTTATATATCAGAACTTTATCAGAAAAATAAAGTTGAAAATCCCCCCCCCCCACAGTAAACTGTTTCTCTTTCAACTCAAACTTCATTTTTTGATATAACCTTCTAAATTTTCTGTAATCAAAATGGTTCATTTTATCTCCTGTTATTTTCTCTATCCTTTGCTTGACCAATAATTCTTCTCCTATCTAGAGTTCTATAAAGTATATTATTTTCTACTTAAACTTATACTATGATGTTTTTATTTATATCTTGAATATGTTTATAGCTCATTGTGTAAAACAATGTGAAATGTTATTCATAATTTAATTTCTACTATTTTGAAGGTATTTTTTATTGAAAAGTGAGTCATTGCTTTTGGGTGTTGCATACCTAATTAGTTCCTATACTGTTTTTTTTTCTAAATTTTTAGCCAGTGAAAATATCTTGGATGATTACTATTTTGTGGTATAGTTGGAGATTTGGTTCTGCTGGATCTTCTTACTATTATTTTTATTATTTTCTTTGAGACTATTGACCTGTTTCTCTAAATTAATTATGTATTTTCTAATTCTGTAAAATAACTCTTTGGTAAAATCATATGATCTAAATGTAGAATTTCTTGCAGTTTTAACTGACCCTAAAAAGTTGTTTAACCTTTATGAAAAGGAATGTCTTGTGAATTGAAGACCAAAAATTAAAATTGGAAGAAATTTCAGAAACTATTAATTTCCACTCAAACCTAAAAAATAATCACTTCTATGTCAATCTTAACATTGGCTGGTTCTTCATGGCCAACATACCATGTTGTCCTCTTTTGACTATTCTCTTAACTCCTTTTGTAATGTCAAATGCCTTCGACTCTCACCTCACCTTTTTTAATGTAGTCTTTTTCCCAACTGATTTTATTTTAGTTTTTATTTGTATTTTCAGTAGTTATCACACTGCCTAACACATAATAATTGTTTAATAAATACTTATTGACTTGACTTGGGCAATTGACAGAATGAACTGGAAACATCTGGACTGCCTTTGAATCTGGGAGTGGCATAAAGGAAGTAATTCTGTTACCCTAACCTATTGCAATATGAACCACCCATCAATTTTATGTCTGAGTAAGTCTAAAGTTAAGTGGTAGGATTTGTTTTGTGGGGGGATGGGGGATATATGCGAATATAAAGAAGAGAATAAGACTATAATATACACAAACACACACACATGCTATTTTCACAATCCAAATTAAAAGCATGGTAATTTTTTTTAATACTAAGAAGAGATATTTAGAATTTGCTTAATATTTTAAAAAGAAAATATCCAATAATTACCATATTTCAGTAATGCTAAAGGGGAATATCTTTCCAAATAAATAAAATCTCATTCAAAATACTTACACAGGATATAAATTATTTCAGATATATCTTCTAAGATTCATTCATGCATTATGTTAATATAATTTTAAATCACTCTCTGGAAATAAAGATAGACATAAAGAGGTGGTGAAGCCAAGATAGTGAATAGACACTTCTCTATCTGATCTCCTCCTAGTGTCCCTGAGATCAACACCAGATCAAGCTTCTGAACTGGTTTTGGAGTGACAGAATCCACACATATTTGGAATATAACAATTTTCAGTAGAAGATACTTTGGAAGGATTTCAGAAAAGGTCTGTTTCAATTGGGCAGGGAGAGAGGCTGCCAAGCCCAGATGTCACAAAGGGAGCCCAAGACAGAGAGACAGAGCTTTGTGGTGTCACCAAGGAATCTACTGTTGAAGCTCTTAGGCTACTATGCCCTGGTTACAAGCCTAGTGGTTCAGCAGATTAGCAAATACAAAAGCAAATTGTGAGCCTCTGAACCACAGAAAAACAAGGATCCTGGCCACACCTATCTAGCATTGGAAATCAGTCATCAGCACTGGCCACAGCAAACCAAAGCACTGTCACCACTTTGCCTTAAGAACAGACCTGAAATGTTTTTTTAAAATGAGCAAAAAAACAAAAAAAATAATTTTGAACATAGGTAGCTTTTGTGGAGAAAGAAAAGAATGGACCTCAAACCCTGAGGATTCTAAAGATAAATCATCTCTAGATGAAACCCCAAAGAGTGATTTAAGTTGGTTCCCATTTCACAAACCTCTCTTGGAAAAATTCAAAAAGGATATTAAAAGAGAGAAGAAAAATGGGGAAAGGAAATGAGATCTTTCCAAGAAGGTTTTGGAAAGGTTTGAAAAAGGAAAAATCTGAAGAAAACTTAAAAATGGATTTGATGAAATGGAAAAATCATAACTTTTTACAAAATAGATACAAAAAAAGCAATTCATTGAAAAAACAGTATCTGTGCAATGGGGAAAATTGTGATGAACAAAACACTTCATTTAAAAGTTCAATTGGCCAAAAGCAAAAGGAGATAAAAAAGCTAATGGAAAAAAAATAATTCACTAAAAATTAGAATTGTACAAATGGAAGTGAATGACTCAATAAGACTGCAAGAGTCAGGCAAAGAAAACAAAAAAAAAAAAAGAAAAAGAAAAAGGAAAAATAAAAGAAAATATAAAATACATCATTTGAAAAACAACTAACATGGAAAATAGATCTAGGAGACACAATCTAAGTGTTATTGAAAATCATGGTGAAGAAAAAGAACCTAGACATCATCTTTCAGGAAATCATCAAGGAAAACTGCCTGGAAGTCCTAGAACTAGGGGATAAAATACCATTGAAAAAATCCACCGATCACCTCCTGAAAGAGACCCCAAAATGAAAACTCCAAGAAACATCATAGCTAAATTTCAGAGTTATTAATCTGATAGAGAGAAATCTATATCCAGAAAAAGGGATTTGGCAACTGAGTATGGATTAAAATATAGCATTTTCAATCTTTTTGTTATTTGCTTGCATTTCATTTTCTTTCTCATTTTTTTCCTTTTTGATCAGATTTTTTTTCTTGTGTAGCATAATAATTGTATACATATGTGTACATATATTAGATTTTATATATATATATATATATATATATATATATATATATATATATATATATATATATATGCTATTATATGAGAAGAATATCTGCTGTACTCTCACAAGATTATTGTGAGGAAGAAATAGGACATATATACATATATATATATATATATATATATATATATATATATAGGATTACTTAACATCTAAGATCTAAGGGAGGAGCTGGAATGAAGGGAGGGGAAATTTTGGATCACAAGGTTTTGCATGGATTAATGTTAAAATTATCTATGCATATGAGTTGAAAATTAAAAAAAGCTGTAATAAAAAAAGGATAGACATAAATAAAGAACTAGAGAAATACTAAGTATGTATGGCTTACACAGCCATATGTAATAAAATGACAAGAAAACTTTTCAACAAATATCTGTCATAAGCCCTTCATTTCTAAGATAAATTGATTCAAATCCTTAAATCTAATAGGCATTCTCCAAAAGATATAGATATAGATCAAAAGATATAAACAGGAAGTTTGCAAAGAAATAAATATAAAAGTAGCAACACAAGAAAAGTGTTTTAAATTACTAATAATTAGAAAATGTCAATTTAAAGAAACTCTGGGATTCTCTTTCATACCTATCATACTAAAAATGTTGCAAAAATAGTGGCAACAATGAATCATTGTCCATTTTCCCACATCCCCTCCAACACTTATCATTATCTTTTCCTATCATCTTAGCCAATCTGAGAGGTGTGAGGTGGTAACTCAGAGTTATTTTAATTTGCATTTCTCCCATCAATAATGATTTAAATAATTTTTTTCATATAACTAGAGATGGCTTTAATTTTATTATCTGAAAATTGTATGTTTATATCTTTTGACCGTTTATCAATTTGGGAATGACTTGTATTCTTACAAATTTGACACGATTCTTTATACATCTTAGAAACATAACCTTTATCAGAACCATTGTTAAAAAAAAAAAAAATTTCCCCAGCTTTGAACTTCCATTTTAATCTTGTTTTGTTTGTGCATTTTTTTGATTTACTGCAATCAAACTTGTTCATTTTGCCTTTAATAATGTTCTCTAGTTCTTTTTTGGTCATAAATTCTGCGCTTCTCCAAAGATCTGATAGATAAATTAACCCTTGCTCTCCTAATGAACTTATGGTATCACCCATTATGCATAAATCACATGCCATTTTTGACTTTATTCTGGTAAGGGGTATGAGATGTAGGCCTATGATGTGTTTCTGACATATTATTTTCCAGTTTTCCCAGCAAGTTTTATCACATAATGAGTTATTATATCAAAAGCTGGTGTTTCGGGGTTCATCAAATACTAGATTACTATAGTTCTTGATTATTATGCTATGTATATCTAATCTAGTCCATGTATCCAGCCTCAGATACTTACTAACTATGTGAACCTTAGCAAGTCCCTTAACCATTTTCCCCCCTCTATTTCCTCAATATAAAATTAGCTGGAGAAATGGCAAGCCAGCCCAAAATATTTGCCAGGAAAACCCCAAATGAGGCTTTAAAAAGTTGGACATAACTGAAAAATAACAAACTTCTTGAAAGACAGTGTGGCATAATTGCTAGATAACCAATTTTTTATCCAGGGAGATCTGGATCCAAACTTGCATTTCAAGCATACTGTCTACATGACTCAATAAGTCTCTTAACTTTTTATTGTCCCAGTCAAAATTTTGCAATGACATGTTGAAAAGCAGGTGCCAATCTACACTTATAGAGGGAGTTTCCCAACTAAGAATTCCCCAAATTAATTAAATCATAAACCATTTTAAAATATGAAATAAAATAAAACCAACAAACTTCTTTGAAAATTGAAAGGAAAGGAATGCAAGTATTGGAGTTAAAAAAAAAAAACCTCATAAAAATGATAGTGTTTCTAAAAGAACTTTTTGGAAAGTAAATGATTGGTATGCTCTCTTCCATTTATTACTTTATTTTTTTTGCATTTAAACTTTGACCAACCATCTGTTATTCTCTAAACAAGTTATAAACTTTTATTGCTGCAAAACTATATTCTATGCTATGAGAATGCTAGAGAAATGGAAATTTTCCCCAAATGGACTCCCATCCTCACTGCTGCAGCTTTATGGGTTATGTTCTTCTAAGCAATGATATCCATCCCTCTGAGAAATTAGAAATGCTAGCACTGACAGTTGAATGAATAGCCATCAGGGGAACTTCACAATAACCTGTAGATGACTACATTTAACTATATGGCATAACTTCAAGTACCAAAAGGTTCAAGATGTCCATTTTTTTGAACAATGCAATATAGCTTGGGGGTCAAGATTGAAGGAGACCAGTGTTTAATTGTTTTTACTACTTCATTACACATGCAACTTGTGTTTCAAAGATAGGCATACTTTCATATCAACAAAAGGTAGTTTTCACTGATGGAGCTGAATGCTAAATTCTTGCCTTTGAGAATTATTACTTTACAAATGTTTCAATGAAGTTAATCTGACATTTTTTAATCAACCAGGGAACCATTTACTAAGAATGAGAAAAATGACATTATTATCTGGCCTAATAAAATATGTAGGATCTAATTGAGGTGATATATACCCGCAAGATGCATTGACTTTAGTTTAAATTTATTAAATTTGCCGAACTGTATTTTAGGCAAATTTCAATGTATACGTTTACTAATGAATGCTAAAACACACAATGAAACATTATAGTAAGGGTAAAGACAAAGTAATTTACTTATTAATCAAATGGCACTGAAATTATCTATATGAGTTCCCAGGCTTATCATATTGAACCTTTTGGGGAAAATGAATGAAAAAAATGTACTAACAGTGTGCATATGGGCATTAGTGACTATGAAATTCAATGGGATTGGAATTTGAAGGCTGTGCCTTATCTTTTTCTCTCTTTTCAAGAATATTTTTTCTAATTTTCTCATAAAGTTGACTTTGTTGACTGCAGGGGCTTATAGCTATTCTATTGTGATAAAATTTACTTAAGGAAGAGAAGAGTTAAACAAGTAGTCTAAAAATAAAAATGAATATTAAGGTGTGAGAAGGCATGGTTTAAAATAAGACAGCTTTACTTTCAAGTAAGGTAAATATAGATATATGCAAAAGAATTAATATAGAATTAATATTAATTCCAAATATATGACATGTAATCTCAGTGGAATACAGAACACCTATAAAATTGGTTCAACAATAGCATCATCCTACTGTTATCGTGAGGATCAAATGAAATAACATTTACAAAGCATTTAGCACGGTAGCTGACATATAGTGCTCTATAAGTGTTAAACTATCAGCATTATTATCAATTGCCAACTACTACTCTTTCTTCTATCTACTTTTGGATTGTAAGTTGCTTTGGTTATTGACACAGTAGACAGAGTATTGAGTGTTGATTTCTGGCATCAGAAACAAGTCACTTATCCCTCGGTCTTAATTTTTTGCCTTTTATTTTTTTAATCTGTAAAATGGGAATAATCATAAAACCTACACCCCAGGTTTGTTTTAAGGATAAAATGAGATCATATTTGTAAATCACTTTGTAATCCTTAAAATGATATATGAATGCTAATTGTTGCTATTAATATTGCAATTGTTGTTATTGTTATAGGGAGGATTATAGTTCTCAGTCAATTGTTATAAGGCCCTTGTTGTCATTCATACAGTTAACGACTCTCTTTAGTCAGGTATTTTGGTCAAAAGGTATGAAACTTTTCAGCTGTTCTTTGTTAGCCCTCTTATTCAGTGTCTATAGAGTTAATACTTCTAGCCAGTTAGGCTAAAACAGAAAATAACAAAAATCCAAGAAAGATCAAGTGTTCTCTTTGAACTCTTCCCTTCAAAGATTTGTAGAATGCCTCTGAGCTATTCTCATTTTGCTTATTTTGAATTTTTCAGCTCAACTGTTACTCAACATTGGTCAGAATAATTTTAGTTTTTAGTTTTATCATACTACCACCACTGACCACATGAACCAATAACCTAGAGATTCCATTTTTATCAGATAGAAATTTATTATTGAGGAAACTTTTTAATTCTTCTTTCCTCATTCATATTTATCTCTGTTTTTCAAATAATGATTAGATTTGCTTATAAAATTAAAAGATTTTGGTACCCAAGATTTCTCATTGATTATCCATCATAGATGTGTATTTCTCTGTTTTTCGACACTTGGACATCCTCCCTTTTGAAATTCAACGTTTTGAACTTGAGAGTAGAATTCAATCATTTGAACTGCCTTGCTGTTGAAGGAGTGGATGTTTTGTAGATAATTCATACTGAGAAGTTGAATTTTATTCATATATTTTCCTCTTGTCATGTGTAGATTGAGTATTTTTATACATACCCAACTCAGTTAGTTATCTTCTTCCTTAATTTTCTTATAGCATTTTGTCTGGACTTTTCTCTGTACTTAAAAAAGTCATAAATATCTGTTTCAAGAATTGTAGATATTTTTCTCCCTATAGTACTAGAGGCAATATTTTAGTTCCTTTTTCCCACTGATGCTTTTGGAAGCATATTATATGATTTGTTTAATAACTCCTGTTAGCCCCTACAAGAAGAATTATGAGAAAACTAGAGATAATTGAAAAAAGGCTAAGTTATTCCCAATATTCTAGAGTAGTACAAAGTGTTTTCATGAGGAAAAGCAATATTGGCTTGGTGTTTAAAGAAAAGCTTATTGATACACTGAACAGACTGTCATGTCTAGAATTAGGAAGACCTGAGTTCAAATCTAGCCTTGGAATTTTACAAGCTGTCTGCTTCAGTTTTCTTAACAGTAAAAGAGGAATCATGGTAGTATCTATCTTCCAGGATTTTTGTGAGGCTAAGATGAGATAGCATCTGGTACATAAAATACTACAAATAAATGCTTCCCTTCCCTTCCCTTCTTCCCTTCCCTTCCCTTCCCTTCCCTTCCCTTCCCTTCCCTTCCCTTCCCTTCCCTTCCCTTCCCTTCCCTTCCCTTCCCTTCCCTTCCCTTCCCTTCCCTTCCCTTCCCTTCCCTTCCCTTCCCTTCCCTTCCCTTCCCTTCCCTTCCCTTCCCTTCCCTTCCCTTCCCTTCCCTTCCCTTCCCTTCCCTTCCCTTCCCTTCCCTTCCCTTCCCTTCCCTTCCCTTCCCTTCCCTTCCCTTCCCTTCCCTTCCCTTCCCTTCCCTTCCCTTCCCTTCCCTTCCCTTCCCTTCCCTTCCCTTCCCTTCCCTTCCCTTCCCTTCCCTTCCCTTCCCTTCCCTTCCCTTCCCTTCCCTTCCCTTCCCTTCCCTTCCCTTCCCTTCCCTTCCCTTCCCTTCCCTTCCCTTCCCTTCCCTTCCCTTCCCTTCCCTTCCCTTCCCTTCCCTTCCCTTCCCTTCCCTTCCCTTCCCTTCCCTTCCCTTCCCTTCCCTTCCCTTCCCTTCCCTTCCCTTCCCTTCCCTTCCCTTCCCTTCCCTTCCCTTCCCTTCCCTTCCCTTCCCTTCCCTTCCCTTCCCTTCCCTTCCCTTCCCTTCCCTTCCCTTCCCTTCCCTTCCCTTCCCTTCCCTTCCCTTCCCTTCCCTTCCCTTCCCTTCCCTTCCCTTCCCTTCCCTTCCCTTCCCTTCCCTTCCCTTCCCTTCCCTTCCCTTCCCTTCCCTTCCCTTCCCTTCCCTTCCCTTCCCTTCCCTTCCCTTCCCTTCCCTTCCCTTCCCTTCCCTTCCCTTCCCTTCCCTTCCCTTCCCTTCCCTTCCCTTCCCTTCCCTTCCCTTCCCTTCCCTTCCCTTCCCTTCCCTTCCCTTCCCTTCCCTTCCCTTCCCTTCCCTTCCCTTCCCTTCCCTTCCCTTCCCTTCCCTTCCCTTCCCTTCCCTTCCCTTCCCTTCCCTTCCCTTCCCTTCCCTTCCCTTCCCTTCCCTTCCCTTCCCTTCCCTTCCCTTCCCTTCCCTTCCCTTCCCTTCCCTTCCCTTCCCTTCCCTTCCCTTCCCTTCCCTTCCCTTCCCTTCCCTTCCCTTCCCTTCCCTTCCCTTCCCTTCCCTTCCCTTCCCTTCCCTTCCCTTCCCTTCCCTTCCCTTCCCTTCCCTTCCCTTCCCTTCCCTTCCCTTCCCTTCCCTTCCCTTCCCTTCCCTTCCCTTCCCTTCCCTTCCCTTCCCTTCCCTTCCCTTCCCTTCCCTTCCCTTCCCTTCCCTTCCCTTCCCTTCCCTTCCCTTCCCTTCCCTTCCCTTCCCTTCCCTTCCCTTCCCTTCCCTTCCCTTCCCTTGTGAGCCATATTCTTGCAAGGAAAATTAATAATTATTTACTGGGTTATAACATACTCAAAGCTAAGTAGATTATCTAGTAGTGGGACACTAAGAGAAATGAGAAATTTCCAAAAGTTCTTCTTTTGCTGTGAGATCTGTTGATAAAAGAGTTATGTGTTTTACTTATTTCTATATATCTCTAATATCCATGCTTTTTAAATGAGACACTTCTATAAGGAGGTGTGTATGATTTATTTGGCCTCAATCGCTAGTTCTTAAAGTGGCAATAATGACACAGCAAATGAATTTCCAGATTGAAGTATGGATGATAAACGTTCAAGTGCTTCCTCAAACATATATTGACTGTGTAACCCTTAAGCCATCATTTATCCTCTCCATTACTCAGGAATGTCTTTAAAAACATAAATTGCAGATAATTTCCTGATTTTTTGTGATAATGGAAATTCCTGCATTCAGAATTTTCTACATGCTGTAGTCAGAGTTCCAGACCAATGAAGACACAAAGAAGCAAAACATTAACATAATGTCATATTTATTCAATATTGAAATGACTTTTAAATTGGCATTTAATAAATAATAGTTGAACATCGAATGAAGACATATTCATTTGTTTTTCATCTTTTTTTGGAGATTTCATAACACATTCTTTGGAAACTAGAATAGATTGTGAAATCAGTACTAGGCTTGCAAGAATTGTTGAAAAACAAAAGCAAAACAGATAAGATCAGTCAATTGTCACCAAAGCTATATATACATGTTATCAGTGACTCACACATTTTGAAACATTTCTTCCTGAATACCACAGTGTTTGAGAACTTTAAAATTAAATTGATTAAACTTAGTAGAGTTTGATGTCTTGAATCAAAGATAGCATTTTCTGGACCTTACTACTACATTTAAACCTCTCTTTTTCACCACCATATTTCTTTTCTTTCTATAATTTCTTTTTGTAATCTTAACCATTATTTCAATTAAATTAATTTTGTAATATTTCACTTATAATGGAGATCTGCTGCACTGGTACAGCATTTTGAAAAGTTCATCACTTGGAGAGATGGAAAAGTCTGATGATGTGAATGGAAGTGCCTTGAACAGTTTTACCATAATACATTGATATTAAATAATGAATTCTGTTCTGACATGTTGTTAGGAATTAGATATGTGTAATATATACATATATATATATACTTATATACATAATGCATGTATATGAACATACATATTTACATGTGTTTGCATGTATATGTGTAATTGTGTATCTAAAAATGAGTAGAATCCTGAGTCAGCTTCATTCTAGTTTATCTTGGAATTTTCTTTTCAGTTGAATTATTGGTGCATTCTTTGGCCTTTGGTAAATAATAGTTATGCGTTGATAGTTTTAAATCACTGAAAGATTTTTAAACCTTTTGTTTTCCCCAGTGAGATTTCCCTACAGACTGTATATCCCATCTTATTCTGTCAAAGCAAGTCAGGCTTCTAAGATACTGACAAAAGTGTTTGGGCTTTTATTCTTTCCATAACTTTGAAATTATATAAATGTGAACGCAGTTTTAAAGCTGAAAGGAGCTTACCAAGTCTAAGTTTTTAATTTGTATATGAGAATACTGAGAAGTTAAGTCATTTACCCAGGATCATATAGCTAGTTAATATCTGAGGCAGAATTTGAATTCAGCCCTTTTTTACTCCAATCCTAGTGTTCTGTTACAGAGTGTGCCAGAGTCAGAATTGGAATATATGTCATGAGTGCAAGACAAGACAAGAGGAATAATTATGTGTTTGGAGTCAGAGAACTCCATTTTGATTCTTGGTTGCAAAATAATTATTGTATGACATTGAGTAACTTCACCTTCATTACTAACAAAAAAGCAAATCAAATGAGCTACATGTTATAAACCAAGTTCTCTAAGTACAATTTGGTTTAGGGGAGCCGGCTGAGATAAAATAACTCAATTTTCCTTGACTAGAAATTCAAAAATTTGGTTCATATTTTATGCATGTTTTCATTTCCAGACTTTGATCAGGTCTTAAAGAAAAAGAATAAAATCCAAAGATGAAGGTTATTATTCCAATACCTTTGACTTGTTAGAGCTATGAAAAAGAAAACATATGAAATGAATTTACCCTAAATAGAACTTCCAACTCCACAGCAATTTACTGAAAAAGAAATTCATAGTTATTTACTGTTTTTGTTTTGACTAAGCAACATTCATCTTTGGATGATAGGATATCGTTGATGAAAATTTATCTCAAGTTTTAGAAATATTTTTCAGGGAGGGATGGAGAGTATGTACATGTTTAGACATAAATCATTGAAAATTCCTTGTTCCTGGTTTTGGGACTCTATCTCAAGGTGTGTGGCAAGACACTATGCTATAATAGGAAACAATTAGGAACCACTGAGCTCTGATAATATTGAGAAATGCTTCTGTTCTTTGGCCTTTGTTATAATTCTCTTCCATTATAGGTGAAGGGGAAAAAAAATCTCAACATTTCGAGTTGGGGGTAAAAAAAGGTTAGAGAAGGCATCATTATCTTGTCATTCTTGAATGCTTTGGTCTTACTGTATTCCAGAGTGGGTTTTGTAGTCAGGCAATACTTGATGCTCCAAGGACTCAGGAATAACCTTCTAGATTAGAAACTGCCACAAGTGTTCCTCTCTCTGTTAGCCCACATGTGGACATAAACTTAGGAGCTAGTGTTACATTTGTAATTGGGTCGTGAGCTTTTCTTTTAGTTCAGATATTCTCTCAGAGATATTCTCCCACAGAGGTATAGTAGGGCCCTGAGGTATTGATGAAAGTGTTTAGACCTTTGTTATTGCTATAACTTTGAACTAAATATCCATTTATAAAAGTTTTAAAAAATGAATATACTCATATTTTGAAATGAATTATTATAAATAATTGGCTCTGAAAGTTAGTTATTGATAACCAATAAGACTGGAGAGATGTAAAATTAAAAAACCCTCATTCTACTATATTCTTATAATTCAATAGGAAAAGTTTTAAGTTTCTGAAGATTCAGATTTTTAAAGAATTAAAAATCTCTCTCCAAAAACAATGTAAGGGTAAAAAATAGACTAATTTACATTTTAATGAGAGACATGAGACTTACTAATTGATACAAAAGTATTTCAAAATGCATGAATGTCAAAATAAAGCTACAAAGTACTTCAAATCAGGCCTTAATAACTTTATTTTCATGGGGTTGTCTTAATAAAGGCTGAAAATAGGAGAGAAAGTTACTAAGAATCACAGAATAAAGGTCTAGGAGGTTTATTTAACTGAAGTTTGTATAGCCTACACAGTGATCATACTTTTATTTCTATTTCAAAGTGCATGAATATTTCTAAGTAATCTTTTAAAATCATTTGAGGGTTTTCTATTCCTTTGAGCATATTTGTTTTTGTGTCTTCACATAAGTGGATATATATGAAATAAAGGACACCCAACTAAAACTATGGATGTATTTGTGCCAGAACAGATTAAAGTATGATCATATTATTTGTATATAGAGTGCAGTATCTGTTGTCTGAAGATCAGTTTGACAAAAGATCAGAAAGTTTGGCTACCAAGAAAGGGGAACTTTTTGGCTATAGCAACTAATCTAACATGTCTAGTGACTAGCACATAAATGATTATTGATTGGATTAAATGAAGACAATGTCATATTGATTAACAGTGAGCACATTGATAGTGATGAAATTTTACCATCTAAACTATTCTCAATCTCTCTCCTTTCTTCCCTTCCTCCCTCCCTCTCCCTCTGTCCCTCTGTCTTTCTCTCTCTTTCTCTGTTTCTTTCCCTCTGAACCTACTTCTCTCTCTGAAACTTATATATACATATGTATGTATTTTTGACATTACTATATATGTGCATATTTTGTATAGCTATATATATGTTATATGCATGTTTATTTATATGTACATATACAGATATACAAAACTAAATACATAGCTTAGTTTTAAAGCTCTCAAAATTATTTCAATCAATGATTGTTTAGCATGTACTATGTACTGTGAGAACAAGAATATTAATGAAATGCTTCTTATATTTTACAGGAGGAAACAACATTTACACATATAAATGTTCATATATAAAATAAATTCAAAATGAATAGAAGAGAATTTTGGAGGGAAGACACTAGCTGTTATATTGGTATATATATATATATATTTTAAACAAGCAATTGGAAAATTAAGATAATTTATGAAAAACAAAACAAAACCTAATATGATATGATACCCTAGTGAATCAGATGGTTTCTTTTAGGAAAAGTGAATTATTTAATTTTTGTTTCCAACGTTTTGGTTAAAGATTCTCAAAATAAACAAAAGAAAGCTTTTCAGTAAACTTAATACAATCAAGCAATCAAGGAGACTGCATATGAATATGGGAGGTTCAGATTTTTCCTGTATATATATATATATGTGTATATATATATATATATATATATATATATATATATATATATATATATATATACACTTTTATTTCCTGAATATAATTATGATAAGGAAGTTAAAGATAATTTTTCTTCTACACTGAGTCTAGAAGCAAGGTCACAAGGGACACAGAATTAAGACACATGATGGTAGGGTTTTCACTTTTCTTTACAAGTTACTTTACAATTTGCTTAAATTAAATGTAGATATGTATGAGAGCATGTATATATACACAAAGTATATATGACAGTAAAGATCATATTGTTTTTAAAATTGGTGAGGCCAAAAAAATTATACATTATATATTAGAGAATGATTTATGATTTTTTTTTACCCTATCCCTTATCATCATGTGAAATGTACCATCGTTCTTTGATGAGTGAAATGTGCTTATTTGTTTAGTTCCAGGCATGTTCAGTAGCACTAGTTGTTTTTCAGCCATGTCTTCCCTATCACCATTTAGGATTTTCTTTGGTGATGCACACCATTTCCTTCTCCAACTCATTTTATAGATGAGGAAATGTTGTGTAACTTTTCTAGGGTGAACTCATGAAAAATGAGTCTTCCTGAGTTTGGATCTATCACTCTCTCTGTGCCTTCTAAGTGTCTTAGCTCAAGGGTAGGAACAGTCAATTCAGTAAAGAATTAGTTAATTCAGGAATGGAAGGAATAGGGGGTGATATTTGGATCTTATGGTCATGAAACGCTATACTT
Organism: Sminthopsis crassicaudata; assembly: GCF_048593235.1. Classification (NCBI taxonomy): domain Eukaryota; kingdom Metazoa; phylum Chordata; class Mammalia; order Dasyuromorphia; family Dasyuridae; genus Sminthopsis; species Sminthopsis crassicaudata. The sequence goes on from NC_133617.1 coordinate 200,737,671, forward strand.
TGAGGAAACTGGAAATGTGGCAATTTTGTGAAATATGTATCAAAATATGTGGCTGAAGTGATATTTTGATAAGAGAATTGAATTTGGAATCATAAGACTTAGGATTGAGTTCCAGTGTTTTTTCTTAGTATATGAGTGATTTAGATTTATTTTATCTCTTCATCTGTGAAAATGAAAGGTTGAATTAGGTCATCCCTAAAGTCCTCTCTTTCTCTATAGGACTCTGTGAAATGTATGGTTAGAGGTTGGGCAAGACTAGGGTCAAGGAGAAAGAGACAAAAAGGAGGGGAGAGGGGAGAAAGTGAAAAGCTAGAACTGGTAGCAGGATATCATTTGAATTCCATTTCTTTTTATGCCTCAGTTCCTAGAAGGAAATAATCTTAGAGAAATCCTTTAAATCATCTGGCTGAACATCGCCTGCTTTCCCTATTCTCCCTCATTCTGAAGTTTTCTCTCTTTTTGTTACCTGCCAGTCATCTGCAAAATCAAATGACAGAGAAACAAAAACCAAGCACTGCCTCATTAAATTAAAGACAGCTGGAGGAAGGAATAACCACACAAAAGAACTAAGGAATTTTTAAAGTAATGATGTATGTTAGAGGCCTGGTGATATCAAACTTAAAGAAAAATGTTTTCTTGTACCCAATACATTTTAATCTGGTTCAGCTACACTAGAGAATTTTGTAGACAGCTTGTGACCTGCAGACCCTCAGTTTGACTTCTGTATAAAGACTTTTTCATTTTTTTAAATTTTGTCAGACTGAGTGGTTAGTTATTTCCCTTCATTTTTATCTTGTTATTCAAGTCTATTCAAAATGGTTGAAGTTTCTGAAGAAAATCTTTACCTAGAGTTTAAAAAAAAAAAAGAAAAAAAATCTTGGTCCTCAATATCAGTATTTCATATGTATATTTAAATATATGAATATGTATATATTTATACACAAGGCCTCTTTCCTAATTTACTACTAGTAGGTTGTGAAGTGGACAAAACTTTAGCACTTCAGTCAAAAACTTCCTAGTTCAAAACATGCCTCAGGCACTTTGCTGCTATGTGATCCAAAGAAAGTCACTTAAATTATTCCTCCTCTAAAAATGGGATAATAATTACATCTATTTCTTTGAGTTGTGGGTATCAAAAGAGACAATAATGCAAAACATTTTATGCAAAACTTAATTCTCCATGTAATGCTTGCTCTTGTCATTGTCATTATTATTATTATTATTATTATTGTTATTATTATACCATATTAATAAGTTATTTCCTATTATTTTTAATTTAGTACACAGTAGCCTCTGGAGCTTATGTAGTCCTCAGCTAAGTGGTTTATGATACTTCTTTTATGACATCTTTGATAATAATTGTCTGTGATCTCCTGAAGCACATGCTTTTCTTTTGTTGTTTTTTTGTGTGTGTCTGTATCAGAAATTCATTCTAGACAGTCTGGATCAAAAGTCACAACTCTACAATATATTGTTTACAGGAAACACACTTAAAGCAGGGAGATACATACAGGGTAAAGGTAAAAGGTTGGAGCAGAATCTATTATGCTTCAGGTAAAGCCAAAAAAGCAGGGGTTGCCATCCTTATTTCAGACCAAGCAAAAGCAGAAATTGATTTAATTAAAAGAGATAAGGAAGGAAACTATATCCTGCTAAAAATAGCATACACAATGAAGCCATATCAATACTAAACATATATGCACCAAGTGGTATAGCATCTAACTTCCTAAAGGAAAAGTTAAGAGAGTTGCAAGAAGAAATAGACAGCAAAATTATAATAGTGGGAGATCTCAACCTTGCACTCTCAGATTTAGACAAATCAAACAAGAAAACAAATAAGAAAGAAATTAAAAAGATAAATAGAACATTAGAAAAACTAGGTATGATAGACCTTTGGAGAAAACTGAATGGCAATAGAAAGGAATATACTTTCTTCTCAGCAGTTCATGGATCCTATACAAAAATTGACCATATATTAGGACATAAAAATCTCAAAATTAAATGCAGGAAGGCATAAATTTAAAATGCCTTCTTCTCAGATCACAATGCAATAAAAAGTACATTCAAAAAGAAGTTAGAGGTAAATAGACCAAAAAGTAATTGGAAACTGAACAATATCATCTTAAAGAATGATTGGGTGAAACAGCAAATTATAGAAACAATTAATATTTTCACCCAAGATAATGACAATGATGAGACATCATATCAAAATTTGTGGGATGCAGCTAATGCTGTAATAAGGGGAAATTTTATATCTTTAGAGGCTTATATTTGAACAAAATAGAGAAAGAGAAGATAAATAAATTGGGCCTGAAACTTAAAAAGCTAAAAAAAAAAGACCAAATTTAAAACCCCCAACCAAAAACTAAACTTGAAATACTAAAATTAAAAGGAGAAATCAATAATATTGGGAGTAAAAAAAAAAAACAAAAAAAACTATTGAATTAATAAATAAAACCAAGAGTTGGTTTCATGAAAAAGCCAATAAAATAGATAAACCTTTGGCAAATCTGATCAGAAAAAAGAACAAGGAAAATCAAATTGTTAGTCTTATAAATGAAAAGGGGGATCTTTCTACCAATGAAGAGGAAATTAGAGAAATAAGGAGTTACTTTGACCAACTTTATGCCAATAAATTTGATAACTTAAGTGAAATGGATGACTGCCTCCAAAAATATAGGCTTCCTAGAATAACAGAAGAGGAGATAAATTGCTTAAATCATCCCATTTCAGAAAATGAAATAGAACAAACTATTAACTCCACAGGAAAAAATCCCCAGGATCAGATGGATTTACATGTGAATTCTACCAAACATTTAAATAACAACTAGCCCCAATATTATAGAAACTATTTGAAAACATAGGGGATGAAGGACTCCTGCCAAACTCATTTTATGACACAGACATGGTACTGATACCTAAACCAGGTAGATCGAAAACTGAGAAAGAAAACTATAGACCAATTTCCTTAATGAATATTGATGCTAAAATCTTAAATAAGATATTAGCAAAAAGACTTCAGAAAATCATCCCCAGGATAATGCACTATGATCAAGTAGGATTTACACCAGGAATGAAGGGCTGGTTTAATATTAGGAAACCTGTTAGTATAATTGACCATATTAATAATCAAATTAATAAAAACCATATGATCATCTCAATAGATGCAAAAAAAGCATTTGATAAAATCCAACATCCATTCCTACTAAAAATGCTTGAGAGTATAGGAATAAATGGACTATTCCTTAGAATAGTCACGATCATATATTTAAGACCATCAGTAAGCATAATATGTAATGGAAATAAACTGGAAGCTTTCCCAGTAAGATCAGGAGTGAAACAAGGTTGTCCACTATCACCACTACTATTCAATATTGTATTAGAAATGCTAGCCTTGGCAATAAGAGTTGAGAAAGAGATTAAAGGAATAAGAGTAGGTAATGAGGAAATCAAACTGTCACTCTTTGCAGATGATATGATGGTATACTTAGAAAACCCCAGAGATTCTAATAAAAAGTTATTAGAAATAATTCACAACTTTAGCAAAGTTGCTGGGTACAAAATAAATCCACATAAATCCTCAGTATTTTTATACATCACCAATAAATTGCAACAGCAAGAGATACAAAGAGAAATTCCATTCAAAACAAATGTCGAGTGCATAAAATATTTGGGAATCCATCTACCAAAGAAAAGTCAGGAATTATATGAACAAAATTACAAGGCACCTGGAAAGACATCCAGTGCTTGTGGATAGGCTGAGCAAATATAATAAAGATGACAATACTCTCCAAACTAATCTATTTATTTAGTGCTATACCAATCAGACTCCCAAGAAATTATTTTAGTGAACTAGAAAAAATAATAACAAAATTCATATGGAAGAATAAAAAGTTGAGAATTTCAAGGGAATTAATGAAAAAAAAAGTCAGATGAAGGTGGTCTAGGTATACCTGATCTAATGCTATATTATATAGCAGCAGTCACCAAAACCATTTGGTATTGGCTAAGAAATAGACCAGTTGATCAGTGGAACAGATTAGGTACAAAGGACAAAAAAGGGTACAACTATAGCAACCTAGTGTTTGATAAACCCAAAGATACCAACATTAGGGATAAAAATTCATTATTTGAAAAAAGCTGTTGGGGAAACTGGAAATTAGTATGGCAGAAATTAGATATGGATCCACACTTAACACCATATACCAAGATAAGATCAAAATGGGTCCATGATTTAGGCATAAAGAATGAGATCATAAATAGATTAGAGGAACAGAGGATAGTCTACCTCTCAGACCTGTGGAGGAGGAAGGAATTTATGACCAGAGGAGAACTAGAGATCATTATTGAACACAAAATAGAAGATTTTGATTACATCAAACTAAAAAGTTTCTGTACAAATAATACTAATGCAAACAAGATTAGAAGGGAAGTAACAAATTGGGAAAATATTTTTAGTTAAAGGTTCTGACAAAGGTCTCATTTCCAAAATATATAGAGAATTGATCCTAATTTATAAGAAATCAAACAATTCTCCATTTGATAAATGGTCAAAGGATATGAAAAGACAATTCTCAGATAATGAAATTGAAACTATATCCACTCATATGAAAGTGTTCCAAATCACTACTGATCAGAGAAATGCAAATTAAGACAACTCTGAGATATCACTACACACCTGTCAGATTAGCTAAGATAACAGGAACAAATAATGGTGAATGTAGGAGGGGATGTGGGAAAACTGGGACACTAATACATTGTTGGTGGAGTTGTGAAAGAATTTGGCCATTCTGGAGAGCAATTGGGAACTATGCCCAAAAAGTTATCAAACTATGCATACCCTTTGATCCAGCAGTGCTACTATTGGGCTTATATCCCAAAGAAATACTAAAGAGGGGAAAGGGACTTGCGTGTGCCAAAATGTTTGTAGCAGCTCTTTTCGTAGTGGCTAGAAACTGGAAGATGAATGGATGTCCATCAATTGGATAATAGTTGCATAAATTATGGTATATGAAGGTTATGGAATACTATTGCTCAGTAAGAAATAGCCAGCAGGATGAATTCAGAAAGGCTTGAAAAGACTTGTATGAACTGATGCTGAGTGAAATGAGCAGAACCAGAAGATCACTATACACTTCAACAACAATATTGTATGAAGATGTATTCTGATGGTAGTGGATATCTTCAACATAAAGAAGATCCAACTCACTTCCAGTTGATCAATTATGGACAGAAACAACTACACCCAGAGAAAGAACACTGGGAAGTGAATGTAAACTGTTAGCACTACTGTCTATCTCCCCAGATTACTTATACCTTCGGAATCCAATACTTAACATGCAACAAGAAAATTAGATTTACACACATATGTTTTATCTAATCTAATCTAATAGTCTAATCTAGGTTATAGTGTAACACATGTAACATATATGGGATTTCCTGTCAACTAGGTAGGGGAGGGAGTAGAGGGAGGGAGGGAGGGCAAAATTTGGAAAAATGACTACAAGTGATAATGTCATAAAAAAAATTACTCATGCATATATACTGTCAAAAATTATAATTATAAAATTAAAAAAAAATAAATTGAACAAACCACTAATGAACTCCCTGAGAAAAAATTCAGATCCAGATGGATTTACAAGTTAATTCTGTCAAACATTTAAAGATCAATTAATTCCAATACTATGTAAACTATTTGGAAAAATAAGTAAAGAAGGAGTGTTTTCAAATTCCTCCTATGACCCAAATATGGTACTGCCTCTTAAACCTAGAAGAGGCAAAATAGAGAAAGAAAATTATAGACCAACCTTCCTAATGAATTTTGATGCAAATATTTTTAAATAAAATATTAGCAAATATATTCCCATAATTTATTGTCAGGATAATATGACCAAGTGGGATTTATACCATAAATGCAGGCCACTTTTAATATTAGAAAAAGTATGATCATAATTGACCATATCAGTTACAAAATAACAAAAATCATATAATAATCTTAATAGATGAAGAAAATGCTTTTGATAGAATACAACATCCACTCTTATTAAAAATATTAGAGAGCATAGGGATAAAGGGAATTTTTTCTTAAAATAATAAGCAACATCTATCTAAAAATAGCAAGCATTATTTATAGTGAAGAGAAGTTTAAGGCATTCTCAATAAGTTCAGGGGTGAAGGATGCCCATTATCACCACTATTTTTCAACATTGTACTAGAAATATTTGCTTTAGCAAAAAGAAAAAAAGTAAAGGAATTAATATTAGGCAATGAGTAAACACAACTATCACTTTTTGCAGATGATATGATGATATATTTAGGGAATTGTAGAAAACCATCCAAAACCCCACATGAAACAATTAACAACAGCTTTAGTAAAATTGCAAGACATAAAATGAATCCACAGAAATCATCATCATTTCTATATATTACTGACAAAACCCATCAATAAGAGATAGAAAGAGAAATTCCATTTAAAATAACTGTAAATAAAATAAAATACTTAGGGAGGTGGGTCTACTTGTCAAGACCAACCCAAGAAGTATGTAAAAATAATTACAAAACCTTTCTCACACAAATAAAGTCAGAAATATTAATTGCCCATGGATAGTGTGAGCAAATATAATTAAAATGACAATTCTGCCTTTAAAAAACTAGGAAAAATGAAAGATTCTAATATCTACTGGGCCTGAATAGCTGTTTCAGGGAACAACTTTCCTTTCTTTTTGAAAAGAAAAACCACAAAATGTCTCAGAATAGTTATTTCATTGCATAATTTTAAAGCAAATGCAATGGTGTGAATTAATTTTGAAAATCTATATTACTGCTCTCTTCATAAAGACCTTCTTTACTCTGGATATATGCAAGAATAATCTGGATTCAAATTTCTGAGTTGTTTATTTATTTTAGTTGTGTCCAACTCTTTATGATCTTGTTTGGGGTTTTCTTGACAATGATACTAGAGTGGTTTGACATTTCCTTCCCTCCAGATCATTTAACAGGTGAAAAAAGTGAGGCAAACAGGATTAATTGATTTGCCTAGGGTCATCTAGTTATGAAGTATTTGATACTGGATTTCAATTCAGGTCTTATTGGCTTCACACCTAGCACTCTACCTACTGTGCCTCCTTGCTGTCCAAAGCCTGGAGTTAAAAAAGCCTACTCTTAAGTTATGCTATCTATCTATCTTTGGCTCTTTATGTCCACATCAACAGACTCCAGAGAAAATTATTTAAAATAATTTAAATTAACTTAAAAGTTTTGACTCATGTCTAGAGTTTATCCAAAATCAATATGAAAATGCATTCAATGTACAATATAGAAAAAAAAAGTATAGGACAGCGATGTATTTCTTTTTTTACTTGAATTCTTAATGATTTTTGTGCAGTAGTTTTCTTTGGAAATATAAAGAAGCCTACAGGGCTTTTTCAGAATTTCTTTTTCATGAATGAAATAGATTCATAGGATTATAAAGGAAACTAACAATGCTTAAGGGGCAGCTAGGTGGCACAATGGATAGAGCACCAGTCCTGAAGTCAGAAGCACCTGAGTTCAAATTTGGTTTCAGACACTTAACACGTCCTAGCTGTGTGATCTTGGGCAAATCATTTAACACCAATTAACTCAGCAAAAACCAAACCAAACCAAAACAAAACAAAACAAACCACACCAAACCAAAACAAAAACAACAATGTTTAAATACAGTTATCAAACTATATTAAGTAGAAAATGCTGCAATTTATGTATTATAGATTAAAAATTCCTTGCTTTACATAAAAATAATGCTTAACCCATATAAGACCTATAGGTACAAGTTGATGAAAAACTTGAGAAAGCCACAGTGACCTATAAATACTGTATCATTAGAATCTAGTGGGAAATTGATACTTAAAATAGCAAGACATGATATATTTTGTAGCAATGCTGAATAGGTGTGTAAATTTTGTCTTGCTTATACCCTATTTAAATAGTGTCCTTTAGTTCTAAGTCTTCTAGCAATCTAATATTGGGTTATTACTTAGCTCCAAATATGGGGAATGAGTAACTCTGAACCTTTAAATGAAAGGAAAGAGGAAAGGAAGAATGGGAATAAAATAAGAAAGGAGGAAGAGAGCAAAGGAAAGGTAAAAGAAGGAAGAAAGAATGAAGGAAAAAAGAAGGAAGAAAAAAGAAAGGAAAAAAGGAAGAAAGAGAAAGGGATGAGGGAAGGAAAGAAAGAAAAGAGGAAGGGAAGTAAAAAGGAAGGAACGGAGGTGGATGAAGAGAGCAGGGGAAAGATGAATGAAGGAAGCAAGGAAGAAAGCAAATAAAGAAGTATGAAAGGAATAAAAAAAGGATGTAAGGAAGAAAAGAAAAAAAAGGAAGGAAGAGGGAAAAGGAAAAAAGGAGGGAGGAAGGGAGGGAGGAAGAGAGGAAGGAAGAAATGAAGGAAGAATGGAAGGGGAAATGGAGAGGAGAGAGGGAAAAAGAAGGGGAGGACCCTTGATGCTAGAGTTAAGAAGGGCCACTCCTTTTCATCTTTTACATAAAGATATAGAGGAACATGTTATTATTGCCTAGGGAGTTAAAGTAGGAGAGGAAAATGCATGTTCTTTCATTAACTAAAGCAGCTCTCTGCTACACTGTTGCTTTCAGAGAAGGACCAAGAGACAACCTCAGGTTTGCTTTGTTATTTTCAAGGTCTACTCAGGCAATTCTTGGTGGGAAATTCTACAGCAGCTTGAATTCCATTTGATTCTGTCTTCTGCCAAGTATATCACTCTTAGAATCACTTACATCTTGTAACATTGTGTTTCTCTTTTAAGAGTAGTCTCCCCTCTCACTTGCTCTCCTTTCCTCAATAAAAAATGTTTTTTTTTTTTTTTTTTTGTCAAACAATGTTTTTATGTCAAAGAGATATCCTTATTCTTTGAATTTTCTTCAGAAAATATAATACTGTAAAACTCCAAATCAATCAACACCCCTTTTGCCCTGGGTCAGAAGCATAATCTTTTCCTTTTTACACTGTTCTAAGACTTTTTTTTTTTGTACTTGAAATTACCAGATCACTTTTTAACGTTCATTTTTCTGAGGCTTTTATTAGCAAGTCACAAATGGAGGACCTTTACTTAAAGTGTCTCACTAAAATAAAGGACACTTGAACAGAAACAAACAAAAATGCATTCTTATTTCTTCACAATTTATGTAAGTTTGAGACTCGTTTCCCACTTCTTTTTACTATGTTCCTGAATCCTCTATTTCTCTTTTCCACTTCATTATTGAGTTAAGCAGTAAGATCCATCAATTTGCCACTCCATATCCCACCTCCATCTCTTTGTATCAATTGATAGTTTGTTTCCTGTGCTTGGAATATTCTTCCTTCTCACCTCTACTTTTTTATTTGTTTGTTTGTTTTGTTTGTTTTGTTTTGTTTTTGCTGAGGCAATTGAGTTAAGTGACTCACCCAGGGTCACACAGCTAGGAAGTGTTAAGTGTCTGAGACTGGATTTGAATTCAGGTCCTGAATTCAGGGCTGGTGCTCTATCAAATTATGCCACCTAGCTGTCCCTTATTTCTACTTTTTAGGCACTTGACATGTCTAAGGCTCAATTCAGATGTTATTTCTTAAAGAAAGCCTTCTGTAAGTTCCCTGGACCCCCAAGTTTGCTAGTCTTTTCTTTTTTCCTCTCAAATTATTTGTGTTCATTACACTCCTTCCCTCTCTTCTGTTTTCCCTCCTATTTCTCTTTTTTCTTTCCCTCCTTCTCTTCTTTCTTCCTTTTTTCTCTCTCTTTCTCTCACTATATCTATCATAATCGCTTGTAATTTAAAGTTGCTTAATAAATAATTGTTATATTTAACCTACTAATACTTGGTCCTCATAGGACTACATTCAACCATTTTGGAAATATTTTCAGCAACAGCAACCCTTTCCAACCCAGCCTCATTTCTAATGTACCAGTTTAGTCTCAGCCCTTTTAAAAAAATGTATTTTAAATAATAATAATACCTTTTTATATTTCAAAATACATGCAAAAATAGTTTTCAACATTAACTCTCAAAATCTTGTATTCCAAATTTTTCTCCCTTTTTCCTCTCCTACCTCATTTTCTAGACAGGAAGTAATCCAATATAGGCTAAATATGTGCAACTTTTCTAAAGATATTTCCATATTTATCATGTTGCATAAATTTTTAAGATATTTCTTTTTTAATTTTATTTTTAATTTATTTGATTAATGCTCTTTATTTTCAAAACATATGCATAAGACAATTTTCAACATTTACCTTTGAAAAACCTTTTATTCCAATTTTTTCCATTCCATTTGTCCCACTGAAATCCCTAGAGAGTAAGTAATCCAATATATTTTAAGCATCTATAATCTTCTATACATATTTCCACAATTATCATACTGAACAAGAGAAATCAGATGAAAAAGGAAAACAAATGAGAAAAAAAATGCAAACAAGCAACAATCCAAAAGGTGGAAATACCATTTTGTGATCCACACTCAGTTCCCACAGTCTTCTCTCTGGATGCAGATGGCTCTCTTCAGCACAAGACTACTGCAACTGGCCTGAATCATCTCATTGTTGAAAATGGACCCATCCATCAGAATTGATCATCATACAATCTTGTTGTTGCTCTGTAAATTGTTCTCCTGTTTCTACTTACTTCACTTAGCATAAATTCATGTAAGTATCACTAGGCCTCTCTGAAATCATCCTTATAGAATTTCTTATAGAACAATTGTATTCCATAACATTCATATACCATAATTTATTCACCCATTCTCCAGCTGATGGGCATTCATTCAGTTTCCAATTTATTTTTTAAATTTATTTTTTATTAATTTTTATAATTATAACATTTTCTTTGACAGTACATATGCATAGGTAATTTTTTTTTTTTTACATTATCCCTTGTACTCCCTTCTGTTCCGAGGTTTTCCCCTCCTTCCCTCCACCCCCTCCCCTAGATGGCAGGCATTTCCATACATATTAAATATCTTAGAAGGGTGGGGGTTGGGCCGCCAGGGTCTAGGGACCATGTGGAAGCCCTAGGAGCCAGAACAATCGCCCTGCCTAAGGCCTTGCTTCTCCTTTCCTGTAGCCCCTCTCATTCCCTGTCCACTTCATTAAACTGGTCTCTTGCAGTCCCTTTTTCCGTAGTAAGGCCTGGCACCCCCAAATCTCCTTCTACATAATGCCAATATTTTACCCTCTCTGTAGAGCCCACTTTCCTTGTGGAACTGTCCAGAGTGCTGGCAAATCCAGGAAATAACCAGGTTGCCAGAGAACTCTTTGACATCTAAAGATCCAGATATCAAGGCACAGTATCAACAGAGATGGCTTGCTATTGATGCCAATGCTCAAAGAGAGGTCAAGAACTATGTTTTGCAGACTTTGGGTACAGAAATCTATTGGCCAAGCTCTGCTTCACAGTGCGTAGCTGGTTTTGCTTGTGCAGAGATTCCAGTAAACCAATGACCTGAACTCATTCCTCAGCTGGTAGCTAACGTCACAAACCCTAACAGAGCACATGAAAGAGTCAACATTGGAAGCAATTGGTTATATCTGTCAAGACATTGACCCAGAACAACTGCAGGATAAATCCAATGAGATCCTGACAGCCATAATCCAGGGAATGAGGAAAGAAGAACCTAGAAATAATGTGAAGCTAGCAGCTACCAATGCACTCCTGAACTCATTGGAGTTCACCAAAGCAAACTTTGACAAAGAGTCTGAAAGGCACTTTATTATGCAGGTAGTCTGCAAGGCAATCCAGTGTCCAGATACAAGGGTTCGAGTAGCTGCGTTACAGAATTTGGTGAAGATCATGTCCCTCTATTATCAGTATATGGAAACATACATGGGTCCAGCTCTCTTTGCTATCATAATTGAAGCAATGAAAAGTGATATCAATGAAGTAGCCCTTCAGGGAATAGAATTCTGGTCCAATGTGTGTGATGAGGAAATGCATTTGGCCATTGAAGCATCAGAAGCAGCAGAACAGGGACGACCCCCAGAGCATACCAGCAAGTTTTATGCCAAGGGAGCACTACAGTATCTGGTCCCGATCCTCACACAAACTCTAACAAAACAGGATGAAAATGATGATGATGATGATGACTGGAATCCCTGTAAAGCAGCAGGGGTTTGCCTCATGCTCCTGGCTACCTGCTGTGAAAATGACATTGTCCTTCATGTATTACCCTTCATAAAGAACACATTAAGAATCCCCATTGACGGTATAGAGATGCAGATTTCATGGCTTTTGGATGCATTTTGGAAGGCCCAGAACCCAATCAGCTCAAACCACTAGTGATTCGGGCAATGCCCACTCTCATAGAATTAATGAAAGATCCCAGTGTGGTAGTTCAAGATACAACTGCCTGGACTGTGGGCAGAATCTGTGAGCTGCTCCCTGAGACTGCCATCAACCATGTCTACCTTGCTCCTCTACTACAGTGTCTGATTGAAGGCCTAAGTGCTGAGCCCAGAGTCGCTTCCAACGTGTGCTGGGCTTTTTCTAGTCTGGCTGAAGCTGCCTATGAAGCTGCAGATGTTGCTGATGATCAGGAAGAACCAGCTACCTACTGTTCATCTACTTCATTTGAACTCATAGTCCAGAAGCTCCTAGAGACCACAGACAGACCTGATGGACATCAAAACAACCTGAGGAGTGCTGCATATGAAGCCCTGATGGAAATAGTGAAAATTAGTGCCAAGGACTGTTATCCTGCAGTTCAGAAAACAACTTTGGTCATCATGGAGCAGCTACAGTAAGTGCTACAGATGGAGTCTCACATCCAGAGCATATCAGATAGAATCCAATTCAACGACCTTCAGTCTTTGCTCTGTGCTACTCTTCAGAATGTTCTCTGGAAAGTCCAACACCAGGATGCTTTGCAGATTTCTGATGTGGTCATGGCATCCTTGCTAAGGATGTTTCAGAGCACTGCTGGGTCTGGTGGGGTACAAGAAGATGCCCTGATGGCCGTGACCACAATAGTAGAAGTGTTGGGTGGTGAATTCCTGAAATACATGTATGCCTTTAAACCCTTCTTGGGCATTGGTTTGAAGAATTATGCTGAGTACCAGGTTTGTTTGGCAGCTGTGGGCCTGGTGGGAGACTTGTGCCAAGGCCTGCAGTCCAACATTTTACCTTTCTGTGATGAGGTGATGCAGCTGCTCTTGGAGAACTTTGGAAATGAATATGTCCACAGGTCTGTAAAGCCACAGATTCTGTCAGTATTTGGAGATATTGCCCTTGCCATTGGGGGAAGAGTTTAAGAAGTACTTTGAGGTGGTATTGAATACTCTCCAGCAGGCCTCCCAAACCCAAGTGGACAAGTCGGACTACGACATGGTGGATTATCTGAATGAGCTAAGGGAAGGGTGCTTGGAAGCCTACATCGAATCATCCAGGGATTAAAGGGAGACCAGGAGAATGTGCACCCAGATGTGATGTTGGTGCAGCCCCGAGTAGAATTTATTCTTTCCTTCATTGATCACATTGCTGGGGATGAGGATCACACAGATGTAGTAGTAGCTTGTGCTGCTGGACTGATAGGAGACCTATGTACAGCTTTTGGAAAGGATGCACTGAAATTAGTAGAGGCCAGACCCCTGATCCATGAACCCTTAACTGAAGGACAAAGATCCAAGATGAACAAAACAAAAACCCTTGCTATCTGGGCAACAAAAGAACTGAGGAAATTAAAGAATCAAGCTTGATCTGTTACCATTGGGTTGACACCCGAGACCCCCACTGGAAATCTCCAATCTTTTGAAAAACCCGGAAGTGAGGAGTGTGCACGGATGCTGAATGTATGGGAATGAGAGGATGAGTGAGTGAGGCTTGAAAACACACCACATTGAAAATCCTGCCACAGCAACAGCAGTGCTGTTAGTGAGTTAGGCACTGACTTCCATAGAATACCATAACATTTGCCGTCTTGGAAAAGAGAAAAGTGACGGGATTTATGTGCTTTAAAAAAGAGAGAGCAAGAAAGAGCAATCTCTTTCCAAGAGAGGCTAGAACTAGCTTTTCTGTCTTTCGGCCAGTGCTGAGCAGAATGACTAGTGTGGGAGAAAAGGGACTGCATTGTTGTTAAAGGCCTGGCCTTTGCTACTGATGAGAGAGATGGAGCCTAGGTCTCGAGCCCACCTTTGGTGCACCTTTGCCACACAGTACTGTACGCGTGCGGGCTAAAAGGAGGGTGAGGGATTTTTTCAGTCTAAGAGTAAGTGTGTGTGAATGAGGCAGTATCCACATTCTCAACTTCAAGTCATTGCAGTTTATCTTTTTCACAGAAAAAAAAAAAGAGGGGTTAGACGTTACATTTCATAAAACTAACCAAAGTTCTGTCTACTGATGCAGCACAAGAAATGAAAAAGGAAAAATAAAAAGAGGAAAGTCACTCTTTAGGGTCTTTTTTATTTTTAATTTTTAGAGAAAAGCACTGACATGTTCAGTACCCATCCCAAGTGATGCTTTTCATGATCTCTTTTCATCAAGGCGCCTTTCCTAATATGGTTCAACTGTGAATGTAGAAGGGGGGAATGATGAGAGAGGAGGGGAAAAGACAACTCTGGTTTAGAGGATATAGGAAAAATGAGATTGTCAAAAACAGACTTTAAAGACAACCCATAACCAAACCAAAATATAAATGCTCAGAATTGGCAGCACAAAGAGAAAGCTCTCTCCTGACTTGTACTGTGACAGTCTGAATGCCCCCAAAAATTGTGCCAAAGAATAAAACTAATAAAAATATAAACATAAGAAAAAAACCCATAACAAACTTCAAGTAACTATTTTGGATTGCAAAATGAGGATAAATTTAATGTTCAAACAAAATCTGATAAAATAACCATTTGGAAACTGAAAAAAAAATATATATCTTATAGTATATCCTAGGTACAATATATATGTGCAGAACCGAATTTTGTTGTTATTGTTGCAAAGGAAGGATGTATTCGGAAGGTAAAAATAATCTGAGAAGAGAAACAAAACCAAACAAAAACAAACAATGCTCACAGGTTACACGCATTTCCCAGTGTTCCTTTTCTGGATGTAGCTGATTCTGTCCATCATTGATCAATTGGAATTCGATTAGCTCTTCTCTGGATTGAAGATATCCACTTCCATCAGAATACATCCTCATACAGTATCATTGTTGAAGTGTATAATGATCCCCTAGTTCTACTCGTTTTACTCAGCATCAGTTGATGTAAGTCTCTCCAAGCCTCTCTGTATTACTCCTGTTGGTCATTTCTTACAAAACAATAATATTCATATACCATAATTTACCCAACCATTCTCCAATTGATAGACATCCATTCATCTTCCAGCTTCTAGCCACTATGAAAAGGGCTGCCACAAAAATTTTGGCACATACAGGTCCCTTTCCCTTCTTTAGTATTTCCTTGGAATATAAGCCCAGTAGTAGTACGGCTGGGTCAAAGGGTATGCACATTTTGATAACTTTTGGGGCGTAATTCCAGATTGCTCTCCAGAATGGTTGTACTCTTTCACAACTCCAACAATGCATCAGTGTCCCAGTTTTCCCACATCCCCTCCAACATTCATCATTATTTGTTCCTGTCATCTTAGCCAATCTGACAGGTGTGTAAATGATATCTCAGAGTTGTCTTAATTTGCATTTCTCTGATCAATAGTGATTTAGAACACTCTTTCATATGAGTGGAAATAGTTTCAATTTCATCATCTGAAAATTGTCTGTTCATATCCTTTGACCATTTATCAATTGGAGAATGGCTTGATTTCTTATAAATTAATGTCAATTCTCTGTATATTTTGGAGATGAGGCCTTTATCAGAACCTTTAACTGTAAAAATGTTTTCCCAATTTGTTACTTCCCTTCTAATCTTGTTTGCATTAGTTTTGTTTGTGCAGAAACTTTTTAATTTGGTGTAATCAAAATGTTCTATTTTGTGATCAATAATGGTCTCTAGTTTTCCCTTGGACATAAACTCCTTCCTCCTCCACAAGTCTGAGAGGTAAACCATCCCATGTTCTTCCAATTTATTTATGATTTCGTTCTTTATGCCTAAATCTTAGACCCATTTTGATTTTATCTTAGTAAGTGGTGTTAAATGTGGGTCCATGCCTATTTTCTGCCATACTAATTTCCAGTATTCCCAGCAGTTTTTGTCAAATAATGAATTCTTATTCCAAAAGTTGGAATCTTTGGGTTTGTCAAACACTAGATTGCTATTTTTATTCACTATCTTGCCCTGTGAACCTAACCTATGCCACTGATCAACTAGTCTATTTCTCAGCCAATACCAAATGGTTTTGGTGACTGTTGCTTTATAATATAGTTCTAGATCAGGTACAGCTAGACCACATTCATTTAATTTTTTTTTTCATTACTTCCCTTGAAATTCTCGACCTTTTGTTGTTCCATATGAATTCTGTTGTTATTTTTTCTAGGTCATTAAAATAGTTTCTTGGGAGTCTGATTGGTATAGCACTAAATAAATAGATTAGTTTAGGGAGTATTGTCATCTTGATTATATTAGCTCGGCCTATCCAAGAGCACTGAATGTCTTTCCAATTATTTAAATCTGACTTTATTTTTGTGGCAAGTGTTTCCTCATTTTGCTCATATAATTCCTGACTTTCCTTTGGTAAATGTATTCCCAAATATTTTATACTATCGACCATTATTTTGAATGGAATTTCTCTTTGTATCTCTTGCTGTTGGATTGTGTTGGTAATGTATAAAAATGCTGAGGATTTATGTGGATTTATTTTGTATCCTGCAATTTTGCTAAAATTCTGAATTATTTCTAATAGCTTTTTAGCAGAGTCTTTAGGGTTCTCTAAGTATACCATCATGTCATGTTCATAGTTTCCAATTTCTTGCCACTACAAAAAAGACTGCTACAGACATTTTTGTACACATAGGTTCTTTCTCCTTTGTTTATGATATCTTTGGGATAAGAGTCCAGCAGGAACATTGCTAGATCAAAGGGTATGCACATTTTGAAAGCTTTTTATGCATGGTTTCCAATTGCTCTCCCAAACAGTTGAATCATTTAACAACTTTACCAACAATGTAATAGTGTTCCAGTTTCACACATATCCTCTAACATTCATCATTATCTTTTTCTGTCATTTTAGCCAATCTGAGAAGTATGTAGTGGTATTTCACAGTTGTCTTAATTTGAATTTTTCTGATATTTAGAGCTCCTTTTATTATGAGTAGAAATAGTTTCAATTTCTTTATCTGAAAATTGTCTGTTCATACCCTTTGACTATTTATCAATTAGCGGATGGCTTAAATTCTTATATTCTCTATATATTTTATAAATGAGGTTTTTATCAGAATCCTTGGATAGAAACTTGTTTTCCCAGCTTATTGCTTCTCTTCTATTCTAGTCTGCATTGTTTTTATTTGTACACCACCTTTTTATCTTAATATAATCAAAATTATCAATTTTATATTCCATAATAAACTTTAGTTCTTTGGCCACAAATTACTTCCTTCTATATAGATATGAAAGGGATACTATCCTTTGCTCTTCCAATTTGCTTATAGTATCACTCTTTATGTCTAAATCACAAAACCATTTTGATCTTATCTTGGTATAGGATGTTAGATGTGGATCAATGAAAAGTTTCTGCCATACAAATTTCAACTTTTTCTAGCAATTTTTATCAAATGGTAGTTTTTCATTCAGAAGCTGGGATCTTTCAGTTTATTAAAGATTAGATTTCTATAGTCATTGACTATTTTGTCTTGTGAATGTAATATATTCTACTCTATTTCTTGGCCAGCACCAAATGGTTTTGATGACCTCTGCTTTATAATATAGTTTTAGGTCTGATGTAAGTAAGCATTTTTTTCATTAATTTCCTTGAAATTCTTGACCTTCTTCTATTCTTCCACTTGAAATTTGTTATTATTTTTTTCTAGATTTATAAAATAATTTCTTGAAGTTTGATTGGTATTGTACTGAATTAGTTGATTAGGTTAGGTAGTATTATCATTTTTATTATATTAGCTTGGCCTACCCATGAGCACGTGATATTTTTTCATTTGGTTAGATTTGATTAGATTGTGTGGAAAGTGTTTTGTAATTGTGTTTATATAGTCCAGAACTTTGCCTTGGTAGACTCCCAAATATTTTATATTATTTGTAGTTATTTTGTATAGAATTTCTCTTTTTATCACTTGCTGCTAGACTTTGTTGGTAACGTAAAAAATATTGATTACTTATGTGTATTTATTTTGTATTCTTCAATGTTGCTGAAGTTGTGAATTGTTTCTAAAATTTTTTAGTTTATTCTCTAGGATTCTCTAAGTATACCATTATATCATCTGCAAAGAGTGATAATTTGGTTTCCTTATTATCTATTCCAATTCCTTTAGTTTCTTTTTTTCTTTTCATTGCTAAAACTAACATCTCCACTACAGTATTGAATAGTAATGGTGATAGGTGCAATCTTTTATCACCCTGATGTAACTAAGAATGGGTTCTAATTTGTTCCCATTACATAGGATGCTTGCTGATGATTTTTAAAAGATGCTACTGATTGTTTTAAGTAAAATTTTATGAATTCCTATATGGTCTAGAGTTTTTTATATGAATTGGTGTTGGATTTTGTCAAATGCTTTGTCTGCATCTATTGAGATAATATGATTGCTATTAGTTTGGTTACTAATATAGTCAATTAAGCTAATAGTTTTCCCAATATTGAAGCAGCCCTACATTTCTGGTATAAATCCTACTTTTATTATTCTGGGGATAACTGACTGCAATCTCTTTGCCAATATTTTATTTAAGACTTTGGCATCAATATTCATTAGGGAAATTGTTCATAATGTTCTTTCTTTGTTTTGTCCCTACCAAATTTAGATATCAGCACTATATTTGTGCCATAAAAGGAATTTGGTAGATCTCCTTTATTCTATATTTTTCCAAATTATTTGCATAGTATGGCAATTAATTGTCCTTAAATGTTTGGTAGAATTCACATGTAAATTCATCTGGTCCTGTTCATGTTTTCTTAGGGAGGTGTTTAATAGCTTGTTCACTTTCTGTTTCTAAAATGGGACTATTAAATAATTTGTTTCCTCTTCTATTAATCTGGGCAACCTGTATTTTTAAGTATTCCTCCATTTCACCTAGATTATCAGACTTATTGGCATACAGTTGGGCAAAATATATCCTAATTATTGTCTGTATCTATGCTTTCTCAAGATATTGTCTCACTGGGGAACTCTCACTTGACATCTAGATAAATTGCAGTTTGTATGTTATGCTAACTCCTACTATAAAGAGGAAAAATGACAATGGGGGAAAAAGATTCAGGAAAATTTTAATTCAAGTCCTGTCTCTGACACATACTGGCTATGTGAACCTGAGTAAATCATTTATCCTCTCAGTTTCCCAGGCTACCTTCTATATATTACTTGTGAGAGTTTTCCCAAACTTTTCTAAGTTGATGAAATTTCTGGTCCTAATAAAACAACCTCTGTCCATCCTCAAAAAAATACAGATAGCAAGACAGAAAAGCATGTAATTTTACAATTCTATATTGAGATCTAGAATGAAAAGATCATAGATCTCAACCTGAAAATGATCTCAGAGGTCTTCTAGTCCAATTCTTTCATATCAAGCAGATGAGGGATCAGGCCTAGGAAGACTAAGAGACTTGTTCAACTTCACACAGGTATTAAGGACAAGAAATAGCATCAAATCTAGGTCTTCTGACTACAAAACCAATAATTAATAGTTAACAAATATTTGTTAAATGTCTACTTCATTCTATTCTTCTCTCAAATTATAATTAAAATTATTATCCTCCTTAAAATGCCTTCAAAACATCATTAAATTTCGTCATAGAGCCAATAATTTTCACATACTGGACCCTTCACTAAACTTAGAAATGACTCTAGTTAGTGACAGTGCTAAGAATTAAGCTAAACATAAATAAAATGCCTTGACTCTGAAAACTCTAGAAGTTACAAAATCTATGATCCTTTCCTTAATAAGGGAAACCCTCTACTTGTGTGTGATTGAAAGGTATACTTTTAGTAAAAATTGGTAAAAATCAATTGAAGGAAACTGATTCAATGATAACAAGCTGGAGCTCTTGTGACAAGTGAAGCTAATAAACCTGGGCTTGGTTACTAGGCAACCATCTAAAAAAGCATGTAACATTTTTTAAATAATAGGACCAGCTTCTACCAAATAACAAAATTCTTAACAGCTATTTAGTTATTATTCACAAATGAAAATTAGTATTTTGCTAATGCAGGCTTAACTCATGAGATTGATGACAAAAATCTAGTCTCTTGTGGGTCAAAAATAAAACATACTGGAAAAAAATGTCATGGTTATTGGTTGGAAACCAATGCAAAGAAGGAAAAAAAAAACTATCAAGAATTTCCATGTTTTACCAAACTGGGACTCAAATAAGATTCTAACCTTCAGAGTTAAGAATGTCAGCTATACAGAATATTAAATCCCTACTGTCATAAGGGAGTTTTCTTCTGAAATGAAAACTCAGAGGGTGGTATTACCACATGATAGAATTAAGAGCCAAATAAATCTATTTTCTGACACTGCTTTTAATTAAGGCTTCATAATGTTCTCTTCATTTTTCTCTTGGCATCTCACATTCAGGATTTATTAACCTACCAGGTATATATTTGTTTACTTGAATCTTTACTTGAAACTCACATTTTTTTAGGTATCTATTCGTTATTAAATTAATGAATAGGAAGTGAAAAAATATGGTCCAGCAGGGAGCTTACTGAATTAGGTATCAATGACCAAGTGTTTCTTAAAATATTGCTTCTTTCTACTTGAAAGAACACAGACATATTCCTAATATAAACACACAAGGAGGGCACAGATAAACATAAATTAAGTTCCCTTCCCAAGTCCCCTGTTTTCTCAATAAAATCACCATTCTTCCAGAGTCAACCAGTCCAGAAAATGTGGACATTTTTCATTCCTTCATTTTCATCCTCTTCATATAATTAAATACTTTATTAGTTATTTCAGAGATTAAGAGATACTTTCCTATTTTCTGTACTATCACTCTAAGCCAGATTTTCAATATCACAATGACTAAAACAGAAGTTCCATAACTTATCTCCAAAAATCTTGTTTTTTTTTTTTTTTTTTTTCTTCCAGCAAAATCTTTCTCTTAGGCTGTTAACTCTTCTGGGCAGGATTTTGTATGATCTGATGATCTTTTGTCCTTTGATTCTACCATTCCTGAGTACATAATATCATGATTTTGGCCTTAAGGATATTATTCTTCTGTAGAAATATCTAAATTCAAACCCCCTGTTATTTTTCCACTCTTTATTCTTAGAGCTTAGCATATTGCATTGTATCTAAAGAGTTTTGTAAATATTTTTCATTCATTCATTCAGGCAGTCAACCAGTTTATCAGTAAAAGAATTGTTCTTTGCTTAGTTCAGTCCACATTATACAATGTCAAATTACTCTTCCCATTATCTCTTATATAACTTCTTTTCTTAAAAACCTTTAGTTATTTCGGCATCTTCTATTTAGTTTAATTCTTAGCACTGAGTCAAAACAGGGACATTTCTAAATTTAGTGAGGGAAGTATATCATGAAGAAATTAAACAGCAAAAAATTCTTCAACATGCAATTCAAGGTTCTCCAAATTTATAACTAATCCTTCTACTCATTTTTGCTTGAAACTTGCTTTGAAACAAAAAATATATACCCCTATCCCTTTAAAATATCATGATTCTGGGGTAGTTAGATGGTGCAGTCAATAAGAGTACCAGACCTGAAGTCAGGAGGACCTGAGTTCAAATCTGGCCTCAGACACTTAAGACTTCATAGCTGTGTGACCCTGGGCAAGTCACATAACCCCATTTGCCTCAAACAAAAAACAAAACAAAAATATTATGGTTCTTTTATGTTTTCTTTATCTTGCTCAGGTTTTTGCATAGACCCAATAGCATTCACTGAAAGTCTTCTAATGGTGTAAAACTATTTAAAATTAGGATATATTTTGTCATGAAAATCTTTTCTCAAATTAAATTTAAAAATTTTAAACACGTCCTGTGACAAGAAGATGAGGGAGATATTAATAAAGAAGAGGAAGACCTGCCATTGAATTCATGGCTACAGAGATGTATATAATTGATGGATTTCACTCTTTCTCATAATTCACCCTACTAATTATATTCTTTTCTCCTTTATATCATTGGTAAATTGAGCTTTTTACAAAGACAAAGGGAAAATGTTCAGTAGGGCATCTCTTCGTAACATCTCCTTTCACAACTCAATATTACAAACAAATACCAAAAAATAGTTTTGTTTACTGCTGAATTGAACTTTAGTCTCCAGCAGCAATGAAAAGATTGATTTTTAGTGTTTTTATGTTTGCATCTTCCTATACTCTCATCTACACTCATGTCTTCTGAAAGCTCACTGCAACTAGTGGACTAAAGAATTAATGTGAATGGTGCAAATGCAGTTGTACATGGCAGGAAGAGAAATCAATGATTATTTTCTTTACCTTCTGAATTGGTCTCACTTGCCTTCTTCACACCATTTGGTTCACTGCCTGAAGGAATACTCTATTGAGAATTTTGGTCTCAAGCACCAGTTTTAAATCAATTCTGAAATTTTTAATTTAATTTTTTCTTACAATGTTCTTTTATATAATCCTATCCCTCTCTTTCCTTATGAGAAATTTTATTATCTATATTCATTTTAGGAATTGTTGATATTTTTGATATAGAGAAACATGTAAAGACTCCTTATTTTTAAAAAATCCATATTTTTTAACCTAGGAATTTAATATAAATTTGAAGTAGCACTTTGGACAAGTCAAATATTTATTAGGAATATAACAGATCAAATAATTGAACTAAATGCTAATTTTAGTACTACTATAAAAACAAAAAAATGAAATAGCTCCAGGTTAATTTGACCCCAGAAGGCTGTTTACCTTCTACTGATGGAATCCAGTATTTTCAGCAATAAATAATGAATAAAAATAATTTATGAGATGGAGAGTACAGGATGTGAACTGATACCTAAAACCTTTCTTGATTGACAACTGAATTATGTACTGACAGGATCAGAAATTATGAGATAATTTCCCCTAGAACCCTGAGTACTTGAAACCACTTTTACTAGATTTTAGCTTATTATAATCTGCTGTCAATATCTTGATTTGTTTTTAACTTCTAACTGATTTAGCATTATTTTGCCACTAAATAACTACATAAGTCCCTCAGAAGGTCTGGACTTTTCTAAAATTTCATAAACATTTAAAGAATCTTTGAAATAAATGACTATGACTAAAATCACATAAATTGTTTTCATTTCTTTATTGAAAACAATTTTTCTTAATGCTTTTAATTTTTCAAATTAGAGTCAAATATTTGAAACATTCTATTATTTGATGCTTCATTAACCCTGGAAGTCACCTAGCTGAATTCCTTTTGGTTTCCTTTCCACAAAATATCTCTGAATATATCAATGGTGTATGTATTATATCATAGGAACAGCAAGATGGCACGATGCATAGAGTGCAGGACTTCAAGTGAGGGAAATCCATTTTCTTGAGTTAAAACATGGCCTCAGACACTGAGTAGTTTAGTTTGGTCATACATGGACAAGACACTTATCCCATTTGCTTCTGTTTTTTCATATGTAAAATGAACTAGAGAAGAAAATGACAAATCATTCCACTATTCTTACCAAGAATAGTTAAACATGTCTGAAAAATGACTGAATAAAATCATCTTATAGTTCAAAGAAGACAGTCAAAATTTTACCCAAATCATTCATTTTATTTACAAAAAAATGAGGGAGTTATTCAGACTCTGATTGAAGACCTCCCCTAATTTTAAACTTACTACCTCCTATGGAAGTCACTTACATTTTTTCCCTTGCTTTAGTGATTTAAATAGTTTTTTAAAATCCTGTTCTCAAAATCTGTCTTTCTAATACTTCCACTTCTGGATCCTTTAAGAAGGATCCTTTGGAACTGAAAAAAATAAATCCAATCCTTTTTTTTTTTTTTTTAATATTGCAGTACTTTCCATATTTATTGCTGCTTATTATTCTCTTCTAATTTAAGCATATCCAAATCTTTCAGTAGATTCACCTGGTAAAAGATTTTAAGTGTCTTCAATAGCCTATTTACCTCCCCAAAGTACATTCCATTTCATCAGTGTCTCTTCAAAAATATGTTGCTAAGACACAATACTTCAAATATAATCTAACTAGGACAAAATTCAGTGGAATAATTTTGCTTGGAGCATAATAATATTGTTATCAATATAAACTAATGGGAATGAGAGAAAGCATGATGTAGTGGCTAGAAATCCCAAACAAAATAATTATATTCAACTCTCATTTTGGGGACATACTGATTTGTGGTTAATGGTGCAATGAAGAAAGTCCCAGAATTACAGTCAGGGAGTATTAAGTTCAAATCCTGCTTCAGATACTTTGAATGTGACCTTGTCCAACCCCTGCCCCCTATAATTAAACCTCAGTTTTCCTCTTTCCATGTTTCACTGATTGATTTGGGTTCTACACTCTAGGACCTTATTGAGCAGAATGATTTTCATCTATCATCTATGTGATTAAATTTCAAATTCTCAAAGACAGCTGCTGTGATTCCCATCCCCATACCCAGGAGGTAAAACCCCTCCATTATTTTAAAATGATTTTCATGTTTGAATTTCCTTCCATCTCAATCAAATTCTTTTGAATATTAACTAGATTTTGAATGTTTTTCCTACATTTTAAGAACACAGAACTGAATACAATATTTGAGATGTGGTGTCACTAGGCAGAATTCAGCAAAACTATCACTTCCTTAATGATCAAATCCAGAGATTCTTTAACTGGGGTTCATAATTCATGGAGAGTTTTGGAAGAAATACATATTTCTTTTCATTATACTTTATGAGAAATCTCTTTTACACACACACACAATCAAGACTCTTTAATCTAATCAAAATTTATCTTATCCATATCTTTATCCATACAAATTTAAAAAGCAAATAAACAGGCACAGAGCATAACATGAGTTGCCTATGGCTAAAAAGACTGGCAACAGCAGGTCTGGAATGTGAGTGCAATGCACTCAAAATAGTATAGTTTAACTGACTAATTATTGTAATTAAATCCTAACTTCAGAAATAATGTCTTTCTCTTTGCAAACTGTAACAATATGCATCAAAAAAATGGAAGAACATAAGTATTTTCCTACTTATGAATTTCATACTTTAAAAAAATTATCTTTATACACTCAGATACTTCCAAAATATTTTCTTGTTTATTCGCTCTTATGACTTTAAAGGGATATGCTTTAAAGTACATAATTTTGATATATTTTAGGAGGTTTCATTACAAATATCATCATTAGTCTCTGCACTTATTTCTCTTTGAGACTTTTACAAACAACTAATTGATTCATTTTTTTGAATTTATAGAACTTCTGTGTACTGATACAAATGAGAATCACTTTATTATTTGATATAAAAGACACTTAAAAACAAATAAAATTCCATAAGTGTTTTGTCTACCTCTATGTTTTGTTTTAAGTCTTTCAAAAGACATTGTTGAAAGCCCTTCAAATAGAACTCATACCATGGAAAACAGGAAATGTGTGTGGCAGAAATCGTGCCAACTGTTGCAATGTCAGACTAACAACTGACAGAATGACAGGATTTGGTTTCATATGTTCTTTCATTTGTCTTGGTTGTAGTATGCTTTTATATTTACCTAGCTCAATAATAAAAGATACTAAGTGTGTGAGGTTTATTTTCACTCTATTCTAGAGATCACATGAGATTAAACATTTTTTAAAAATGGTTTGCATGTATTCAGATTTCTCTGTGGAAAAGAATATACACAGGTATCAAATTTTTACCTTGCCTGATATAAAATTATCTTCTGATATTAACTCTCCAAGTTTTCTCTACCCCTAAGCTAAAGTAACTGTAAACACAGAGAAATATGCAAGAATTTATAATAAAAAGGAATATGATTATAATTTTTTAAATGTAGAGATGATGGGCTATTCTTTGGATCTTTTTAAATTTAAGTTTCAGTTTGTATTATCTTTCTCCCATTTGCTTATCCACTATTTTAGGACATACTGTGTTATGTTAATATTCCTTTCCCCCTGCAGCTTAAAATATATCCAATCAAAGAATTAAGGTTTGTAATCCATTTGCAAGTTCTCCTTCTCTCTCTCTGCATTCACTCCCTATAAAGAGCTAAAACTCTTCAGTTAATGCACTGAGGTTGGACAACCCAGCACTTAAGGGTAATTGCCAAGTGGACAATACTCTTTTAAAATATACTTGGAAAATAGTCCTTCCCACTATCCTGTGCCGGACCAATTATTTAATGTATATAGAGAATTGTAGGAGGGACTAGGTGGTGAAGTAAGACTAGCCAGAGTCACTTCTGGGGGGAGGAGACAAAGGGCAGGTGGAGGAGATTCTGCTTCCATCCAATCCTACCACTAAAGACCAAGAATAAAGACCAAGGATTTTTGCTTATCCTGATTCTAGCTGATTCTAAGGTATCCAGGGTGCTAACACGATCATCACAACTCCCAAAGCCTAAACTTACCTGTCTTGGCTTGAGTGGGAGGTCATAATTTTTGACTCTTTGCACCCATATGGAGATTATTTCAGAAAAAAAAATGTCTACCAATAACTTTTGTCTAAATTGTGCCAAATCTGAGGGGTGTTTTTTATAAGCATAAAAGAGAGCAATCTATGTGAATGAGACAGATTTTCATTTTATTAAGAATATTAAGAGGGAGGGGGGAACCAAAATGGTGGAGAAGATAGACGCAAATTTGTAAGTTCTCTTCTTCCCTCAATACCAATTAGTTAAATCAGCCTCAAAAATAATGCTGGACTGATAAAAACCACAAGGTTTAGAAGGATTAGAAGCACAACTTACCAGCTGAAGAGAATCTGGAATTTCAACAGGAAAGGTCGGTTCCAAGGGGAGGGAAAAAAAAAAAAAGGCCAGCACAAACAGGGTTAAGTGCTACCACACTGTGCCGATTGGTCTGGGGAGAACTCTTGGATCAGAGAAGCCACTGGAATAGAGGAATCTGGCACAGGCTGTTAGCTCTTCTCTGCTTATAAAACAGCAGTTCAAAAGAGAAATCAAGCCACTTTAAAATATAAAGCCAGATCCTAAATCCACCCCAATCCAGAAGTGACCTAACAGATCTCGGCATGGCCTTCTGCTGCCCAGGGCTTCTCCTTGGGGTAGTTGAGAGCCTGAACAGTGGGGACAGAGCCCGAGGCAGCCTCCAATCCACATAGTGTGGGGCTCAGCCTGAATCAGTGGAATTCTAGCACCCGCGGAATTCCAAGAGAAGCGGAAATACCAGAGAAGTGCAACTTTTGAAGTAGGGACCTCGGTTTCTGTGCAGACACTTCTGGTTTGAGCTCAGGGGCTTTTCAAGTCAGCTGCTAATATCCATGGCCCCACGAGAGGCATTGGCTGGGGTTTGTGATGCTTTCACTGTTCAGCCTTAAATCTCAGGGCAGTTGCTAGGCCACACAGTGGGGTGATTCACTGGGCACAGCTCAAAGTGCAGTGGTGTTAAGCACCTCTGAGTCATTTCCAGGGAGGGGGAAAGGAAACTCTCTCCCAGAGCTCTCCCTTAGCTCAGGCACAGGACTCACTTCATCCATCCCATCTGGGAGGAAGCTGGTAAATAAATAAACTTCTTCACCCATGGGCAAACCCCAACAGATTTTTAACAATGAGTAAGAAGCTGAAGAGAACAATTGACACCTTCTACACAGAGAAAGAGTGGGTATCCAACCCCGAGGAAGCTATCAGCAGAGAGTCTGCAGATAACATCTTAAAGGAGAAGGATACCTGGTCCCCATCACATAAATCTATCCTACAAGAGATTATTAAAAAATTTTTTTTAATTTTTTTTATTAAATTTTTATTTTATTTTATAATTATAACTTTTTTTTTTGACAGTACATATGCATGGGCAATGTTTTACAACATTATCCCTTGCACTTACTTCTATTCAGATTTTTTCCCTTCCTCCCCCAACCCCCTCCCCCAGATGGGAGGCAGTCCCATACATGTCAAATATATTACAGTATATTCTAGATAAATATATGTGTGTAGAACCAAATTTTTTTGTTGCACAGGAAGAATTGGATTCAGAAAGTAAAAATAACAGTTTACACTCATTTCCCACTGTTCCTTTTCTGGATGTAGCTGATTCTGTCCATCATTAATCTATTGGAATTGGATTAGCTCTTCTCTATGTTGAAGATATCCACTTCCATCAGCATACATCCTAGTACAGTATCACTGTTGAAGTGTATAATGATCTTCTGGTTCTGCTCGTTTCACTCAGCATCAGTTGATGTAAGTCTCTCCAAGCCTCTCTGTATTTCTCCCGTTGGTCATTTCTTATAGAACAATAATATTCCATAACATTCATATACCAAAATTTACCCAACCATTCTCCAATTGATAGACATCCATTCATCTTCCAGCTTCTAGACACTATGAAAAGGGCAGCCACAAACATTTTGGCACATACAGGTCCCTTTCCCTTCTTTACTATTTCCTTGGGATATAAGCCCAGTAGTAGTATGGCTGGGTCAAAGGGTATGCACATTTTGATAACTTTTGGGGCGTAATTCCAGATTACTTTCCAGAATGGTTGGATTCTTTCACAACTCCACCAACAATGCATCAGTGTCCCAGTTTTTCCACAGCCCCTCCAACATTCATCGTTATTTGTTCCTGTCATCTTAGCCAATCTGACAGGTGTGTAGTGGTATCTCAGAGTTGTCTTAATTTGCATTTCTCTGATCAATAGTGATTTAGAACACTCTTTCATATGAGTGGAAATACTTTTAATTTCATCATCTGAAAATTGTCTGTTCATATCCTTTGACCATTTATCAATTGGAGAATGGCTTGATTTCTTATAAATTAAAGTTAATTCTCTGTATATTTTGGAGATGAGGCCTTTATCAGAACCTTTAACTGTAAAAATGTTTTCCCAATTTGTTACTAACCTTCTAATCTTGTTTGCATTAGTTTTGTTTGTGCAGAAACTTTTTAATTTGGTGTAATCAAAATGTTCTATTTTGTGATCAATAATGGTCTTTAGTTCTCCCTTGGACACGTACTCCTTCCTCCTCCACAAGTCTGAGAGGTAAACCATCTCATGTTCCTCCAATTTATTTATGATTTCGTTCTTTATGCCAAAATGTTGGACCCATTTTGATCTAATCTTAGTATGTGGCGTTAAATGTGGGTCCATGCCTAATTTCTGCCATACTAATTTCCAGTTTTCCCAGCAGTTTTTGTCAAATAATGAATTCTTATCCCAAAATTTGGGATCTTTGGGTTTGTCAAAGATTACATAGCTATTTTTATTCACTATCTTGCCCTGTGAACCTAACCTATGCCACTGATCAACTAGTCTATTTCTTAGCCAATACCAAATGGTTTTGGTGACTGTTGCTTTATAATATAGCTTTAAATCAGGTACACTTAGACCACCTTTCTCTGACTTTTTTTTCATTAGTTCCCTTGCAATTCTCGACCTTTTCTTCTTCCATATGAATTTTGTTGTTATTTTTTCTATGTCATTAAAATAGTTTCTTGGGAGTCTGATTGGTATAGCAGTAAATAAATAGATTAATTTGGGGAGTATTGTCATCTTTATTATATTCGCTCGGCCTATACAAGAGCACTGAATGTCTTTCCAATTATTTAAATCTGACTTTATTTTTGTGGCAAGTGTTTTGTAATTTTTCTCATATAATTCCTGACTCTCCTTTGGTAGATATATTCCCAAATATTTTATACTATCGACTATTATTTTGAATGGAATTTCTCTTTGTATCTCTTGCTGTTGGATTGTGTTGGTAATGTATAAAAATGCTGAGGATATATGTGGATTTATTTTTTACCCTGCAACTTTGCTAAAATTCTGAATTATTTCTAATAGCTTTTTAGCAGAGTCTTTGGGGTTCTCTAAGTATACCATCATGTCATCTGCGAAAAGTGATAATTTGATTTCCTCATTTCCTACTCTAATTACTTGAATCTCTTTCTTGGCTCTTATTGCCGAGGCTAGCGTTTCTAGTACTATGTTGAATAGTAATGGTGATAGTGGGCAACCTGATCTTACAGGGAAAGGTTCTAGTTTATCACCATTACATATGATGTTTACTGAAGGTTTGAAATATATGCTCCTTATTATTTTAAGGAATAGTCCATATATTCCTATACTCTCAAGCATTTTTAGTAGGAATGGATGTTGGATTTTATCAAATACTTTTTCTGCATCTATTAAGATGATCATATGGTTTTTATCAATTTGATTATTAATATGGTCAATTATACTAATAGTTTTCCTAATATTAAACCAGCCCTGCATTCCTGGTATAAATCCCACTTGGTCATAGTGTATTATCCTGGGGATGATTTTCTGAAGTCTATTTGCTAATATATTATTTAAGATTTTAGCATCAATATTCGTTAAGGAAATTGGTGTATAGTTTTCTTTCTCAGTTTTCGATCTACCTGGTTTAGGTATCAATACTATGTCTGTGTCATAAAAGGAATTTGGTAGGACTCCTTCAATCCCTATTTTTTCAAATAGTTTATATAGCATTGGAGTTAGTTGTTCTTTAAATGTTTGGTAGAATTCACCTGTAAATCCATCTGGTCCTGGGGACTTTTTCTTAGGAAGTTGGTTAATAGCTTGGTCTATTTCTTTTTCTGAGATGGGACTATTTAGAGTACTTACTTCTTCCTCTGTTACTCTGGGCAAGCTATATTTTTGAAGGTATTCTTCCATTTCATTTAAGTTATCGAATTTATCAGCATAAAGTTGAGCAAAGTAGCTCCTAACTATTGTTCTAATTTCCTCTTCATTACTGGTGAGTTCACCCTTTTCATTTTCAAGACTAACAATTTGCTTTTTCTCTTTCCTTTTTTTAATCAGGTTTACTAAGGGTTTGTCTATTTTGTTGGTTTTTTCATAGAACCAACTCTTAGTTTTATTAATTAATTCAATAGTTTTTTTACTTTCAATTTTATTAATCTCACCTTTTATTTTTTGAATTTCAAGTTTTGTGTTTGTCTGGGGGTTTTTAATTTGCTCCTTTTCTAGCAATTTTAGTTGTAAGCCCAATTCGTTGGCCCCCTCTTTCTCTATTTTATGCAAGTAGGCCTGTAGAGATATAAAACTTCCCCTTATTACTGCTTTGGCTGTATCCCACACATTTTGGTATGATGTCTCATTATTGTCATTTTCTTGGGTGAAGTTATTAATTATGTCTATGATTTGCTGTTTTACCCAATCATTCTTTAGTATAAGATTATTTAGTTTCCAATTATTTTTTGGTCTATTTTCCCCTGGCTTTTTATTAAATGTAATTTTCATTGCATTATGGTCTGAAAAGGATGCATTTACTATTTCTGCCTTACTGCATTTGATTTTGAGGTTTTTATGCCCTAGTAGATGATCAATTTTTGTATAGGTTCCATGAACTGCTGAGAAGAAAGTATATTCCTTTCTGTCTCCATTTAGCTTTTGCCAACGATCTATCATATCAAACTTTTCTAGTATTCTATTTACCTCTTTGATTTCTTTCTTATTTATTTTGTGGTTTGATTTATCTAATTCTGAGAGTGCAAGGTTGAGATCTCCCACTATTATAGTTTTGCTATCTATTTCCTCTTGCAGCTCTCTTAATTTCTCTTTTAAGAATTTAGATGCTGCACCACTTGGTGCATATATGTTTAATATTGATACTGCTTCATTATTGATTCTGCCTTTTAGCAGGATATAATGCCCTTCCTTATCTCTTTTAATTAGATCAATTTTTGTTTTTGCTTGATCTGAGATGAGGATGGCTACTCCTGCTTTTTTGGTTTTGCCTGAAGCATAATAGGTTCTGCTCCACCCTTTTACTTTTAGTTTGAATGTCTCACCCTGTTTCAGGTGTGTTTCCTGTAAACAACATATAGTAGGATTCTGACTTTTAATCCAGTCTACTAACTGCTTCCTCTTTATGAGGCAGTTTGCCCCATTCACATTTATGGTTAGAAAGACTAATTCTATATTGCTTGCCATCCTATTAACCCCTGCTTATGCTTTTCCCCTTTCCTTCCCTCTGATCCTCCTACCCAGTATTAAACTGGTGAACACCACTTGCTTTTCACAGCCCTCCCTTTTTAGGATCCCTCCCCCACCTTAAAGATCCTCCCCTTATTTTACCCCTTTTCCACAAAATTTCTGTATTCCCTTCCCCTTAGCTTGCTCCTTCCCTTTCACTTTTCAATGAAGTGGAAGAAGTTTCACCATAAATCGAATATGTCTATTGATACACACTATGTTCATCCCCCTCCTTTCTTTCTCTCAGATATAATAGGTTACCTTTGCCTCTTCATGAGATGTAGTACCACTACTTTACACTTTTTTTATGATATAATTTCCTTTCCACTTCTAGTTTCTAAGACAAATTGTACATACGTTCTTTACATATTTTTTTGGCAGAAGTATAGTTCTCAAGATTTCTTTTTACCTTTTTAGAAATCTCTTGAGTTCTGTATTTGAAGATCAAACCTTTTATGTAGGTCTGGTTTTTTCATCAAAAATAGATGGAATTCATTTATTTCATTAAATGTCCATCTTCTTCCCTGAAAAATGATGCTCATTCTTGCTGGGTATGTTATTCTTTGCTGCATACCAAGTTCCTTAGCCTTTTGGAATATCATGTTCCAGGCCCTGCGTTCTTTTAATGTGGACGCTGCTAGATCCTGGGTTATCCTTATTGTGGCTCCTCCATATCTGAATTGCTTTTTTCTAGCAGCTTCCAATATCTTTTCCTTTGACTGATGGTTCTTGAACTTGGCCACTATATTTCTTGGCATTTTGATTTTAGGGTCCCTTTCAGTAGGTGATTGATGAATTTTTTCAATGTCTATTTTACCCTGTGTTTCCAGAATGTCTGGGCAGTTCTCTTTGATAATTTCCTCAAAAATGGTGTCCAAGCTCTTTTTTTTCCTCACATTTTTCAGGGAGTCCAATTATTCTCAAATTGTCCCTCCTGGATCTGTTTTCCAGGTCTGTTGTCTTTCCGATAAGGTACTTGACATTCTTTTCAATTGTTTCATTTCTCTGGTTTTGCTTGACTACCTCTTGGTTTCTCCTTGAGTCATTCATTTCTACTTGTTCCAGTCTAATTTTCAATGATGCATTTTCTTCACTCACTTTTTTATATCTCTTTGTTATTGTCCAATTGAGTTTTTATCTTCTATGGAATTTTTTTTCCATTTTATTCATTTTATATTTTAGAGAGCTGTTTTCTTTTTCCAGCTCACTAATCCTACTTTCCTTGGAGCTGTTTACTTTTTCCAGCTCACTAATCTTGTTTCTCAATGATTTGATTTCTTTATCCACTCTGTCTTTGAATGCATGGGATGACTTCTCCAGGCGCTCTTGCCAAGCTTCCCTTTCCTTTTCCCATTTCTCTTCCAGCTCTCTTGTGAAAGACTTTTTGATTTCCTCTATGAGATTCTTTTGTATTGAGGAGCAGCTTATATCCCTCCCAGGGGATATATCTGGGGACAGTCTGTTCCTAGTCTCTTCAGCATTTGAAGTCTGCTCCCTCTCCACACAGAAGCTGTCAATGGTTAGAGCCCTTTTGAATTTTTTGTTCATTTTGTCAGAGTAGGAATCAAAGAAAACAAACTGACAAGAGAAACAATTGGTCTGTTTTGTGGGGGATGGAGCTAGATGGTATTAATGGGCTTCCTCTACAGACTGGGAATAGGGCAGCAGAGAGCAACTAACAGAACAGCAATGACTGTACTGAGTCTGCGCACTGAGGCTCTGAGATCGCACTGAGTCAGTCCAGGTGTGGGTTGGGGGTGGCCGGGTTCTGAGAGACGCTGGCTTTCTGGGGTTTTAATCTTCACCTCTGGTGTTTACAACCTCTCCATTGCTCCCAGCTTGCTGCCAAGACGGAGTATCCACAATGGGGTAAAAGCCTTTTCACAGAAACGGCAGAGATCGTATCCCTCCCCCTCCGGTCTGAGCTGTGTGAGCTGCCTGTCTCGCTCTAGCTTGCCTGCACTCAGTCTGCACCCAGTCTCATTGACCCTCCCCCGAGCAAACACAGACCTTTTCTGGCGACTTTCAAGGATGTCGTCTCTTAGTGATTATTTGTGGTTTTCTTTCTGGGTCAAGCATTAAGTCTGAGGCTTGTCATGAAGTAAGTTCTGAGAGAAAATGAGGAGCTCAAGCAGCTGTCTGCCTCCACGCCGCCATCTTGGCCCGAGACTATTAAAAAGTTAAGAGAGTTTGAAGAATAATGGGGAAAGGAAAAAGAAGCTAAGATAGCGAATAACAATGTCCTTAAACTTGAATTGGAAAAAATAAAGAATTCACAGGAGGTGCAGGGAAACAAAATTTGTGAATTAGAAAAGGTTAAAAAATCACAGGAAAGTAGGATTTCTGAACTGGAAAAAGAAAATAACTCACTAAAAAATTAGTGAAATGGACAAAAAAATTCAACAGAGCAAAATAATTCATTTAAAAACTCAATTGGACATATACAAAAAGAACTAAAAATGTGAATGAAGAAAATAAGTCATTAAAAATCAGGATTGAACAAATAGAAATGAATGATTCATTGAGAAACCAAGAATCAGTCAAACAAAACAAAAAAAAAAATGAAAATCTAGAGAATAACATCAAATACTTACTGGGAAAATCTATAGACCTAGAAAATAGATCTAGGAGAGATAATATGAGGATCATTGGACTTCCCGAAAACTATGATCAAAAAAAGAGCCTAGATTCTATTTTACAGGAAATCATCAAAGAGAACTATCCAGAGATAATAGAAACAGAACAGAAAATAGGTGTTGAAAGAATTCATCAAACACGTTTTGAAAAAGACCTTAAAAAAAAAGAAAAAGAAAAAGAAAAAAAAAGACTCCACAGAACATTGTGGCTAAGCTGCAGAACTACCAAACTAAGGAAAAAATTTGCAAGAAGCTAGGAAAAACAATTCAAATATCCAGGTGCCACAATAAGGGTCACTCAAGATCTGGCTGCCTCCACATTAAAGGATTGAAGGGCCTGGAACTTGATATTCCGAAAGGCAAAAGAACAAGGTTTGCAACCAAGAATAAACTACCCAGCTAAGTTTAGCATTTTCTTCCATGGAAGAAGATGGTTATTTAATGAAACAGAGGAATTCCATTTGTTTCTAAGAAAAAAACAGACTTAAACAAAAAAATTTATCTACATCCACAAGACTGAAGAGAAGCAGAAAAAGGTAAAAAGAACTCTTGAGAACTGTATCTTGGTCGTGGATATACAGAAAGTCTGTGTGGATAATTTGATTTTACGGATATAATATAAAAAAAGGGAAGTAGTAAAGGGAAGGGCACAGTATCAGAAAAAGGGGAAGGAGTCATAAAAAGAGGGAAACTACATCCCAGGAAGAGGCATAGAAAATCTACCACATCTGAGAGAATTTAGAGAGAGGAAGGAACATTGTGTGAATCTTGCTCTCATCAGGGTAGGATCAAAGAGTAAATAATTTCTTTTATTTTATATATATATATATATATATATATATATATATATATATATATATATTGTTTTTTAATAATATTATCCCTTGTATTCATTTTTCCAAATTATCCCCCCCTCCCTCTATTCCCTCCCCCCGATGACAGGCAATCCCATACATTTTACATGTATTACAATATAGTCTAGGTACAATACATGTGTGTGAATATCATTTTCTTGTTGCACAATAAACATTAGAATCCGAAGGTACATGCAACCTGGGCAGACAGATATTAGTGCTAACAATTTACATTCACTTCCCAGTGTTTCTTCTCTGGGTGTAGCTACCTCTGTCCATCATTGATCAACTGGAAGTGAGTTGGTTTTTCTTTATGTTGAAGATTTCCACTTCCATCAGAATACATCCTGATACAGTATTGTTGTTGAAGTGTACAATGATCTTCTGGTTCTGCTCATTTCACTCAGCATCAGTTGATTTAAGTCTCTCCAGGTCTCTCTGTATTCCTCCTGCTGGTCATTTCTTACAGAGCAATAATATTCCATAACCTTCATATACCATAATTTACCCAACCATTCTCCAACTGATGGATATCCATTCATCTTCCAGTTTCTAGCTACAACAAAAAGAGCTGCCACAAACATTTTGCTACATATGTGTCCTCTTTCCGCTCTTTAGTATTTCTTTGGGATATAATCCCAGTAGTAGCGCTGCTGGGTCAAAGGGTATGCACAGTTTGATAACTTTTTGGGCATAATTCCAGATTGCTCTCCAGAATGGCTGGATTCTTTCGCAACTCCACCAACAATGTATTAGTGTCCCAGTTTCCCCACATCCCCTCCAACATTCATCATTATTTGTTCCTGTCATCTTAGCCAATCTGACAGGTGTGTAGTGGTATCTCAGAGTGGTCTTAATTTGCATTTCTCTGATCAGTAGTGATTTGGAACACTCTCAAAGAGTAAATAATTGACTTTTTTTTTTCAGAGAATTCTCTCTCATCTCATTAAAAGGGGGGAGAGGAAAAGGGAAAAGGAAAATGGGAATAAGGGAAGAGTACAAGAAAGGGGAAGGAACTTAAAAGGAGGGGAGAGGTATACAAAAAAGGGAGGGCTGCACGTCACAAGTGGGGTCTATAAATTAAATATTGGGGAAAGGGTTTAAGGGGGGCAAGTGATAAAAAAAAGCATAATCAGGGGATAATATGATGGCAGGAAATACAGAATTAGTAATTTTAACTGTAAATGTGAATGGGATGAACTCTCCATTAAACAGAGGCAGATAGCAGACTGGATCAAAAGTCAGAAACCTACAATATGTTGTTTACAAGAAACATACTTAATGCAGGTAGATATATACAGAGTAAAGGTAAAAGGTTGGAACAGAATCTATTATGCTTCAGCTGAAGCCAAAAAAGTAGGGTTGCCATCCTTATCTCAGATCAAGCAAAAGCAGAAATTGATCTAATTAAAAGAGATAAGGAAGGAAACTATATCCTTTTAAAAGGTAGCATAGACAATGAAGCCATATCAATACTAAATATATATGCACCAAGTGATATAGCATCTAACTCCTAAAGGAAAAGTTAAGAGAGTTGCGAGAAGAAATACACAGCAAAAACTATAATAGTAAGAGTTCTCAACCTTGCACTCTCAGAATTAGATAAATCAAACCACAAAACAAATAAGAAAGAAATTAAAGAGGTAAAGAGAACATTAGAAAAACTAGGTATGATAGACCTTTGGAGAAAACTGAATGGCAATAGAAAGGAGTATACTTTCTTCTTAGCAGTTCATGGAACCTGTAAAAAAGTTGACCATATATTACGATATAAAGATCTCAAAATTAAATGCAGGAAGGCAGAAATATTAAATGCCTTCTTCTCATATCACAATGCAATAAAAACTACATTCAATAAGAAGTTAGGGGTAAATAGACCAAAAATTAATTGGAAACTGAATAATTTAATCTTAAAGAATGGCTGGGGGCAGTGGGGTAGAGCCAAGATGGCAGAGAAGATACACGTGATTTTGTGCGCTCCCTTCTTACCTCACTACCAATTAGTTAAGTCAGCCTCAAAAATAATGCTGGACTGATAGAAAACACAACGACTGGAAGCACGACTTAACAGCTGAAGAGAAAATGGAGTTTCAACAGAAAAGGTCGGTTCCAGGGGAGGAAAAAAAAAGAGACCAGCACAGACAGTTGGGTGGTGGCACACTGTGTCGATTGCTCTGGGAGAGCTCTGGGATTAGAGAAGCCACTGAGATAGAAGAATATGGCACAGACTGTTAGCTCTTCTCTGCTTATAAAACAGCAGTTCAGAAGAGAAATCAAGCCACTTTAAAATATAAATTCAGGGGAAGCGGAAACTTTGAAATAGGGACTGTGGTTTCTGGGCAGACACTTCCAGTTTGAGTACAGGGGCTTTTCACGTCAGCTGCTGACATCCACGCCCCACAGGACGCATTAGCTGGGCTTTGTGTTACCTTTACTTTTTCAGTCTGAAACCTCAAGGAAGTCACTAGGACACACAGGGCCATGCTAATCACCTCAGAGGAACTTCCAGGGAGGGGGTGGGGAACTCTCTCCCACAGCTCTCTCTTAGCTCAGGCACAGGAGCCACTGCATCCATCTGGTCTGGGAGGAAGCTGGTAAAGAAATAAATGAATAAACTTCTTACCCCATGGAAAGACCCCAAAAGATTCTTTCTACACAGAGAAAGAGCGGGTTTCCAACCCCAAGGAAGTTAATAGCAGAGAGTTAACAGATAACAGCCTAAAGGGGAACAATACCTGCCCCCATCACATAACTCTCTCCTAGAAGAGACAATTAAAAAGTTAAGAGAGTTTGAAGAAAAATGGGGAAAGGAACGAGAAAGTTTGATAGAGAATAAAAACGTTCTGAAATTGGAGTTGGAAAAAATAAAGAATTCACAGGAGATTCAGGGATACAAAATTTGTGAATTAGAAAAGGTTAAAAAAAATCACAGGAAAGTAGGATTTCTGAATTGGAAAAGATTAAAAAATCTCAAGAAAATAGCATTTCTGAATTGGAAAAGATAAAAAATTGTAAAGAAAGTAGGATTTCTGAATTGGAAAAGATAAAAAAAAGTCTCAAGAAAATAGCATTTCTGAATTGGAAAAAGAAAATAATTCTCTAAAAAAAATTAGGGAAATGGAAAAAAATTCAATAGAGCAAATTAATTCATTTAAAACTCAATTGGGCATATACGAAAAGAACTAAAAACTGTGAATGAAGAAAATAACTCCTTAAAATTCAGGATGGAACAAATAGAAATGAATGATTCATTGAGAACCCAAGAATCAGTCAAACCAAACAAAAAAAAAATGAAAAGGTGGAGAATAATGTCAAATACTTAATGAGAAAATCTATAGACCTGGAAAATAGATCTAGGAGAGATAATCTGAGGATCATTGGACTTCCCAAAAACTATGACCAAAAAAAGAGCCTAGATTCTATTTTGCAGGAAATCATCAAAGAGAACTGTCCAGAGATAATAGAAACAGAAGGGAAAATAGGCATCGAAAGAGTTCATCAAACTCCTTCTGAAAAAGACCCTACAAAAAGAACACCATGGAATATTGTGGCAAAGCTGCAGAATTACCACACAAAGGAGAAAATCTTGCAAGCTGCTAGAAAAAAACAATTTAAATACCAAGGTGCCACAATAAGGGTAACTCAAGATCTGGCTACTTCCATATGAAAAGATAGAAGGGCCTGGAACCTAATATTCCAAAAGGCAAAAGATCAAGGATTGCAAACAAGAATAAACTACCCAGCTAAGTTTAGCATTATTTTCCCATGGAAGAAGATGGTCATTCAGTGAGGAATTCCATATGTTTCTAAGAAAAAAAACAGACTTAAACAAAAAATTTGATCTACATCCACAAGACTAAGAGAAACAGAAAAAGGTACACAGAACTCTTGAGAACTGTATCTCTGTTGTGGATATATATAAATTTGGATAATTTGAGTTTACTGATATAAAAAAGGGGGGTGTAGTAAAGGGAAGGAGATAGTATCAGAAAAAGGGGAAGGAGTGATAAAAAGAGGGAAACTACATCCCAGTAAGAGGCATAGAAACTATACCATATTTGAGGGAATTTAGAGAGGGGGAGAAACATTGTGTCAATCTTACTGTCATCAGAAGAGGCTCAAAGAGTAAATAATTGACATATTTGTTTTTCAGAAAATTCTCTCTCATCTCATTAAAAGGGGGGAGAGGAAAATGGAAAAGGAAAAGGGGAATAAGGGAAGGGACTTTGAAGGAGGGGGGAGGGATACTAAAAAAGGGAGGGATCAAAAGTCAAAAGCCTACAATATGTTGTCTACAGGAAACACACTTAAAGCAGGGAGATACATACAGAGTAAAGGTAAAAGGTTGGAGCAGAATCTATTATGCTTCAGGTAAAGCCAAAAAAGCAGGGGTAGCCATCTTTATCTCAGATCAAGCAAAAGCAGAAGTTGATCTAATTAAAAGAGATAAGGAAGGAAACTGTATCCTGCTAAAAGGTAGCACAAATAATGGAGCCATATCAATACTAAACATATATGCCCCAAGAAGTATAGCATCTAACTTTCTAAAGGAAAAGTTAAGAGAATTGCAAGAAGAAATAGACAGTAAAACTATAATAGTGGGAGATGTCAAAATTGCACTCTCAGATTTAGACAAATCAAACCACAAAACAAATAAGAAAGAAATTTAAAAAGTAAATAAACATTAGAAAAACTAGGTATGATAGACCTTTGGAGAAAACTTATAATGTGCTCTCCTGGCAGTTACAATTACTAGTCTGTCCTAGGCCCAACAGAATACCTTTGACCACTGACCTTTGCAGTGTGAACCCGGCTTGCCTCCTCTGAGGCCTTCAAAGGTCTCTGGCCATAATCTCTTGAATCTATAGCTTAATAACCGGTAGCACACTCAAGGACAGCCACATGTAATCTTAAAAGCCTTTATTATACCTACTCACATAATGCCCTGACTGATGCCCTTACTTGTTGGTTCCTGAGGGAACACCTGGTCAGAAGACCCGCGTGTTCACTACCAAAATCCTCACCTGTTTTGGCTACCCATCTTGGCTTGGCCACCAAGGCTAGGGAGCCAGGGTGAAGAGCGCCAGGTTAAAGAGAACGACTGCTGCCTGCAGTGGGCTTATAAAGGGCCTGTGAGGTCACACACAGTGAGAGAGTCACTCATTACGAAGCTATCTCATCATGGCAAAGATCCCACCTACAAGGCAGTCCTAATATCCACAGAAATTACTTCTGGGCCTCAATCTCCCTATGCACTGTGTCTGCCCATTTAAAGGGCCCTTACAAAAACTGAATGGCGATAGAAAGGAATATGCTTTCTTCTCAGCAGTTCATGGATCCTATACAAAAATTGACCTTATATTAGGACATAAAAATCTCAAAATTAAATGTAGGAAGGCAGAAATAATAAATGCCTTCTTCTCATATCACAATGCAATAAAAGCTACATTCAGTAAGAAGTTAGGGGTAAATAGAGCAAAAAGTAAGTGTAAACTGAAAAATCTCATCTTAAAGATTGACTGGGTGAAACAGCAAATTATAGAAACAATTAATAATTTCACCTAAGATAATGAACATGATGAGACATCATACCAAAATCTGTGGGATGCAGCTAAAGTGGTGAAAAGGGGAATTTTATATCTTTAGAGGCTTATTTGAACAAAATAGAGAAAGAGAAGATTAACGAATTGGGACTGCAACTTTAAAAGCTAGAAAAAGACCAAATTAAAAAACCCCAACTAAAAATTAAACTTGAAATACAAAAATTAAAAGAAGAAATCAATAATATTGAAACTAAAAACAAAAACTATTGAATTCATAAATAAAACCAAGAGTTGGTTTTATGAAAAAGCCAATAAAATAGATAAACCTTTGGTAAATCTGATCAGAAAAATGAAAGAGGAAAATCAAATTGTTAGTCTTACAAATGAAAAGGGGGATCTTTCCATCAATGAATAGGAAATTAGAGAAATAATAAGGAGTTCCTTTACCCAACTTTATGCCAATAAATCTGATAACTTAAGTGAAATGGATGACTTCCTCCAAAAATATAGGCTTCCTAGATTAACAGAGGAGGAGACAAATTGCTTAAATAGTCCCATTTCAGAAAAAGAAATAGAACAAGATATTAATCAACTCCCCAAGAAAAAATCCCCAGGACCAGATGGATTTACATGTGAATTCTATCAAACATTTAAAGAACAATTAGCCTCAATGCTATATAAACTATTTGAAAAAATAGTGAA
This sequence comes from Sminthopsis crassicaudata, assembly GCF_048593235.1. Taxonomy (NCBI): domain Eukaryota; kingdom Metazoa; phylum Chordata; class Mammalia; order Dasyuromorphia; family Dasyuridae; genus Sminthopsis; species Sminthopsis crassicaudata. Next base: position 200,779,596 of record NC_133617.1, read on the forward strand.
TGAAGTAGTCCTACCAAACTCCTTTTATGACACAGACATGGTACTGATACCTAAACCAGGTACATCGAAAACTGAGAAAGAAAACTATAGACCAATTTCCTTAATGACTATTGATGCTAAAATCTTAAATAAGACCATATGATCATCTCAATAGATGCAGAAAAAGCATTTGATAAAATCCAACATCCATTCCTACTAAAAATGCTTGAGAGTATAGGAATAAATGGATTATTCCTTAGAATAATCAGGAGCATATATTTACGACCGTCAGTAAGCATATTATGCAATAGAAATAAACTGCAACCTTTCCAAGTAAGACCAGGAGTGAAACAAGGTTGCCCACTATCACCATTACTATTCAATATAGTACTAGAAATGCTAGCTTCGGCAATAAGAGCCAAGAAAGAGACTCAAGGAATTAGAGTAGGAAATGAGGAAATCAAACTATCACTCTTTGCAGATGACTTGATGGTATACTTAGAGAACCCCAAAAACTCTGCTAAAAAGCTATTAGAAATAATTCAGAATTTTAGCAAAGCTGCTGGATACAAAATAAATACACATAAATCCTCAGCATTTTTATACATCATTAACAAAATGCAATAGCAAGAGATACAAAGAGAAATTCCATTCCAAACAAATGTTGAGAGTATAAAGTATTTGGGAATCTATCTACCAAAGAATAGTCAGGAATTATATGAGAAAAATTATGAAACACTTACCACAAAAATGAAGTTAGATTTAAATAATTGGAAAGACATTCAATGCTCTTGGATAGGCTGAGCGAATATAATAAAGATCACAATACTCCCCAAACTAATCTATATATTTAGTGCTATACCAATCAGACTCCCAAGAAATTATTTTAATGACCTAGAAAAAATAACAACAGAATTCATATGGCAGAACAAAAGGTCAAGAATTGCAAGGGAACTAATGAAAAAAAAGTCAGATGTATATGGTCTAAGTGTACCTGCCCTATAGTTATATTATGTAGCAGCAGTCACCAAAACCATTTGGTATAGGCTAAGAAATACACTTGTTGATCAGTGGGACAGATTAGGTACAAAGGACAAAAAAGGGTACATCTATAGCAATCTAGTCTTTGGCAAACCCAAAGATACCAACATTAGGGATAAAAATTCTGTATTTGGAAAAAAACTGTTGGGAAAACTGGAAATTAGTATGGCAGAAATTAAATATGGATCCACACTTACCACCATATAGCAAGATAAGATCAAAATGGGTCCATGACTTAGGCATAAAAAATGAGATAATAAATAGATTAGAGGAACAGAAAATAGTCTACCTCTCAGACCTGTGGAGGAGGAAGGAATTTATGACCAGAGGAGAACTAGAGACCATTATTGATTACAAAATAGAAGATTTTGATTACACCAAACTAAAAAGTTTCTGTACAAACAATACTAATGCAAACAAGATTAGAAGGGAAGTAACAAATTGGGAAAACATTTTTAAAGTTAAAGGTTCTCAGAAAGGTCTCATTTCCAAAATATATAGAGAACTGACCCTAATTTATAAGAAATAAGACCATTCTGCAGTTGATAAATGGTCAAAGGATATGAACAGCAATTCTCAGATGATGGAATTGAAACTATATCCACTCATATGAAAGAGTGTTCCAAATCACTACTGATCAGAGAAATGCAAATTAAGACAACTCTGAGATACCACTGCACACCTATAAGATTGGCTAAGATGACAGGAACAAATAATGATGAATGTTGGAGGGGATGTGGGAAAACTGGGACACAAATACATTGTTGGTGGAGTTGTGAAAGAATCCAGCCATTCTGGAGAGTAATTGGGAACTATGCCCAAAAAGTTATCAAACTGTACATACCCTTTGATCCAGCAGTGCTACTATTGGGCTTATATCCCAAAGAAATACTAAAGAGCGGAAAGGGACCTGTGTGTGCCAAAATGTTTGTAGCCGCCCTTTATGTAGTGGCTAGAAACTGGAAAAAGAAAGGATGTTCATCAATTGGAGAATGTTTGGGTAAATTATGGTATATGAAGGTTATGGAATATTATTGCTCTGTAAGAAATGACCAGCAGACTTCCGGCCAAGATGGTGGCGTAGAGGCAGATAGCTGCTTGAGCTCCACGTTTTCTCTCAGAACTTATTTCAAGAAAGCCTGGAGAAGTCATCCCACGCATTTAAAGACAGAGTGGATAAAGAAATCAAATCATTGAGAAACAAGATTAGTGAGCTGGAAAAGGTAAACAACTCCAAGGAAAACAGGATTAGTGAGCTGGAAAAAGAAAACAGCTCTCTAAAAAATAAAATGAATAAAATGGAAAAAAAATTCCATAGAAGATAAAAACTCAGTTGGACAATTACAAAAATATTTTTTAAAAGTGTGTGAAGAAAATACATCATTGAAAATTAGACTCGAACAAGTAGAAATGAATGACTCAAGGAGAAACCAAGAGGTAGTCAAGCAAAACCAGAGAAATGAAACAATTGAAAAGAATGTCAAGTACCTCATTAGAAAGACAACAGATCTGGAAAACAGATCCAGGAGAGACAATTTGAGAATAATCAGACTCCCTGAAAAATGTGAGGAAAAAAAGGAGCTTGGACACTATTTTCGAGGAAATTATCAAAGAGAACTGCCCAGACGTTCTGGAAACAGAGGGTAAAATAGACATTGAAAAAATTCATCAATCACCTACTGAAAGGGACCCTAAAATCAAAATGCCAAGAAATATAGTGTCCAAGTTCAAGGACCATCAGACAAAGGATAAAATACTGGAAGCTGCTAGAAAAAAGCAATTCAGATATGGAGGAGCCACAATAAGGATAACCCAGGATCTAGCAGCGTCCACATTAAAAGAACGAAGGGCCTGGAATATGATATTCCGAAAGGCTAAGGAACTTGGTATGCAGCCAAGAATAACTTACCCAGCAAAAATGAGCATCATTTTTCAGGGAAGAAGATGGACATTTAACGAAATAAATGAATTCCATCTATTCTTGATGAAAAAACCAGACCTACATAAAGTGTTTGATCTTCAAATACAGAACTCAAGAGATTTCTAAAAAGGTAAAAAGAAAGCTTGAGAACTATACTTCTGTCAAAAAATATGTAAAGAACATATGTATAATTTGTCCTGGAAACTAGAGGTGGAAAGGAAATTATATCATAAAAAAGTGTAAAGTGATGGTACTACATCTCATGAAGAGGCAAAAGTAACCTATTATTTCTGAGAGAAAGAAAGGAGGGGGATGAACATAGTGTGTATCAATAGACATATTCGATTTATGGTGAAACTTCTTCCACTTTATTGAAAAGTGGGTGGGAAGGAGTAAGCTAAGGGGAATAGAATACAGAAATTGTGAGGAAAAGGGGTAAAATAGGGGGAGGAACTTTAAGGTGGGAGAGGGATACTAAAAAGGGAGGGCTGTGAAGAGCAAGTGGTGTTAACAAGTTTAACACTGTGTAGGGGGTAAGGGAGAAGGAAAGGGGAAAAGCATAAGCAGGGGTTAACAGGATGGCAAGCAATATAGAATTAGTCCTTCTAACCATAAATGTGAATGGGGTAAACTTCCTCATAAAGAGGAAGCAGTTAGCAGACTGGATTAAAAGTCAGAATCCTACTATATGTTGTTTACAGGAAACACACCTGAAACAGGGCGAGACATTCAAACTAAAAGTAAAAGGGTGGAGCAGAACCTATTATGCTTCAGGCAAAACCAAAAAAGCAGGAGTAGCCATCCTCATCTCAGATCAAGCAAAAACAAAAATTGATCTAATTAAAAGAGATAAGGAAGGGCATTATATCCTGCTATAGGGTAGCATCAATAAGAAGCAGTATCAATATTAAACATATATGCACCATGTGGTGCAGCATCTAAATTCTTAAAAGAGAAATTAAGAGAGCTGCAAGAAGAAATAGACAGCAAAACTATAACAGTGGGAGATCTCAACCTTGCACTCTCAGAATTAGATACATCAAACCACAAAATAAATAAGAAAGAAGTCAAAGAGGTAAATAGAATACTAGAAAAGTTTGATATGATAGATCTTTGGAGAAAGCTAAATGGAGAGAGAAAGGAGTATACTTTCTTCTCAGCCGTTCATGGAACCTATACAAAAATTGATCATATATTAGGACATAAAAACCTCAAAATCAAATGCAATAAGGCAGAAATAGTAAATGCATCCTTTTCAGACCACAATGCAATTAAAATTACATTTAATAAAAAGCCAAGTGAAAATAGACCAAAAAATAATTGGAAACTAAATAATCTTATACTAAAGAATGATTGGGTAAAACAGCAAACCATGGGCATAATTAATAACTTCACCCAAGAAAATGACAATAATGAGACATCATAACAAAATATGTGGGATACAACCAAAGCAGTAATAAGGGGAAACTTTATATCTCTACAAGCCTACTTGCATAAAATAGAGAAAGAGAGAGCCAACAAATTGGGCTTACAACTAAAATTGCTAGAAAAGGAACAAATTAAAAACCCCCAGACAAACACAAAACTTGAAATTCTAAAATTAAAAGGTGAGATTAGTAAAATTGAAAGTAAAAAAAAAAAAAAAAAAAAAAAAAAACTATTGAATTAATTAATAAAACTAAGAGTTGTCTCTATGAAAAAACAACAAAATAGACAAACCCTCAGTAAACATGATTAAAAAAAGGAAAGATAAAAAGCAAATTGTTAGTCTTGAAAATGAAAAGGGAGAACTCACCACTAATGAAGAGGAAATTAGAACAATAGTTAAGAGCTACTTTGCTTAACTTTATGCTGATAAATTCGATAACTTAAATGAAATGGAAGAATGCCTTAAAAAATATAGCTTGTCCACATTAACAGAGGAAGAAGTAAGTAGTCTAAATAGTCCCATCTCAGAAAAAGTAATAGAAGAAGCTATTAACCAACTTCCTAAGAAAAAATCCCCAGGACCAGATGGATTCACATGTGAATTCTATCAAACATTTAAAGAACAACTAACTCCAATGCTATATAAACTATTTGAAAAAAATAGGGATTGAAGGAGTCCTACCAAATTCCTTTTATGACACAGACATGGTACTGATACCTAAACCAGGTACATCAAAATCTGAGAAAGAAAACTATAGACCAATTTCCTTAATGAATATTGATGCTAAAATCTTAAATAAGATATTAGCAAAAAGACTTCAGAAAATCATCCCCAGGATAATGCACTATGATCAAGTAGGATTTATACCAGGAATGCAGGGCCGGTTTAATATTAGGAAAACTATTAGTATAACTATTAGTATAATTGACCATATTAATACTCAAATTAATAAAGACCATATGATCATCTCAATAGATGCAGAAAAAGCATTTGATAAAATCCAACATCCATTCCTACTAAAAACACTTGAGAGTATAGGCATAAATGGACTATTACTTAAAATAATAACCAGCATATATTTAAAACTGTCTGTAAACATCATATGTAATGGCAATAAACTAGAACCTTTGCCTGTAAGATCAGGAATGAAACAAGGTTGCCGGCTATCACCATTACTATTCAATATAGTACTAGAAACGCTAGCCTCGGCAATAAGAGCCGAGAAAGAGATTCAAGGAATTAGAGTAGGAAATGAGGAAATCAAACTATCACTCTTTGCAGATGACATGATGGTATACTTATTGAACCCCAAAGACTCTGTTAAAAAGCTATTAGAAATAATTCAGAATTTTAGCAAAGTTGCTTGATACAAAATAAGTCCACATAAATCCTCAGCATTTTTATACATTACCAACACAATCCAACAGCAAGAGATACAAATAGAAATTCCATTCAAAATAACGGTCAATAGTATAAAATATTTGGAAATATATCTACCAAAGGAAAGTCAGGAATTATATAAGCAAAACTACAAAACACTTGCAACAAAAATAAAGTCAGATTTGAATAATTGGAAAGACATTCGGTGCTCTTGGATATGCCGAGCTAATATAATCAAGATGACAATACTACCCAAACTAATCTGTTTATTTAGTGCTATACCAATCAGAATCCTAAGAAACTATTTTAAAGACCTAAAAAAAAATACAACAGAATTCATATGGAACAACAAAAGGTCGAGAATTTCAAGGGAAGTAATGAAAAAAAACATTAAATGAAGGTGGTCTAGCTGTACCTGATCTAGAACTATATTATAAAGCAACAGTCACCCAAACCATTTGGTATTGACTGAGAAATAGACTAGTTGATCAGTGGAATAGGTTAGGTTCTCAGGGCAAGATAGTGAATAAAAATAGCAATCTAGTGTTTGACAAACCCCAACATCCCAACTTTTGGGATAAGAATTCATTATTTGACAAAAACTGCTGGGAAAACTGGAAATTAGTAAGGCAGAAACTAGGCATTGACCCACATTTAACACCACATACTAAGATAAGATCAAAATGGGTCCAAAATTTAGGCATAAAGAACGAAATCATAAATAAATTGGAGGAACATGGGATAGTTTACATCTCAGACTTGTGGAGGAGGAAGGAGTTTGTGTCCAAGGGAGAACTAGAGACCATTATTGATCACAAAATAGAACATTTTGATTACACCAAATTAAAAAGTTTCTCCACAAACAAAACTAATGCAAACAAGATTAGAAGGGAAGTAACAAATTGGGAAAACATTTTTATAGTTAAAGGTTCTGATGAAGGCTTCATCTCCAAAATATACAGAGAATTGACTTTAATTTATAAGAAATCAAGCCATTCTCCAATTGACAAATGGTCAAAGGATATGAACAGACAATTTTCAGATGATGAAATTGAAACTATTTCCACTCATATGAAAAAGTGTTCTAAATCACTATTGATCAGAGAAATGCAAACTAAGACAACTCTGAGATACCACTACACACCTGTCAGATTGGCTAAGATGACAGGAACAAATAATGATGAATTTTGGAGGGGATGTGGGAAAACTGGGACACTAATACATTGTTGGTGGAGTTGTGAAAGAATCCAACCATTCTGGAGAGCAATCTGGAATAATGCCCAAAAAGTTATCAAAATGTGCATACCATTTGACCCAGCAATGTTACTCCTGGGCTTATATCCCAAGGAAATACTAAAGAACAGAAAGGGACCTGTATGTGCCAAAATGTTTGTGGCAGCCCTTTTCATAGTGGCTAGAAACTGGAAGATGAATGGATGTCCATCAATTGGAGAATGGTTGGGTAAATTATGGTATATGAATGTTATGGAATATTATTTTTCTGTAAGAAATGACCAACAGGAGGAATACAGAGAGCTTTGGAGAGACTTACATCAACTGATGCTGAGTGAAATGAGCAGAACTAGGGGATCATTATACACTTCAACAATGATACTGTATGAGGATATATTCTCATGGAAGTGGATATCTTCAACATAGAGAAGAGCTAATCCAATTCCAATTCTTCAATGATGGACAGAATCAGCTACATCCAGAAAAGGAACACTGGGAAATGAGTATAAACTGTGAGCACTGTTTTGTTTTGTTTTGTTTTGTTTTTCTTCCCAGATTATTTTTACCTTCCGAATACAATTCTTCCTTTGCAACAACAACAACAAAATTAGGTTCTGCACATATATATTGTACCTAGGATATACTATAAAATATTTAATATGTATGGGAATGCCTGCCATCTAGGGGAGGGGGTAGAGGGAAGGAGGGGAAAAATTTGAAACAGAAGGGAGTACAAGGGATAATGGTGTAAAAAAATTATCTATGAATATGTACTGTCAAAGAAAATGTTATAATTATAAAAATTAATAAAAAAACTAAAAAAAAAAAAAAGAAATGACCAGCAAGATGAATACAGAAAGGTTTGGAGAGACATACATGAACTGATGCTGAGTGAAATGAGCAGAACCAGAAGATCACTATACACTTCAACAACAATACTGTATGAAGATGTATTTTGATGGAAGTGCATATCTTCAACATAAAGAAGATCCAACTCACTTCCAGTTGATCAATGATGGACAGAAACAACTATACCTAAAGAAGAAATTGAATGTAAACTGTTAGCACTACTGTCTTTCTATCCCGGTTACTTATACTTTCGGAGTCCAATTCTTAATGTGTAACAAGACAATTGGATTTATACACATATTGTATCTAGGTTACACTGTAACACATGTAAAATGTATAGGATTGCCTGTCTTCTAGGGAAGGGAGTAGAAGGAAGGAGGGGAAAAATTGGAAAAATGAATACAAGGGATAATGTTATAAAAAATTACTCATGCATATGTACTGTCAAAATTTTATAATTATAATGTTTTTTTTATTTAGAATTTTTTTTAATAATATTATCCCTTGTATTCATTTTTCCAAATTAATCCCTCCTCCCTCCACTCCCTTCCCCTGATGACAGGCAATCCCATACATTTTACATATGTTTCAATATAACCTAGATACAAGATATGTGTGTAAATACCATTTTCTTGTTGCACATTAAGTATTAGATTCTGAAGGTTTAAGTAACCTGGGTAGATAGCCAGTAGTGATAACAATTTACATTCACTTCCCAGTGTTCCTTCTCTGGGTGTAGTTATTTCTGTCCATCATTGATCAACTGGAAGTGATTTGGATCTTCTTTATGTTGAATACATCTTCATACAACAATGAAGTGTACAGCGATCTTCTGGTTCTATTCATTTCACTCAGCATCAGTTGATGTAAGTCTCTCCAAGCTTCTCTCTATTCCTCCTGCTGGTCATTTCTTACAGAGCAATAATATTCCATAACCTTCATATACAATAATTTACCCAACCATTCTCCAATTGATGGATATCCATTCATCTTCCAGTTTCTAGCCACTATGAAAAGGGCTGCCACAAACATTTTGGCACATACAGGTCCCTTTCCCCTCCTCAGTATTTCTTTGGGATATAAGCCCAATAGCAGCAATGCTGGATCAAAGGGTATGCACAGTTTGATAACTTTTTTGGGCATAGTTCCATATTGCTCTCCAGAATGGTCAGATTCTTTCAAAACTCCACCAACAATGTATCAGTGTCCCAGTTTTCCCACATCACCTCCAACATTCATCATTATTTGTTCCTGTCATCTTAGCCAATCTGACAGGTGTGTAGTGGTATCTCAGAGTTGTCTTAATTTGCATTTCTCTGATCAGTAGTGATTTGGAACACTCTTTCATATGAGTGGATATAGTTTCAATTTCATCATCTGAGAATTGTCTTCATATCCTTTGACCATTTATCAACTGCAGAATGGTTTGATTTCTTATAAATTAGGGTCAGTTCTCTATATATTTTGGAAATGAGACCTTTGTCAGAACCTTTAACTTTAAAAATATTTTCCCAATTTGTTACTTCCCTTCTAATCTTGTTTGCATTAGTATTGTTTGTACAGAAACTTTTTAGTTTGGTGTAATCAAAATCTTCTATTTTGTGATCAATAATGATCTCTAGTTCTCCTCTGGTCATAAATTCCTTCCTCCTCCACAGGTCTGAGAGGTAGACTATTTTCTGTTTCTCTAATCTATTTATTATCTCCTTCTCTATGCTTAAATCATGGACCCATTTTGATCTTATCTTGGTATATGGTGTTAAGTGTGGATCCATATCTAGTTTCTGCCATACTAATTTCCAGTTTTCCCAACAGTGTTTTCCAAATAATGAATTTTTATCCCTAATGTTGGTATCTTTGGGTTTATCAAACACTAGGTTGCAATAGATGTACCCTTTTTTGACCTTTGTATCTAATCTGTTCCACTGATCTACCGGTCTATTTCTTAGCCAATACCAAATGGTTTTGGTGACTGTTGCTTTATAATATAGTTCTAGATCAGGTACAGCTAGACCACCTTCCTCTGACTTTTTTTTTCATTAGTTCCCTTGCAATTCTCAACCTTTTATTCTTCCATATGAATTTTGTTGTTATTTTTTCTAGGTCATTAAAATAATTTCTTGGGAGTCTGATTGGTATAGCACTAAATAAATAGATTAGTTTGGGGATTATTTTCATCTTTATTATATTCACTTGGCCTATCCATGAGCACTGGATGTCTTTCTAATTATTTAAACCTTGCTTTATTTTTGTGGCAAATGTTTCATAATTTTGCTCATATAATTCCTAACTTTTCTTTGGTAGATGGACTCCCAAATATTTTATACTCTCAACATTTGTATGGAATGGAATTTCTCTTTGTATCTCCTGCTGTTGCATTTTGTTAATCATGTATAAAAATGCTGAGGATTTATGCAGATTTATTTTTTATCCAGCAGCTTTGCTAAAGTTGTGAATTATTTCTATTAACTCTTTATTAGAATCTCTGGGGTTTTCTAAGTATACCATCATATCATCTGCAAAGACTGACAGTTTTATTTCTTCATTAGCTATTCTTATTCCCTTAATCTCTTTCTTGATTCTTATTGCCGAGTCTAACATTTCTAATACAATATTCAATAGTAATGGTGATAGTGGGCAACCTTGTTTCACTCCTCGTCTTACTGGGAAAGGTTCCAGTTTATCTCCATTGCATATTATGCTTACTGATGGTCTTAAATATATGCTCCTGATTATTCTAAGGAATAATCCATTTATTCCTATACTCTCAAGCGTTTTTAGTAGGAATTGATACTGGATTTTATCAAATGCTTTTTCTGCATCTATTGAGATGATCATATGGTTTTTATTAATTTGATTATTAATATGGTCAATTATACTAAAAGTTTTCCTAATATCTAACCAGCCCTGCATTCCTGGTATAAATTCTACTTGATCACAGTGTATTATCCTGGGGATGATTTTCTGAAGTCTTTTTGCTAATATCTTATTTAAGATTTTAGCATCAATATTAAGGAAATTGGTCTATAGTTTTCTTTCTGAGTTTTTTATCTACCTGGTTTAGGCATCAGTACCATGTCTGTTTCATAAAATGAGTTTGGCAGGACTCCTTCATCCCCTATGTTTTCAAATAGTTTCTATAACATTGGGACTAGTTGTTCTTTAAATGTTTGGTAGAATTCACATATAAATCCATCTGGTTCTGGGGATTTTTCCCTGGGGAGTTGATTATTCTTTTCTTTTTCTGAAATGGGACTATTTAAGCAATGTATTTCCTCCTCTGTTAAACTAGGAAGCCTATATTTTTGGAGGAAGTCATCCATTTCACTTAAGTTATCAAATTTATTGGCATAAAGTTGGGCAAAGGAACTCAATATTTCTTTAATTTCTTCTTCATTGGTTGAAAGATCCCCCTTTTCTTCTGTAAGACTAAAAATTTGATTTTCCTCTTTCCTTTTTCTGATCAGATTTACCAAAGATTTATCTATTTTATTGGCTTTTTCATAAAACCAACTCTTGGATTTATTTATTAATTCAATAGTTTTTTTTTTTTACTTTCAATATTATTGATTTCTCCTTTTAATTTTAGTATTTCAAGTTTGATTTTTGGTTGGGGGTTTTAATTTGGTCTTTTTCTAGCTTTTTAAGTTGCAGGCCCAATTCATTAATCTTCTCTTTCTCTATTTTGTTCAAATAAGCTTCTAAAGATATAAAATTTCCTTTTATTACCACTTTAACTTCATCACACAAATTTTGGTATGATGTCTCATCATTGTCATTATCTTGGGTGAAATTATTAATTGTTTTGATAATTTGCTGTTTCACCCAGTCATTCTTTAAGATGAGATTATTCAGTTTCCAATTACTTTTTGGTCTATTTACCCCTAAATTCTTATTGAATGTACTTTTTTTATTGCATTGTGATCTGAGAAGAAGGCATTTATTATTTCTGCCTTCCTGCATTTAATTTTGAAATCTTTATGCCCTAATATGTAGTCTATTTTTGTATAGGTTCCATGAACTGCTGAGAAGAAAGTATATTCCTTTCTATCACCATTCAATTTTCTCCAAAGGTCTATCATACCTAGTTTTTCTAATGTTCTATTTACATTTTTAATTTCTTTCTTATTTGTTTTGTGGTTTGATTTGTCTAAATCTGAGAGTGCAAGGTTGAGATCTCCCACTATTATAGTTTTACTGTCTATTTTTTCTTGCAACTCTCTTAACTTTTCCTTTAGAGAGTTAGATGCTATACCACTTGGTGCATATATGTTTAGTATTGATATGGCTTCATTGTCTATGTTACCTTTTAGCAGGATATACTTTCCTTTCTTTTCTCTTTTAATTAGATCAATTTCTGCTTTTGCTTGATCTGATATAAGGATGGCTACCCCTGCTTTTTTGGCTTTTCCTGAAGCATAATAGATTCTGCTCCAACCTTTTACCTTTACTCTGTATGTATCTCCCTGCTTTAAGTGTGTTTCCTGTAAACAATATATTGTAGGTTTCTGATTTTTGATCCAGTCTGCTATCCGTCTCTGTTTGATGGGAAATTTCATCCCATTCACATTTACAGTTAAAATTACTAATTCTGTATTTCCTGCCATCATATTATCCCCAGATTATGCTTTTTTCCCCTCAACCCCCCTGAACCCCTTCCCCAATATTTAATTTATAAACCCCACTTGTGATGCACAGCCCTCCGTTTTTAGTATCCCTCCCCCCTCCTTCCAAGTCCCTTCCCTTATTCCCCTTTTCCTTTTCCCTTTTCCTCTGCCCCCTTTTAATGAGGTGAGACAGGATTCTCTGAAAAACAAATATGTCAATTATTTACTCTTTGAGCCTGTTTTGATGAGAGTAAGATTCACACAATTTTCCTCCCCCTTTCTAAATTCCCTCAGATATGGTATATTTTCTATGCCTCTTCCTGGGATGTAATTTTCCTCTTTTTATGACTCCTTCCACTTTTTCTGATAGTACCCCCTTCTCTTTACTACTCCCCCTCTTCATTTTATATTATATTAGTAAAATAAAATGATCCATGAGGATTTTCTACATATCCACAACAGAGTTCTTTTTACCTTTTTATTTTTCTATTCAGTCTTGTGGATGTAGATAAAATTTTTTGTTTAAGTCTTTTTTTTTTTTTTTTTTCTTAGAAACAAATGAAATTCCTCTGTTTCATTAAATGACCATCTTCTTCCATGGAAGAAAATGCTAAACTTAGCTGGGTAATTTAATCTTGGTTGCAATCCTTGTTCTTTTACCTTTTGGAATATCTGGTTCCAGGCCCTTTGATCTTTTCATGTGGAGGCTGCCAGATCTTGAGTGACCCTTATTGTGGCCACTTGATATTTGAATTGCTTTTTTTTAGCTGCTTGCAATATGTTTTCCTTTGTTTGGTAGTTCTGCAGGTTAGCTACAATGTTCTGTGGAGTTCTTTTTTTAGGGTCGTTTTCAGAAGGTGTGTTATGAATAATTTCGATGCCTATTTTCCCTTCTGTTTCTATGATCTCTGGACAGTTCTCTTTGATGATTTCCTGTAAAATAGAATCTAGGCTCTTTTCTTGGTCATAGTTTTTGGGAAGTCCAATGATCTTCAGATTATCTCTCCTAGATCTATTTTTCCAGGTCTATAGATTTTCCCATTAAGTATTTGACGTTCTTCTCCAGATTTTCACTTTTTTTTTTGTTTTGTTTGACTGATTCTTGGGTTCTCAATGAATCATTCATTTCTCTTTGTTCCAGCCTGATTTTTAATGAGTTATTTTCTTCATTCACATTTTTAGTTCTTTTTGTATGTGTCCAATTGAGTTTTTAAATGAATTATTTTGCTCTATTGAATTTTTTCCATTTCCCTAATTTTTTTTAGAGAGTTACTTTCTTTTTCCAATTCAGAAATCCTACTTTCTTGAGAATTTTTTATCTTTTCCAATTCAGAAATCCTACTTTCCTGTGATTGTTTTAACCTTTTCTAATCCACAAATTTTGTTTCCCTGAATCTCCTGTGAATTCTTTATTTTTTCCAACTCAAATTTCAGGACATTGTTATTTTTTTATCAAAGCTTCTCTTTCCTTTCCCTATTTTTCTTCCAATTCTCTTAAATTTTTAATAGTCTCTTCTAGGAGAGAGTTATGTGATGGGAGGCAGGTATTGTTCCCCTTTAGAGTGTTATCTGCTGACTCTCTGCTGTTATCTTCCTTGGGGTTGGATACCTGCTCTTTCTCTGTGTAGAAGGAATCCCTAGTTTTCTTCAGCTTTTTACTCATTGTTAAAAATATTTTGGGGTCTGCCCTTGGGGTAAGAAGTTTATTTATTTACTTATTTATCAGCTTGCTCCCAGACCAGATGTATGTAGCGCATCTTGTGCCTGAGCTAAGAGAGCTCTGGGAGAGAGTTCCCCTCTCCCCTCCCCAGAAATATTTCAGAGTTGATATGGCTGCACTGTGAGGTTTGCCCAGTGCAGGACCCCGAGTTCCCTGAGGTTTAGGGACAGTAAAAACGATACAAAGCCGGGCCAATGCATCCCATGGGGCATGGATATTAGCAGCTGATGTGAAAAGCCCCTGCACTCTAACTGGAAGTGTCTTCTTGGAAACCGTGCTCCCTACTTCAAAGTTTCCACTTCTCTGGGAGTTCTGCTTCTCTGGGAATTCCTCAGGTACTAGAGTTCCCCAGCCTCAGGCCAAGCCTGGCCTTATGTGGATTAGATGTTGTCTCGGGCTGCATCCCCATTCTTCAAGCTATTAACTACCCCAAGGTGAAGCCCCAGGCAGTAGATGGCAGCTTCACAGCCATGCCGAGATCTGTTGGGTCACTTCTGGATTGGGGTGGTTCTAGGATCTAGCTTTATATTTTAAAGTAGCTTCATTTCTCTTCTGAACTGCTGTTTTATAAGCAGAGAAGAGCTAACAGCCTGTGTCAGTTTTTTCTATCTCAGTGGCCTCTCTGATCCCACAGTTCTCCCCAGTCCGATCGGCACAGTGGGCTAGCACCTAACCTTGTCTGTGCTGGCCTTTTTTCTTCCTCCCCTTGGAACTGACTTATTCTGTAGAAACTCCAGATTCTATTCAGCTGGTATGTTGTGCTTCTAATCCTCGTGGTTTCTATCCGTCCAGTATTATTTTTGAGGCTGATTTAACTAATTGGTAATGAGAGAAGAAGGGAGCTTACAAATTCATGTGTATCTTCTCCACCATCTTCCAGATAATTCTCAACAGCAAAACAAGTCTGTTATACATTTATTTAAAAAATTAAAAATATAATTAGATAATATAAACACCTAATGTTTCCCAAACTTAGTATCTTAAATGAGAGAATTGAAAACAAGAATTAAAACATTTAGAATTGCAAATATAGGAAGGCAAAGTATGTGAAAAGAGAAAAATACAATTTCAGAAGGGTGACAGATACAATAAGAACATTAGGAGTATTACACAAGGTGTCAAGGCCAATCATTAGAATATCTCAGTATTAATGAGAATAGCCTCACTAATTTATCCAAAGTACGAAAACAGATTTTATCATAAACTATATCATATTAGTACTACTACTCCAAAAAATAATAACAGATCTAGACATTAATTAAAATGAATGCAAATCCATGTGTAACTACACTTTTTTTTCCTCAAAGTTGAAATTATGTGGCCTGAAATGAAGCAGATCCCAAGAATTAATACAACAATTTGCCCAATATAGGTCTATTTGGGAGACATAAAGAGGAGAAATAAGATTAGGACTTGTAGGTGCATACAGAAGATCCAAAGGATCTGAAAAAAAATTAATAAGCTATATAAAAAGCTTATTTGATAGGAGATGGACATTACTACCAAATATATTTATAACTCTAGTTCATTAGTCTGGTATTCCAATGACCAACTTCTGAAAGACATATAAAAACACTCTAAAATTAAACAGATTCTGAGTTGGAGCAATAATGTGATAGAGTTTGTAAAAAATGTGATGTTATTTGAAATGACTGCTGAAATTGGCATTCACACATAAACAGAATGAGTGGTTCTCAAATTAAAATTACAGAGAAAAGAGGGTTATGGAAGTGGAGAAACTTACTTTTCATTCCCCAGAGGCTCTGCATGTATCATCTAGTCTGACAAGATCAATCAAATAATTACAAGCCTCTCCTTTTTTTTTTTTTTCTGCTCTCAGTACGATGGTCCAGAATCTACAATAATCAGACAATAAATTTGGATATAAAACACAATTTAAAACATTTTAAAACATGTACTGTGATAAAGGAATTGTTTGGACATAAGTAAAAAATTAGATATTACAAGAATAATAGAATAAAATGTGTTGACTTAATTAAATGCAATATTTTAAAAAGTGGGTTAAATCATTGGATCATATGTTGAAAAACTAGAAGGATGGTTATAAGTCATTTATTACAACTTTCATCTTACAGATAAAAAAACTGAGACCCAGAGAGGTGAAATGATTTGCTTAAAACCAGAAATTAAGTGACAGAGCTGAAATTTGAATGTAGGTCCTTCAGACTATGAATCCATGATATTTTCTACTCTATTACTATTATACTCTCACAAAATAGTTATTCCAAGAATATGATTAAGATTTGGTCTAGGCACTGTGGTGCCCCAAACAGTTCTGCCTTTACATTTAAATGAAACAAGTAAATATAGGAATCTTTGATTAAAATCCATAATCTCCAATGGATGAATATGAGTGGGGCCGTTATCAACTAACCCTCAGATAAACGGCTTTGGAAGATAATAGGTATCAAGTCTTTTCAGCTATGGGACACATAATAGGATTGCTAAGTGAGAGGAAAACCATTTAGTAGCTTACTGAGTTATCCCAGAATATCCACTTTTTCAATATACTTCTTTACTCTAAATGAAAAAGAAAAAAAAGAAATAAAGAAAACCAAATCCAAAACCAAAACCCAAATTAAGTCAGTGTTAAAAGTAGAGAAAGAACAGTGACATTTTGATTCACTAGAAATACAATAATAAGTCATGGTAAGTTGTTTAGGGAAAAAAAAAAAAAAAAACTGCATGGAATAATGTTAGTCTATTCCGTTTTGAGCTCTGAAAAATGCACAGTACATTTTGCATGACTTTCCTAAACCTTCTCAGATTCACAGATCTCAATAAACTAAAACAGAGCTATTTCATAATCATAATCTTTAATACTCCCCTATTCCACCCAATTATATATACTCTTTGTGAAATTTATGAAAAAAAAAAAGTTTTGTCTTGTTTCTTGCTTGACTTTACATAATCAAGATGAATCTCCATAATAAATTTGCTATTTGGTTCTTCAACAAGCAAAACTAAAGCTAATTACCTATGTCTACATAGAACTATTTTTACAAAATAGGTATATTGGGTAATTCATAATTCCCTTCAAAAACAGGGAAGTACTCCCATGCTCAAATTTCTCTGGTTTCTCTCTGTGTGTATGTATTCATGTATGTATGTGTGTGTGTGTGTGTATATATATATATATATATATATATATATATATATATATATATATATATATATATATATATGAGTGCCAATAAGTCTCAGGAATTCTATTATGGTTACACCTGCAGCTCCACACCTGCTGTTTATTCTGTGATATGGTGGAAAAGGTATGGGAAAGAAGTAAAAAGGCAAGTATTTCCATAGAAATAGCTATTTTTTAAAAGAGAGCTTCATAGAGATTTTTTAGAAACAAAGCAAAGCATAGTTTAAAAAAAAAAACTTTGTGTAACAATTGTCAATTGTTTTGGTCAGAATCATAATTAATGGGCAGAACAGATGCTATCAATGTCTGGTTTGGCACTCAGAAATGCTCCAGAATGTGGGGAATTCAAAATATTCTCAACTTTGTCCAATTCTGGAAAATAAGAGTAAATGAAGGAATTGATAGAGGTTAGAATGAATTTACAAAATGAATTAACAAGGAAGTATTTTTAGTGGTAAAATGTCATGTAAATATGATCTCTTTATCTCTTATGATAATAACAAATTTAAGATTTACAGAGTTCTTTTTTTATCTCTTCAATTTAGCACTTCAAACATCTGTTGGTTCATCAGTGTGGGTGTGTTCTCCTGTGATGCAGATGGCACTCCCAGAATGATTTCATAGATGATTTCCTCTTAGTTTTGTGACTTCACATGTCTGAAATTACTATTTGAATGACTTTGGACTATAATATTAGCTATAAATTAATGTAAATTTCATGTTAAATCTTTTTTATTGTTATGCTGTGTTTCATAAATGTTTAAATTATTCTACAAATTAAAAATAAAATAAAATTTTAAAAAAGTTACTTATAAGAAAAAGAACTGTAGCATTTGAAAATCCCTTGGAAACTGATTCCTTTTTTCCTACTCCTTTTTCTTCTTCTTCTCCTTCTCCTCCTCCTCCTCCTTGCTATTGTTGTTGTTGTTCTTCTTCTATATGTCTATTTTCTCCTCTCCTCCTCCTCTTCCTCCTTTTTCTCCTTCCTTTTATATCTTCCCTCTCCTTCTTTTATTTTCAACCTTTTTTTAAAGCAAAGAGTAATTTTTATTTTACTTTTTGTAAAACAGTATAAAATATAAAGACATGAGTTAAAACTATAATGCCAATACTTAATACCTATGTAATCTTAATAATTTTTTATTTTGTAGTAAATTTATTTTTCATACACATTGTTTTGTGAATCATGTGGGGAGAGAAAAATTAGAGCAAAAGGGAAAAATTATGGGAGAGATAAAAAAACAGAAAAAAAATAAGTGAACATAGCATATATTGATTTACATTCAGTCTCCTTCTTTCTTTCTTTCTTTTTTTTTTTTCTGGGTAAAGATGCCATTTTCTATTCAAAGTCTATTGGGATTGCTTTGGATCACTAAATCACCAAGAAGACCCAAGCCTTTCATAATCATTACTGTTGTTGCTGTTATAGTGTACAATACATTCCTGGTTCTATTTGTTTCACTCAGCATCAGTTCATGTAAATCTTTCTAGGCCTTTCTATAATCTTCTTGTTCATAATTTTTTTTTTTTGTAGAACAATAATATTTTCCATTACCTTCATGTCCCACAATATGTTCAGCCATTTCTCAATTAATGGGTATACACTCCTTTTACAATTCTTTGCTTCCACAAGAAGAGCTGTTACATACGTCCTTTTCCTTTCTTTATGATTTACTTGGGATAAAGATCCAGTAATTGTATTGGTGGGTCAAAGGGTATGCACAGTTTTATAGCCCTTTGGGTATAGTTTTAGATTGCTCTTCAGAATGGTTGGACTGTAGCGTGCTGTCGTCTCCAGAAGCTGCCGATCGCTCTCTGGGAGGAGATCTGCTGTGTCAACTCAAATCTCTTGGACAGATTCTTCTTCCTGTAGAGAACCGTTGTCTCCAGACAGTTGCCGTTAACTCTCGTCCAGAGAAGTGACTTCCCTTCCTGCAGAGAGCCGCATCAAGCCTGGTCTAAAGCAGAGTCTGACTATCTCTGGAGTGCTGCCCTCTTTATCCTTCCAGAGAATGAGGGTGGGATAATGCAAGGGCTGATGGGAAGAACCACTTCAATCAATGAGCTTGCTCCTCCCAAGCACGCAAACTCTTCCCCAGGAATTCACAAGTCAAACTACCAGGAAAGGCAGGAACTAGAAAATTGTCAAGTACCAACTTAGCACTTAGTAAGACCCTAATATCTCATTATCTCATTAGCACTTAGTAAGAACCTAACATTGGACCATTTCACAACTCTACCAACAATGCATTCATGTCCCAGTTTTTCCCACATTCCCTCCAATATTTATCATTATCTTTTCTTGCCATCTTAGCCAATCTAAAAGGTGTGAGGTGGTACCTCAGAGTTATTTAACTTGCATTTCTCTAGTCAATAGTGATTTAGAGCATTTTTCATATAACTATAATTTTGGGTTTTTTATTATTTTTTTTAGTCTGAAAATTGTATGTTCATATCCTTGGACCATTTATTAATTGGGGAATGACTTGTATTCTTATAAATTTGACACGGCACCTTACGTATTTTAGAAATGAGACCTTTATCAGAAATATTGTCTGTAAATTTTTTCCCAGCTTTGTACTTCTCTTTTAAAATTGTTTCTGTTTATTTTGTTTGTGCAAAAACTTTTAAATTTAATATAATTAAGATTGTCTATTTTACCTTTTCTTTTTAATGTTCTCTAATTCTCCTTTGATTATAAAGTCATCTCTTCTCCAAAAATCTGAGAGGTAAATTATCTCATTCTCCTAATTTGTTTAATTCCAGAAGCTGGAGTTTGGGCTTTATGAAATTCTAAATTGCTTTAGGTCTTAATTATTTTGTCATGTATATCTATTCTATTCCATTGACCCATCCTCTATTTCTTATTCAGTACCAAATGGTTTTAATTATTGCTGCCCTATAATATAATCTTAAGTCTGATTATTGTATTATTTTAATATATCCCCTTTATGTTCTTGACATTTTCTTTTTACAAATGAATTTTGTCAATATTTTTGTAGTTCTATAAAATAATGTTTTGGCAGTTTGATTGGTATGGCACTGAACAAATTCAGCCACAATTGTTTTTCTTTTATTAACTTGGCCTAGCCATGAACAATTGTTATTTTTTCCACTTGTTTTTATCTGATTATATTTGTGTGAGAAATGTTTTGTAATTGTGTTCATATAGTTCTTGGTGTTATCTTGGTACGGAGACCTCCAAGTATTTTATTTGGTCTACAACAATTTTAAATGGCATTTTTCTTTCTATCTCTTGCTAATAGACTTTGTCAGTCAGATAGTATTATGACTCTTACAAGGTACTAAGACAGTGGAATTGATAGAGACAAAAATTGTCTAATTCAGCATGGTTCAGTATGATTGATCTGCTCCTACAAGGAGATGTGATGGGCCAGAACTTGAAATAAGGTACTAAGTGGAATTAAGGGAAAAAATGGTTAAATCTAACTTAGCATTGATTTAATCTTACAACAAATAATGGTTTCCTAGTGATGTAATGATTGGAGTATGCTCAGTGTACAGCATATAAGCAAGAAGCTCTTAGGGCCAGACCAACAAACCCACTCTCAGAGGTGGAGTCAGATTCATTCCATATTCACCTTTGTGCTGGCTGGAGATTTGGAGGGAGCTAGAGGCTGAAGCTGGCAGAGGCAAATGATTAGCAACCAAGGAGAGAGATAGCAGAGAGGAACCAAGAAAGCTAACTGGCCCAAGGAAGGAGACAAAATTCAAAGTAAAATATCTCAGCATTGCTTCACCATATAATGATTAAAAGTTTTCAAAAAAATAGAATTTGTCAATGTTAAAGGGACTGTGAGAAGATAAAAACACTGATGTATTATTAGTATAGCTATGAAAAGGTTTAAACATTTTGGATTTCAAATTAAATAATTATTCAAGAATATATTACTAAAGATTCAGGATAATATTTTAAAAAATAGAAAGAACAAAAACTCAGCTGTTCTACTTGATGATGAACTCTATTTGAAGATACTTGGTGTTCATTCCTACTTGGATCATGGTTGAATTATCCCTTCTTCAGAGTTTAGGCAGTATTGTCCCATGTCCTACATGGACATCAACACTAATTGAATTTTATAATGAGACTGGATATGAAAATATATTCATATATATCTTTCCATTTGCCATCCCAGTTCCCTTCATGATCTTCTTTAATTATCTCAAATTTCCTTGGAGTGCTAAGCCTTAAAATAATAAAAAAAAATACACTAAAATATTGAGGGAATGGGGACACTGTAATATTTTTTATTAGTATTAACCTATCTATTCACAACTCATGTTGTTTTAAAAAAAAAAACATGCTAACAGTGAGAAAACTCATTTGCAAATATTAACGTATTACTTAATTACAATGGCTTTGTTCTTCTACGTGTTTATTTTTATAGCTTTATTTTGATCTTTTGTTAAATTTATTTCATCTTCATGAATTTGTAAATCATACACCAAGATTTTAAGAAAATCCTTTAAGAAAAAGCTAACAAATACCAAGTAAAAAGGATAATCTTACAATATTTAACATTATCTTTTTGTTTATAAATCATAATGCTTAAAAATGAAAAAAAAAAGGAGGTAGAGGAACATCCTTGACTTGCATTGGCCTACAAATAATAGATTTTCTGAAACAAAAATATCAAAGATGATTAAAACAATCATCCATTTAACCTGATACGAGATAGAGACCACCTTTCTCTATCATATGTTTTTACAGATTGATTTTCCTCTTATGATATTCTCTATTTGTAATTATTTAATTTCATTCTAGTTGATTTTAAATAATTCTTTCCAATTCTAAGAATTAAAATCCTCATTCTTTCCTTCAAGGTATTAAGTCCCTTGGTGTCATAAAGGTTTTCTCATCAAAAATTCATAAAATCACACATTGACAGGATTTTCCAATATTATTCAAATAGAGAGTGGAAATTAAAAAAAAAAAAAAAAGAATTATTTCCCATAGGTAAATGTATAAAGTATATGAATAACCAGTTTGAGAAGAATTGTATATAAAAATAACAACATAAAAATATCCATCAAATAGATAATTTTAAGGGGAATTAAATTAAAATATCTTTGAGGTGTGGCACACCATACTAATTAAAAAAACACAGCTGAACTATATATGACAAAGAATCCCCACTACAGTACATACTATAAGTTGTCATAAATCCACTGCTTGCATATTTATCATGTAGGAGAGTTTATTAAGCTTTGTCAGCTTATTATGTTTTCAAATAATGCTAATGGGTAGGAATTGTTTTGTTTTTATTTCAAGTCCTTATTTTCCTCTTCTTGTATGCTACAATTTTGCTTTTAGTTTGGACTCATGAAACACAAAACTAATAATCCCCCCTTTTAGAAGACCCTTTAAACACTTGGAGATAGATGCCATGTGTTAAATTTTTATTTCTTCAGGATCAAAATCCTAAAATCCTTCAAGGAAAACTGATCTAAACCTCATCTTCACCACCTAATTTGACATACTCTGCTAATTCCAGAAATTATTGATGGTATTCCTCAAAATTAGTATCCAGAATTGTATAGAAATCTCCAAATATAGACAGCCATACACTGGGGCTGTCATCTATTTGTTCTTGTACATTATATTTTTCTTAGTTTAATCTCAAATAGTACTTTTTCTTGGCTAACAAAACCTTTCCTGAGTTTGCAATTCAGCTTTTTTTTTTTTTTTTTTCTTTTCTTAAGTATTTAGCACAGTGCCTGGCATATAATTGGTACTTAATAAATGCTTATTGCCTTACTTGACATTAAAACTGATTAGTTGGTTGGTTGGTTGTTCTTAGTTCTCAAAGAGAACCAAAATGACATGACTATATTAAGTTACAGTGAGTTGGACTGAACACTCTATCACAGGGCAGACACCCTATGAACATTTAAGGTGGATTCTCTAACTTTAAGCATCTCAGTTTGTTCTGAGCTAATTCAATTATTTTGCTCATAAAACACAGTACCTTTTCTTATGATCATGCCATGCTGAGCAATCTCCTATGTGATACAACCACTTTAAGTTCTTAAAACACACCTTGAAATTGTCCTTATATCCCCCCCCCCCTTTTTTTTTTTTTTGGCTACTAAAACAATATGGCCCAATTGAGTCTTAATTAAGCCTCTCATTTTATAGATAAGGAACTGGAGCTCAGACAAGCCCAGATATATAGACTGATGGTTAAGCAAAATTCCAAGATGTGAATCCAAGTTCTCTGAGTCTCAGTTCACTGTATGATTCTGTTGATTTGATGCCATGTTTCTACTCACCACCAAATAAAAGTGATGAATATGAAACAAAAGACCTTAGATATAAATTCTTCTTCTGCCACTTATTACCTTGGTGATCTTGGATAAGCTACTTAACATCACTTGACTGATGTTTATACTGAAAATAAGGGATTTGAACTAGATGCTTTCAGAAATCTCTTTGAGGTCTAAAATAAATGAGCATAAGATATTTGAAAGCTGTCTTCTTAGTGTAAGAAATAACTCTCTAATAACTAAAGGTATTAGGTGGGAAGATTCTGGGAAGAAGGCAGAGTAAATCAGAAAATTTCAAGTTCTTCATATTTCTCCATAGAAACAGACACCTTTGCACCTCTGGATGAACATAGACTGGTGAAAAACAAAGATGACTTGGAGCAGGATCCTCCTGAGAGGGCCCAAGAATATGATAAGATCCTAGAAGAGGGTTTAAGCATTGTGAAATACAAACACCATGACTACCTTCACAGAAACAGCAAGGAGTGAGCCCTTGGCTAGCTAGTTCAGCTAGCACCTCAGCTCAAATAACAGGAATTTTCACATCCTGGATAGGATAGGGAAGCAAGGATGTGAAGATGGAAGGAAACCCTGCTGATTAGGAATGCTAGGTCCACTGGCACTCCTGGGTGAGAAGGAACCTGAACACCTTGAGAGGGCAGAGGCAGTGGGTCAGAGATGTTGCTAGCTGTAGGCACTTGCAGGGAAGAAGAATTTTTGGTTTGTGCTTCCACATAAAAGAGGAGAGCTGAAGTTCTGCTAGAGGCACTATCTTCCTCACCTCAGGATTAGAGGTGCTTACAGTAATAGATTTCATTTAAAAAATGAGGAGGCAAAGAAAAAAAAAAAACTATAGAAATTTGCTATGTGTAAGGAAGACATGGGTTCACCTTCAGAGGAGGACAGTGAAATAAAAAAATAAATAAATAAATAAATAAAAGCTTCTTCCACCACAGAGTAATATTGAATGTCTCCCTGCCAAGAAAGAATTTAAGGAAGATATCAAAAAAAGAATTTTAAAATAAAATGAGAGAGATTGAAGAAAAATAAAGCAACAACAAAATAAGAATCATCCAAGAAAAATAGATTATTAAAAAAAAAGGAATCAACCAACTAGAAGTAGTCTTAAAGCAGGAAAAAAATTCTTTCAGAATTAGAATTGATCAAAGGGAAGCCAGTGAAGCTATAAGAAAACAAGAAGCAATAAAATAAAATACAAAGAATGAAAAAATCAAAGAGAATGTGAAGTATATGAAAAAAAAAAATAGATCTGGAGAAAAGATCAAGAAGAGAAAAAAGTAAGAATTCCTGAAAACTGTGACCAAAAAACCTCCCAAAAACCAATAACAAAACCCAACCTTCACACAATAATGCAAGAAATACTCCAGGACAATAGTTCTGGACTGATAGAATAAGGAACAATTAGAAATAGAGAAAAAAAAAATCCACCAATCATTATGTCAAAAAGTTTCTTTATGGAAAACACATATGAATATGTACCCAATTTTGAGATCTTCAGATCAAAGGAAACAAATTTGTAAGAAATAAAAAGAAAATGAAATATGCTGGAAGCTATAATTAGAATTGTACAAAATGTATTGGCAACTACAATAAAATACCATAGCTCCTAGAATAATATATATCAGCAATCAGAGGAAATAAGTCTATGGGTAAATATATCATATTCAGAAAAAGTATCCATTCTATAGAATGAAAAAAATGGACATTCAACAAATTTGCAGATTTTCAGGATTTTGTCTCAAATTCAAACTTAAAAGTACATTTCACATATAAGAACCAATACCAA
The DNA here is from genome assembly GCF_048593235.1 of Sminthopsis crassicaudata. NCBI lineage: Eukaryota > Metazoa > Chordata > Mammalia > Dasyuromorphia > Dasyuridae > Sminthopsis > Sminthopsis crassicaudata. The sequence continues at coordinate 200,805,016 of NC_133617.1, forward strand.
AGATTAATTATCAATAAAACAATATAGATAACTTGTTAATGCATTTTTTCATATGGAAATATATTCCATAAGCTTAATATTGACATCAGTAATTGGGTGGCTCAAAAAGAAGACTGGGACAAAGTTGAGACTGATCTGACTCTAAAAATCAAAATTATCTAGAAAAAAGTAAAAAGAGTAATTGTTATATGAATGAGTTGTAGAAGAACTGACACAGAGACAGGAGAGTGCAGAGGAAGGCTCATTGTTCTGAGAACCTACTCACATTAGGAATGGGTTAAAAATGGAATATTACATATTCCATGTACATATGTACAAATATATACATATATAATGTATATATACACAAACCATAAAGGGTATATCACTATCCAAAACTTATAAAAAAATAAGGGAGGGAAGGAATAGGATAAGGTATTATATGGAAGGTATGTAGATTTATGACAGTGGAACTAGGTCTGCATATTTATGGAAAATGGATAAAGGCTAAGGTGGAAGGGGGTAAAGAATTATAGTAATGAGAAAATGTATGTAGATAATGGGAAATGGATAAAGAGGGAGAAAAACGGTAGGGGTAGAAGATAAGGGAGGGATTCATGGGTGGGGAGAAGGTAAGTAATAGCAAGGCAAATTAAGGAGTAGAATTAAAGTAGAAGAATTAGTGGAAACAGGGAATAGGAGTTATTCACAAACAAAACAAAAAGAATTAGAAATAGAATTTATTAGAAAAAAAATAGGGCTAGTAATCATTGATCTCAGAATCAAGATTAAAGATTCAATCAAGAGAGAAATCTATATTGTGTCAACCATATTAATATTATTTTAGATGAATATTGCTTTAGATAAATGCATATACACATATATATATATATCAGTTTTTATGTGGGTATGTATGCATGTAGATATATGTATGTGTATATAGATATACGTATGTGTGTAGATGTGAATATATATGTATATATATTTTATACATATATGTATGTGTAAATATATCCATGCTTAACTATAGCTGGCTTGGTGGAGATAGAGGGAGGGATAAAGGGGAAAAAGAATAAAGTAAAAAGAACACAACAAAGAACAAAACAATAACTTACAAGAAAATAAAGATGAACAGTCATGAGTATAATCTGTTTTATGATTATATATGCTCTCTTGAAATGGAAATTTATTGTTATGTGTTTTGTGCTTTCCCTGATGCTCTGGTGGGCATATAACAATGTTTATATTTTTCTATCCTGATTTCTTTCAAATTTTATATTTAGTTTAATAAAAATAAAATAGAAAAGAATTAAAAGTATTCAAAAGTAGAATGAACTGAATGGGGAAAGAATATGGTAAACAGAGGAGATCATTCCCTGTAATTGTAGTTCAGGTTCTGAGGTGTGCTGCTTACCCTTAATCAGATTTAGCTGTCTGCCAAATAGCTTTCCTTGAGTATAGCTGTGAATATATTATACTTTCTTGAAGCCATAGGTGGGGGTTTGATGAAAGGTGAACATCAAAGGTGGATGAGCAGCCCTGAAAAGGTTTGGCAAGCTCTCATGCCAGAGGAACTAGTCCTTCCTAAATATCTCCAGTGGAATGGGTGGATGAGAACAATTATTTCCAAAGGCCATAAAGGTGACTGAAGTAGATTTTGTGCAGTGCTTAGAACTTGGTCAGAAATCAAAGATTCTATGTCAATTTGCTACATACTGGCTCACAGCTAGTTATCCTGACTTTTGTCCTATCACTTCACTTGATGACTATAGAAGAGAGAGTGAGGCTGACAACTGTGTGCAAGTTTGCTTCACATAAATGCAATTCACTCACCAACTAAGAAAGCATCCATGATTTCATTAGTCCTTTTTAAAAATGAAGGACAGCTAACAACATAGTCTTCAAGTGGGAGGAATACTTAAAAGGAATTTGATTTGGGTTATAATTCAAATAAAAACAAAAACAAAAACCTCTAGCATCTTTCTAATTAAAATTTCTTTTATTCCAAGGTAGTGTTTTTCTCTATAAAAATAGTTGGCACTTTTTGGTTTCAGACTTTGTACAACACAAACATATCAGTTTATTGACATTGTTGAGTTGAAAGGTCTACATTGAGTTATGGTGCAAAGCTTATGTTATCCTCATATAGTTTCTTAGATTTTTACTAACAATCTTTGATCATTTAATTTTGGCAAATTCCCAACCACCACCACCCCACCACCATAACTCTAAGGTAAATGGATGGATTATTAATGTCTAAAGTCACTTCTGCCTATTAGGTAATATTTACCATTTTTTAGTCATTTAATCATCTTTCATGAGTAATCATAACATTACTAGCTGATGTCTTTTCAATGATTCATTATTACATTAATGTACAGGTCAGCAGAATCTCTTACTGTGGTCTTGGATTGCTTAAGTAATTAATCTGAGATTGCCTTTTACTTAAAATAACCTAATTCTAATATATTAAAATTTTAAAACTTAAAAAAACACTAAAAATAAAAATAAAAAAAAACAAATTATTTTTGATTTGACTCAAATTTGTTGAAAAGGAATTATTAATGTAAGGTTTTGGAAAGGCAGCTCAAAACCAGGAAAATATAGGTTAAAAAAATACTGCCAATGTTATATAACCCTTGACAAGCTATTTAACTTTTCAGAGTTCTAGTTACACATCTAAAAATATAAGTTGGAGAGAAGATATCATTGATAAAGGTAATTTCCTCACATTAGAATTCTCTATACTAGTGAAAGTTTCCCTCTTGTTTCAATATTACTTAAGTACAAACACACAAGAAAGAAGTATGTGATAATAATACCTAATATTTATATGGCATTTTCTTTGCAAAAGACTTTTAATAATCTCATTTGATCTTCCTCACAGCCACTCTGTATGGTGGGTGCTATAATTGCCATTTTATAGTTGAAGAAACTGAGGCAATAGATGTTAAATAACTTCTATAGGGTGACAGAACTAGAAAATGATTCCTAATATCAACAGCATGCTAATCCATCAAGTCATCTATTCTCCTTGTCGTATTAAAGGAAGCATGCTACAATGTTCTAAACCATGTGAAAATCAAAGAATCTTGGCTATAATTTTTGTTCTTTTTCTAACTATGTGATATACAGCAAATGACTAAAACAGAGTATAAGGGACTGTTGGCACATGAGCAGCTAGGTGGTACAGTGGATAGAGTGTTGGACCTGGAGTCAGGAAGCTCTTAGTTCAAATCTGGACTCAGGCACTGATTGACTATGTAATCCTAGGCAAGTCACTTATCCTGCAATGTGCCTCAATTTCCTAAAACATGTAAAATGAGCTGGAGAAAGAAATGGCAAACAATTATCTTTGAAAAGAAAATTCTAAATTAAGTCACAAAGAGTTAAACATGATTGAAATGATTGAAAAACATTATTCTACTTGACCAGAGTCACATGAGCACATTGTGGGGTTCATTTCTCTCTAAACCTTAGTTTCTTTATTCGTAAACTGATAGAAGCATTCTAGTTGATCTCTAAAGTTGTTCAGTTCTAAAATTCTTTATGATCATTATTTCACTATCATAGTCTTATATTGTTTAGTGAGATCTCCAGAGGTTTATTATCATCTAGTTCATAAACACAGATGTCTAATTAAATTACAATACCACAAACATTTTAGTAGTTATCCTGCTGAAATTAGTGAATGAAATAAGATGAGAATCCTGAGTAGGAAAAAACATCCCATAGGGAACCAATACCATTGTATAATTAGCTGAGTGTTTTCATTAAGTCCTTAATCTTCAGAATCCTGACACCAAACATAGCCATGCAGAATTATAGACATTGCCAAAAATAAATAAATGTCATCCATTAATTGTTTTCTTTGTAATTTTTAAAAAATGACTTGCCCTATGAAATAACAATAAACTTTAGTTTAACTCTTAACTTAGTGGCAAACATATAGGCTTTCTTGAATTCTGTTTTTTCTTTTTCTTTTTCTTTTTTTTTTTTCTTTTAGGTAAATTACATTTAAGAAATGCTAGATTGTTTTGTCTAGGAGACTGCCTTGGGAATAATGTTTATAAACAATGATTTTTTTTTTTTGGACAAAACATGGTCAAATAGATCCTTTACATGTCAGCTGTGTGATTATCTAATATGGAATCAGGGAATCATAAGAACTTTCCCCCCCATCATTTGGGGGATGAAATGGAAACTTTTGAGTAAGAACTAGTTTTGAGTTCCAGATGGGACAGTTATTAGCTAAGTGATCTCAAATCAATCAATCTAGTTCTTAGAAACTTAGTTTTCTAATAAAATACCATCTGCCTTGTTTCCTCACTGGTTGAGTATTAAATGTGATAAAATGTTTTCTATACTTTGTAAATCTTAAAGTGCTATATGATTTCTAGCTTTCATTATACCTTCAACCATTTGTCTTTTGCAATTTTTATTTTAGAAATCATTAGGAGAAGATATTGCTAGCTTTCAGTGATATCTCTCACATTTAGTTAACTAGCAACCACAATATTGATAATTATTAGCTTTGCAAGGGCAGCAGGCTTTCAGGTAGAGCAGATGCTTGATGTTCTGTTTCATTCATCATCAACAATGCTGCCAGGTAAATTTGGAATATAAAATATCTGGTCAAAATGTGTAAAGAAGAATGAAGACAGATTGATTTCCAGATACAGTACCAGATTGAGAGTGTTTATGTTGGTGGTTACTATATTTAGAAAATAAACAAGAAAAAAATAAACCTACAATAACTCAGTAATAATATTTTTTTTCAGCTTATCACATTTGATGTGAATAAATTCTAGGTTGAAAAAATAGTTTTAGAGATTTGCATTTTGTCCTCTACTGAGCCTTAAGAAGTTACCAGAAACCTACAGATTTTTTTTTTAAATGTCAACATGTAGAATGATCTATATATTAATTGTTGATCCCTATATCAATAACCAGATTAATTATTTCTGATGATTGGAAATTTATGGGGTTCAAAATTATATACATATATGTATCGTGCTCTCCTGGCAGTTACAGTTACTAGTCTGTCCTAGACCCACCAGAGTACCTTTGACCACTGTCCTTTGCAGTGTGAGCTCTACCCGGCTCGCCTCCTCTGAGGCCTTCTAAGGTCTCTGGCCACAATCTCTTGAATCTATAGCTTAATAACCGGTAGCGCACTCAAGAACAACCACGTGTAATCTTAAAAGCCTTTATTATACCTACTCACATAATGCCCTAGCTGATGCCCTGACTTGTTGGTTCCCGAGTGAACACCTGGTCAGAAGACACATGTTCACTACCAAAACCCTTACCTCTTTCGGCTACCCATCTTGGCTTGGCCACCCAGGCTAGGAGCCAGGGTGAACAGCACGAGGTTAAAGAGGGCGGTTGCTGCCTGCAGTGGGCTTACATAGGGCCTGTGAGGTCACACACACAGCCAATCAGCGAGAGAGTCACCCATTACGAAACTATCTCAATATGGCCAGGATCCCGCCCAAGGGCAGTCCTAATATCCACAGAAATTACTTCTGGGCCTCAATCTCCCGATGCACTGTGTCCGCCCATTTAAAGGGCCCTTACACACACATATATATATATATATATATATATATATATATATATATATATATATATATATATGTATAGTAATTCAGCAAATTATACATTATGAATACAATGGTACAGGAGAAGATTCCTTAGGATGAAGTCAGAAGCCATTTGGATTTGAATCCCAGTTCCATCACTTACTAGCTGTCTGAGTTCAAAAAAGTTACTTTCAGAGCCATATTTTCCTTATTTGTAAAGTGGCTACAATATATTATCACTCACTATATAATAGGAATCTTGTAAGAAAAATGGTCCATAAATCTAAGTGTAGGGAGTAGTCAAAGATATGAGATTCTATTGGTATTATGTTCTCCCTCCACTGATCTAGATGATCATTCTCCATGCCTTAAATTGTAAGACTTCCAAAGTTTAAAAGAAATCTTCTGTAATTAGAAAACTTGCCCACTGGCAAAGTAATAGAAAGAGCATTGAATTGGAAACAGAAAGTCATCACTATGACTGTGAACAAATAACTCAGACTCAGAGACCCTCAGTTTCTCATCAGAAAATAGGGATAATAGTTTCATCACCTGATTCACAGGTGAATAAAAGTACTTTTTAAAACTTAAAGAATAATAAAAATGATTGATGAAGTAGGTGAGAACAAAGGAGTTGAGTTTCCTTAAACTTAGTTAGATTATTTCTTAGATGAGACTCTATTTTCAGTTTTGTACGTGAAGTCTTTTTAGCTTGGTAGATAGGTAGTACAGTAGACAGAATTCTGAACTTGAGTCAGGAAGACCTAAGTTCACATTCTTCTTGAGACTTTTCCTACTAATGTAATTCTAAAAAAAACACTGAAGCTTTCTCATTTTTCACTTTCCTCTTCTGTAAAATGGATATAATAATTACATCCATCTTCCAAGGCTATCTTTGTGAAGATCAAATAAGATAAGTCATAAAAAGTATTTTGTACACTCAGTTCACTATACAAATTTGAGATTTGATGATGATAATGTTCCACTTCTGACACATCAACTATTTAACATTGAGAATAAAGGCATTTATCTTTTATTTATTTCAGATTACTCCAACTTTCTAGGAATATAAATTCTAGAGAAGGCCTACATAAGTATAGGGGATTTCTTTTAAGTCTCTTATAAATCTGAAATATGTACTCCCTCCACTACCTGTCCCAACTCCTTGAAGGGAGAGATTTCACTAAGTTCAATGTTTAGATAAACACTGAGAAGAAGATCTAGGAGAAAATATAGGCAAAGATCAAAGAGGATAAGAAGGAAAGGATGGGTCACAATCTGTGTTGAAGAAGAGGACAATCACTCAATTACTCAATCAATAAGTGTTAGGATTACAAGGTGAGAACTCAGGTTGTTTGGGCAATTCTCTAGCTCAGAATTCAGACCTTTAGTTCCAGCCTTTAGGGGAAGTTTACACCTTTGAACTTCTGAAAAGGAGTTTACACAACCTTTAAGAGGAGCAAATTCATTGGTTGAAGTATTTCCCCAAGCCCGTTGAGTTCTCACTACAATCTCTGCTAGAATAAAAGAGGAGGGCAGGAGGGCAAGGAGTAGTGGAGTCTGGGAGAGAGTTGGGACGGCAGACTGGAAGGATAACCTAGAGATGACCGGACCTTCACAAATAAGCATTATTCATATGCTAAACACTGGGGATGCAAAGACTAAATTTTAAGCCATCTCTGAACTGAAGGAGTTTCTCATAGAGATAACATATCTGTATAAAGTTTATACTGAATAAATGTTAGGGAAAGAAAACAATATTAATTAGGGGATCAGGAAAACTTCCTATAGAAAATGGCACATAATGTGTGTTTTGAAGGAAGTGAAAAATTCTTGCTGTATCTTTGAAACAGAAGTGCATTCTGTTTGAGAGCTGATGAGTCTCAAATCAGTGAGGACAAAGAAACAAGAAAAGACTGGTCTGACTGGACCAGATAAAGTGGGAAATCTAACTCTATGTAATGAGTCCATTCTGATGCCATTTCATTACTAGTCCACTGAAATATTGAGATACAATTAGCAAAGTACTTAATCCAAGGAAATGTTTAATCAGTGAAAGACTGAATGAAAGACTATAACAAGTTGTAGAAAAAAATGGATACAAATAGAGATTTAATCTAATCTGACCCTTTCTTACCTACTCAATAGTAGTAATGAACAACAAACATCATATGGTTTATTTTATATCTTTTTAGTTCAGTTACCACAAGGCAATTCAACATTTTATAGTTATCTATATTTGTTTTTATCAACTGTTTTAGACTCTAAATTCACTGAGCAAAATCTTACCCATCTTTTGTGTCTAATAAATCTTAACACAGTGCTCTTATTTTTTCTTTATGTTTTAATCAATTGCCTATTTTGATTCATGAAATGAGTCATTTGCCACTTCTGTTCAAGGCTTCATTGTGAAGGAGACAGGATTGGGCTACACCAGTGCCAGCAGAATTCAAGCGACACTATGTCTTACCAAGATGGAAAAGCTTTGAATGTAAACCTAGCAATGGAAATTAAATTGTGGCTCAAAGACTGCTTTATCTAGGTTCAAAAAGGTTATTTTATCTCTAGGACTTTGAACATCAGAATACATTTTCTTTGTGTGTGTGTGTGTGTGTGTGTGTGTGTGTGTGTGTGATCTCAACAACTCATAAACATTATCAATTACAACAAAAATTCTTAGATCCTGTGAACTTCAAAAAATTTTTTTTGAAAATTGTATTTTAATATCAGTGTTTTTCTTTGTAAGTTTACGTATCCATTTTATGCATTTATTTAATAACATTATTCTGAGAAGTATCAATAGATGTCATATGATTACCAAAGTAAGCCATAGGCAAAAAAAAAAAAAAAACAAAGTATCAGGGATTGTGAATTAAGGTATGGAAATTCTGTGTCCTAGACAGAGAGTAAATTCCTAAACCAGGACCTTATAGATACTTTAAATATCAAATCAACAACTAAAGACTAATGTTACTTATAGTTATATAAAACATGATATTATAAAATATTTTTGCCAATTATATAGATGTTTATAATTTGTACAGCTTTCCTTCAAACAAACTTGCATTATGGATAGTCTAGTAATGTCTTAATTTTGCACACAAGAAACTGAGGCTCAGAGAGAACAAATATCTGGTTTTAAATTGTCTGGCAACTATTAAATGATAGTTAGAACTTGAAACCAGATTTTTTGTTTCCATGGCCAAAGCTCTTTCTACTATCCCGTCATGAATACTATGTATAACAATACTATGATCCATTCCTATGAACTGAGTAATTACTTTTTTATTTTTATCAACTTTCTTTACTGAAATCATATGGAAAGCAAAAAACAGAAAGAATTAACATTCAATTCTTCATTCATGGACTTGTATTTCAATGTTATTTTATTCATTATAATAAAAAAATGGATGACATTCACAAAACCAAGAGAATCTGGATACATGCACCTTATTCCAAAGTGATAAAATTATTTGAGGTCTATTTAATTTATCAGTAAAGAAATATTCCATATTTAGAATTCTGACTTTTTTGTGTTGCCTTATTTTTTGTAATCATAAGATAAATGGACAAGTAAAAATTTCAGAAATTTTTTATATCTTTCCACATATGACATGATAGAATTGAATTCTAGCAGTTAAATTAAAAAAAAGAAAAGAAACAAAACAACTCCTTTTAAGAAACGTAATAACCTTTCCCTAGTGTCCATTAAATAAAAAAAGAAGCTGTAGGTTCAAGGTTATTATTAACACAGTGGTATTTTAAGCCAAAGGGAAGCATATTTTATCCATATTTTAAGTCTAACTGGTTATTTTTTATTCAATATCTTTGACTAAGCAACCATTATTTTTTCTTAATTCAAGAATTTGTCTTCATTACATTCTGCAGATCATAATCAAGTCCCTAATGATAAGTTACCTAGCATATCTAAGCTTCTTAAGTAATCAACTTCTCAATAATGCATTTTTTTTTTTTGCCAACCCAATTTGAAGCTATATCCTTTGAGTGTTCAGAATGGCAGCATTTCTGAGAAAGCATGGTACAATGAAAAAAAGGAATAGTCAGAGTTAGAAACCTGGGTTTTAAGCTTTCAGTACTGTTACTAACTGTGTAGCTTTTGACAAATCATGTAACCTCATCAAGCCTAAATTTCCCCATCTTTAAGTTTATATAATAATATTTATACCATAATTGAAAGTATTGTTATGAGGAAAGCCCTTTGCCAAACTTAATGCTTTAGAAATGTGTCATAAATTCTATTATCAGCAAATAAGATGATGCATATAAACTCCATTTTAACCATAAAACTATAGCAATGCAAACTACATTTTATAATGTTTGTTACCTTATACAACATGTATTTTAATAAAAATATTATTTTGATATAAAATTCTAAAAAACTATTAATATCTTCCTTATTTTTTCCTCATTCATAGAGAATATAAACTTCTTGAAGGCAGGAACTGTTTCTTTTTCTTTTCTTTTCCTTTCTTTTCTTTTCTTTTCTTTTTCTTTTTTTTTTTTTTGTAGTTATAATCCTACTGTCTACTACAAAGCCTGACATATAGTAAAGGTTTAATAAATTCCTTTTGATCAATTGAATCACTTTATTCTTTGGCTCCTGCCTCTATGAAAGTGTAACTAAGGAATTCATTTCAATTCATCATCATTTATTGTGTACCTCCTGTGGTATGAGAATCATTAGGTATTAGTGGAAGATACAACTTTGAGATACTAATAGGTAACATTAATGTAGTCCTTTTATATTTTTAAAGTCAGGAAATGTTCATTACTTCCTTTGATCCCTACAATCAGGTGAGGATAAAAAAAAGTCATAGTTATTATTATTCTTATTTGATAGATGAGGAAACTGAAGTTTAGAGAAGTTAATTTACCTGCCCAAGAAACAACAAGGTATAGTACATACAGCTAATAAAAGTAGAAATAATGAAGGTAGCTCTATTCTCCAGAATCCATTTCCCACTCATCCCTCTACACAATGCTGAAGTGTCTCTTTATGTGAGAGAGATATGTTTTTCCCTTAACATGCAAATTTCAGTCTAGGAAGGGGAAAGAGCTCATATTACATTTTGCCTTTTACTTTTATTATGCATATATACTTGTGGTGCACATTCATAACCATTATTGCAATAGCTAGGATTTTTATAGCTCTTTAAGATCTTCAAAATGCTTTTACATTTATTATTTCATTTGATCCAATATTCTATTAAAATAGAGGAAAAGGTATTCATGTTTATGGTTTCCTAAAAATTACTTGCAGAGAAGTGAAGTCCTTCAAGGAGGGAGACAATTCAATATGAGGAGCAATATACCATTTGCAATTCTTAGCAGAGTAGAAGAATATGATGAGATTCTGAGAAGATGCAAACTAGAATGTCCAAAGCTTGGATTTTTGAAAGACTTTAAATCCTGCTCAAAAAAATTGTTTTAGAAGCATACTTGAATGACTAAAATTTGTATGTTTTGGTAGATTCCCAAATACTATATGACTATTAAAAAAAATAACTTGTACATTTGCTCATATAATGTTAGTGGCAAAAATTAGCTTGTCTTTGTAGTAACATTTTCAGAATGCCTGGGGAATAGTGAGTTCACATCTATGAATAAATTCATAGTATATATCTTTTGGTGAGAGAAAACTAGAAGTAGCTTGTCTCCCTGGGGCTAGCAGTTAACAAACCAGTTGTTATCTTTCAGAGAGAGAGAGAGAGAGAGAGAGAGAGAGAGAGAGAGAGAGAGAGAGAGAGAGAGAGAGAGAGAGAGGGAGAGAGAGAGAGAGAGAGCGCAATATGTATCCATGAGCTATTCGTGAAGAAAAGAAAATTGGTCAGCTTCATATTCTTGCTCAACTATGCTCTTTCAGACTCATTGAATATCATGACCCTTCACACATTCTCTGTTGCAACCAAATAGTATATAACATTCTCTGAATTTTACATTTTATTTTCCTCCTTTGTGTCTTTCCCTGAGCATCTTTCTCCCTCAGAATCAGGACTTTCTTGTTGTTCTGTTTTGTCTTGCAAAGCTTACCTAACCCCAGGTAAATGGAAAGGAACATGCAATTTTTCTTTCTCCCATTGTTAATACATAAGAGAATTGCAAACATTTGTAATGCATTAAAGTTTATTTATGAAGTTGCTTAGAATACAGCTTTATCTGGACTGTGGATTAATGAGCACTGTTTTTGAATGAATCCTAAGGTTTTGTCCCAGTAGATTTAGAATGAATCATAGATGCACAGCTAGAAAACTTGATAGATATAGCACTAGTCCTGGAGTCAGAAGGTGACTTCTGAGTTCCAATTTGGCCTCAGATAGGCCCTGAACAAGTCATTTAACCTTGTTTGCCATAGTTCCTCATCTGGAAAACAAACTGGAAAAGGAAAGGGCAAACCATTTCAGAATCATTGTCAAGAAAACTCTAAATGAAGTAATAGATAATTGAACACAACTGAAATGATGCAATAATAATGAATAATAAGCAATAATAATGAAAGGAATCTAAGAGGATATATTTTCCTATCTATTTTTGAATAAGAATACTTTGTACACATCACTAAGAAGTGCTTTGTGTGAATTCTTACAAAGAATCTTTTTTTTCTGAACAAGCAAGCTTTGGGATAAATCTAATTGTTAGAAAGGTATTCCTTATGTAAAATCTGTTTCCTTCTGTTTGTTAAAATACAAGCAAACCCTCTCTCCCAAGCAGTTAACCTATCTAATTTCCTTCTATTTACCACTTTCAAAATCTCTTCTCATCATCTGGCAATTACATTGGAGCTGTTTGTACTGGACACTCCCCTGTTGATTTAAAAGGCCTGTATTCTTCCCAAGTGTAATCCATTTCTGCAATCTGATTGCCTTTTGGCTGATCAGATAATTCCTTTCTTCCATGTGATTACTTTTTGGTGGTAGATCACATCAGAGTCCTGACTTTCTAAAGGCTCTTTGGGTGTAACCTCAGCTGCCATCAAGCTCCACCTATCTTCTGATTGATATCTTGGAGCTTGGCTTCCCTTCTCATTTCCCAGGAACAATCTACATTTGGAGGCCCAGTGGAAGCCCTTATGACATTTTGGACATGGGGTTTTTAGGTCTTCTCTCACCCTGTCTTCTCACTCTATCTCCATATCTACATTGAGCTCTTAGATGCCCAACTTTTCCACATTAGAAACATCGACAAATTTCTCTAGAAGTCCTTTGCCAAGAGGGACCCTGTCTTTCCATGTTCATCATAGTCTGGGTATAAAAAAGTATTTCTTCCCACTGTAGCACAGCGTCTTATAATCTCCTCTAAAGAAGCATCTTTGTCTAGTCCCCATATAATTCTCTTGCAAACCTCATTGGCATTTTCCATATCCAAATGTCTGGTCATTATTTCTGTAGCTGCATTTTCTCCAATAGTTCTTTTGATAGCAGTTTGCAAATTCCCACAAAATCCACAAAAGTTTCATTGGGACCTTGCCCTATTTTAGTGAAAGTCTCCCCTTGATCTTTCTGTCCGGGGAGGGAACCCCAAGCTTTTATTGCAGCCTTAGAAGTTTGCTCATATGGGGCAGCTAGGTAGTGCAGTGATAAAGCACTAGCCTTGAATTCAGGAGGACCCAAGTCCAAATTTGGTCTCAGACACTTAACACAACCTAGCTGTGTGACCCTGGCCAAGTCACTTAACCCTAGTCTCAGGGGGAAAAAAAAAAAAAAAAAATTTGCTCATACACTGTCATGGTATAATTAATCTGTTCTGAATTCTCTCCATACTGACCTTCACCAGCTAAATGCTCAAAAGTGAATTGTGTGTTAACTCCTATTTCCAAATTGCGTCTGACTTGGATCTTACATAATACATGAAATTCTGCAAGTTCAGGTTCTAGACATGTCCTTGCTATGGATTTCCAATCATTTGGGGTTAGGACTTCATGAGACAAACCATCTAGTAACATTTTAACATAAGCTGATATAGCCCCATAAATGGTACAACCTTTTTTCAAATCTTTAATTTTATTCATATCGAAAGGTGTATATCTTCTCCTTTTTTGACCTAAATAGTCAATCTCTTCAATCACAAGATATGCATGTATAAAATCACTTACATCCTGTTCCTCTCTCTTAGCCTTAATCAATGCTTTTTTCTAATCTTGTCATAGGCTGCTTAACAGGCAATTCTGTTTGTTTCTGCCTCTTCCTCCCCCCCCTTCCTTCTTCCTCCACCCCTGAAAGGTTAATTGAGGGAGGAAATGGGAAATGCTCCTGTTGCTCAGAATTGTACTTAACTTCATTGTTATGTGATTCATCCTTTTCACCTAGTTTAGTTGGATCCTCCCCCTCTGGCTCTTTCTTCTTCTCCTTTAGTCTAACAATTTTTAAAGCCACTTGTAGTAAATTGTAGGTGTGAAGTGTGTCTTTGGAAATTAAGTTTGGTTTGGAATCATAGTGTTCTCCTAGTTCTTCTCCTACTAATTCCCATTCATCTAGATCCAATTCTTTTTCCAGAGAAAAACAAGGACATATGACCTGCACAGTTTTTAAAAGTTCAGTGATCTCCTCCAAAATTATAATCAATCCTTGGTGTTTCATAACCTTGATAATGCTCTCTAAACATTTTCCTTGAACAGAAGCAGAAGGCTGTTTTCTAAACATTTGCCCCATTTCACTGAAATTCTACTTTAGCTCTTTAACAAAGTTTCCTTGTTACTCACGCTTATTTCTTGGTCAGAGAGACTTTTCCACTGAGATCTGGATCGGAGATTTTTCCAGTGGAATCAGGATCTTGTCTGTCCCTGTTTGGGCACCAAAAATGTGAAGGTCAGGGTTAGCTCCTCTGAAGGGTTCAGAATAAGTCCTTGCCCCATGTTTGGGCACCAAATTGTAAAGTCTTGTCGTCTCTAAGTTATAATCCTTCTCTGGGAGGAGGTTTCTTTTCTCTGTGAATCCTTTTCTCTGTGTGCAAGTTTCTTGGGAGGCTTCTGGAGCCTCCAGCCAGCCTCTTCTTCTTCTTCCTGAATCCTGGGTCTGAATCTCCTCCAGCTCTTGTCCTTCCCCAATCCAGACTGCCATCCCAACTTAATGTCTCAGTCTAGATTAACTTCAGACTCAATGTTGCCTTCTTTTATTCTCACATAGAAGGGGCTTGTGAGAACTCAGGGGCTTGTGGGAAATACTTCAACCAATGAACTTGCTCCTTTTAAAGGTGTAAACTCCTTTAAAATGTAAACTCCTTTTCAGAAGACTAAAGGTGTAAACTCCTTTTAAAGGTTTGAACTAAAGGTGTGAATTCTGAGCTAGAGAATTGTATAGACAACCTGAGTTATCACCTTGTGATCCTAACACTCTGTGTGTGGAGAAACAAAGTATGATGTGAGATCAACATCTTTCTATCAGAGGTAATTAAAGTGTAGATAGGCTCATTTTACATGGAGGGAACCTGATATAAAACTTTAATGGAACTTGAGAGCTGGGTCAGAAGAAGCTTAACTGTTCATAATTATTTTTTATTTATTATGTGTGTGATTTTTTCAAATATGTTTTTTACATATTATGTATCCCATTATATTGTAAGCCCCTTGTGAACAGATACCATCTTCCCCTCTGTGGTAAAACTATCATTTAGCACAGTGCCTAGCACATAATAAGTACTTACTACATTTTTGTTGATTTGCCATTGAGTAGATCAGAAAGGAAACTCTCAAGGCCCAGTTAAAACTCAAAAAAATCCAAGAACAGCTACAAACTCTTCTGTAGTATTGGAAAAGATAAATAGATCATGATACCAGTGGCTTGGAAGTGTAAAGAAGCAGGCACAAAAAACTCCAGGAGAATTTGATGACACTAATTTTAAAGTAGACGCTAGCAGAGGGCAGAGCAATAGTTGGGAAATCACTTTTGTTCCTGACTAGCCCCTCCTCCAATCCCTCTTTCCCTCTATCACTTTTACCAACCCCTGTTTTCCCTTTCCCCACTTCCTTTACTATAGGGTAAGATAGATTTACCAATTAAATGCATATGTTTTTCCCCTCTTTTAGCCATTTCTGATGCAAGCAAGGTTCACTCACTCATCCTTACTTACCTCTCTCTTCTTCCCCTCTATCATAAAAGCTTTTTCTTGTCTTTTTTCATTTGAGATAATTTAACATGTATAATTCTTCCATACATATTTACATATTTAAGTATGCACAAGAAAAATCAGATCAAAAGGGGAAAAAATAAGAAAGAAAAAAAAAAAAACAAACAACAAAAAAATAAAAATACTATGTTGTGATCCACATTTAATCCCCATAGTCCTCTTTGTGGATGCAGATAGCTCTTTTCATCACAAGTTATTTGGAATTGACTGGAATCATTTCATTGTTGAAGAGAGCAGCATCCATCAGAGTTGATTAACACATAATCTTGTTTTCTTGGTTCTACTCACTTCACCTAGTATTATTTCATGTAAACTTCTCCAGACCTTTCTAAAATCATCTTGCTAATCATTTTTAAAGAACAACAATATCCCATAACATTCAGATAAATAATTGATTCAGTTATTCCCCAGCTGATGGACTTCTCAGTTTCCAGTTCCTTTCCACTAAAAAAAAGGACTACTGCAAGCATTTTTGCACATGTGAGTCCTTTTTCTCTTTTCTGTGATGTCTTTGGCATATAGGCCCAGTAGAGACACTGCTGGATCAAAGGGTATGCACAATTTGATAGCCCTTTAGTTATAGTTTCAAATTGCTCCCCAGAATGGTTGGATCAGTTCACAACTTCACCAACAATGTATTAATGTCCCAGTTTTCCCACATCCCTTCATTATCTTTTCATGTTATTTTAGCTACTCTGAGAGGTGAATAGAGTACACACTTCTCTTAATACTTATTTTTTTTTAAAGATAGCATTGTATCACATTCAACTCACTCTAACCCCCTAATAATAAGAAAGTTCTTGTGAGTTATAAGTATTATCTTTCCATGTGGGAATGGAAACAGTTTAATCTTATTGAGTTTCATATCATTTATTTTCCTGTTTACCTTTTTCCTGTTTCTCTTTATTCTTGGATTTAAAAGTCAAATTTTATATTCAGTTCTTATCATTTAATCAAGAATCTTTAAAAGTCCTCTATTTCATCTAATTTTCATTCCCCTTTCCCTCTAGATTTATACACAGTTTTACTGTAAAAAAATAATTCTTTGTTGTAATCCTGGCTTCTTTGCTCTCTGGAAGATCATATTCCAAGCCTTTCAGTTAATAAGAAGCTACCATATCCTGTGTTAGCCTGAGTATGGCTCCAAAATACTTGCATTTTTTTTTTCTGATTGCTTGCAGTATCTCCTCTTAGAATTGTGAAGAAGGTCTCTGTTCCCCTGTGGCTACAAGCTCTAGTATGCTGGTGCTCCTTCTTGCCCTGGCACTATCACCAAAGTTTGTAATTGGGATCCAAGTGTTGTAAAATCAATAGATTTCCACCTCAGTGTTAGGAAAGAGATCCTTCTGACCATTTGTTTGACCCCCTTGTCATCTGTGGACCGAGAGCTCCAAAAATAGCAGCTGCTACTACTTTTGATAATTCAGTGAGACATAAGGTCTGATCCTGGCTATTATGGCCAATTATGTGCTGGGGAAGGTAATGCTGTGCTTTACTCTCACCCTGGTGCAACTGGTCTTTCCTGCCCACTTTCTAAGTTGTCTTAGTCTAGAAAATATTTTCATTGTATCTTTTTGTAGCTTTGCCAATTTTGTTTAGAATCATTATTTAAAGATATTTCAATAAGTTTGGGGGAGAGTTCAGTCAAGTTCCTGCCTTTATTCTTCCATCTGGGTTAAATCTACACTCCTTGAGGATAAGAACTTTTGTATTTGCATTCCCAGTGCTTATCACAATGCCTGACATGAAATAAGAGCTTAATAAACTTTTGTTAACTTAAAAAAAATAGTATGGCCAGAACACCTTGCACTCAGCCTATAGTCTGTCTTATGAGGACATCATTTCCCTAAGAAGAACCATGCCAGAACCATTGCCTGAACAGTCCTTATAGACTAAGTGTTTGATGAAACCTGGGAAATTTGATATCTTATAAGGTGCAATAACCATCCTTCACAAAACTGGAAAATGGAGAAAAATATTTCTCTCTTTCTCTCATTTTCTTTCTTTCTGTATGTGTGTGAGAGACTATAGCTACCCCCTCACTCCAGAGCAATAATAACAGTAGTTCACATTTATGCGACATTTAAAGATTATCATATATGTTTCCCATAGTAGTCCAGTGAGATCTTTAGTCATATAGCAATATATCCATTTTACTAGTGACAGAACTGAGGAGCTGAGAGGCTGATCAACATTCTTAGTCACAGTTAAAAATTCAGTATCTGAGCACTTATTTATCTAACTATGTCCCAGTGCTTTTTCCTTCCTTCCTGATAGTCCAGATATCTAAGTGTTCCATGCTAGGGGTTCCTTTGACATAAGATTCACTTTTTGTGAGAGTAATTGGAAATGCTACTTCTGCTTTCCTCCTTCCTAATCATGTCATATCTTCCTGAGGTCCTAAGCAGTATTAATTGCAGAATGCACACTCCAATTCTTCCTTCTGGGCTATGGTTCAGTTGATAAATTAACATCTCTACAACCAGGTTAAAATAATTAAGGAAAATGTTACAGAATCATGGCAT
The DNA here is from genome assembly GCF_048593235.1 of Sminthopsis crassicaudata. Taxonomy (NCBI): domain Eukaryota; kingdom Metazoa; phylum Chordata; class Mammalia; order Dasyuromorphia; family Dasyuridae; genus Sminthopsis; species Sminthopsis crassicaudata. The sequence continues at coordinate 200,823,245 of NC_133617.1, forward strand.
GGCTACATGCATATTAACAACATTTAAATTGTATTCAGTGCAGACAGATATGAATTCCTGTACTCATAATGTCAAATGGAGTATAACTGGGCTCTAAATGAAATTCCCAATCATTTTAATGGTTCCAGGAAAATTCATAATGTGTTTTCTCTTCTTCTTTTAATTTCTTGACCAAATATGCTATATCACAGAAAATGAGCTACTGTAGTTTGTGCTACTGGGTTCACTTTACTTTTTTACTAGGATAGTTCAAAATGACATATGTTCCCTAAGACCAAGTTGTGTTTTTGTAACTACAACAACAAACTTGTTTTTGTACGTCCTCAGTTCAAATTATTTATTTATTTTGATTTGTATGATGTGTGGAAATTTTGAATGTGAATGGTAAAACTTTCCTGTTTTGCCAGTGCATCAGGAATCTTCTTTCCCTTCCTATTTGATTCAGTTTATAAGTCAAAAAGGGAAGGTGTTTTTATTTTATCCCTGAAGCATGTTTACCTCTCTGACCATGTGTCAAGGACTTTAATTTTCCATGGTGATTGTCTCAATGTAGTGATATACAAACTTTAGCCAGGTATCTCTTTAACTCCATCACCTTTGAGAGTTCCAAAAGCAGGGTCTCAAAGATTATTTTGTGATCCCAATTGTCTATTTGTTTACTTCTTGAATGTTTTTTCTAGTTTTTTTTTTTTTTTTTTTTTTTTTTTTTTTTTGGGGAGTTTACTTGCTCTACTTCATGAAAGTAAGTAGTCTTTTGAGGATTGTTTTTCTCATAGATCTTATGTGAAAACACATGGAAGAGAGATTAGACTTATTAGACTTCCTCTGCATGGTCCCAGAGGGCAGAATTACAAGATGGGGGTGGATGTTGTGAAGACGCAAATTTAAACTTGATTACAAAGTAAGAAATGAAGTATGTGAGAGATTCTTTTTTTTTTTTTTTAATTTTATATATATATATATATATATATATATTTTATAATATTATCCCTTGTATTCATTTTTCCAAATTACCCCCCCTCCCTCTATTCCCTCCCCCCGACGACAGGCAATACCATACATTTTACATGTGTTACAATATAGTCTAAGTACAATACATGTGTGTGAATATCATTTTCTTGTTGCACAATAAACATTAGAATCAGAAGGTACATGCAACCTGGGCAGACAGATATTAGTGCTAACAATTTACATTCCCCTCCCAGTGTTTCTTCTCTGGGTGTAGCTACCTCTGTCCATCATTGATCAACTGGAAGTGAGTTGGATCTTCTTTATGTTGAAGATTTCCACTTCCATCAGAATACATCCTCATACAGTATTGTTGTTGAAGTATACAGTGATCTTCTGGTTCTGCTCATTTCACTCAGCATCAGTTGATTTAAGTCTCTCCAACCCTCTCTGTATTCCTCCTGCTGGTCATTTCTTACCGAGCAATAATATTCCATAACCTTCATATACCACAATTTACCCAACCATTCTCCAACTGATGGACATCCATTCATCTTCCAGTTTCTAGCTACAACAAAAAGAGCTGCCACAAACATTTTGGCACATATATGTCTCTTTCCGCTCTTTAGTATTTCTTTGGGATATAATCCCAGTAGTAGCGCTGCTGGGTCAAAGGGTATGCACAGTTTGATAACTTTTTGGGCATAATTCCAGATTGCTCTCCAGAATGGCTGGATTCTTTCACAACTCCACCAGCAATGTATTAGTGTCCCAATTTCCCCACATCCCCTCCAACATTTGTCATTATTTATTCCTGTCATCTTAGCCAATCTGACAGGTGTGTAGTGGTATCTCAGAGTGGTCTTAATTTGCATTTCTCTGATCAGTAGTGATTTGGAACACTCTTTCATGTGAGTGGATATAGTTTCAATTTCTTCCTCTGAGAATTGTCTGTTCATATCCTTTGATCATTTATTAATTGGAGAATGGTTCGGTTTCTTATAAATTATGGTCAGTTCTCTATATATTTTGGAAATGAGACCTTTGTCAGAACCTTTGTTTTTAAAAATATTTTCCCAATTTGTTACTTCCCTTCTAATCTTGTTTGCATTAGTATTATTTGTACAGAAACTTTTTAGTTTGATGTAATCAAAATCTTCTATTTTGTGATCAATAATGATCTCTAGTTCTCCTCTGGTCATAAATTCCTTCCTCCTCCACAAATCTGAGAGGTAGATTATCCTCTGTTCCTCTAATCTATTTATTATCTCCCTCTTTATGCCTAAATCATGGACCCATTTTGATCTTATCTTGGTATATGGTGTTAAGTGTGGATCCATATCTAATTTCTGCCATACTAATTTCCAGTTTTCCCAACAGTTTTTTCCGAATAATGAATTTTTATCCCTAATGTTGGAATCTTTGGGTTTGTCAAAGATTAGATTGCTATAGATGTACCCTTTTTTGTCCTTTGTATCTAATCTGTTCCACTGATCTACCGGTCTATTTCTTAGCCAATACCAAATGGTTTTGGTGACTGCTGCTATATAATATAGCTTTAGATCAGGTACACTTAGACCACCTTCCTCTGAGTTTTTTTTCATTAGTTCCCTTGCAATTCTTGACCTTTTATTCTTCCATATGAATTTTGTTGTTATTTTTTCTAGGTCATTAAAATAGTTTCTTGGGAGTTTGATTGGTATAGCACTAAATAAATAGATTAGTTTGGGGAGTATTGTCATCTTTATTATATTCGCTCGGCCTATCCAAGAGCACTGAATGTCTTTCCAATTATTTAAATCTGATTTTATTTTTGTGGCAAGTGTTTTGTAATTTTTCTCATATAATTCCTGACTTTTCTTTGGTAGATGAATTCCCAAATATTTTATACTCTCAACATTTGTTTGGAATGGAATTTCTCTTTGTATCTCTTGCTGTTGCATTTTGTTAGTGATATATAAAAATGCCGAGGATTTATGTGGATTTATTTTGTATCCTGCCACTTTGCTGAAATTTTGAATTATTTCTAGTAGCTTTTTAGCAGTCTTTGGGGTTCTCTAAGTATACCATCATGTCATCTGCAAAAAGTGATAGTTTAATTTCCTCATTTCCTACTCTAATTCCTTGAATCTCTTTCTCGGCTCTTATTGCCGAGGCTAGCGTTTCTAGTACTATATTGAATAGTAATGGTGATAGTGGGCAACCTTGTTTCACTCCTGATCTTACTGGGAAAGGTTGCAGTTTATTTCTATTGCATATTATGCTTACTGACGGTCTTAAATATATACTCTTGATTATTCTAAGGAATAATCCATTTATTCCTATACTCTCAAGAGTTTTTAGTAGGAATGGATGTTGGATTTTGTCAAATGCTTTTTCTGCATCTATTGAGATGATCATATGGTTCTTATTAATTTGATTATTAATATGGTCAATTATATTAATAGTTTTCCTAATATTAAACCAGCCCTGCATTCCTGGAATAAATCCTACTTGATCATAGTGTATTATCTTGGAGATGATTTTCTGAAGTCTTTTTGCTAATATCTTATTTAAGATTTTAGCATCAATATTCATTAAGGAGATTGGTCTATAATTTTCTTTCTCAGTTTTCGATCTACCAGGTTTAGGTATCAGTACCATGTCTGTGTCATAAAAGGAATTTGGTAGGACTCCTTCATCCCCTATTTTTTCAAATAATTTATATAACATTGGAGCTAATTGTTCTTTAAATGTTTGGTAGAATTCACATGTGAATCCATCTGGCCCTGGGGATTTTTTCCTGGGGAGTTGATTAATAGCTTGCTCTATTTCTTTTTCTGAAATGACACTATTTAAGCAATTTATCTCCTCCTCTGTTAATCTAGGGAGCCTATATTTTTGGAGGAAGTCATCCATTTCACTTAAGTTATCAAATTTATTGGCATAAAGTTGGGCAAAGTAACTCCTTATTATTTCTCTAATTTCCTCTTCATTGGTGGAAAGATCCCCCTTTTCATTTGTAAGACTATCAATTTGATTTTCCTCTTTCTTTTTTTTGATCAAATTTACCAAAGGTTTATCTATTTTATTGGCTTTTTCATAAAACCAACTCTTGGTTTTATTTATTAATTCAATAGTTTTTTTACTTTCAATTTTATTGATTTCTCCTTTTAATTTTTGCATTTCGAGTTTAATTTTTGGTTGGGGGTTTTTAATTTGGTCTTTTTCTAGCCTTTTAAGTTGTAAGCCCAATTCGTTAATCTTCTCTTTCTCAATTTTCTTCAAATAAGCCTCTAAAGATATAAAATTTCCCCTTATTACTGCTTTAGCTGCATCCCAAAGATTTTGATATGATGTCTCATCATTATCATTATCTTGGGTGAAATTGTTAATTGTTTCTATAATTTGCTCTTTCACCCAGTCATTCTTTAAGATGAGATTATTCAGTTTCCAATTACTTTTTGGTCTATTTACCCCTAACTTTTTACTGAATGTAGCTTTTATTGCATTGTGATCTGAGAAGAAGGCATTTATTATTTCTGCCTTCCTACATTTAATTTTGAGATCTTTATGTCCTAGTATATGGTCAATTTTTGTATAGGATCCATGAACTGCTGAGAAGAAAATATATTCCTTCCTATTGCCATTCAGTTTTCTCCAAAGGTCTATCATACCTAGTTTTTCTAATGTTCTATTTACTTTTTAAATTTCTTTCTTGTTTGTTTTGTGGTTTGATTTGTCTAAATCTGAGAGTGCAAGGTTGAGATCTCCCACTATTATAGTTTTACTGTCTATTTCTTCTTGCAGTTCTCTTAACTTTTCCTTTAGAAAGTTAGATGCTATACCACTTGGTGCATATATGTTTAGTATTGATATGGCTTCATTATTTATGCTACCTTTCAGCAGGATATAGTTTCCTTCCTTATCTTTTTTAACAAGATCTACTTCTGCTTTTGCTTGATCTGAGATAAGGATAGCTACCCCTGCTTTTTTGGCATTACCTGAAGCATAATAGGCTCTGTTCCAACCTTTTACCTTTACTCTGTATGTATCTCCCTGCTTTAAGTGTGTTTCCTGTAGGCAACATATTGTAGGGTTCTGCTTTTTGATCCAATCTACTATCCGTCTCCGTTTGATGGGATCGTTCATCCCATTTACATTTACAGTTAAAATTACTAATTCTGTATTTCCTGCCATCGTATTATCCCCAGATTATGCTTTTTTCCCTTGACCCCCCTGATCCCCCTCCCCGATATTTAATTTACAGACCCCCCTTGTGACGCACAACCCTCCCTCTTTTTTTTTTTTTTTTTTTAGGATCCCTCCCCCCTCCCTCCAAGTCCCTTCACTTATTCTCCTTTTCCTTTTCCCTTTTCCTCTCCCCCCTTTTAATGAGGTGAGAGAAAATTCTCTGAAAAACAAATATGTTAATTATTTACTCTTTGAGCCTCTTCTGATGAGAGTAAGATTCACACAATGATTCTCCCCCTCACTAAGTTCCCTCAGATATGGTGTATTTTCTATGTCTCTTCCTGGGATATAGTTTCCCTCTTTTTATCACTCCTTCCCCTTTTTCTGAACCGACCTCCTTCCCTTTACTACACCCCCCTTTTTTTCTTTTATATCAGTAAAATCAAATTATCCTTGAGTATTTTTTATATACCCACAACAGAGTTACAGTTCTCAAGGGTTCTGTGTACCTTTTTCTGTTTCTCTTCAGTCTTGTGGATGTAGATCAAATTTTTTGTTTAAGTCTGGTTTTTTTCTTAGAAACATATAGAATTCCTCTGTTTCATTGAATGACCATCTTCTTCAATGGAAAAAGATGCTAAAATTAGCTGGGTAGCTCATTCTTGGTTGCAGTCCTTGATCTTTTGCCTTACGGAATATCAGGTTCCAGGCCCTTCTATCTTTTAATGTGGAGGCAGCCAGATCTTGGGTGACCCTTATTGTGGCACCTTGGTATTTAAATTGTTTTTTTCTAGCTGCTTGCAGGATTTTCTCCTTTGTGTGGTAATTCTGCAGCTTAGCCATTATATTCCGTGGTGTTCTTTTTTTAGGGTCTATTTCAGAAGGAGTTCGATGAATTCTTTCCACATCTACTTTCCCTTCTGTTTCTATTATCTCTGGACAGTTCTCTTTGATAATTTCCTGTAAAATAGAATCTAGGCTCTTTTTTTGGTCATAGTTTTCTGGAAGTCCAATAATCCGCAGATTATCTCTCCTAGATCTATTTTCCAGGTCTATAGATTTTCCCAGTAAGTATTTGACGTTGTTCTCCAGCTTCTCATTTTTTTTGTTTTGTTTGACTGATTCTTGGGTTCTCTGTGAATCATTCATTTCTATTTGTTCCATCCTGACTTTTAAGGAGTTATTTTCTTCTTTCACAGTTTTTAGTTCTTTTTGTAAATGCCCAATTTCGTTTTTAAATGAATTATTTTGCTCTATTGAATTTTTTTCCATTTCCCTAATTTTTTTTTTTTGAGAATTATTTTCTTTTTCCAATTCAGAAATTCTATTTTCTTGAGACTTTTTTATCTTTTCCAATTCAGAAATCCTACTTTCCTGTGTTTTTTTAACCTTTTCTAATTCACTAATTTTGTTTCCCTGCATCTCCTGTGAATTCTTTATTTTTTCCAACTCCAATTTCAGGATGTTGTTATTCTCTATCATAACTTCCCTTTCCTTTCCCCATTTTTCTTCGATCTCCCTCAATTTTTTAAGAGCTTCTTCTAGGAGAGAGTTATGTGATGGGGGGCAGGAATCGTTCCCCTTTAGGTTGTTATCTTCTGAATCTTTGCTGTTAACTTCCTCGGGGTTGGATACCTGCTCTTTCTCTGTATAGAAGGAATCTATAGTTTTTCTAGCTTTTTTGTTCATATTTAAAAAAATGTTTTGGGGTCTGTCCCTGGGGTAGGAAATTATTTACTTCTTTACCAGCTTCCTCCCAGACTGGATGGATGCAGGGGCCCCTGCGCCTGAGCTAAGAGAGAGCTCTGGGAGAGAGTTCCCCACCCCCTCCCTGGAAGTGCCTCAGAGGTGATTAGCACTACTGTGCTTCGAGGGCGTAGAATAGTGAAGACAGCAGGAAGCCCAGCCTATGTGTCTGTGTGGGGCGTGGATGTCTGCAGCAGGTGACGTGAGAAGCCCTTGCGCTCAAACTGGAAGTGTCTGCCAGAAACCGCGGTCCCTAGTTCAAAGGTTCCGCTTCTCTGGGACTTCCTGGAGCTGAGTTCCACTCCCTCCAGCTAAGCTAGGCAGTGTGTGTTGCCTTGGGCCGTATCCACCCACTTGTCAGTCTCTTAACTATTCTCAGGAGGTAGCTGAGGCCACACCCCCTGGTGCCGAGATCTGCTGAGTCACCCCCAGGGTGGGGGGAGGGGGAATCTAATCTGAGTTTTAAAATATTTTGGCTTTCTCTTCTGAACTGCTAAATAATTAGCAGAGAAGAGCTAACAGCCTGTGCCAGATTCCTTTACCTCAGTGGCTTCTCTGATCCCAGAGCCCCTCCCAGCGCAATGGGCGCAGTGTGCCCCTACCCCACCGTCTGTGCTGGTCTTTCTTATTCCTCCACTGAGAACTGACCTTTCCTGTTGAAACTCCAGATTCTCTTCAGCTGGTAAGTCGTGCTTCCAGTCCTTGTGGTATCTATCAGTCCTGAGCTAATTTTGAGACTTAATTTATCTAATTGGTTGTGAGGGAGTGAGGACGTTCACTGAGTCGTGTGTTTCTTCTCCGCCATCTTGGCTCCGCCCCCCTGACTCTCTTGGCTCCGCCCCCCTGACTGTGAGAGATTCTAACAATTGATACTTTACAAAATTGAATGGGCAGCTTCAAGAATTAGTTGGTACCTTCATCTTTTTAGAAGTCTTAAAGCAAGGGTTAGATGACTCATTATTGTGCATATATTGTATAAACAATTATTTAGGTAGAGATAGGACTAAATAGCCTCTGATATCCCTTAGAATACTGAATTTATAAGATTCTGCAACTCTATTCTGATGGGCACTAAACAATGGGTAGGATCTAATGTTTCTTTTTTAACAGGTAAATTAATACCAAAAATTAAGATTTTATGTGTGTGATATGAAAATGAGCAGAGAAAGAAAACCAAAAGGAAACGTACATATTCAAAAGCAAACATTCTTTCTGAATTACAAGTGCTAAAATTGTTTAACAGATTATTTGCCATCAATGGCATCTTATAACTGAAGTAACAAAGGGAGAACTTCCTGGTCTTAAGTGATTCCATTGAGATGGAATCCTTACCAGCATGACTTGAATTGGGCATTCACAATCAAAATCTGTTTTAAATGATTGTTTCTAATTGTTCTTATATAACAGATTCCTACTGACTATACTAAATCAAGCATACTATGTAGATTGACAAATGAAGATGTCTATTCAATATAATTCAATCGCTTGCTATCTGATTTCTTATGTTTACAAAATTCTCTATAAATGAATTTGGAAACAAACCTCATGCAGAACATTCATGGCTTTTTATAGTAATAAAAAAAAGATTTCTCTCCTGAGAGATCATAAGCACAAAAGTATACAAACAGTATATGAGAAAAAAATGGTGTTGGATTTATTGTTCAATACTTTGACATATCAAAAATCAAATATAATATTTGTAGTTTGGCAACAAAGGTAATAAATTAACATATTATGCTATATGATGAAGTCTTAGAATATTTTAAGAGACACAAATTCTGGATGGTTAGAACCCAGAGTTATTGCAATGAATGATGGGGAAACAGTTCCATTTCTATAAATCTGCTCTCACTGACTAAGTGAAGATTATGAATAAAATATTGCCTTTTTTGTTGTTGTTTCTCAGTGGGGCAGCTGGGAATGTGAGATTATGCAAATGATTGCACCATTTGTTTTAGATTTGCTTATTTGACTAGTGTCTACCACAGAAAAAAGGTCTTGCAAAAGCAATATAAGTAGATAATTTTATTTTGAACTTTTGGAAACTGGGTCATTGGAGAAAACCATATTTTCCCATAAGAAGACTAACATAATTGAAGGTATGGCATTATATAAATATAAGTGCAATGAAGAATAGGTCATCAAATATTCAATTTTATTAAAAATATAAAAAAATACTAAGTATAAATCATTGTGCTAGACTAATGATATTTAGACATCTATCTAGTTAGACTTTTCACATAGAGTTTATATTGTAATAGACATCTACACAATTGTGACATGAATATAATTTTGCTATGTAACATTCTGTTATAAAGAAGGTAAAAGTAGCAGCATGGTATAGCAAAGAAGCATAGTCAGTGATATAGCGTGGTGAAAATGAGGAGTTTGGAGACAAAGCAACTGAGTTTGAACCATAGATTAAAACTGATACAAGATTATAATTTTTCTTACCCTCATTTTCTTCATCTATACAATAAGGGTATTATCATAATAGTAAACGACCATAGCAATTTAGTGTTTAATAAATCTGAAGATCTTAAATTTGGGCATCAGAAATTAGCATTTGGCAGAAATTTCTGCAAAAAAACCCCTAGAAAACAGGTTGCGAAAAAACCTAGACATATACCAACATATTCCCACAAATACCAAGATAAGTTCAAAATAGATAAAAGATTTAAATGTCAAGAAGACATATAGAGGATCATAAGATGTAAAATGCCTAAAATTTGCATAAAGTTAAAATGTTTTTGCACAAATAATACTATTGTTGTGAAAATAAAAAACAAAAAAAACAAATACCTAGGAAATGTTTTTAAGGAATTCTAATTTCTATGTCTCAAAAATATATGGAACTGTGCTAAGTTTATAAAAAATAAAAGTCATTCCCCAATTGAAAAATGGTTAAAGGATATGAATCGGCAGTTTTCACAAGAAGAAATTAAAGCCATCAATAATCATATGACAAAATATTCTAAATCACAACTGATTAGAGAAATGAAAATTAAAACAGATCTGAGTAATTCTCTGACATATTTGAGATTGACTAACATGAAAAAAAGAAAAATGGCAAATATTATTGGGGATGTGGACAAATTGGGACATTAATGCACTATTGGTGGAACTGTGAAACAGCCTAAACATCTGGAGAACCCTTTGAATCAGCAATACCATAACTATGTATCTTAGAGAGATAACAAAAAGAGGAAAGGAGGTATTAGTATAAAAATATTTATAGGAGCTCTTTTTGTGATAGCAAAAAAATTGAAAATGGAGATAATATTCATCAACTGAAGAATGGCTGCACAAGTTGTGATACCTAATTGTGATGGAATACTATTGGGCTATAGAAATGATGAGCAGGATAGTTTCAGAAAAACCTGGGAAGACATGTTAAACAACATAAAATCAAGCAAGTAGAATGAAGAGAATCTTGCACATAAATAAGGACAATATTATAATGATACTCAATTGTGAAAGACAGCTAGCTACATAATAAACAATCAGCCAGCATATTTCAGAAAACCCTGGTAAAACTAACATGAACTTGTGCTGAGTGACGTAAGAAGAAGTGGGAGAATATTATAAACAACAACAGCATCATTAAACATGATAGATTTAGCTCTTTCCAGCAACTTCATGACTCAAGATAATTCCAAAAGACTTATGATGGAAAATATTATCCATATCAAGAGAAACTATGGAATCTGAATGTAGATTGACATATACTATCTTCATTTTTTTAAATTTCCCCCTTTATTCTGATTTTTCTTTCACAATATGAGTAATGGGGGAAAATGTTAACCCTAAAATCTTAGATGAATTTTGAAAACTATATTTACATGTAATTGGAAAAAATGCTATTTACAAAAAAAAAAAAAAAAAAAAAGAAAGGCTCAGCTACTCTGATTTAGAAAAATGACACAAGACAATTCCAAAGTATCTATGAAGAAAAATCCTATTTTCCTCCAGAAAGAAAACTGAAGAATTTTGAATGCAGAGTGAAGCATACTTTAAAAATTTTATTTTTCTTATGTTATTGTAATGTTGCTACTATAGAAATATATTTGCATGACTTCACAAATATTCAATATTATATAATTTACCTTTTCCCAGGGTGGGAGAGAGATGAGAAGAGGGAAAAATGTGATTTAACATGTTATTTATTTTTAATTTCTTTTATTAAAAAAACAGAATAGAAAAAAAAAACAGAAAAGGGAAAAATTATCAATTACCTAGCAGAATATCAGGGAGGATTCAAAATCTATAACAAATTTCCAGTTCTATAAAGGATATATAATAGTAGAACAAATTACATTTATGAGTGCCCATTTTTTTTTTTTTTTGTTTCCTTGTAGGTCATTCTTTACTTCTCTGTTGTACACTTTTTAAACTTTATTCCCTCCCTATTGCCCAAGCAGGTTATAGTTAAGTACATATATATATGTGTGTGTGTGTGTATGTGTACACATACACATGTACATATATACACACATATATGTACATATTGTCACATAAATATACATACTTACCCATTCACAGATCCTCTCTCATATACAAATATCTATATAATATATATATATGTATATATATATATATACATACACACACATAGAGCAATGTGCATACACATTTGCATACACTCAACATACATATGCACACATGCATTTACCCATATTTAAACATGCATACAAATAAATTACTATAACTGATATATAATTACCCTTGATTGAATTTTTTCATTTGACATCTCTTCTTTCCTATATCTGCTAACTCTTCTACTATAATTATGTTTTTAAACTTAGCTTGCTATTGCTAAACTTCCCCCCACACTCCCTTTTTCTTCTTTCCCCAATCATTGTTTCCCCCTCTGCCCATCATTCCCCTCTTATTTCTATATAGATTTTGAAAAAGTTTCACTGGAGAGATGAGACCTGATTTTGGCCTTCAGTAAAATAACAGGGTTTCATTGTGCAGAGTAATTTGACAGAGATTATTCTAGACATGAGGAATGCAAACAAGGCTCAAAGAGAAGAGAAGAGCAAAAACTGAGAATCAGAAATGAAGAATGCTTCAATGTGGTTGTAATATATAAAAATCTAGAGAAGATAGAATAAAACTAGTCAAGTAGATTGGTCACAAATTCTAAAGAGTCTTGAATTTCAGAACTAAAGATTTATATGTTTGTCAGTTATCAAAGGGAAGGTATAAGGTTTTTTCTTGGAGAGAAGAGAAACAACAACAATAGCATCTTTACATACATAGTGATACATAATTTTTTTTTCTTGAGTCTCACAATAATCCTAGAAATATTTTAATGCCAGTTTTACAGATGAAAAAAATGGGGCTAATAGAGTTATTTGAAATTATGAGGTATCATTTGAATCCAAAGCTTACTGATAAGAAGGAAATTTAATTGAAATATATTATGAAAAATAGAATAGAAAAGGAATAGACCAGAGGCAGTCAGGAAGCTAAATGAGAATTTGACAATAAAGTTTAAATATGAAGAAAGGATAGTCTAAATTAGAATGTTTATATTAGTATTGGAAAGAAAGGGATTGATGAGAGAGAAGAAAACATAGCTGATACTGCAGAACTACAGCCAACTTAAATCTCTATACTCACTTAAAACCATACGACTATAGATAAAGTCTAATCAGAACATTCTAAACTCTCTTGATTCCTCACAAATAGAACAAATGGTGGTCCTAAATTAGATTTCTTTGATTACTTTCAGTTTTAAAATTTTATGTGTCTAAATCTAGTTAATTTCCCAATAGCCTGGGATGGAGAAAATTTGGGAATATTGGCTTAGTCAAGAAAAATAGATTACTTTGCGGTGGCATGTTAGGAGAACAGAATAAGATTGTGTATACTACTAGACAGGACTCAAAAAGTATCAACCCAATAAAACTAGGAACTTTTACTACCTTCCCACTTAAATAGCCAAGTCCACAAATTGAAGAACTTTCAAGATTGAATTCATTTTGACTATCATGATTTAAAAATATGAAATATAGCTTAATATAACTTCCATTTGAGATAAGGGAAAGGCAATTCATCATCAACTCCACCATTCCAAAAAGTAAATAGGATATCATGTCTTTGGTAGCTTTTGATTGTCAAAGACCAGAGTATTGAATGCAGTATATTCCAAAGTGTGAATTCAATAGCTTTTTGTATATTTGAATTAGTCATTTGAATCATTAAGGAAATCTGATTTTCTGATTATTTTTAATAAAGCAAGTGGGGAACTGTCCACTGGGAAGTCAGCATCCAAAATGAGGTCTTCCCTATAACCTTTCATTATTCTACATTTTCTGGAATAAGACAATGCTAGAAGCAAAATAATATTTCTGATCCAATCTGAAATATATAGAATATAAAACATACTCAATATGTTTAAAGCAGCATAACAGAAATTGGTAGAGTACTTTGCTTTATTTCCAGTGCCAAATTCAACAAAATAGTAAAACTAAATCATAAAATCTTTTCTTCCTCCCCTTTTTCCTTTCTTCCTTCCTTCCTTCCTTCCTTCCTTCCTTCCTTCCTTCCTTCCTTCCTTCCTTCCTTCCTTCCTTCCTTCCTTCCTTCCTTCCTTCCTTCCTTCCTTCTTTCCTTCCTTCCTTCCTTCCTTCCTTCTTTCCTTCCTTCCTTCCTTTCTTTCTTTTTGTCCTTTCTTTCTTTTCTTTTTTTCTCTCATTCAAAAAATGATTCCATAAAAATTATTCCAATTCTTAGGCTGTACCTTAGAACATATTTGAGGGCAGCTAGATGGCGCAGTGGATAGAGCACTAGCCTTGAATTCAGGAGTGACCTGAGTTCAAATCTGGTCTCAGACACTTAACACTTCCTAGCTGTGTGACCCTGGGCAAGTCACTTAACCCCAGCCTCAAAAAAAAAAAAAAAAAAAAAAAAAAAAAGAACATATTTGAAAATATAAATTGCTGCTAGTGTAGCAATAGATAGCGATATATGCATGTATAAATGTTGTTGTAAAGATACAAATTTTCAAATTTTTATTTTATCTTAAAATCTGAAGTTTATTGTCTTCTTGAATTTAACTATTTTAATATATCATCTTCATGAATTTTGTTGTTATTGCTTTAAGATGAGTAAGAAAGAATGCTGGCTTTGGAATCAGAGGATCTAGATCTAAATCTAAATTTTATCACATACTATCTGTATTCTCTTGTTCAAGATATTTTGCCTCTCTGGAATTCAGTTTCCTTGTAATGTCCAGGTTAGCTTTCTAGAGGTCTTCCAGAAGGGCTTTGGTCTCAGCAGGATAGACACCATGATAATGGACAATAATAGTGTGCAAAGTCTTTATTGTCTCTTACACAGTCTGTGTCTCTCTCAGTCTGACCCAGTCTCAGTCTGATCTAGTCTCCTCCAGCAGTCTGCCTGCCTGCCTTCCTGCCTACCTCAGTTTTTATATACCCTATTACAATTACATCATTACAACATATTGAATATGTGTGAATTAGAGAAATATTGCATCACCATGTTAAGTACTAAGTTTATGTAAGCTAGATAACCATTGTCTCATTAATTCTATGCTATTAACACCTTATAAGTATCCTTGTTTCAAGTATAACACAGGTGGTCATGCCCTCCCCAACTTTTCAGGAAAGTTGAGAACACCAAAGGGAGGTGAGAACATCAAAGGGAAAATGTGGAGCCAAACCAGATATTGTTATCAGGTTCCTCTGGGCTGAAAGGTCTTATAAGTCAGAATTTCCTCGATATCTTTAGCCCTCTACATTTCCTCAATTGTAAAATACTGGGATTAGAGCACATAGGCTCTAATCAAGCTCCAAATTTCTTATCCTGTGATAATACTGATGTTTTTCATCATTCATTAAAATCAAAGTTGATAAAAAAAGAAGTTGATAAAAAGATATGACACATTTGAAACTAAAACTTCTGGCAAGGATAGCAAAAGGGGCGGATTTCTGCAATTTCTATCATGCAAAAGTCCACAAGGAATCAAATACAGGTTTGGTTTGAAAATCATGAGTGAAAAACAAAATAAGAAAACATACAAAAACATTATAATAAGACTACTAAAAAGTAGAAAAGACAACATTTTGAAAAGTTGTGGAGCTGCTCTTTAAAGAAGAGAGTTACTTACATGAACTGATGCTGAGTGAAATGAGCAAGACCAGGAGATTGTTGTATACTTCAACAACAATACTATATGATAATCAATTCTGATGGATGTGGCCATCTTCAACAATGAGATGAACCAAATCAGTTCCAAAAGAACATCAATGAACTGAACCAGCTAGACCCAGCAAAAGAACTCTGGGAGATGACTACTACATAGAATTCCCAACCCCTCTATTTTTGTCCACTTGCATTTTTGATTTCCTTCACTTGTACTCTATTTCAAAGTCTGATTCTTTTTGTACAGCAAAACAACTATTTGGACATGTATACATATATTGTATTTAATTTATACTTTAACCTATTAAACATGTATTGTTCAACCTGCCATGGTGGGGGAAAGGAGGGGGAAAATTAGAACAAAAGGTTTGGAAGTTGTCAATGTGGTAAAATTACCCATGCATATATCTGGTAAATAAAAACTATTTTGTTCATTATTTGGAAAAAAAAAAAACTGTTGGGAAAACTGGAAATTAGTATGGCAGAAATTAGATATGGATCCACACTTAACACCATATACCAAGATAAGATAAAAATGGGTCCATGACTTAGGCATAAAGAATGAGATAATAAATAGATTAGAGGAACAGAGAATAGTCTACCTCTCAGACCTGTGGAGGAGGAAGGAATTTATGATCAGAGGGGAATTAGAGATAATTATTGATCACAAAATAGAAGATCTTGATTACATCAAACTAAAATTTTTCTGTACAAACAATACTAATGCAAACAAGATTAGAAGGGAAGTAACAAATTGGGAAAATATTTTTAAAGTTAAAGGTTCTGATAAAGGTCTCATTTCCAAAATATATAGAGAACTGACCCGATGTATAAGAAATCAAACCATGGTCAAAGGATATGAACAGACAATTCTCAGATGATGAAATTGAAATTATATCCACTCATATGAAAGAGTGTTCCAAATCACTAATGATCAGAGAAATGCAAATTAAGACAACTCTGAGATACCACTACACACCTGTCAGATTGGCTAAGATGACAGGAACAAATAATGATGAATGTTGGAGGGGATGTGGGAAAACTGGGACACTAATACATTGTTGGTGGAGTTGTGAAAGAATCCAGCCATTCTGGAGAGCAATTGGGAACTATGCCCAAAAAGTTATCAAACTGTGAATACCCTTTGATCCAGCATTGCTGCTATTGGGCTTATATCCCAAAGAAATACTAAAGAGGGGAAAGGGACCTGTGTGTGCCAAAATGTTTGTGGCAGCTCTTTTCGTAGTGGCTAGAAACTGGAAGATGAATGGATGTCCATCTATTGCAGCATGGTTGGGTAAATTATGGTATATGAAGATTATCGAATATTATTGCTCTGTAAGAAATGACCAGCAGGAGGAATACAGAGAGGCTTGGAGCGACTTATATCAACTGATGCTGAGTGAAATGAATAGAACCAGAAGATCGCTGTACACTTCAATGTTGTATGAAGATGTATTCTGATGGAAGTGGATATCTTCAACATAAAGAAGACCCAACTCACTTCCAGTTGATCAATGATGGACAGAAACAACTACACCCAGAGATGGAACACTGGGAAGTGAATGTAAATTGTTAGTACTACTGTCTATCTACCCAGGTTACTCATACCTTCAGAATCTAATACTTAATGTGCAACAAGAAAATTGGATTTACACACATATATTGTATCTAGGTTATATTGTAACATATGTAAAATGTATGGGATTGCCTGTCATCAAGGGGAGGGAGTAGAGGGAGGGAGGGGATAATTTGGAAAAATGAATACAAGGGATAATATTATAAAAAAAATTACTCATGCATATATACTGTGAAAAAATTATAAATAAATAAAATTAAAAAAAAAAGAGAGAGAATCATGACATCAGGAAAGTGACACCATGATATGCAGTTAAATAATATGTGAGGGAGGGAGAGCTGTTCAAGCCTCATTTTCTCCTTGAAAGTAGATTTAGAATAGATTTCAGGTTTCTTGCAGTCCCACCCCTTCATTTTGAAAATACCACATTGGTGGTATGAGTTAGAACTGAGAACCTAACCTGGTGATTGTAAAAACTTGGCCTTATAAAATGGAAAATATTCCACAAAAGGCATAATGGTAAAGTGACAATACTCAGAAGCAGAATATCTGTCTTCTAATTCTATCTCTGTTACTAAATAGCTGAATGATTTGGATCCAGTTCTCCAAATCTATCTTTTCATCTGCATGTTACAATTAGTAATCTAAATCGTTGCTAACATCATTTCCAAATCTACCATTCTGTGATTTGTGAAGTGAATTTTAATTCCAAATATATATTTTGAATGGGAATTGAGGTATATTTGGTATACAGTTATGTATATGTATAGTTATATATATATATATATATATAATTATGTATAAGAGAACTCAACTTTTAAATAAATCAAGATGCCTCTCTGATTCTAGTTCTACATAAAAAAAAAAAAAAAAAATTCTTGAAGAAAAAATTTCCGGCAAAGTCCAAAATTTTCTTAGACCATTAGGTTAAGCTAACTATTAGAAATTCTTTAGATATTTCTTCTCTTTATTCCCAAAGCACTTTGTAACTTTATGTCACCCACAATGACATTTCTTATAGGTACCTTTTTTTTCTTAAACCATATTAGAGAGTAAGGTCCTTTAAGAGAGAAATTGCATCTTATTAACTTGATATGCACCCAAAATAGTATTTTTCAGTATCTTGTACATAAAACTACAATCTATATTATATAATGTTCCGCTAATATGTGTAGGTACACCATGACTAAGATGCTCTTGTACACACTAATTATTGCTGTGTAGCTGAAAATTTATTTTAAAAGCATTGCTGTTTTTAAGTTGTTTTTGCTTTTTATCCCTCATTCTCTACATATTCTAATTGGTTTATCAATTGCCAATGAACTAGTTGAGTTTGGTTATATCATCTTGTCTGGCCCCTGGATCTAATTGTGAATGAAGTAGGTAAACTTCCTATTTTCAAATGAATGGAGAAGTGATGATTGACTCGAGTCATGATTGCTTAATTAGAGTCATCTAGCTGTGGAAACATGAAATTATGTGAGATAGATTCAAAGCCTAACATAAAGGTGACATCACCATTGTAAAGGAAAGGAAAGCAACTTTGAAAATAGTAACTAATGGCATGAATATGCCAATAAAATTGTACTAAATATTGTACCATTCTATAATAAATAAAATAAAATATGCAAATTTTCAATTTTCATTGGAAAAAAAATAAAAACTATTTTAAAAAAAGAAGAGAGTTACTTATTCAGATAATATAGGTATAGTTAGAAATATAGAGAAACTTATGTTTGTCAATATGACATGCTCTATCAACTATCTTTCCCAGAGTCCCTCGTGCATGGGAGCAGAAAAATCTAAAGTTCCATAAAACAAGGATGTTCTCAGAAATGAGGGTAGAAGCCATAGTTTTGCTTTTGTCAGAGGATTTATAGGTACTAAAGTGAGCAATGTATTAGGTCTGATTTTCTAAATATTATATAAAGAACAACTGAAGGAAAACAAGATAAGGTTAGTACCTGTGCAAGGGAGAGGACATATTGTCTTTCTTATATGTAAGTCATTCATGCTTGCTGCAATTTAATCACCAAAAAATGTAAAGCTACAAATGATACAGGGTATTTACTGGCTAAAGAGAAATATACCTAGCCATATAAGATAAGCCAAATAAGAATACCTTTGGTATTCTGGAGGATAAACAGTGGATTTTAGTAAAAGGCCCACTGAATTTGGAGCCAGACAATTTTGGCTTGAATCTACTATGTTGTGAGTATTTCATTTAATCTTCCTTTCGAGGACTGATTTTATTCATATTTAGAATGATAGGGCTGAAACAATCAGTCTTTAAGATTCCTGCTAAGTCATGACTATTATGAAAATAAAAGTTTAGATGAAGGAATAGTCTTTGAATTAGTCAATATTAAGAAACATTAAATGAAGTGGAAAATGTAAATTGGAGGAAATCTAAGCTGTTTCTAAAGAAAGATTTTAAGTAAAATATCCATTGTAAATAGAAAATACTATTTGATCCCCTCAGATTGGGGCCCTAGGAAAGTTTAGAAGATGAATGCAATAATTTCATTTTCTATCAAATATGTAACTCCATAGATTCATACATGGTCATAAAGCTATTTTAATCACTTACTAAAAATGGAAATAGCATATCATTTCTGAGATATTTGCATCAAAAATTCCATAGACAAGGCAATTCAATCTATCGATAAAATAATGGGAAGTTTTATCTGCTAAAGTATCATATATCTTTTTTTCTAAAAAACACAATAAGAATCAGCAAACAGGTTCTATTCACTCTGAGTAATCCTTTCACTGGATTGGCTACCCAAAACAAGCTTATACATGACCATATTGTGATTACCTGGCAGGTTCAAAAAACAAATGATGATACCTCTTATTGATGAGGATGAAACTGAAGCTCAAGGGAAAGATGGTTCAATGCTTTCTTCTCCTCCTAAGTACCAAGACTGGATCCATTTAGCCAATGAATTTGCTACTCAATGCTGTGTTAAAACAAAGTCTTTATTGATTAGTAAAGGAGATAGGCAGGCAATTGGCAGGGAGAAAGGCCCAACTGCCTGAAAGAGGACACTGCAGCAAAGTCAGTAGGCACAAGACAGAGAAAAGGAAGGAATAGAATTTTGGAGATTCATTTTATACATAATCAGGTTCAAAAAACAAAGTTTGTTTTTGAAAAGAACTTTTCTGCTTCCTTAGGATATAGAGATGTTATCAAAGAGGTTTTGGAGAGATTTGTAAATAAGACAAGAATTTCTCTTAAGGATGTAAAATTCTATTAATCATTTGTGTCTCAAGTTATCTCATTTTATCCTCTTCATTATAACTTAACATTATCTATTCCTTATTAGCTCATCAAATAGATGGTGCTTGCCTTGCTTAGGATCAAAAGTATGGTCACTGGTGCTGGACAGGGTTTTGTTTTTGTTGCAGTGTTGTTGTTGTTGTTTTGTTTTGTTTTTCCTATCTTTGTCTCTCAGAGATATGAGTGCCATTGTTGGAATCCTATTGATCTCTATTTGTTGATGATGATCAATGGAACTTAAGACATAGTCTTGTTTGAATTGAGTCATTGCAGTTTGTCAGTCTGAGACAAAGTTTGCTTCTCAGATTCTAATTTAAAGCAGAAGCATCCAAAATTTCATCTTTACTTAAGATTAAAAACGAAGTAGTAAAATATTCGACTTTCTCACCTCTCCCAAGAAAGCCTATTTAAAATATATTATTCTCTCTCTCTCTCTCTCTCTCTCTCTCTCTCTCTCTCTCTCTCTCTCTCTCTCTCTCTCTCTTCCTGTCTTTTCTGTCTGCCTCTGTCTCTTCCTCTCTCACACACACACAGCTAGTGCTTCTTAAATTCAACAAATAATAGCACTCTAAGGAAATATGGTAGATCCACAGAAATCGGTTTCATTATGTTATGGTAATAGTTTATATTTTTAAGATGTACAACTTCTCAGGATAACCACATACTCAGTTGTTGGCTCTCAATGTTTTCAAATTGTTGTTGTTGTTGTTGTTGTTTTTAATGTAGTCATCTATTATTAATAATTTCTTATCTCTCTTTGCTATTTCATTATGAATTATTTAAGCTAGGATTTGAAATTAGGGAATTATTTAAGCCTTGGTCCCCAGTTATTTTTATCTTTATTTATGATTGTAAAACCAACTATAAGTAAGTATAGCACCAAGAAAGTCAATAACAACTTGCATCAGTTAATATTTGTGTGCTTACTGGTCCATGGTATAGTCATAATTTGTTGGCAAGAATATGTAAGTATTAGGGGGAAATCCATGCTCATGTGTTTCTCATCTAACTTAAACATTGATAGGTATATGCATGTAATAAAATAAAAGTTTAAAAGGAGGCATCTGTGGTAGAAGAACATTATAAAACAGAAAATTAAGACATCATTTTAAAAAAAGTTTAATTTTCAATATTTTTTGGTGAAAATATACAAAGATAATGAAATAACAATTAGGAATCTTTTCCTCCCAATTATGTTCAATTGTGCAATAAAATAATTGAAATGGATATCATTTAGGTGCCAGAATTAGAAAAAAATTCTCAAATAATTTTATTTTTCTTTTAGCTATTATATAGTTGTGAATGATAAAATTCAAAGAACAGTATCACATTAATATCCCACATTTTATGTCTTGAAATAGGAGGAATTAGCCACAATCCAAGATTTGAATAATCTTATTTTGCCTGTTTTTTATAAACATGAGTAGTATTATGTTATTGAAACTTTAACATACATTCATTTCACACCAAAGACATTTAAATAACAAGAATGAGACTATCTTAGTAGTAATTTTTACACATATACATTTAGAACTTTGAAACTGAACAATGTTTTAAGGTCTAGATCAAATCAAACTTCTCCACTTATTCTTATTCATCAAAATGTCTCTCTTCTCTAAACTTCTAAAGTAGCTTCAGGCACTACAACTTATTTTTAAAGACTTGTGAAATAGTTACATTCATCTCAATTGCAACACATTTTTTCATTCAATTTCACCTTAATCCTTTCCAAGTATGTTTGTTTTGTCTTCCTATAGGGATTATTAAATTCCTTGAAGACCAGGGCTATGCCTTATGCTTCATTCTTGCTCCTACATTATATATAACAACAATAGGCATATTTTACAAAACAAAAAAACAAAAAAAAAAAACTATGTTTATTACTATATTATTACTGATGATTGTAAACAATAACCGAGTTCTACAGTATCACATTATCACCAACAACAAAGAAATGTTATTTAGGTGTGTGTTTGTGTGTGTGTGTGTACATATATATATACATTCATACACTCTCAGTCTCTGTGTATATGTGTTGTGTATTTGTATATGTATACATATGTGTGCATATACACATATACATATATACCCACCCACATGCAAATATATACATATACACACATATGCATATGTATGCATATACACACAGGCACTTATAAAGGAGTGGGGGCAATTTGTGACTGTGCTTAGCTATCATTTTATAGAATGAAAAATCTTTAAAGATTATAACCATATCATTTTTCTAAGTCTTAAACTAATATAAATATTTCTTGATATGAGAAAGTTAATAATTTAATTATTTAATAAGATATGAGAATATTAATAATATTTCATGGAAAGCTGGCCAATGAGTCAGGAAGACCTGAGTTTGAATCTAGCTTAAGACAATAACTAGCTTTGTAAAAATTGTGCATTCTTTCTCAGTTTTATTGTCTTCATCAGTAAAATGGAGGTCATAAAAATATCTAACTTATATGATTGTTATAGAGGTAAAATGATATTATATATGGAAAACACTTTGCAAATCTAAAAGTGTTACATAAATGTTAATTAGGATTATAATGGAAAAGCATTGATCCTGCTAGCTTCTTTAAAATTTAACTTTATCTCAAACATATTTAATGTAAAGGCTATTGAGGATACTGGGAGGGAGAAGATGGGGTTCTTTCACATGAATTGAAGTGAGTCAGTCAACCTTTATTAAATGCCATAAGGTATAAAGATTTGTTAACTTCAGCAATATTTTTCAACAAATATTTTCTTCAACTGATGCATTTTCCCCCCTGGGATGATGAGCTATTCTCTCTGTAATTAGTTAGCCCTGATACCTATGACATGGTGTCATAGTTTATATAGGCATTGATGGTAGTTATTTTCTTTGAAAAGATAAGTTCTTTTCTTTTTCTGGGAAAATGCCTGTCACAATAAGATTGATAGGATGACAAAAGTAATCAAACAGTGACATGTTGAACACCAGGAGAAAATCATAATTCTCACAGGTCAGACAATCTTGGAAAACTACTCTTAAACAAAGAATTGTAGTTTTTATTAACACATTCTCTCTGATGGTAAATTTGAATAGAATTTGAAAATTAGTACCTCTATTACTGTTACTGATTAACTACTTAGCATTTCTACAGTGTTATAATATTTTAAAAGTGTTTTTCACATATGTTAACTCATTTGATCCTTAGAACAATCCTCTGAAGTAGGATGAACTGCTGGCTAATGAATAAGGAAGACCTGACTTTGAATCTAGCCTCAGACAATGACTAGTTTTGTAAAAATTGTTGATTCTGTCTCAGTCTCAGTTTCTTCATCTTTAAAATAGAGGAAATAAAAAAAATCTAACTCATATGATTGTTATAGAGAGTGAGACTACATGGAAAATACTTTGCAAATCTAAAAGTGTTATATAAATATTATTTTCATTTTATAGATGAGGAAACTAAGCCAGAGAGAAGTTAAGTGGCAAGTCCAAGGTAACACAGACTATCTCTGAGATGGGATTTCATCACAGGGTTTCCTGATTTCCAACACTCTATCCAGTGTACCTGAAAGCTAATTCAGTAGATTTGTGTGTCACAGATTTCATTCAAACAATTCTAAAGAACAAAGAAAAACTAAAGCAACAGTGAATGTAGCATGCCAATCACCAGTGATTCAAGAGATAATTTTCAGGACAGAAAAACAAAACAAAACATAACAAAGCAAAATCCACTAGCAGAGGTCATTCCAGTAATCATTCCAAAAATACTTTAATCTTGTCTGTTTCCAACACTATTTGACTTCTCAAATTTCATCAACTGGAAAAAAAAAATCATAGACTTCCCTATTTCAGATTCTGTTTGATACAAATCAACTTTCATCCACATCTTATTCTATTCCCTTGCCCATATTCTACTATGAATCTGCAGTAAAGTTCAATCCAATATGCTAGTGGTATTTCTACAATTTTTTTTTTGATACTGTATGAATATCAAGTAAGTGGGGCAAATAGGTAGTACAATGGATAGAGTTCCACACATGGAATCAGGAAAATTCATCTTCCTGATTTCAAAACTTGTCCTAGGCTTTTACTGGCTAGATGACACTATGTAATGACTGCATTAGTACCCTAGATACATTAGAATCAGCCGGAGTCAGGGTAAGCAAAAGTCTTTATTCTTGGTCTTTTGGGGTTGCCATCAGGGGAATAGATATAGGAATCTCCACACCTCCTTTCTTTCTCTCCACTGCCAAAAAATGATCCCCCTTGTCCTACTCCATCCTCTGATCCCTCTCACACTTCTCTGTCTACACCCACAGATCAAGGCAGCACAGAGTAGTTGGTCAGGGTCACTCTCCAAGTATATGTTAATAGATTATTGTCCAATTAGTAATTAGCTTTAAGTGCTAGGTTATCTAAGTGCTTCTGCTCAGTTCCAGCTCTTTAACATACTAGGCAACTTACCTTACAAACTACTGTTTACCTTAATTTCCTCATCTGTAAAATGAACTGAAGAAGCAAATAGCAAACATTCTCAGTATCTTTGCCCAGAAAACCCCAAATCTGGTCACAGAGTTGGACATTACTGTAATAACTGAATAACAACCATCACCAAGTAAGTACATTGGCTATCAGTTATTCCTTGACCAGATCTGTTATCTAGTAAGAGAATTATGTAGTGTCTCATCACCAAAAGATTAAGAACATGGTGACCCATGAAACAAGGTTCAGTAAACAACCTCAAATTCTGATCAATTGAGGAATTGGACTAAAAAGAAGTAGAGTCTAGTCAAAAGAATGTTATGACAAGCTTCTATTTGGAAGAAGGAGGAATTCACTTCTATACTAAATCATTGTACTGAAAATTTTCATTATAAAACAAAGGCAATATTTAGCTACTTCTACATAACTCCTTGAAGCAGTAGGGAAGGGGTCAATAAAAGTGTGGTCTAATGGAAAGTTCTGACTTCCAGTCAAGATGGTGGAAAGGAGGTGAACAGCTGCTTGAGCTCTGCATTTTCTCTCAGAATTTACTTCATGACAAACCTCAGAATTAATGCTTGATCAGAAAAAAAAATAATTACCAACAGAAGACATCCTTGAAATTCACCAGAAAAGGTTTGTGTTTGCTCAGGGGAGGGGACAAACAGACTATGCCCAGGCTGAGGACAGGAGTGAGAGCAAGGCAGGAAGCTCACACTGTTTTTTTGGGGGGGGTGCGGGTGCGATCTCTGCCATTCTGCAAAACGACCTTTACCCCAGGGTGGATATTTTGTCTTGGCAGCAAGCCAGGATCATCAGAGAAGGTGTAAACACTGTAAGTAAAGAATAAAACCATGGAAAGCCAGCATCTCTCTGGACCTGGCTACCCACACCACCACCCGAAGTGACTCAGCGCTTTCTTAGAGCCTCAGAACACAAACACAGCACAATCATCACTGTCCTGTTAGTGCCTCACTGCTGTCTCCTATAGTCTGTAGAGGATGCCCAGTAAAACCATCCAGCCCCATCCCCCTGCCCAGAAACAGACTAATTGTTTCTCTTGTCAATTTGTTTTCTTCAATTCTGCTCTGACAAAATGAACAAAAAAATTTAAAAGGGTTCTAACAATTGACAGCTTCTGTATAGATAGAGAAGAGACTTCAAACCCTGAGAAGACTAAAATCAGATTGTCTCCAGAGGAATCCACTAAGGGAGATATGATATGAGCCTCAATACACAAGACTCTCATAGATGAAATCGAAAAAGCTCTCAGAAGAGAGCTAGAAGAGAAATGGGAAAAGGAAAGGGAAACATGGCAAGAGAGTCTGGAGAAGTCATCCAGAGTGGATAAACAGATCAAATCATTGAGAAATAAAATTAGTGAGTTGGAAAAAGAAAACAGCTCTCTAAAAAATAAAATGGATGAAATGGAAAAAAAAATTCCATAGAAGAAAAAAACTCACTTAAAAACTCAATAGCACAATTACAAAAAGATATTAAAAAAGTGAGTGAAGAAAATAAATCACTAAAAACTAGAATAAGTAGAAATGAATGACTCAAGGAGAAACCAAGAAGTAGTCAAGCAAAACTAGAAAAATGAAACAATTGAAAAGAATGTCAGGTACCTTATTGGAAAGACAATAGACCTGGAAGACAGATACAGGAGAGACAATTTGAGAATAATCAGACTCCCTGAAAAATGTGAGGAAAAAAAGAGCCTGGACACTATTTTCCAGGAAATTATCAAAGAGAACTGCCCAGACATTTTAGAAACAGAGGGTAAAATATACATGGAAAAAAATTCTTCGATCACCTACTGAAAGGGACCCTAAAATCAAAACGCTAAGAAATATAGTGCACAAGTTCAACCATCAGATGAAGGAAAAAATATTGGAAGCTGCTAGAAAAAAGCAATTCAAATATGGGGGAGCCACAATAAGGATAACCCAGGATCTAGCAGTGTCCACATTAAGGGAATGAAGGGCCTGAAATACAATATTTCAAAAGCCTAAGGAACTTGGTATGCAGCCAAGAATAACTAGCCCAGCAAAAATAAGCATCGTTTTCCAGGGAAGAAAATGGAAATTTAACAAAATAAATGAATTCCATCTATTCTTGATGAAAAAAAAAAACAGATCTACACAAAATGTTTGATCTTCAAATACGGAACTCAAGAGATTTCTAAAAAGGTAAAAAGAAATATTGAGAAATATATTTCTGCCATAAAGATATGTAAAGAACACATGTATAATTTGTCCTAGAAACCAGACGTGGAAAGGAAATTATATCATAAAAAAGGGTAAAGTGGTGGTACTACATCTCATGAAGAGGCAAAGGTAACCTATTATATTTGAGAGAAAGAAAGGAGGGGAATGAACATAGTGTGTATCAATTGACATATTCAATTTATGGTGAAACTTCTTCCACTTCATTGAAAAGTGGGTGGGAAGGAGTAAGCTAAGGGAAAGACAATACAGAAATTGTAAGGAAAAGGGGTAAAATAGAGGGAGGAACTTTAAGGTGGAAGAGGGATACTAAAAAGGGAGGGCTGTGAAAAGCAAGTGGTGTTCACAAGTTTAATACTGGGTAGGGGGGTCAGAGGGAAGGAAAGGGGAAAAGCATAAGCAGGAGTTAACAGGATGGCAAGCAATATAGAATTAGTCATTCTAACCATAAATGTGAATGGGGTAAACTCCCCCATAAAGAGGAAGCAGTTAGCAGACTGGATTAAAAGCCAGAATCCTACTATATGCTGTTTACAGGAAACAGGGTAATACATTCAGAATAAAAGTAAAAGGGTGGAGCAGAATCTACTATGCTTCAGGTGAAGCCGAAAAAAAAAAAAAAAAAAAAAAAAAACGGGGGTAGCAATCCTCATCTCAGATCAAGTAAAAACAAAAATTGATCTAATTAGAAGAGATAAAGAAGGGCATTATATTCTGCTAAAGGGTAGCATAGATAATGTAGCAGTATCAATATTAAATATATATGCACCAAGTGGTGCAGCATCTAAATTCTTAAAAGAGAAATTAAGAGAGCTGCAAAAAGAAATAGCCAGCAAAACTATAATAGTGGGAGATCTCAACCTTGCACTCTCAGAGTTAGATAAATCAAACCACAAAAAAAAAAAAAAAAAAAAAATAGAAAAAAAAAAAAAGAAATCAAAGAGGTAAATAGAATACTAGAAAAGTTTGATATGATAGATCTTTGGTGAAAGCTAAATGGAGACAGAAATGAGTACACTTTCTTCTCAGCAGTTCATGAAAGCTATACAAAAATTGATCATATACTAGGACATAAAAACTTCAAAATCAAATGCAGTAAGGCAGACATAGTAAATGCATCCTTTTCAGACCACAATGCAATGAAAATTACATTCAATAAAAAGCCAGGGGAAAATACACCAAAAAATAAATTGGAAAATAAATAATCTCATACTAAAGAATGATTGGGTGAAACAGCAAATCATAGACATAATTAATAACTTCACCCAAGAAAATGACAATAAATAGACATCATACCAAAATGTGTGGGATACAGCCAAAGAGTAATAAGAGATAGTTTTATATCCCTAGAGGCCTACTCATAAAACAGAGATAGAGAAGGTCAATGAACTGGGCTTACAACTAAAAATGCTAGAAAAGGAACAAATTAAATACCCCCAGACAAATACAAAACTTGAAATTCTAAAAATAAAAGGTGAGATTAATAACATTGAAAGTAAAAAAAACAAACAAAAAAAAACCTATTGACTAAATTAATAAAACTAAGAGTTGATTCTATAAAAAAAAAAAAAAAAAAAAAAAAAAAAAAAAAAAAAACAAAATTGACAAACCCTTAGTAAATCTGATTTAAAAAAGGTAAGAGGAAAAGCAAATTGATAATCTTAAAAATGAAAAGGGAGAACTCACCACTAATGAGAGGAAATTAGAACAATACTTAGGAGATACTTTGCCCAATTTTATGCCAATAAATTCAATAATTTAAATGAAATTGAAGAATACCTTCAAAAACATTGGTTGCCCAGATTAACGGAGGAAGAAGTAAATAATCTAAATAGTCCCTTTTCAGAAAAAGAAATAGAACAAGCTATTAACCAACTTCCTAAGAAAAAATCCCAGGACCAGATGGATTTACATGTGAATTCTACCAAACATTTAAAGAACAACTAACTCCAATGCTATATAAACTATTTGAAAAAATAGAGATTGAAGGAGTCCTACCAAATTCCTTTTATGACACAGAGGTACTGATACCTAAACCAGGTAGGCTGAAAACAGAGAAAGACAATTATAGACCCATCTCCCTAATGAATATTGATGGTAAAATCTTAAATAAAATATTAGCAAAAAGACCACAAAAAATCATCCCCCAAATAATATACTATGACCAAGTGGGATTTATACCAGGAATGCAGGGCTGGTTCAATATTAGGAAAACTATTAGCATAATCGACCATATCAATAACCAAATTAACAAAAAACATATGATCATCTCAATAGATTCAGAAAAAGCATTTGATAAAATCCAACATCCATTCCTACTGAAAACAATTGAGAGTATAGGAATAAATTAGAGTAGGTAATGAGGAAATCAAACCATCACTCTTTGCAGATGATGTGACAGTATACTTAGAGAACCGCAAAAACTCTGCTAAAAAGCTATTAGAAATAATTCAGAACTTTAGTAAAGTTGCAGGATACAAAATAAATCCACATAAATCCTCAGCATTTTTATACATTACCAACACAATCCAACAGCAAGAGATACAAAGAGGAATTCCATTCAAAATAGTATAATATATAGTATAAAATATTTGGGAATATATCTACCAAAGGAAAGTCAGGAATTATATGAGCAAAATTATGAAACACTTGCCACAAAAATAAAGTCAGATTTAAATAATTGGAAAAATATTAAGTGCTCTTGGATAGGCCAAGTGAATATAATCAAGATGACAATACTCCCTAAACTAATCTATTTAATGCTATACCAATCAGAGTCCCAAGAAACTATCTTAATGACCTAGAAAAAATAACAACAAAATTCTTATAGACGAACAAAAGGTTTGAGAATTTCAAGGGAATTAATGAAAAAAAAAAAAAAAAAAAACTCAAATTAAGGTGGCCTAGCTGTACCTGATCTAGAACTGTATTATAAAGCAGCAGTCACTAAAACCATTTGGTATTGGCTAACAAATAGACCAGTCGATCAGTGGAACAGATTAGGTTCTAAGGACAAAAAGGTACAACTATAGCAAGCTAATGTTTGACAAACCCAAAATCCCAACATTTGGGACAAGAATTCATTATTTGGCAAAAACTGCTGGGAAAACAGGAAATTAGTATGGCAGAAACTAGGCATGGACTCACACTTAACACCACATACTAAGATAAGATCAAAAATGGGTCCATGATTTAGGCATAAAGAACAAGATCATAAACAAATTAGAGAAACATAGGATAGTTTACCTCTCAGACTTGTGGAGAAGGAAGGAATTTGTGACCAAAGGAGAACTAGAGATCATTATTGGTCACAAAATAGAAAATTTTGATTACATCAAATTAAAAAGCTTTTGTACAAACAAAACTAATGCAAACAAGATTAGAAGGGAAATAACAAACTGGGAAAACATTTTTACAGTTAAAGATTCTGATAAAGGCCTCATTTCCAAAATATATAGAGAACTGTCTGTAATTTATAAGAAAGTAAGCCATTCTCCAGTTGATAAATGGTCAAAGGATATGAACAGACAATTTTCAGATGATAACATTGAAACTATTTCCACTAATATGAAAGAGTGGAAATCACTATTTATCAGAGAAAAGCAAATTAAGACAACTCTTGATATACCACTATACACCTGTCAGATTGGTTAAGATGACAGGAACAAATAATGATGAATGTTGCAGGGGATGTGGGAAAACTGGGACACTGATGCATTGTTGGTGGAGTTGGGAAAGAATCCAACCATTCTGGAGAGCAATCTGGAATTATGCCCAAAAAGTTATCAAATTGTGCATACCCTTTGATCCAGCAGTGCTACTACTGGGCTTATATCCCAAGGAAATCCTAAAGAAGGGAAAGGGACCTGCGTGTGCCAAAATGTTTGTGGCAGACCTTTTTGTAGTGCCTAGAAAGTGGAAAATGAATGAATGCCCATCAATTGGAGAATGGTTCAGTAAATTATGGTATATGAATATTATGGAATATTATTGTTCTATAAGAAATGACCAGCAGGATGAATACAGAGAGGCTTGGAAAGGCATACATCAACTGATGCTGAGTGAAATGAGGAGAACTAGGAGATCATTATACACTTCAACAACAGTACCATATGAGGATGTATTCTGATGGAAGTTGAAGATATAGAGAAGAGCTAATCCAATTCCAATTGATCAATGATGGACAGAATCAGTTACACCCAGAGAAGAAACACTGGGAAATGAGTGTAAACTGTTAGCATTTGTTGTTTTTCTCCCCAGGTTATTTTTACCTTTTAAATCCAAGTCTTCCTTTGCAACAACAACAAGGACAACAAAATTCAGTTCTTCGCATATATATTGTACCTAGGATATACTATAACAATTAATATGTATTGGAATGCCTGCCATCTAGGGGAGAGGGTGGAGGGAAGGAGGGGAAAATTCATATATATTGTACCTAGGATATACTATAACAGTTAATATGTATTGGAATGCCTTCCATCTAGGGGAGAGGGTGGAGGGAAGGAGGGGAAAATTCAGAACAGAAAGGA
Organism: Sminthopsis crassicaudata; assembly: GCF_048593235.1. Taxonomy (NCBI): domain Eukaryota; kingdom Metazoa; phylum Chordata; class Mammalia; order Dasyuromorphia; family Dasyuridae; genus Sminthopsis; species Sminthopsis crassicaudata. The sequence continues at coordinate 200,854,377 of NC_133617.1, forward strand.
GTACAAGGGATAATGTTGTAAAAATTTACCTGATTTGGTAAGCTGTGATTGGAAATAGAAGAAGGACACAAGGAAATCAATTGGAAAGATAGAGGAACTGGAGATTGATTTAAGGATGAATAATAGGATTAAAGGTCATAAAGCAGAGGAAAATTTGGAATAACAAAAGGTTACTAGTAGATAGAGGAATGTTGTTGTGACATAGGAGCAGCAATAAGACATGTGCCTTATTCAGATATAATACCTGAAACAGTACAAAAAGCTCTGTACTGCTTAGGCCAGAACCTTGTACATAAAGATATTACAGAACTTGCTGGAAGGTCTGGGATCAATGGGGTCTAGATTTGATACAACCCTTTAAATCTTATCTTTTTAAATATCATCATTATCCATTCTTAATTTTTATTCCATGTCTTTTTTCCAGGTTTTACACTTTAATTTTTTTTCAAACATTCATGCTTAAGAGAAACCAGATCCTTTCCACTTTTTTGACTTGTCTATTAAAAGTTGATTTACAGTTATTTATTAAACTACTATTACAATTACCTTTTTTAAAATTAAGTATGACAATTTCAGGTAGTATTAACAAAATTCCAAATAGAATGATATAATTTGGAGAACAAGGTATTAACAGACCTGTAGTTCATAGCAATGAGCAAAAGATAGCCACATACAGGCTGCGTTGAATGAAAGTCATTAATTTGGCTTCTCTTGCTTGGGAAATGTATTAGACATCTGAAAGTGGAACTCTGACATTCTAAAGTCATAAAGTATATCCGCTGGTATTGTCATCAATAGGTTTGGCCAAATTCATGAAAGATAAGTGTAATTAAGGCATAGAATACTAGAGGAAGATATAAACTTTGTGTGAGACTGGGATGAGTACCACATGGTTATATCAAGAGAGCATCACAATTCTTAAGTTGGCCAAAAGAAAGAGAAAAACTGGAACTGAAAACAAGTTTTGGCAAAGTCACAAGGAAGAGCAACGTCAAAGTCAGGTGCACTGAGGAAATCATAGGATCATATATAGACTTAGAGGTAGAAGACACTGATAACAAATTTAAAAAAATAATGACTAAAACCAAGAGGACAGAATTTACTAGAGTTTGCAGAGCTATTAAGTGATTGATCTGAGTCTAACACAGGTTTTCTAATTCCAAATTTAGCATTCTTCACTGCACTATACTGACTCCTTTGAGATGAGGAGCTTGACTCCTCATTGTCTCATTGGTCATTGACTCAAGGTCAAATGATTCAAAGGCCATTGTTAATAAGCCCATGATGATCCCATTTTTGGCTAACCTATGTCCTACCTGGTTTAGGCATCACTACCATGTCTGTGTCATAAAAGGAATTTGATAAGAATCCTTCATTCCTTATTTTTTTCAAATAGTTTATATAGTATTGCAATTAATTTTCCTTTAAATGTTTGGTAGAATTCTCATGTAAATCCCTTTGGTCCTGTGGATTTTTTCTTAGAAAGTTGATGAATAGCTTGTTCTGTTTCTTTTTCTAAAATGGGATTATTTAGGTAATTTATTTCCTCTTCTGTTAATCTGGGCAATTTATATTTTTGTAGGTTTTTCCTTCTTTCTACTTAGGTTGTCAAATATATTGGCAAAAAGTTGGGCAAAGTAATTCTTAATTATTGTTCTAATTTTCTCTTCATTGGTGGAAAGTTTTCCCTTTTCAGTTTTGAAACTAACAATTTGATTTTACCAACCTATGGTTTTTTTAAGTTTAAATATTCTCATCCTTACATTAGAAAACAATATGTATAACTCTTGAAAACTATATCCTTGTTAGGAGTATAATTAAAGGATAGAAGTATAATTTGATTTTGTTGTGATGGTATAAAAAAGAAACTAGGTGTAGAAAATGGACTGTATTGGAAGAAGAAAGGTGAAGCAAAATGGGAGTAAATTATGCCACATGAAGAGGCAAAAAAAAAAAATCTATTACAGTTAAAGAAAAAAAAAAAAGAAAGGGAATGAGCATTATGTGAACATAATCTCAGATTTGCTAAAAAAGATAATATCAAAGAGGACAAGTTTAATTCAAAATATATATTTTTTCTTATTCTATGGGGATGTAATAAAGGGAAGAACAGAAGTAGAAAGGGAAGGGGATAAGAAGTATGAAGAGGTATAAAAGGGGAGGGCAGATTGAGGGTGATAGTGGTCAGAAATAAAATATTGGTGAGGAGGGAAAGGGGGAAATGAAAGAGAAAAGTTTAACTTGGAAAAAATAAGTTGCCAGGAAAAACAAAGTTAGGCATTTTAATAGTGAAGTTGAATGGAAAGAACTCCCACATAAAAATGGAAGTGGATAGGAGACTGGATTCTAAGCCAGAATCTTAAAATATATTGTTTACAAGAAACACACTTAAAGCAGAGTGATACTTAAAGAGTAAAGATAAAAAGCTTGAGCAGAATCTACTCTGCTTCAGATGAAGTTAAAAAAGTAGAAGTAGTAATCCTGATCTCAAACAAAGTAATAGCAAAAATAGATATAATTAAAAGTGATAACTAACTCCAATGCTATATAAACTATTTGAAAAAATAGGGATTGAAGGAGTCCTAGCAGATAGATCGAAAACTCAGAAAGAAAACTATAGACCAATTTCCTTAATGAATATTGATGCTAAAATCTTAAATAAGATATTAGCAAAAAGACTTCAGAAAATCATCCCCAGGATAATACACTATGACCAAGTGGGATTTATACAGGAATGCAGGGCTGGTTTAATATTAGGAAAACTATTAGTATAATTGACCATATTAATAATCAAATTAATAAAAACCATATGATAATCTCAATAGATGCAGAAAAAAGCATTTGATAAAATCCAACATCCATTCCTACTAAAAACACTTGAGAGTGTAGGAATAAATGGACTATTCCTTAAAATAATAACGAGCATATATTTAAAACCGCCAGTAAACATCATATGTAATGGCGGTAAACTAGAACCTTTCCCTGTAAGATCAGGAGTGAAACAAGGTTGCCCACTATCACCATTACTATTCAATATAGTACTAGAAACTCTACCCTCGGCAATAAGAGCCAAGAAAGAGATTCAAGGAATTAGAGTAGGAAAAGAGGAAATCAAATTATCACTCTTTGCAGATGACATGATGGTATACTTAGAGAACCCCAAAGACTCTGCTAAAAAGCTATTAGAAATAATTCAGAGTTTTAGCAAAGTTGCAGGATACAAAATAAATCCACATAAATCCTCAGCATTTTTATACATTACCAACACAATCCAACAGTAAGAGATACAAAGAGAAATTCCATTCAAAATAACGGTCAATAGTATATAATATTTGGGAATATATCTACCAAAGGAGAGTCAGGAATTATATGAGCAAAATTACGAAACACTTGCCACAAAAATAAAGTCAGATTTAAATAATTGGAAAGCTATTCAGTGCTCTTGGATAGGCCGAGCGAATATAATTAAGATGACAATACTCTCTAAACTAATCTATCTATTTAGTGCTATACCAATCAGACTCCCAAGAAACTATTTTAATGACCTAGAAAAAATAACAACAAAATTCATATGGAAGAACAAAAGGTCGAGAATTTCAAGGGAAGAAATGAAAAAAAAAATTAAATGAAGGTTGTCTAGCTGTACCTGATCTAGAACTGTATTATAAAGCAACAGTCACCAAAACCATTTGGTATTGTCTAAGAAATAGACTAGTTGATCAGTGGCATAGGTTAGGCTCACAGGGCAAAAGAGTGAATAAAAATAGCAATCTAGTGTTTGATAAACCCAAAGATCCCAAATTTTGGGATAAGAATTCATTATTTGACAAAAATTGCTGGGAACACTGGAAATTAGTATGGCAGAAACTAGGCATGGACCCACATTTAACACCACATACTAAGATAAGATCAAAATGGGTCCAAGATTTAGGCATAAATAACGAAATCATAAATAAATTGGAGGAACATGGGATAGTTTACCTCTTGGACTTATGGAGGAGGAAGGAGTTTGTGTCCAAGGGAGAACTAGAGACCATTATTGATCACAAAATAGAAAATTTTGATTACACCAAATTAAAAATTTCTGCACAAAAACTAATGCAAACAAGAATAGAAGGGAAGTAACAAATTGGGAAAACATTTTTACAGTTAAAGGTTCTGATAAAGGCCTCATCTCCAAAATATACAGAGAACTGACTTTAATTTATAAGAAATCAAGGCATTCTCCAATTGATAAATGGTCAAAGGATATGAACAGACAATTTTCAGATAATAACATTGAAACTATTTCCACTCATATGAAAGAGTGTTCCAAATCACTATTGATCAGAGAAATGCAAATTAAGACAACTCTGAGATATCATTACACACCTGTCAGATTGGCTAAGATGACAGGAACAAATAATGATGAATGTTGGAGGGGATGTGGGAAAACTGGGACACTGATGCATTGTTGGTGGAGTTGGGAAAGAATCCAACCATTCTGGAGAGCAATCTGGAATTATGCCCAAAAAGTTATCAAAATGCGCATACCCTTTGACCCAGCAGTGCTATTACTGGGCTTATACCCCAAGGAAATACTAAAGAAGGGAAAGGGACCTGCATGTGCCAAAATGTTGGTGGCAGCCCTTTTCATAGTGGCTAGAAACTGGAAAATTAATGGATGCCCATCAATTGGAGAATGGTTGGGTAAATTATGGTATATGAATATTATGGAATATTATTGTTATGTAAGAAATGACCAACTGGAGGAATACAGAGAGGCTTGGAGAGACTTACATCAACTGATGCTGAGTGAAACGAGTAGAACTAGGGGATCATTATACACTTCAACAATGATACTGTATGAGGATGTATTCTGATGGAAGTGGATATCTTCAACATAGAGAAGAGCTAATGCAATTCCAATTGACCAATGATGGACAGAATCAGCTACACCCAGAAAAGGGACACTGGGAAATGAGTGTAAACTGAGAGCATTGGGTTTTTTCTGTTTTGTTTTGTTTTGTTTCTCTTCCCAGATTATTTTTACCTTGCGAATATAATCCTTTCTTTGCAACAACAACAACAAAATTCGGTTCTGCACATATATATTGTACCAAAGATATAATATAAGATATTTAATATGTATGGGAATGCCTGCCATCTAGGGGAGGGGGTGGAGGGAAGGAGGGGAAAAACTCAGAACAGAAGGCAGTACAAGGGATAATGTTGTAAAAAAAAAATACCTATACATATGTACTGTCAAAGAAAATGTTGTAATTATAAAAATTAATAAAAAAATAAAACAAACAAAAAAAAAGAGATAGGGAAGGAAGCTACCATCCTGTTAAAGGGCACCATAGCCAATGAAGTAATATTAACACTAAACATATTTGAACCAAGGGATATAGCATCCAAATTCCTAGAGAATTTGAGAGCTGCAAGAAGAATTAGACAGTGATCTTATTCTAATGTGAGCTAGCTCTTTCAGTACTAGATAAATTGAATTTTAGAAAAGTTAGATTTGATAGACTTTTGGAGAAAATTGAATGGGAACAGAAAATATTTTTTTTTCCACAGCACTACATGGAACATACACAAAAATTGACCATGTATTAGGATATTATAAACCTCAAAATTAAATGCAGAAAAGCAGAAATAGTAAATTAATCCTTTTCAGATCATGATGCAATAAAAATTATATGTAACAAAGGCCCATGGAATAATAGACCAAAAATTAAATGGAAATTAATAATCTAATCTTAAAGAATGAGTGACTGAAAAACAAAGCTTAGACACAATTGATAATTTCATCCAAGAGAATGATAATGATGGGGTAACATACCAACATTTATGTGATACAGCTAAAGCGGGTCTTAGGAGAATTGCATAATTCTAGATTTTTACTTGCATAAAATAGAACAAGAGAAGATCAATGAATTGCAAATAAAAAAGCTAGAAAAAGAACAAATTTAAAACCTCAAATTAAATACAAAATTTGAAATTCTAAAAATAAAAGGGGAGATTAATAAAAGTGAAAGTAAGAAAGCTATTGAACTAATAAACCAAGTGCTGTTTTTATGATAAAAACCAATAAAATAGATAAACCTTTAATTAATTTGTTTGGAAAAAAGAAAAGAAAATCAAATTGCTAGTATTAAAAATGAAAAAACAAACAAACAAACAAACAAACAAAAACAATTAACTTCCCTCTAATGAAAAGGAGGTTAGAACAATTATTAGGATCTATTTTGCTCAACTGTATGCAAATAAATGTGATAATCTAAGTGAACTACCCAAATTACCAGAAGAGGCAATAAATAACTATACCCATTTGAGAAAAAAATAAATTAAATAAACTATTAATTAACTTCCTAAGAAAAATTCCTCAGGGCCCAAGGAATTTGCATGTGAATTCCATCAAACATTTAAAGAACAATTAATTCTAATACTATGGAAACTATTTGGAAAACTAAGGAAAGAAGGAGCCCTACCAAATTCCTTTTAAGACATAGGAATTGTGCTGGTACTTAAACCAAGTAGGGTCAAAACAGAGAAAGACATTTGTAGACCAATTTCCCAATGATTATGATGTAAAAATCTAAATACATTATTAGCAGAGATTACAGCAAGTTATACCCAGGATGACATGCCATGACTAAGTAGGATTTATACCAGGATTGCAGGGCTGGTTCAATATTAAGAAAACTATTAGCATAATTGACTATATCAATAAGCAAACTAATAGAAATCATATCATTATCTCAATAGATGCAGAAAAAATACCCATTCCTGTTAAAAACATTAGAGTGTAGGATTAAATGGAGTTTCCTAAAATGATCAGTGTCATCTATTTAAAACCATCAGCAAGCATCATATGTAATGTGGATAAACTAGAAGCATTCCTAATAAGATTAGGGGTGAAACACATTTGCCCCAATCACCATAAGTATTCAATATTGTATTAGAAATGTAAGCTTTAGCAACAAGAGAAAAAAAAAAAAGAAATTAAATGTATTAGAGTAAGTACTGAGGAAACAAAATTATTGTTTTTTGCAGTTAATATGACAGATTTAGAGAATTCTAAAAAAATCACCTAAAAACTACTAGAAACAATTTACAACTTTAGCAAAGTTGCAAGATACAAAAATTCCACAGAAATCATCAGTATTTCCTCATGTTATCAAAATCTAGCAGCTAGAGATACAAAATCAAATTCCATTTAGAATAACTGTAAATAATATAAAATGTTTGGGAGTCAACTTGCCCGTACAAAATCAGGACTATATGAACACAATTACTAAACACATTTTACATAAATATGTCAGATCAAAACAATTGGAAAAATATGAAGAGCTCATGTGTAGGCTGACTTAATAAAATTAATATGACAATTCTACTTGAATTAATCTACTTCAGTGCCATACCAATCAAACTCTCAAGAAATTGCTTTTTAGAGGTAGGGAAAAAAAATTCATCTGGAAGAAAAAAAGGTCAATAATTTCATTGAAATTAATTTAAAAAATGTATATGAAGATAGTTTAGTTGTACCAGACCTAAAACTATATTATAAAGCTTCGGTCATCAAAACTATTTTGGTACTAGCTAAGAAAAAGATTCGCTGATCAGTGGAATAACTTAGATTTACAAGACACAGAAATTAATTAAAATATGCTTCTAAAGATTAGCCTTCAGATGCTTGGCAAACATTTTTAGCTTGTCTAATGACAGAATGTTACTGAGCTTAATGTTATGACTGGTTTTAAAATAAAAGTAAGTTGAAATAAAAACAAAACAAAACAAAACAAAACTAAGCATTTACTAAGGATCAGGCACAAAAATGCTTTTATGAACTGGAGAGAGTAGTATAGATTAAATATTGAATTATAGAAATAGAGATAAAAAACATGGAAGATTCTTCAATAACACTGGCAAATTATAAAACTTTCCCACTTTCTGCTGTATGATAAAAAATAAATTGATACATGATTTGCTTTTTTCACAGTTTTTTTTTTATTTTCTCTGGGGAAAAAGTCCATTCCTACAAATGTAGTTTTGTCTGATGTGAAAATTATGTCATTTCTAAAATCTGTCAATCTCAGGTAAGTTTTCTATTAATCAATCATAACTCAGTTTTTCTATGTTATTTTGTAACTATTTCATGAATATTAAGTTACTACTTAATTTCTTGTCATTGTATAGTATGTAAATGATATGCACAGTAATGATCTCATATTATTCTTACTTTTGGATGACATAATTTGTTCTTTGAAATGACTGAAGCGACAACTCTTTCTGTATGAATAACATTCTAAAATTGGCATCCATTCATTTTTTGCATTATCCATTAAATCAATGATTGTTTTTTCAAACAACATTTGCTACAACCATTTTTATGGGTTCTCTGATCAGAGGTTTTAAAAAAATATGCAATAATCAGTTGTACCTTGATTCTACTTTGAGAAGAATATTCAAACCTACTTTAACTTACAGAATATCTTTTAAAAGTTATTAAACCCAGGAAGTGAAGACCAGGAAGGTCTTTCAAATTATCCTTGAGAATTATACATTTAAAAACAATCTTTTGTATAATATTTTGTTTTTCTTTATTTGATCTGCACTCTCCCTGCCAAAGATTCCCATTTATGATAGACATTGTTTTTGGAATGTCAATGTGGAAGGTTACCTTTGCTTTCTTTGTTTCCATCACTACCTGTCCAAAGCTATAGGACTATGTATTTCCTTTGGTATAAGCACCTAAGTATGACTAACTGTCAGACTTTTGAACTGAAGTCAAAAATTATCATTTTCCTTCTGAAAATGAGGTGACTGAAATAGAAGTAAAACCAGCAGACATGTAGTAAAGTTGTTTTTGGTAAAAATCATAGTTTTTGATTTCCAAAGTTGCCATGCATAAAATCCTCAATGATAACAGCAAGATTGGGTGAAAGAAAAGTACAGACATCTTTAGCTGCATAAAACTATTTAATCTTTAGAAAAGAAGTAGTGACACTTTCCCCCCAAGATATAAAACATGATATATATATTGCTTTCCTAAGTTTCTGTTTTTCAGTTATTTCATCCACCTAATTATAATATATTGCATCAAACACTTTAATCATACTGGCAATTTAACTTATTTTAATTCACAAGATGAACCCTTGGAGGTTATGTAGTCTTTAGTCTTTCATGTTTGCTTGACTGTAACCCTTTTGGGGGCCAGTATTATATTGCTTTTCATGGGAAGCTTGAGGAATATTATAGGCTACTGAGTAGAATTCCTCATTTTATATATGGAAAATTTATAGTTTTAATGTCTGTCACAGTAAATTAAGCAAAAAGTTTCTTGTGTGTGTGTGTGTGTGTGTGTGTGTGTGTATGTGTGTGTGTGTGTAAGTAAACTAAAGTGAGTGATTTTTTTTAGATGGGATATCAGTACAGTGTTTAATAACTCACTATGGTTTTGCCATGAAATTAGCTGAATGATGCCTAGAATTCTGTGTTCTCTTGAATTTTCATTAAAAAAATATATACTTATTTAACTGTGGTATAAGACAAGACTTTCTATCCAGAGGTAAGTGAATACTTTTGTGATTTATATCTGCCAAAATGCTGAATTTTAATAGTATGAAGGCATTTTAATAAAATGAAAATATGGCAATTTTAGTAATTAATCAATAATAAATGCTGCTCTATGCCAGGTATTGTACACTCTGTTAGGGTAGAGGAGTAGAATAATCCCTAGATTGTGGATTAGGCTATTTGGTTTTTAAAAATTGCTCTTAACTGACTAGGAATAAAGCTTTTTAAAGAGTTACTTTCCCTCAGTCTCTTTGTTCATATGTAAAATCAGGATTTTGGCCAATATGAATATTAAGATCCTTTTAAGTTTCAAATTCTATGATAATATAAGCCAATGAAATTAATGTGATCTTGGGTAGCTATATGCACAATAGCAGAGAAAGCCTGAAACATTTGTAGAATTATAATACTCCCTTGGCAATTAGGAAGGGCACTGATGAGATCATCAAGTGAGTCCTTTGTTCTTAAGTAGGTCTTTTGTTCAAGAGGAATTTCAATTACAATCCTACTCCAGGAGGTCTCTAAAATTCCACCTAACTGTATCCAATCAGAAAGCCAAGTCTGCCCAGGTGATAATTCCCCTCTAAAAAGATATGTCCATGGAATAGAACTTTGCTAAATCCATTTGATTTTATGATGTCTTTATTCTCACCCCTTTTTTTCTCCCATTACCTCATGGTGACTTTCTCTTTGTTATAGCTAAATCTCCTCTACAAATTTTACTTGCCACTCAAAGGTTTATTCCCTATTTTCTCTATGGTATTTTCTTTTTTTTTCTTTTTAATGGCTTCTTCCTCTTGGTTAATTGTGAGTTTTGCTAAGAAATTTGATTTCTTTCTTGTTAATTCTTAAAACTCCTTTCCTTGCTAACTTCTGTGTTTGTTTGTGTGTTTGTTTGTTTTTCATATAAGAAATAGCACTTTTGTATTTGTGGTAGATATGTTGTCAAGATTTCTTCATGTCATGAACCAAGTTTCTATTATGTTATTTTCATATATTATTTTTATAATCAATAGCTTTCCCAAATCTATTTCATATTTGCCATTCCTAATACCTATTTTACTTCATCAAAACCAAAACTTATGCTTAAAAAAAGATATTTATTTAAGTATTATCCATTATTATTAATATTATAAAGAATTATATATGTACAACATAATTCAATTTTAAACTTTTTTGTATTTGAATAAGTGTTAAATGGATAATGCTCACATCAAATTCATTTACTTATTTGAACTTTCCCTCCAATATGCAAATTATTTTCTATCTGTATTTTCTAATACAAGTTTGTAAGATTACATCATGTCTTTCCAAAAAGTCATCATAAGAGATTGCTTCAATATTCTGGAAATATTCTTTTCTTTCTTCTGACAATAAAACATAAGTCTTATGATCACCCATGTTCTTTTAGATTATTCGTTTTTCTGATGACAGACTTTAATCTTTTGGGTTTTTTTTGTCCATCTTTCAGAAATCTATCCCCAAATCCTATTGCTGTATAATCTAAATGTAAAATAATGTAATCACATTATCTCAATATTTGGATGGATCTTGGATATCTTGGAAATTCCCCTTATGGATAGCAACAACCTATTCTAGTCTACCTGCTCATTCACCCCAAATCTTGTCCATACTCTCTTTGTAGGTCTACCCAAATTTTTTTCAGTTGTTGCACATTACATTGATAATAAATAACTTATGGTTATCCTTTACCTTCCATTAAATGATTGACTTATCCTAAGCTGAACCTAGTTTTATCTTTGTTTCTTAGTTTATCTCTCTTGGTCCCAATCCATTCATTTCATAATAAAATTTAAATCATGAAAGAGCATCCTGGATCTGACTTACCTCAAGCAATATCAGAATTTTTTTTTAAATTTGCAATTGTTTTTCACAGTATATATGCATGAGTAATTTTTTAAAAATAATATTATCCCTTGTATTAATTTTTCCAAATTATCCCCCCCTCCTCCATTCCATCCCCCCGATGACAGGCAATTCCATACATTTTACATGTGTTACAGTAAAACCTAGATACAATATATGTGTGTAAATACCATTTTCTTGTTGCACATTAAGTATTAGATTCCAAAGGTATAAGTAACCTGGGGAGATAGACAGTAGTGCTAACAATTTACATTCACTTCCCAGTGTTCCATCTCTAGGTGTAGTTATTTCTGTCCATCATTGATCAACTGGAAGTGAGTTGGATCTTCTTTATGTTGAAGATATCCACTTCCATCATAATATATCTTCATACAGCATTGAAGTGTACAGCCATCTACTGGTTCTATTCTTTTCACTCAGCAGCAGTTGATGTAAGTCTCTCCAAGCCTCTCTGTATTCCTCCTGCTGGTCATTTCTTACAGAACAATAGTATTCCATAACCTTCATATACCATTATTTACCCAACCATTCTCCAATTGATGGGCATCCATTGAACTTCCAGTTTCTAGCTACAACAAAAAGAGCTGCCACAAACATTTTGGCACATACAGGTCCCTTTCCCTTCTTTAGTATTTCTTTGGGATATAAGCCCAGTAGTAGTATGACTGGGTCAAAGGGTATGCACAGTTTGATAACTTTTTGGGCATAGTTCCAAATTGCTCTCCAGAATGGATGGATTCTTTCACAACTCCACCAACAATGTATCAGTGTCCCAGTTTTCCCACATCCCCTCCAACATTCATCATTATTTGTTCCTGTCATCTTAGCCAATCTGACAGGTGTATACTGGTTTCTCAGAGTTGTCTTAATTTGCATTTCTCTAATCAGTAGTGATTTGGAACACTCTTTCATATGAGTGGATATAGTTTCAATTTCATCATCTGAGAATTGTCTGTTCATATCCTTTGACCATTTACCAATTGGAGAATGGTTTGATTTCTTATAAATTAGGGTCAGTTCTCTATATATTTTGGAAATGAGACCTTTGTCAGAACCTTTAACTTTAAAAATATTTTCCCAATTTGTTACTTCCCTTCTAATCTTGTTTGCATTAGTATTGTTTGTACAGAAACATTTTAGTTTGATGTAGTCAAAATCTTCTATTTTGTGATCAATAATGATCTCTAGTTCTCCTCTGGTCATAAATTCCTTCCTCCTCCACAGGTCTGAGAGGTAGATTATCCTCTGTTCCTCTAATCTATTTATTATCTTATTCTTTATGCCTAAGTCATGGACCCATTTTGATCTTATCTTGGTATATGGTGTTAAGTGTGGATCCACATCTAATTTCTGCCATACTAATTTCCAGTTTTCCCAACATTTTTTTCCAAATAATGAATTTTTATCCCTAATGTTGGTATCTTTGGGTTTGTCAAAGATTAGATTGTTATAGATGTACCCTTTTTTGTCCTTTGTATCTAATCTGTTCCACTGATCTACTGGTCTATTTCTTAGCCAATACCAAATGGTTTTGGTGACTGCTGCTATATAATATAGCTTTAGATCAGGTACACTTAGACCACCTTCCTCTGACTTTTTTTTCATTAGTTCCCTTGCAATTCTCGACCTTTTATTCTTCCATATGAATTTTGTTGTTATTTTTTATAGGTCATTAAAATAGTTTCTTGGGAGTCTGATTGGTATAGCACTAAATAAATAGATTAGTTTGGGGAGTATTGTCATCTTTATTATATTCGCTCGGCCTATCCAAGAGCACTGAATGTCTTTCCAATTATTTAAATCTGACTTTATTTTTTGGCAAGTGTTTTGTAATTTTTCTCATATAATTCCTGACTTTTCTTTGGCAGATGGATTCCCAAATACTTTATACTCTCAAGATTTGTTTGGAATGGAATTTTTCTTTGTATCTCTTGATGTTGCATTTTGTTGGTGATATATAAAAATGCTGAGGATTTATGTGGATTTATTTTGTATCCTGCCACTTTGGTAAAATTCTGAATTATTTCTAATAGCTTTTTAGCAGAGTCTTTGGGGTTCTCTAAGCATACCATCATGTCATCTGCAAAGAGTGATAGTTTGATTTCCTCATTTCCTACTCTAATTCCTTGAATCACTTTCTCTGCTCTTATTGCCGAGGCTAGCATTTCTAATACTATATTGAATAGTAATGGTGATAGTGGGCAATCTTGTTTCACTCCTGATCTTACTGGGAAAGGTTGCAGTTTATTTCTGTTGCATATTATGCTTACTGACGGTCTTAAATATATGCTCCTGATTATTCTAAGGAATAGTCCATTTATTCCTATACTCTCAAGAGTTTTTAGTAGGAATGGATGTTGGATTTTGTCAAATGCTTTTTCTGCATCTATTGAGATGATCATATGGTTTTTTCTTAATTTGATTATTAATATGGTCAAGTATACTAATAGTTTTCCTAATATTAAAACACCCCTGCATTCCTGGTATAAATCCTACTTGATCATAGTGTATTATCCAGGGGATGATTTTCTGAAGTCTTTTTGCTAATATCTTATTTAAGATTTTAGCATCAATGTTCATTAAGGAAATTGGTCTATAATTTTCTTTCTCAGTTTTCAATCGACCTGGTTTAGGTATCAGTACCATGTCTGTGTCATAAAAGGAGTTTGGTAGGACTCCTTCATCCCCTATTTTTTCAAATAGTTTATATAGCATTGGGGCTAATTGTTCTTTAAATGTTTGGTAGAATTCACATGTAAATCCATCTGGGCCTTGGGATTTTTCCTGGGGAGGTGATTAATAGCTTGTTCTGTTTCTTTGCCTGAAATGGGACTATTTAAGCAATTTATCTCCTCCTCTGTTAATCTAGGAAGCCTTTACTTTTGGAGGAAGTCATCCATTTCACTTAAGTTATCAAATTTATTGGCATAACATTGTGCAAAGTAACTCCTTATTATTTCTCTAATTTCCTCTTCATTAGTGGAAAGATCCCCCTTTTCATTTGTAAGACTAACAATTTGATTTTCCTCTTTCTTTTTTCTGATTAGATTTGCCAAAGGTTTATCTATTTTATTAGCTTTTTCATAAAACCAACTCTTGGTTTTATTTATTAATTCAATAGTTTTTTTTTTACTTTCAATATTATTGATTTCTCCTTTTAATTTTTGTATTTCACGTTTGATTTTTGGTTGGGGGTTTTTAATTTGGTCTTTTTCTAGCTTTTTAAGTTGCAGGCCCAATTCGTTAATCTTCTCTTTCTCTATTTTCTACAAATAAGCCTCTAAGGATATAAAATTTCCCCTTATTACCACTTTAGCTGTATCCCACAGATTTTGGTATGATGCCTCGTCACTGTCATTGTCTTGGGTGAAATTATTAATTGTTTCTATAATTTGTTCTTTCACCCCCCAGTCCTTCTTTAAGATGAGATTATTCAGTTTCCAATTACTTTTTGGTCTATTTACCACTAACTTCTTACTGAATGTAGCTTTTATTGCATTGTGATCTGAGAAGAAGGCATTTATTATTTCTGCCTTCCTACATTTAATTTTGAGATCTTTATGTCCTAATATATGGTCAATTTTTGTATAGGATCCATGAACTGCTGAGAAGAAAGTATATTCCTTTCTATCACCATTCAGTTTTCTCCAGAGGTCTATCATACCTAGTTTTTCTAATGTTGTATTTACTTTTTTAATTTCTTTCTTATTTGTTTTTTGGTTTGATTTGTCTAATCTAAGAGTGCAAGGTTGAGGTCTCCCACTATTATAGTTTTATTGTCTATTTCTTCTTGCAAATCTCTTAACTTTTCCTTTAGAAAGTTAGATGCTATACCACTTGGTGTATATATGTTTAGTACTGATATGGCTTCATTATTTATGCTACCTTTCAGCAGGATATGGTTTCCTTCCTTATATCTTTTAATTAGATCAACTTCTGCTTTTGCTTGATCTGAGATAGGGATGGCTACCCCTGCTTTTTTGGCTTTACCTGAAGCATAATAGATTCTGCTCCAACCTTTTACCTTTACTCTCTATGTATCTCCCTGCTTTAAGTGTGTTTCCTGTAAACAACTTATTGTAGAGTCATGATTTTTGATCCAGTCTGCTATCCGTCTCCGTTTAATGGGAGCGTTCATCCCATTCACATTTACAGTTAAAATGACTAATTCTGCATTTCCTGCCATCATATTATCCCCAGATTATGCTTTTTCCCTTGACCCCCCTGAACCCCTTCCCCGATATTTAATTTATAGACCCCACTTGTGATGTGCAGCCCTCCCTTTTTTTTTTTAAATTTTAATTTTTTAGTATCCCTCCCCCCTCCCTCCAAGTCCCTTCCCTTATTCTCCTTTTCCTTTTCCCTTTTCCTCTCCCCCCTTTTAATGAGGTGAGAGAGAATTCTCTGACAAACAGATATGTCAATTATTTACTCTTTGAGCCTCTTCTGATGAGAGTAAGATTCACACAATGTTTCTCCCCCTCTCTAAATTCCCTCAGATATTGTGTATTTTCTATGCCTCTTCCTGGGATGTAGTTTCCCTCTTTTTATCACTCCCTCCCCTTTTTCTGATACTACCCCCTTCCCTTTACTTCACCCCCCCCTTTTTTTCTTTTATATCAATAAGGTCAAATTATCTATGAGTACTTTCTATACACCCAGAACAGAGATATACTTCTCAAGGGTTCTGTGTACCTTTTTCTGTTTCTCTTCAGTTTTGTGGATGTAGATCAAATTTTTTGTTTAAGTCTGTTTTTTTTTCTTAGAAACAAATGGAATTCCTCTATTTCATTGAATGCCCATCTTCTTCCATGGAAAAAGATGCTAAACTTAACTGGGTAGTTTATTCTTGGTTGCAATCCTTGATCTTTTGCCTTTTGGAATATCAGGTTCCAGGCCCTTCTATCTTTTAATGTGGAGGCAGCCAGATCTTGTGTGACTCTTATTGTGGCACCTTGGTATTAAATTGTTTTTTTCTAGCTGCTTGCAAGATTTTCTTCTTTGTGTGGTAATTCTGCAGCTTAGCCACAACATTGCGTGGTGTTCTTTTTTTAGGGTCTATTTCAGAACCCTTATTTCAGAAGGAGTTCGATGAACTCTTTTGATATCTACTTTCCCTTCTGTTTCTATTATCTCTGGACAGTTCTCTTTGATAATTTCCTGTAAAATATAATCTAGGCTCTTTTTTTGGTCATAGTTTTCAGGAAGTCCAATGATCTGCAGATTATCTCTCCTAGATCTATTTTCCAGGTCTATAGATTTTCTCAGTAAGTATTTGACGTTATTCTCCAGCTTTTTTTTTTTTTTTTTTTTTTTTTTTGTTTGGTTTGACTGATTCTTGGGTTCTCAATGAATCATTCATTTCTATTTGTTCCATCCTGAATTTTAAGGAGTTATTTTCTTCATTCACAGTTTTTAGTTCTTTTTGTAAATGTCTAATTTCGTTTTTAAATGAATTATTTTGCTCTATTGAATTTTTTTCCATTTCCCTAATTTTTTTTAGAGAATTATTTTCTTTTTCCAATTCGGAAATCCTATTTTCTTGAGACTTTTAAACCTTTTCTAATTCACAAATTTTGTTTACCTGAATCTCCTGTGAATTCTTTATTTTTTCCAACTCCAATTTCAAAGCTTCTCTTTCCTTTCCCCATTTTTCTTCAAACTCTCTTAACTTTTTAATAGTCTCTTCTAGGAGAGAGTTTTGTGATGGGGGGCAGGTATCATTCCCCTTTAGGCTGTTATCTGCTGACTCTCTGCTGTTAACTTCCTCGGGGTTGGATACCCGCTCTTTCTCTGTGTAGAATGAGTCAATGTTGTTTTTTTTTTTTTTTTTTGCTTTTTGCTCATACTTAAAAAATCTTTTGGGGTCTGTCCCTGGGGTAGGAAATTATTTATTTATTTCTTTACCAGTTTCCTCCCAGACCAGATGGATGCAGCGGCCCCTGCGCCTGAGCTAAGAGAGAGCTCTGGGAGAGAGTTCCCCACCCCCTCCCTGGAAGTGCCTCACAGGTGATTAGCACTGCTGTGCTTTGAGGGCAGCACTATTTGTCCTAGCGGCTTCCCTGAAGTTTGAGATTGAACAGTAAAGGTGACTCAAAGCCCAGCCTATGCCTCCCGTGGTGCATGGATGTCAGCAGCAGGTGATGTGAAAAGCCCCTGCGCTCAAACTGGAAGTGTTTGGCCTGAAACCACAGTCCCTACTTCAAAGGTTCTGCTTCTCTGGGACTTCCCGGGGCTGAGTTCCACACCCTCCAGCTGAGCAAGGCAGTGTGTGTTTCTTTGGGCCGTATCTGCCTACTTCTCAATCTCTTAACTACTCACAGGTGAAAGCTAGGACAGCCTAAGTCAGCCACACCCACAATGCTGAGATCTGCTGAGTCACCCCCAGGGTAGAAGAATGTCCAGTCTCTGGCTTTAAATTTTTAAAGTGGCTTTGATTTCTCTTCTGAACTGCTGTTTTATAAGCAGAGAAGAGTTAACAGCCTGTGCCAGATTCTTCTATTTCAGTGGCTTCTCTGATCCCAGAGCCCCCCCAGCGCGATCGGCGCAGCGTGTCAGCACCCAGCAGTCTGTGCTGGCCTTTCTTCTTCCTCCCCTGGGAACTGACCTTTCCTGTTGAAACTCCAGATTTTCTTCAGCTGGTAAGTCATGCTTCCAGTCCTTGTGGATTCTATCAGTCCAGCGCTATTTCTGAGGCTGATTTTATCTAGTTGCTAGTGAGGGAAGAAAGGAGCTTACAGAATCACGTGTATCTTCTCTGCCATCTTGGCTCCGCCCCCCCAGCAATATCAAAATTTGACGTTTTAGATTCTATATCATAAAGCAAAAAGGTGAAAAAAGAAGAACATGTTAAACTTGCAATTGCCTTATAGTGGTGATCCATTAAAAGCAAGAGGAAATCTAAGTTAAAGAATATTCTAAAACATACAAAGTTTTATTCATTTCAGGTGCAAACTATAATTTGCCTTAGGCTATGTATTTCTACTACTTCTGACTCATTGAAGAGATAAGAAAAATACATAAGCTAAGCAAGAGCTTATAATTACATTTTAATTATCTTGTTTGTATGTAAATAAGACTCTTAAAGTGCTTGAAAACTGTTTCTTTGCAATTAAGTTTATTTTCTTTTCATTTATTTAGCAATTAGTCTCTTTTCTTCCTAAAAAAAGTAAAGTAAAACTGTTTATTTGAATGACCATGAACTTTTGAATTACTAAAATATGAATGAATATAATTTTATTCTTTTGCCATTTGACAAAAGATAAATGTTTATTATTTGCAATTCATTAATTTATTGGTCTATGAAAGATCCAAACATAAATAAGACATAGGTCCTAAGCCTTTGGGAAGTTACAGGGGAAACAAGACTTCTATAAAAATAAAAGTAGTTTCTATTACAATATAATACCTACATAATAAGAATGTCCTTTAAGATGATAGGAAATCAAATGGAAAAATAGAATCGCTGTTAAATTTCTTTCAGTTTTTTAATTGCTCAGTTTTAATCTTAAGATTTTAGTCATAAAATTATGAAAAACTACCATGACAAAAGACTACATGAAAGATCTAACTGTATTTCTGTTCTCTTTTTGAACTCTTTCCCCATGAAATTTGAGGAAAATTGTAGATTAATAAAGAACACATTCACTTATTAAATATACATTTATTAAACACTAATTATACCTAAGATTTATTGTTAGACCTTGGGATTACATAGCAATCTTGACTATAAAAAGCTTCTGATCCAATAGGAATTTAAGAAAGGTATAGTAAAGAGACAGAAAATAGTCATTCAAAGTTAAAAACAAGTATGAGAAGGATCTCTTTCAATTCTGGTAATACAGAAAGGAATAGAAAGAAAATATTTAAAGTTTGTAGGGATCATCTGTGTTAGATTATCTTTATATTGCAAATAAAAACAAACAAACAAACAACTTACTATTAATTGTACTGGTAATATTGAATGTAAGATCTCAATAAATTAATTGACTAAGTCAAAATTACATGGCAGAAGTTAGTCATAAGTCTCATCCACAATCAAACTTCAGCCCCGGAACTCCTTACTTTTTCCTGTGCTTCTTATAGTATGTGGTATCACAATAGGAACTTAGAAGAAGAGAAAATAGTGAGGACAACATGAGGTAAAGATATATTTATTAATTTGGTTTGCCTAAAATGTGGACTAACATAAAATTAAGTCTCAAGATATCATTGAAACCAGAGTGTTAAGACATAAAATTCTAGACTAATGAATTGATATTTTATATTATAAAAAATGAGATTCCATTGAGAATTTTCTTGGAAAGGGAATAGCATAATCAGATATTGCATTTTGGAAGATTTTAAGTAATATTGGAAGATATTAAGTAATAAGACTAATAGTTCAAAGAGGTAAGAATCAATAAACATTTATTAGATGCTATTTTGTGTTATCTGTGACACTGTCCTGCATGTTGGGAAAACAAAGAAAGGCAAATAATTTTCCTTGTCTTCAGTGAGTTTTCAATTTAGTTGAACACTCAATAAAAATGAGCTGAAAGAGGGAAGCAAAGTATACTACGGTTTGATAGAAATCTTAGGAAATGATTTGAGGAATTATGAAGTACAGAGATAATTTTATTTTGTAGAATGATGAATTTCTAGAGATCGTGAAGTCTAGGAAAGTAGACAAGTAAGAAATAATGGACTAATTCTCTGGGTGTTTCCCTCAAATAAAAGATATAGGATGCAATTCCAGATAGCAACTCTTCCCAACAACCAGTCTCCAATTGGAGAGGGAATTTTAAGGAGGTGTTACTTTCAGAATTAATTCTATCTTGCCTAATGATGAGTGTCTGGAGATCATGATACAATAGTCAGGTAAGAAGTGATGTGCGGAAGAATTTAATTAAAAAAGAGAGAGTCTGAGGACAAAGACTGATCCATATTGTTATTTGTCCTTCATTCTCAAAGAGAAGCATAATGTCAGGGCGGTAATGCCATGACATGCAAGTGAATTGGTTTGAAGTGAGAGATAGTTGTGCAAGGCCACTTGCCTCACTCTCTCCTACAGAGCCATCTGGGTCCAAGGGAAAGATATAGATCACAAGACTGGAGATAGCCCTGTATGAAATGTGAGACCTTGGGCTTTTTAAGCTAGTCTTCAAACTTGTCGCATTTTGACTGAAGCTAGACCCATTCAGTGGTCAGTTTAGGTAGTAATTGAGTTTCAGAGATATGTATGGCACTGAGGAATATATTTCAGTAATCTGGGTATTGAGAGAATCAAGTGGTGAAAAGGAGATGGTAATTGAAAACGAAGAGGAAAGATGTCAAAGATGTTGTGGAGAAAGACACATTGATAACTTCCAGTAATTGATTGGTTATGGAGATAAGGTGAAGTAGGGCTTCTCATGGAAAACATGGAAAAGTGAATGTCTAAAATGATAGTGCTTTAAACTGCTTGATAGAATAGAGTATGAATATATCAATGTACTAACTATGGACATGTGGAACTGTCAGATTTTTGAAATTATCAGAGATAATTTAGCAGTGATTTTTACTGTCATTCATATGATCAATTAGATCTAATTTCCAGTACATGTTGCTTTAGTTTTTTTTTTCCAAAATAAATCTTTCTAATCAATAACTTATGAATAACTTTGTCTATATTTTTTCACTAAACCTAATCATTTGCTAAAATGCAAATACTAGAGTCTCTTTGGTTGGCTTTTCTGCATAGAAGAGTGGGTATCATCAGAAAGGTAGTGTAGGAAACTGAAATATAAAAGTCAACTTTTTTTTTTCTCTTTCTTTAGTTTGCAGTTGAGATTGGTAATAGAGAGGAGTTTGGGGGCAGCTGGGTAGTGCAGTGATAGTGCGCTAACCCTGAAGTCAGGAGCATCTGAGTTCAAATCTGGTCTCAGATATTGAGAGAGAGAGAGAGGACTTTTGACTTCTCTCACAGCTTGTGAAAATTTGACTTAAGATATTCTTAAAGTCCATTCTTAAAGTAAAGATAATCTTATAACCTATTAAAGTAGATTATAAATGTGTTCAGTGAAGTATGTATACTATTATTTGTAAATCAACAACCCTCTTGGCTCCTAGAAGTTGCTTTTATAATGAAGTAACTTTCATATAAGATTTACCTGCATTCTTATGTTTAATTATATTGTTTTACTTAAAGAAAAGAGTTTACCGGGGGCGGAGCCAAGATGGCGGAGAGGAAACACACGACTCAGTGAACGTCCTCACTCCCTCACAACCAATTAGATAAATTAAGTCTCAAAATTAGCTCAGGACTGATAGATACCACAAGGACTGGAAGCACGACTTACCAGCTGAAGAGAATCTGGAGTTTCAACAGGAAAGGTCAGTTCTCAGGGGAGGAATAAGAAAGACCAGCACAGACGGTGGGGTAGGGGCACACTGCGCCCATTGCGCTGGGAAGGGCTCTGGGATCAGAGAAGCCACTGAGGTAAAGGAATCTGGCACAGGCTGTTAGCTCTTCTCTGCTAATTATTTAGCAGTTCAGAAGAGAAAGCCAAAATATTTTAAAACTCAGATTAAATTTTCCCCGGACCCTGGGGGTGACTCGGCACCAGGGGGTGTGGCCTCAGCTACCTCCTGAGAATAGTTAAGAGACTGACAAGTGGGTGGATACGGCCCAAGGCAACACACACGGCCTAGCTTAGCTGGAGGGAGTGGAACTCAGCTCCAGGAAGTCCCAGAGAAGCGGAACCTTTGAACTAGGGACCGCGGTTTCTGGCAGACACTTCCAGTTTGAGCACAGGGGCTTCTCACGTCACCTGCTGCAGACGCCCACTCCCCACCCGGACACATAGCCTGGGCTTCGTGCTGTCTTCACTATTCTATGCCCTCGAAGCACAGCAGTGCTAATCACCTCTGAGGCACTTCCAGGGAGGGGGTGGGGAACTCTCTCCCAGAGCTCTCTCTTAGCTCGGGCTCAGGAGCCGCTGCATCCATCCCGTCTGGGAGGAAGCTGGTAAAGAAGTAAATAATTTCCTACCCCAGGGACAGACCCCAAAAGATTTTTTTTAAGTATGAATAAAAAAGCTAGAAAAACCATAGATTCCTTCTATACAGAGAAAGAGCGGGTGTCCAACCCCGAGGAAGTTGACAGCAGAGAATCAGATAACAACCTAAAGGGGAACGATTCCTGCCCCCCATCACATAACTCTCTCCTAGAAGAAGCTCTTAAGAAATTGAGGGAGATCGAAGAAAAATGGGGAAAAGAAAGGGAAGTTATGATAGAGAATAATAATGTCCTGAAATTGGAGTTGGAAAAAATAAAGAATTCACAGGAGATGCAGGGAAACAAAATTAGTGAATTAGAAAAGGTTAAAAAAACACAGGAAAGTAGGATTTCTGAATTGGAAAAGATAAAAAAGTCTCAAGAAAATAGAATTTCTGAATTGGAAAAAGAAAATAATTCTCAAAAAAAAAAAATTAGGGAAATGGAAAAAAACTCAATAGAGCAAAATAATTCATTTAAAAACGAAATTGGGCATTTACAAAAAGAACTAAAAACTGTGAAAGAAGAAAATAACTCCTTAAAAGTCAGGATGGAACAAATAGAAATGAATGATTCACAGAGAACCCAAGAATCAGTCAAACAAAACAAAAAAAATGAGAAGCTGGAGAACAACGTCAAATACTTACTGGGAAAATCTATAGACCTGGAAAATAGATCTAGGAGAGATAATCTGCGGATTATTGGACTTCCAGAAAACTATGACCAAAAAAAGAGCCTAGATTCTATTTTACAGGAAATTATCAAAGAGAACTGTCCAGAGATAATAGAAACAGAAGGGAAAGTAGATGTGGAAAGAATTCATCGAACTCCTTCTGAAATAGACCCTAAAAAAAGAACACCACGGAATATTGTGGCTAAGCTGCAGAATTACCACACAAAGGAGAAAATCCTGCAAGCAGCTAGAAAAAAACAATTTAAATACCAAGGTGCCACAATAAGGGTCACCCAAGATCTGGCTGCCTCCACATTAAAAGATAGAAGGGCCTGGAACCTGATATTCCGAAAGGCAAAAGATCAAGGACTGCAACCAAGAATGAACTACCCAGCTAAGTTTAGCATCTTTTTCCATGGAAGAAGATGGTCATTCAATGAAACAGAGGAATTCTATATGTTTCTAAGAAAAAAACCAGACTTAAACAAAAAATTTGATCTACATCCACAAGACTGAAGAGAAACAGAAAAAGGTACACAGAACCCTTGAGAACTGTAACTTTGTTGTGGGTATATAAAAAATACTCAAGGATAATTTGATTTTACTGATATAAAAGAAAAAAAGGGGGGTGTGGTAAAGGGAAGGAGGTCGGTTCAGAAAAAGGGGAAGGAGTGATAAAAAGAGGGAAACTACATCCCAGGAAGAGACATAGAAAATACACCATATCTGAGGGAACTTAGTGAGGGGGAGAATCATTGTGTGAATCTTACTCTCATCAGAAGAGGCTCAAAGAGTAAATAATTAACATATTTGTTTTTCAGAGAATTTTCTCTCACCTCATTAAAAGGGGGGAGAGGAAAAGGGGAAAGGAAAAGGAGAATAAGTGAAGGGACTTGGAGGGAGGGGGGAGGGATCCTAAAAAAAAAAAAAAAAAAAAAAAAGAGGGAGGGTTGCGCGTCACAAGGGGGGTCTGTAAATTAAATATCGGGGAGGGGGATCAGGGGGGTCAAGGGAAAAAAGTATAATCTGGGGATAATACGATGGCAGGAAATACAGAATTAGTAATTTTAACTGTAAATGTAAATGGGATGAACGATCCCATCAAACGGAGACGGATAGCAGATTGGATCAAAAAGCAGAACCCTACAATATGTTGTCTACAGGAAACACACTTAAAGCAGGGAGATACATACAGAGTAAAGGTAAAAGGTTGGAACAGAGCTTATTATGCTTCAGGTAAAGCCAAAAAAGCAGGGGTAGCTATCCTTATCTCAGATCAAGCAAAAGCAGAAGTAGATCTCGTTAAAAAAGATAAGGAAGGAAACTATATCCTGCTGAAAGGTAGCATAAATAATGAAGCCATATCAATACTAAACATATATGCACCAAGTGGTATAGCATCTAACTTTCTAAAGGAAAAGTTAAGAGAACTGCAAGAAGAAATAGACAGTAAAACTATAATAGTGGGAGATCTCAACCTTGCACTCTCAGATTTAGACAAATCAAACCACAAAACAAACAAGAAAGAAATTAAAAAAGTAAATAGAACATTAGAAAAACTAGGTATGATAGACCTTTGGAGAAAACTGAATGGCAATAGGAAGGAATATACTTTCTTCTCAGCAGTTCATGGATCCTATACAAAAATTGACCATATATTAGGACATAAAGATCTCAAAATTAAATGTAGGAAGGCAGAAATAATAAATGCCTTCTTCTCAGATCACAATGCAATAAAAGCTACATTCAGTAAAAAGTTAGGGGTAAATAGACCAAAAAGTAATTGGAAACTGAATAATCTCATCTTAAAGAATGACTGGGTGAAAGAGCAAATTATAGAAACAATTAACAATTTCACCCAAGATAATGATAATGATGAGACATCATATCAAAATCTTTGGGATGCAGCTAAAGCAGTAATAAGGGGAAATTTTATATCTTTAGAGGCTTATTTGAAGAAAATTGAGAAAGAGAAGATTAACGAATTGGGCTTACAACTTAAAAGGCTAGAAAAAGACCAAATTATAAACCCCCAACCAAAAATTAAACTCGAAATACAAAAATTAAAAGGAGAAATCAATAAAATTGAAAGTAAAAAAACTATTGAATTAATAAATAAAACCAAGAGTTGGTTTTATGAAAAAGCCAATAAAATAGATAAACCTTTGGTAAATTTGATCAAAAAAAAGAAAGAGGAAAATCAAATTGATAGTCTTACAAATGAAAAGGGGGATCTTTCCACCAATGAAGAGGAAATTAGAGAAATAATAAGGAGTTACTATGCCCAACTTTATGCCAATAAATTTGATAACTTAAGTGAAATGGATGACTTTCTCCAAAAATATAGGCTTCCTAGATTAACAGAGGAGGAGATAAATTGCTTAAATAGTCCCATTTCAGAAAAAGAAATAGAACAAGCTATTAATCAACTCCCCAGGAAAAAATCCCCAGGGCCAGATGGATTCACATGTGAATTCTACCAAACATTTAAAGAACAATTAGCCCCAATGTTATATAAATTATTTGAAAAAATAGGGGATGAAGGAGTCCTACCAAACTCCTTTTATGACACAGACATGGTACTGATACCTAAACCTGGTAGATCGAAAACTGAGAAAGAAAATTATAGACCAATCTCCTTAATGAATATTGATGCTAAAATCTTAAATAAGATATTAGCAAAAAGACTTCAGAAAATCATCTCCAAGATAATACACTATGATCAAGTGGGATTTATTCCAGGAATGCAGGGCTGGTTTAATATTAGGAAAACTATTAATATAATTGACCATATTAATAATCAAATTAATAAGAACCATATGATCATCTCAATAGATGCAGAAAAAGCATTTGACAAAATCCAACATCCATTCCTACTAAAAACTCTTGAGAGTATAGGAATAAATGGATTATTCCTTAAAATAATCAGGAGTATATATTTAAGACCGTCAGTAAGCATAATATGCAATAGAAATAAACTGCAACCTTTCCCTGTAAGATCAGGAGTGAAACAAGGTTGCCCACTATCACCATTACTATTCAATATAGTACTAGAAACGCTAGCCTCGGCAATAAGAGCCGAGAAAGAGATTCAAGGAATTAGAGTAGGAAATGAGGAAATCAAACTATCACTTTTTGCAGATGACATGATGGTATACTTAGAGAACCCCAAAGACTCTGCTAAAAAGCTACTAGAAATAATTCAAAATTTCAGCAAAGTGGCAGGATACAAAATAAATCCACATAAATCCTCGGCATTTTTATATATCACTAACAAAATGCAACAGCAAGAGATACAAAGAGAAATTCCATTCCAAACAAATGTTGAGAGTATAAAATATTTGGGAATCCATCTACCAAAGAAAAGTCAGGAATTATATGAGAAAAATTACAAAACACTTGCCACAAAAATAAAATCAGATTTAAATAATTGGAAAGACATTCAGTGCTCTTGGATAGGCCGAGCGAATATAATAAAGATGACAATACTCCCCAAACTAATCTATTTATTTAGTGCTATACCAATCAGACTCCCAAGAAACTATTTTAATGACCTAGAAAAAATAACAACAAAATTCATATGGAAGAATAAAAGGTCAAGAATTGCAAGGGAACTAATGAAAAAAAACTCAGAGGAAGGTGGTCTAAGTGTACCTGATCTAAAGCTATATTATATAGCAGCAGTCACCAAAACCATTTGGTATTGGCTACAAAATAGACCGGTAGATCAGTGGAACAGATTAGATACAAAGGACAAAAAAGGGTACATCTATAGCAATCTAATCTTTGACAAACCCAAAGATTCCAACATTAGGGATAAAAATTCATTATTCGGAAAAAACTGTTGGGAAAACTGGAAATTAGTATGGCAGAAATTAGATATGGATCCACACTTAACACCATATACCAAGATAAGATCAAAATGGGTCCATGATTTAGGCATAAAGAGGGAGATAATAAATAGATTGGAGGAACAGAGGATAATCTACCTCTCAGACTTGTGGAGGAGGAAGGAATTTATGACCAGAGGAGAACTAGAGATCATTATTGATCACAAAATAGAAGATTTTGATTACATCAAACTAAAAAGTTTCTGTACAAATAATACTAATGCAAACAAGATTAGAAGGGAAATAACAAATTGGGAAAATATTTTTAAAAACAAAGGTTCTGACAAAGGTCTCATTTCCAAAATATATAGAGAACTGACCCAAATTTATAAGAAACCGAACCATTCTCCAATTGATAAATGGTCAAAGGATATGAACAGACAATTCTCAGAGGAAGAAATTGAAACTATATCCACTCACATGAAAGAGTGTTCCAAATCACTACTGATCAGAGAAATGCAAATTAAGACCACTCTGAGATACCACTACACACCTGTCAGATTGGCTAAGATGACAGGAACAAATAATGACAAATGTTGGAGGGGATGTGGGGAAACTGGGACACTAATACATTGCTGGTGGAGTTGTGAAAGAATCCAGCCATTCTGGAGAGCAATCTGGAATTATGCCCAAAAAGTTATCAAACTGTGCATACCCTTTGACCCAGCAGCGCCACTACTGGGATTATATCCCAAAGAAATACTAAAGAGCGGAAAGAGACATATATGTGCCAAAATGTTTGTGGCAGCTCTTTTTGTTGTAGCTAGAAACTGGAGGATGAATGGATGTCCATCAGTTGGAGAATGGTTGGGTAAATTGTGGTATATGAAGGTTATGGAATATTATTGCTCGGTAAGAAATGACCAGCAGGAGGAATATAGAGAGGCCTGGAGAGACTTAAATCAACTGATGCTGAGTGAAATGAGCAGAACCAGAAGATCACTGTACACTTCAACAACAATGCTGTATGAGGATGTATTCTGATAGAAGTGGAAATCTTCAACATAAAGAAGATCCAACTCACTTCCAGTGGATCAATGATGGACAGAGGTAGCTGCACCCAGAGAAGAAACACTGGGAGGGGAATGAAAATTGTTAGCACTAATATCTGTCTGCCCAGGTTGCATGTACCTTCGGAATCTAATGTTTATTGTGCAACAAGAAAGTGATATTCGCACACATGTATTGTACCTAGACTATATTGTAACACATGTAAAATGTATGGTATTGCCTGTCGTCGGGGGGAGGGAATAGAGGGAGGGGGGGTAAATTGGAAAAATGAATACAAGGGATAATATTATAAAATATATATATATATATATAATAAAAAAAAAGAAAAAAAAAAAAAAAAAAAGAAAAATTACCCATACATATGTTTTGTAAATAAAAAGCTTTAATAAAAAATGAAAAAAAAAAAAAAAAAAAAAAGAAAAGAGTTTACCAAATAATCTCCATCAAGTGTTCTGACATATGAAAACTAATACAAGTGGTTTAGAGAAGCATAAGAGCTGGGACAATGATATGATTTTTGTATTCCTCTCTTCCCGTCTTGTAAAGCCTGACCTAATAACCAAATCATTGTTTCTCAAGGCTAAGACTACATTGTCAAGAGTTTGATAGCCTCAATAGATAGCTCCTAGATTGCTCTTCTGAATCCTTTTGGTCTGGGAATTACAAATGCCTATGATCACTGCAGGATCAATTTGTGGAGAGGAATTAGCTTCAGAGAAAAAGCACATCTGGCTACCATTCCTTTTTGTCTATAACAAATGCTTGCTTATTTAAACATAGGAATTATAATACTTTTGAGATTATACAATAAAGTAGGAAGAGGTTTGGATTTACTCAGAGAAATTGATTTGAAGGCTGATTTCATTACTTATTGTGGAATTAAGTCCTAAAATAATGCTTCATAATTACTTTCAAGGGCTCTATCAGCAGAGAAGGAACTTCAAACAGGTTATATTAAGCTGGAAAGGATTATAAAATACTAGATAATACTTAAAAGTACAGAGAAGCTATATGTCACCATGAATGGAGTGCTGGGCCTGGAGGCAGGAAGACTAATCTTTCTCAGTTCCATATCCTTCTCCAGCCCATTTTACACATGAAGAAACTGAATCAAACAGGGTTAAATGACTTTCCCAGGGTCATACAGGTGGTAAGTGTCTAGAGCTATATTTGAACTCACAAAGATGAATTTTTCTTGTTCCCATTCTAGCACTCTATCCGCTTCTCCACCTAATTGTATGTGCACATGCACACATGCATTTATGTATATGTATGTATGTATGTATAAATTGTTCTCCCCCAAAAAAAAGTTCAAAAAAGAAAGTGTTTTCCCCAGATTCATGGAAATAGCTAGTGGTAGAACTGAGATTTAAACCAAAATGCTTTGACTCCATTGCATTATTTTTTCCATACAATCACACTGTTCTATAAGATCAAATAATGGTTAATATTAATACTTGTAAAGATAGTACCTCAGGAATAATTCATATTGGATAATAACAGAATACATAGGTTACTTCCTGCAATCTAGAATTTTTACATGGCAGTATAGAAGGTATATAGCTATGACACTGATAGAAAATGAATAAGGAATATTTCTCTTTATGGCTAAGAACATTCCTGTTCTTACAAGTAATAACTAACATATAATAATTTGAAACTTAAAAATTTTTAAATGAATGTGAAAACTTTTCTTTACATGCAGTTGGGGAAAAATAAAATTCTATTAATATAAAATGCCAAAAGATCATAATGACTAGATAGAATAGAAAAAAATGTTGTCATTCTACTGAAAAAGGGATCTTGGGTCTAAGAGACAAGAAGAAGCTGTTGCTATAACCAGGAAATCAAACTGGTTAGTCTAAGTATATGTTTTGCCTCCAAAGTAAGATGGGGAAATAATATAATAGTGAATAGACAGCTGAAATGGATGCTGTTTTCCATTTTACAAGTAAAGTTTTTTGTAATCATCAGCATAGCACTCATGCTTACCTCACTTAGGCAGTAGAGTATAATTTGTGATCATTTCAGTGCAGCATATTTTTTGAAAAATAAAAATAGACATATCCTGCAACGATATTTCTGTGAGCACAATTCTGCCAGGAAATATGGAAATAAAAGTATTCCCATCAATGGAATTCTATGTTACCATATCCCTTTTGGTTTTGGTGTTGCTTGAAGTAGAATCCCTTTTTTTGGGGGAGACAAGTAATGGAAGGTGGACAGGGAATATTTCAAACTCCAATATACTTGACCCTCAAAAATTTAAGATTTCTCAGATTGTACACTATTACTAAGTAGGCTTGAGAAACTTCTGTCTGTTCATGTCTTACTCATCAACTTACTGCAAATCTCTTCTAAGAACTGCCTAAATCATTTAAAAAAACAAAAACAAAAAACAAACAAAAAACAATGGTTTGTTGATATTATTCCTTTGCTCAGTAACCTTCACTGTCTCCTCATTACTTCTAGAACTAATATAAATTCCTCTTTTTGGCATTTAAAACCTTTCATATACTTATTCCATATACTTATTCTCAGAAATTGTTATGTATTGCTCATTTCCATATACTCTGTGGCCCAGCTTAACTGACCATTCTACTTTTGCTCTTCCATTGTATTCCATATCTAATTCCTGTTCCTTTATGTAAAAAAGTTGTTGACTTAAAATTTATAGTCATTAAGAGCCATTATTTTCTAATTCCATATCTAATTCTTGAAGTTTGTTTTGTACAACTGTAAAAATAATAAATTTCTTATAACCAGTAAAGATTTCTTTTCTTTTCTTTTTTTATTAATTTTTTTTTAATTTACAAAGCATATGCATGGTTAATTTTTCCAACATAGACCTTTGCAAAACCTTTTATTCCAAATTTTCCCTTCCTTCCCCCCACCCGCTCTCCTAGCTGGCTCATAGTCCAATACATGTTAAATATGTTGAAATACATATTAAATCTAAAATATTTATGCATATTTATACAGTTATCTTGCTGCCCAAGAAAAATTAGATCTAGAAGGAAGAAAAAGAAAAACTGAGAATGCTGTGTTGTGTTCCACATTCTGTTCCTATGGATTTCTCTATGGGTGTAGATGCCTCTCTTCATTACTGCACAAGTGGAACTGGTTTGAATGATCTCAATGTTGAAGAAAGCCATGCCTATCAGAATTGATCATTGTATAGTCTTGTTGCTGTATATAATTATCTCTTGGTTCTGCTCATTTCACTTAGCATCAGTTCATGTAGGTCTCTCCAAGCCTCTCTGAAATGATCCTGCTGGTTGTTTTTTTTACAGAAAAATAGTATTCCATAGCATTCACATACCATAATGTATTCAGCCATTCTCCAATTGTTGGGCATCCACTCAGTCTCCTGTTTCTTGCCACTACAAAAAGGGCTGCCACAAACATTTTTGAACATGTGGGTCCTTTTCACTTCTTTAAGATCTCTTTGGAATATAATCCCATTAAAAACATTGCTAGATTAAAGGGTATGCACATGGATAACTTTTTGAGTATGGTTCGAAATTGTTCTCCAGATGGTTGTATCCATTCACAGTTCCACCAACAATGTATCTGTGTCCCAGTTTTCCAACATCCCCTCCAACATTATCTCTTCCTGGAATTTTAGCCAATCTGGCAGTTTTGTAGTGGTATCTCAGAGTTGTCTTAATTTGCATTGTCTGATCAATAGTTATTTGGAGCACATTTTCATGTGACTACTAATAGTTTCAATTTCTGCATCTGAATATTGTCTGTTCATATCCTTTGACCATTTATCAATTGGAGAATAGCTTTAACTATTACAAAATTGAGTCAATTCTCTATATACTTTAGAAATAAGATTTTATCAAATCCTTTGGATGTAAAAATGTTTTCCAAGTTTATTGCTTGTCTTCTTATTTTGTCTCATTGGCTTTGTTTGTACAAAAACTTTTTTTTTTTACCATAGTATAATGAAAATTATTTGTTTTGAGCTCAATAATTATTTCTAGTTTAGCTTTGGGGACAAATTCCTTTGTCCTCCACAAATCTGAGAGGTAAACTATGTTATTCTAATTTATTTACAATATCATTCTTTATATCTAGATGATGAACCCATTCTAACCTGATCTTGGTATACAGTGTTAGGTGTGGGTCTATGCCTATTTTCTGCCATACTAGTTTTCAATTTTCCCAGTAGATTTTGTCAAATAGTGAATTCTTATCTTAAAAGTTGGGGCTTTTGGATTTGTCAGATATTAGATTGTTATGGTCATTGACTATTTTATTATATGAATCTAACCCATTCCACCGATTAGCTGCTCTATTTCTTAGCCAGTACTAAATGGTTTTGATGACTGCTGCTTAATAATAGAGTTTTAGATCTAGTACAGCTAGGCCACCTTCCTTTGCCTTTTTTCATTAATTCCTTTGAAATTCTTGACCATTTGTTTTTCTAGATGGATTTTGTTGTTATTTTTCTAGGTCAGTAAAATAGTTTTTTCGGAGTTTGATTAGTATGGCATTAAATAAATATATTAAGTTAGGGAGTATTGTCATCTTTATTATATTTGCTTGAACTATACACAAGCACTTGATATGTTTCCAATTGCTTAGATCTGACTTTATTTGTGTGGAAATTATTTTGTAGTTTTGCTTATATTGTACCTGACTTTCCCTTGGCAGATTCCCAAATATTTTATACTATCAACAGTTATTTTAAATGTAATTTCTCTTTGTGTCTCTTGCTAATGGATTTTGTTAATGATGTATAAGAATGCT
This sequence comes from Sminthopsis crassicaudata, assembly GCF_048593235.1. Classification (NCBI taxonomy): domain Eukaryota; kingdom Metazoa; phylum Chordata; class Mammalia; order Dasyuromorphia; family Dasyuridae; genus Sminthopsis; species Sminthopsis crassicaudata. The sequence goes on from NC_133617.1 coordinate 200,887,180, forward strand.
GATGATTTTTGTGGATTTATTTTGTATCCTGAAACTTTTCTGAAGTTGTGGATTGCTTCCAATAGTTTTTAGTTGATTCTCTAGAGTTCTGAAAATGCACCATCATATCATCTGCAAAGAGTCATAATTTAGTTTTCTTATTACCTAGTCTAATTCCTTTAATTAATTTTTCATTTTTTATTGCCAAAGCTAGCATTTCTAATACAATATTGAATAATAATAGTGATAGTGGGCAAACTTGTTTCACTCCAGATCTTATTGAGAATGATTCTAGTTTATCCCCATTACATATGATGCTTACTGATGGTTTTAAGATTATTTTAAGGAAAAGTCCATTGATTGCTATACTCCCTAGTGTTTTTATTAGGAATGAGTGTTGAATTTTATCAAGCACTTTTTCTGCATCTATTGAGATAATCATATGATTTTTGTTAATTTGGTTATTGATATAGTCAATTATGCTTAGTTTTCCTATTATTGAATCAGCCTTGAATTCCTGGTTTAAATCCTACATGGTGTATTTTCCTGGGGATGATTTTCTGTAATGTAGTTGCTAATATTTCCTTTAAGATTTTTGCATCAATATTCATTAGAAAGATTGGACTCTAATTTTCTTTCTCTGTTTTTGTCCTACCTGGTTTAGGTATCAGAACCATCCCTGTGTCATAAAAAATAATTTTGTAGGAGTCTTTCATTCCCTATTTTCCCAAATAGTTTATATAGTATTGAAGTTAATAGTTCTTTAAATGTTTGGTAGAATTCACATGTAAAAGCATCTGGTCCTATGATTTTTCTTAGGGAGTTAATTAATAACATTCTATTTCTTTTTCTAAAATGGGACTATTTAAGGAATTTATTTTCTCTTCTGTTACTTTGGGCAATTTGGGTTTTGTAAATGTTCTTCCATTTCACTTCAGTTGTTAAATTTATTGGCAAAAAATTGGACAAAGTAACTCCTAATAATTGCTCTATTTTCTTCTTCAATGGTGGATAGTTCTCCCTTTTCATTTTTGAGACTAGCAATTTGATTTTCCTCTTTTCTTTTTCTAATCAAATTAACTAAAGATTTATCTATTTTGTTGTTTTTCATAAAAGCAAATCTTAGTTTTATTTATTAATTCGATAGATTTTTTAGTTTAAGTTTTATTGATCTCTCCATTTATTTTTAGAATTTCCAGTTTAGTGTCAAATTGGAGGATTTTAATTTGCTATTTTTCTAGTTTTTTTTAATTGCAAGCCCAATTTAGATCTTCTCTTTTTCTCGTTTATACAAGTAAGCATATAGAGTTATAAAATTTCCCCTTATTACCACTTTGGCTGAATCTCACAAATTTTGTTATGTTGTCTCATTGTTGTTATTCTCTTGGATAAAATTATTGATTGTGTCTATGATTTGATGTTTCACTCATTCATTCTTTAGGAAAATTTAATTTAGTTTCCAATTTCTTTTTGGTTTATTTTCTCCTGGCCTTTTATTGAATGTAATTTTTATTACATTGTGATCTGGAAAAAATGCTTTTACTAGTTCTGCATTTCTGCATTTGATTTTGGGGTTTTTGTGTCCTAATATATGGTCAATTTTTGTATATGTTCCATGAACTGCTGAGAGGAAAGCATAATCCTTCCTGTCACCATTCAATTTTCTTCAAAGATCTACTATATCTAGTTTTTCTAGTATTCTATTTACCTTTTAAACTTCTTTTTTAAAATTTATTTTGTGATTTATCTAGTTCTGATAGAATGAAGTTGAGATCTCCCACTACTATAGTTTTGCTGTCTATTTCTTCTTCTTCTGCAGATCTCTTAACTTTTCCTTTAGGAATTTAGATGTTATACCACTTGGTGCATACATGTTTAGTATTGATATTGCTTCATTATCTACCCATTAGCAAGATATAGTTTCCTTCCTTATTTCTTTTAATTGGATCAATTTTTGCTTTTGCTTGATCTGAGATCAAGATGGCTACCCTTGTTTTTTTTTTTTTTTTTCTTCACCTAAAGCATAATAGATTCTGCTCCAGCCTTTTACCTTTACTCTGTATGTATCGCCTTGCTTTAAATGTGTTTCTTGTAAGCAATATCTTGAAGGTGCTTTATGGGAGAATCCTCCCCATTCACATTTACCATTCAAACATTTCCTGCCATCTTATTAATGCCAAATAATACTTTTATTTTTCCTTTTCCCTTTTTCCTACTGTCCAGTATTTAACTCATGAGCACTACTTGCCTTAAGCAGTTCTCCCCCTTTAGAGACCCTGTCCCTTTCTTATACTTTTCCCCTACTATTTCTGTTTTCCCTTCTATTTATCATACCCCTTCCCTTTTCCCTTTTCCTCTCTCACTTTTCTACAAGGTGACACATATTTTTTGGTGAAACCAAATATATCTAATATTCTTTCTTTGGGCCAAATGTGATGAAAGTAAGATTCACACAATATTCATTGTACCCTCCATTCTTTCCCTCTATTATAATACATTTTCTTTGTCTTTTCCTGAAATGTAAGTTCCCTCATTTTACCTCCACTTTTCCTTTTTTTTTCTAGTTTCTTTTTTACATTATACCAATAAAATCAGATTATATATGTACCTCTCTTTATACCCATAACAGAAATACAGTTCTAAAGAGTTTTTTTTCTTTTTATCTTTTTATTGTTATCTTGTGTTCTATATTTAGACGCCAAATTTTTGGTTTAGCTCTGCTCTTTTCATCAAAAAATAAAGGAATTCACTAGTTTCATTGAATATCCATCTTCTTCCCTGAAAGAAAATGCTCAGTTTATTGGGGTAACTTATTCTTGACTGCATTTCCAATTCCTTTGATTTTCAGAATCCGGAGACGGATAGCAGACTGGATCAAAAATCAGAATCCTACAATATGTTGTTTACAGGAAACACACTTCAAGCAGGGAGATACATACCGAGTAAATGTAAAAGATTGGAGCAGAATCTATTATGCTTCAGGTAAAGACAAAAAAGCAAGGGTAGCCATCCCTATCTCAGATCAAGCAAAAGCAGAAGTTGATCTAATTAAAAGATATAAGGAAGGAAACTATATCCTGCTAAAAGGTAGCATAAACAATGAAGCTATATCAATACTAAACAAATATGCACCAAGTGGTATAACATCTAACTTTCTAAAGGAAAAGTAAAGAGAGTTGCAAGAAGAAATAGACAGTAAAACTATAATAGTGGGAGATCTCAACCTTGCACTCTCAGATTTAGACAAATCAAACCACAAAACAAATAAGAAAGAAATTAAAAATTAAATAGGACATTAGAAAAACTAGGCATGATAGACCTTTGGTGAAAATTGAATGGTGATAGAAAGGAATATACTTTCTTCTTCAGCAGTTCATGGATCCTATATAAAAATTGACCATATATTAGGACATAAAGATCTCAAAATTAAATGTAGGAAGGCAGAAATAATAAATGCCTTCTTCTCAGATCACAATGCAATAAAAGCTGCATTCAGTAAGAAGTTAGGGGTAAATGGACCAACAAGTAATTGGAAACTAAATAATCTCATCTTAAAGAATGACTGGGTGAAACAGCAAATTATAGAAACAATTAATAATTTCATCCAAGATAAGGAAAATGATGAGACATCATACCAAAATCTGTGGGATGAAGCTGAAGCGGTAATAAGGGGAAATTTTATATCTTTAGAGGCTCATTTGAACAAAATAGAGAAAGACAAGATTAACGAATTGGGCCTACAACATAAAGCTAGAAAAAGACCAAATTAAAAACCCCCAACCAAAAATCAAACTAGAAATACAAAAATTAAAAGGAGAAATAAATAATATTGAAAGTAAAAACTATTGAATTAATAAATAACACCAAGAGTTTATGAAAAAGCTAATAAAATAGATAAACCTTTGGTAAATCTGATCAGAAAAAAAGAAAGAGGAAAATCAAATTGTTAGTCTTACAAATGAAAAGGGGCATCTTTCCACCAATGAAGAAGAAATTAGAGGAATAATAAGGAGTTATTTTGCCCAACTTTATGCCAATAAATTTGATAACTTAAGTGAAATGGATGGACTTTCTCCAAAAATATAGGCGTCCTAGATTAACAGAGGAGATAAATTGCTTAAATAGTCCCATTTCAGAAAAAGAAATAGAACAAGCTATTAATCAACTCCTCAGGAAAAAATCCCCAAGACCAGATGGATTTACATGTGAATTCTGCCAAACATTTAAAGAACAATTAGCCACATATTATATAAATTATTTGAAAAAATAGGGGATGAAGGAGTCCTACCAAACCCCTTTTATGACACAGACATGGTACTGATACCTAAACCAGGTAGATTGAAAACTGAGAAAGAAATTTATAGACCAATCTCCTTAATAAATATTGATGCTAAAATCTTAAATAAGATATTAGCAAAAAGACTTCCAAAAATCATCCCCATGATAATACACTATGATCAAGTAGGATTTATACCAGGAATGCAGGGCTGGTTTAATATTAGGAAAACTATTAGTATAATTGACCATATTAATAATCAAATTAATAAAAAACATATGATCATCTCAATAGATGCAGAAAAAGCATTTGCCAAAATCCAACATCCTTTCCTACTAAAAACTCTTGAGAGTATAGGAATAAATGGACTATTCCTTAGAATAATCAGGAGCATATATTTAAGACCGTCAGTAAGCATAATATGCAATAGAAATAAACTGGAACCTTTCCCAGTAAGATTAGGAGTGAAACAAAGTTGCCCATTATCACCATTACTATTCAATATAGTACTAGAAACGCTAGCCTCGGCAATAAGAGCCGAGAAAGAGATTCAAGGAATTAGAATAGGAAATGAGGAAATCAAACTATCACTCTTTGCAGATGACATGATGGTATAGTTAGAGAACCCCAAAGACTCTGCTAAAAAGCTATTAGAAATAATTCAGAATTTTAGCAAAGTGGCAGGATACAAAATAAATCCACATAAATCCTCAGCATTTTTATATATCACCAACAAAATGCAACATCAAGAGATACAAAGAGAAATTCCATTCCAAACAAATGTTGAGAGTATAAAGTATTTGGGAATTCATCTACCAAAGAATAGTCAGGAATTATATAAGAAAAATTATGAAACACTTGCCACAAAAATAAAGTTAGATTTAAATAATTGGAAAGACATTCAGTGCTCTTGGATAGGCCGGGCGAATATAACAAAGATGACAGTACTCCCAAAACTAATCTATTTATTTAGTGCTATACCAATCAGACTCCCAAGAAACTATTTTAATGACCTAGAAAAAATAACAACAAAATTCATATGGAAGAATAAAAGGTCGAGAATTGCAAAGGAAGTAATGAAAAAAAAGTCAGATGAAGGTAGTTTAGTTGTACCTGATCTAAAGCTATATTATATAGCAGCAGTCACCAAAACCATTTCGTATTGGCTAAGGAATAGACTAGTTGATCAGTGGACCAGATTAGATACAAAGGACAAAAAAGGGTACATCTATAGCAATCTAGTCTTTGACAAACCCAAAGATACCAAGATTAGGGATAAAAATTCATTATTTGGAAAAAACTGTTGGGAAAACTGTAAATTAGTATGGCAGAAATTAGACATGGATCCACACTTAACACCATATACCAAGATAAGATCAAACTGGGTCCATGACTTAGGCATAAAGAATGAGATGATAAATAGATTTGAGGAACAGAGAATAGTCTACCTCTCAGACCTGTGGAGGAGGAAGGAATTTATGACCAGAGGAGAACTAGAGATCATTATTGAACACAAAATAGAAGATTTTGATTACATCAAATTAAAAAGTTTCTGTACAAACAATACTAATGCAAACAAGATTAGAAGGGAAGTAACAAATTGGGAAATATTTTTAAAGTTAAAGGTTCCGATAAAGGTCTCATTTCCAAAATATATAGAGAATTGATCCTAATTTATAAGAAATCAAACCATTCTCCAATTGATAAATGATCAAAGGATATGAACAGACAATTCTTAGATGATGATATTGAAATTATATCCACTCATATGAAAGAATGTTCCAAATCACTACTGATTAGAGAAATGCAAATTAAGACAACTCTGAGATACCACTACACACCTGTCAGATTGGCTAAGATGACAGGAAGAAATAATGATTAATTTTGGAGGGGATGTGGGAAAACTGGGACACTAATACATTGTTGGTGGAGTTGTGAAAGAATCTAGCCTTCTGGATAGCAATTTGGAACTATGCCTAAAAAGTTATCAAACTGTGCATACCCTTTGATCCAGCATTGCTGCTATTGGGCTTATATCCCAAAGAAATACTGAGGAAGGGAAAGGGACCTGTATGTGCCAAAATGTTTGTGGCAGCTCTTTTTGTAATGGCTAGAAACTGGAAGATGAATGGATGTCCATCAATTGGAGAATATTTGGGTAAATTATGATATATGAAGATTATGGAATAGTATTGCTCTGTAAGAAATAACCTGCAGGAGGAATAGGTAGAGGCTTGGAGAGACTTACATCAACTGATGCTGAGTGAAATGAATAAAACCAGGAGATTCCTGTATACTTCAATGTTGTATGAAGATGTATTCTGATGGAAGTGGATATCTTTAACATAAAGAAGAACCAACTCACTTCCAGTTGATCAATGATCGACAGAATCAACTATACCCAGAGAAGGAACACTGGGAAGTGAATGTAAATTTTTAGCACTATTGTCTATCTACCCAGGTTACTTATACCTTTGGAATCTAATACTTAATGTGCAACAAGAAAATGGTATTTACATACATATATTGTATCTAGGTTATATTGTAACACATGTAAAATGTATGGGATTGCCTGTCATCAAGGGGAGGGAATGCAGGGAGGGAGGGGATAATTTGGAAAAATGAATACAAGGGATAATGTTAAAAAATTACTCATGCATATATACTGTCAAAAATTATTTAAAAAAAAGCAAAAGGAACTCTTACCATAGACAGCTTTAATGGAGAGCAAAAAACAGACCTTACATCCTAAGGTTCTTAAAGGAAAATCAAGGTCAGATAAAGTTCAAAGGGAGATATGAGCTGATTCTTATTTCACAAGGATTGCTTGGAAGATTTCAGAAAGCATCTTAAAGGAGAGTCAGAAGAAAAGTGGGGAAAGGAAATGAGATCTTTGCAAGAAGGTATGGAAAAGTAAAAACAGAAATTATCAGAAGAAAACTCTTTAAAATACTATCATGAATGACCAACAGGATGATTTCAGAAAGTCCTGGAGAGACTTACATAAGCTGATGCTGAGTGAAATGAGTAGGACCAGGAGATCATTGTATACTTCAACACATGATGATCAATTCTGATGGATGTGACCATCAAAAATAAGATGAACCAAATAAATTCCAATAGAGCAGTAATGAACTGAACCAGCTACACCCAGTAAAAGAACTCTTAGAGATGACTATGAACCACTACATGGAATCCCCAATCCCTCTAATTTTTTCCACCTGCATTTTGGATTTCCTTCACAGGCTAATTGTACACTATTTCAAAGTCCGATTCTTTTTGGACAGCAAAACAACAGATTGGTCATGTATACATACATTGTATTTAATTTATACTTTAACCTATTGAACATGTGTTGGTCAACCTGCCATCTGGAGGGGGAGGGGAAAAATAGAACAAAAGGTTTGGCAATTGTCAATGTTGTAAAATTACCCATGCATATATCTGGTAAATAAAAACTATTTAAAAAATAAAAATAGTATGATGAAAAGGAAAAGCATATAATTCCCTATAAAACAGATTTAATGAAATGAGAAAAAAAAAACATGTAACGATTTACAAAATAGATCTGAAGAAGAAACCAATTAATTAAAAATAGGATTTGTAAAATCGGGAGAAAATGCAATGAATGAAACAACTCACTTAAAAATTCAATTGGCCAAATACAAAAAGAGCTCAAAAAGGTAACTGAAGAAAATAACATGCTAAGTTATAGATTCTCTTAAGAGGGAGTACTGAGAACACCTCGACCTTTGGTGCACAATAAGTTTTCTGCCACATTGCAGAAATTTTCTTGTTGAGCAAGGAACAATGACTTGTGATCATGGGAATGAGGGTAAGCTAAGGGTCACAGCCAGCGGATGACTTGACAGGGCCTCTTGCCTGTGAGTAAATTTCTAAATTGCTGGATTGGCTCCCCTCCCATTAACAGATACCATACATACTCAAAGTCCACAAGCTGCTTCTCTGAGTGGCGATTGGGGATTGCCTACTGTTCACATACTGATCACGCTTGCAAAAAAAAAAAAAAAATATATATATATATATATATATATATATATATTTATATATATATATATATATATATATATATATATATATATATATATATATATATATATATATATATATATATATATGTATCAAGAAGGCTGTATAGCTTAACAAACTGGAGCTTTTTTCACACTCTATATGTCTCCTGCCTCATTCATCTCTTCTCTGACATCAAAGGGCTCATATGACTTGAGCTCTTAAAAGACAGCTACAACAACTGGTGCCTGGGAAGAGGAATAAGAACCTAGAATAATGCCAGAGCGAGTACTTTGTAGACAAACACTGCTATGTGATCAAGACAACCTCTACAAGGACTCCAAAGAGAGAGCCCACTGAACCGCACTGTTTCTGGGCCAGGTGGAGTGCAGCAGAGATGATTAAGTAACCTAAGGGAGCAGAAAATAAGCACCCTATTTCCTTTAGACAAGACTATATATAAATGTATAAAAGTGCAGGAGTGCACAGTTCAGTTTGGAGACATTAGGGAATTCCTGGATATTGCTTACAAAGTTTTCTCCATAGTTACCTGAGAAGGTTCTGTTTTAATTGTAAGAGATGGATTATTTTTTGATGAACAGTTCACTGCTTATGATAAGCAATGCCCAGGAAAAATACAAAAAAGTCATTTTACTATGTATAATCTCATTAAACAAAGTCTGAAATCAGAACCAGAAAAGGTGGTCAGGAAATTTACAGTTGGAGCACAGACAGGCCCATCTCTTAGCAGTAAATGTCCCTCTCCTGAGCCTGAGAAGGATGATTTTGAATGCCCCACTCCCATCACCACCTTCAGCTTCACCTTATTTTTGTGTCTATCCAGACCTACAATATTTCAAAGGCTCTCCTAATGTAAAAAATGGAATAAGAATTGAGGAAAACAGGATCAGAAATATAAAAGAAAGACCACAGTGACAATTAGCAGACAAAAAGCAAAAGGTAATCAGTTATATTCTTTATCTTCACTTCAAGAAGGTTTGCAACAGACAAAGGAATCAGATCAACAACAACAATTTGATTTTTAATAAAAATTTAAATGATTTTTGAAAAATTTACAACAGATCAAGGAAAAGACATGGAGGGGTGGGAAGAATTATATCCTGTTATAGAGGAAGATGACCCTTTTAACCCAAGGCAGAGAAGAAGCAGACATGAACCACTTCTCTTTAAAGTTCTAACCTAGCTTAAGGACTCAACTTATAAATATGGGTCCATAGCACCTTTGGTTATATTATAACTGGAAAACATGTCATGGGCAATTTTGTGCTCCGATGATTGGAAAGCACTTGCATGGGCAGTGTTGACTCCAGGCCAGATAGTGCTCTGGATGACAGAATTTTTAGAATAGACTCAGTTGACTGCCACTCAGGTTGCTCCAGAAGCAAGCATGAAATTATACTTGGAACAACTTAGTGGCACTAGGGCTTATGCAGGCACCGGAGATCAAATTAATTTTACTGAAGAGACTTATCTCCGAATATCTCAATGTGCCAAAATACCATGGAGTAGGATTCCTGTAGAAAAAGATAAAAAGGAAAGCATTATCCAAATAAAACAAAAAACTGGGGAGCCCTTCATTGATTTTGTTGCTGGATTACAGAATGCTATAGCTAAGGCCATGAAAAATGTAGGAAGTGCATATAGGATATTAAAGGCTTTGTTACATGAGAATTGTAATGCTGATTTTCTCAGAGCAATGATTGTTATTACCTACCCTCTCATGCTGTTTGTGAAGTGCCCATTCAACAGTATCAAAGAGAAAAACAACTAAAAATCCTTGTTATAATTCTCTACTTCCCTGATATTCATTAGCTATCTGTCATACAAATATATGAAGAAGTGTCTATCTCTGTAACAATGATTAATACTGACAATATTGAAACATATCTTAACAAGGGACAATGTATAGCTCAAAGAATAGTCATTCCATTTGAACTTACAGTTAAAACAGAACATAATAATTATAAATTAGCCCCACAGATGGATCCAAATTCAGAGGCTGCTGTACAAACATATTTTACAAAGGCTATCACACTCACTCAGCCAATACTGACCTTTACTTTGAATAACCGACAGTTTGAAGGATAAATAGACACTGGAGCTGACAGGACTGCTGTGGTTGCTTCTCATTGGTTCCCTTGGTGGCCTATGACTATAGTTAACAATAGAGTGATAGGGGTAAGAGGCAATAAGGAAGCTTTGATGTCTGCTGAGCCAGTAAAATGGCAAAAGGATAAAAAGACAGGAACCATTTTTCCTTTAATAATGGATATCTTACATATTAACTTATGAGGTAAGGATATATTACATCAATTAGGGTTCAAAATCACTACAGATTTTTAGAAAGGATCAGTGTTCTGTGGCTTCCACTACTCTGTAAATGACTTGGACTATCATCACTGATATGGTAGAGCAATGGCCCCTGACCAAATTAAAAATAGCTGCTTTACATTAATTAGTACAAGAAAAATTAAAATTAGGACATATTGAGGAAACAAATAGCCCCTGTATTTGGTATGAAGAAAAGGCATGACAACTGAAATAGCAAGGAAAACATTGCTCAAAATTATCCAGTTAACAGGAGAAATAAGAATTACATGGATTAACATAGACAAAGATAGGTTAGCTTGTTTACTAGCTACTCAGGAAACCTGGACCATTTTGTTAGGGTTAGGAGAAGTGAGAGCAGGAAAAATTCTGACTCAGTTGCCATTCTATGAACAATGGCAATGGATATTTCCCACAAAAACAAAAATATGTCCTCTTAAAGGCCCTAATGTGTTCACTGTTGCCACCAAGCAAAATCAAGTGGCCATATATTCACCACAATTAGGCATCTCTAATGTATTTACTACATCTTATACCTCAACACGGCAAAATGAGTTGTATGCCATTATAGAAGGACTGAAAATAGACCAACCCATCAATATCATTTCAAATAGTCACTATGCAGTTGGGGTCATCCAGAGAATAGAGACAGCATATATAAAGGCTAAACCGGACCCATCTTTTCATTGTTTCAGGAGGTACAAGAGGTGATTTTAATGAGAGTCTACCCTTTTTATATAATGCACATCTTCTCTCATATAGATGGGGTGGGAACCTATATTTGAAGGGAATAAAATAGTGGACGATCTGCTTATATAATATATTCTTCTCTTCCTCTAGTATAAGCAATAAAAGCTCATGAACAGTTGTATCTGTTTGCCAGATCTCTTCAGAGATTTATGGGGTGTCTCAGCAAGAAGTAGGAAGTACAGTGCAAAGATGTGTAGCTTGTGTATCATATTCTCAAAGACCTCTAGGGCTAGGGACTAACTCCAGAGGTGACAGGCCAAATGATATATGGCAAATGGATGTTACACATATAGGAAAAACATACACTCATAATACAGTTGACACTTATTCAAGTTTTGTATCTGCATCCTCTTAATGAGGGGGAAGGTGCTTCACATGTAATAAATCACCTAGTTCACTGTTTTGCCTCTGTGGGTATCCCATACACCTTTAAGACTTATAATGGACCTACATATATCTCAAAAATATTAAAACAGTTCTTACAGGAATTCTATATACATCATATTTTTGGGATTCCTTACAACCCTACAGGACAGGCCATTGTAGAAAGGACTAATCAGACTCTCAAGAGATTTATCAAAAAACAGAGGGAGATGGAGGTAAAATAACTCAGAAAGATATAGATAAAACAGTGTACATGATAAATTATTTAAAATTTGATTTTAATGATTTAAATCCAGCTATGAAATATTCTCTGATGAACATAGACAGAGAATTACTCAAAGATAATATTCCATCTTCATTAAGAAGACCCCCTAAGAACAAGACCAATGGTAATGAAAAAGGGTCCTGAAGGATGGGAGGGACACTATAGGGTTCTAATATGGGGCCAGGATATGCTTGTATCTCCACAGGAGAAAACCTTCAGCAGTGGATTCCCACAAGTCATCTCAAAGTTGTCCATAGAACTTAAGAGGAAAAGAAAGAAGAGACGACTTCATCTAACAGAAGAAGAAGACATGCCTTCAATACCACTAGCAAAATGTTTTCTATATATGCATGGGCTTGTGTTACACATAATTAGGACTGGCAACAGAGGACAAAAACTTGCCTATGGACCCACCATGACCTAGGACTGTCTCATGGGAGACGCATGTCACATGTGCTGGGCATACAGAATATGCCTTGTCATAGCAACACCCTCATCTACATGGGAGGGTTGCAGCAGGGTGTCTTCATAATGGATCATCAGTTTGGCTCCTTAGAAAGTGCTGGAACTCTGTCTTCCCAGAAATCAGCCAGAGTTGGATCACCAAAAATCTTTTTTCTTGGTCTTTTGGGTCGCCATCTAGGGATTAAATCTAGCAATCTCCACACCACCTAACTCTCTCTCCACTGCCAGGAGAATGTCTCAATTTCCTACTTCTACTCAACTCACACACATCACTTCCCCTTTTTTCCCACCAATCGAGACAGCACAGAATACTTGGGGAGGGTCATCCTTCAAACATATTATTAAAGAATTGTCCAATTGGCTATTAGTCTTATGTTTTCCATTATCCAAGTGCATTTGCTCAGTTCTAGCCCTTTATGTCTCTTGCTTTCTTTTGTTTTAGAACACAGATGGTCACACAATCCCTAACTTTTCAGGGAGGTGATAACCCCAAAAAGGAGGTGATCATGTCCCCCCCCTGACTTCTCAGGAGGGGAAATGAAAGCACTAAAAAGGAGATAATCATGCCCTCCCTGACATCTCAGGAAGGGAGATGAAAAGCACCAAAGGGAAGTGGGGATTGCTAGCGGGTTTCTAGGTTGAAAGGTCTTATTAGAGACAAGTATGTACAAACAGATCTGCATGGGAGTTATTACACAATCACATAGCAGTAACACAGAGGCCATTAGTGATGACACTCCCCACAGTCAGTGCAGGCTTGATGAGGTATAACAAACATGAATTGTACATGCAAGTAGTGATATAACAAACAATATAAATCAAAATGGTTTTGTAAAAGATTTCCAGAAGTCCTAGAAGGCGGGTATGTAAACATCAGTCACACATACATCTTCTTCAGCAACCATGAAATAGTCCAAAACCAATCTATTATCCATTGCTTCATGTGTTAGGGCATCCAATGACTGCCACATGTTTTTGAAGTTCTGCAACAATCTTTTTATATGTTAGGGAATCCAATGATTCATACAGGTTTTGAAGTCCTACAACAATCTTATGTCTCAGAGAATCCAATGGTTCCTGAGTGTTTTGAAGTCCTATAACAGTCTTATGATGTCTCAGAAAATCCAATTATTCCTGAGGGTTTAGAAGTCCTACAATAGTCTTATCACATCTCAGAGAATCCAATGATTCCTGAGGATTTTCAAGTCCAACAATTTTTGATGTCCATGAGTAAAACACTATAACTGCCATGCTCCTTCAGTGGTGGCCACAGTCAGCAATGGAACCAACCTATGTTTCTTGGGTCTTCTCCTTCATTTCAATGGTCTGCTCTGTCTCTCTCCAATGGACAAGGTGAACACGGCTCATTGGCACCCATCTGATTCCTTCTCCATCTGTAGAAATACAAGCAAACCCTCTCTCCCAAGGAGTTAACCTGTCTGGTCCCTTCCATTCACCACTTTCTGGTCTCTCCACATGACCTGGCAATTATCTAAAGATAGTGGAGCTGCTCACACTAGACACTGTCCTTCCAGTGGGTTATAAAACCTGTCTGCCAGAGCCTGTGCATCTTTGTCAAAAATTAAAAAAATTAATGGTATAGAGAACTAAATTTAGAAGTTCTCTAGGGTTACCCGTGGCTCCCCCTTTCTTTTGTTTTTGGAGGAGTGTCTTAATATCTCTATCTCTTCTCTCTACTATTGGCTGCCCTTGAGGATTAAATGGTATGCCAGTGGTATGTAAAAACTTATACTGTGCACAAAAGTGTGCAAAATGTTTAGAAGTATATGCAGGTCCATTGTCTTTTTTTATTGATTGTGGCACACCCATAATTGCAAATGCTTGTATAAGGAATTCAGTGACCACTTGGGCTGTCTCTTTTACTGCTGGCGTTGCAAAAGTGAATCGTGAAAAGGTGTCAACCATGACGTGGATAAAAGATAGACAACCAAAAGATTTATAATGGGTCACATCCATTTGCCAAATTTCACAAGAGTTCTTCTCTGGAGGGAGTGTAGGAGCATGGAAAGGAAGACAAGATGTACAGGCTTTTACTATGCTCCTAGCTTCTTCTCTTGTTATTCCAAATTGTAAATGTAAAGCTCGGGCAGCCTGATGGTATTTAGAATGAGATTCTTGGGCTTCTTGGAATAAAGGAGTATTGGCCAACATGGTTAGAAGGCTATCTGCCTTTGAATTACCATTAAAAATAGGACCTGGAAGTCCACTATGAAAGTGGACATGCAACATATAAATCTTACCTGTATGCTTTCTCACTTGCTCTTGAAGTTCCTTAAAGAGCTGATATATATTGGAGGCTACAAATTTTATTTGTACTGTGGCAATTCTTTATACCACACCTACTGAATAGGCCGAATCAGATATTATATTTATGTCTCCCCGATAATAAGCAAGAGGTAGAATGATTGCATACAATTCATTCTGCTGAGTGGACTGAAAAGGAGTTCTGATTACTCTCTTTATAGTTCAGTCACGAGAGTATACAGCACAAATATTATGTTTGGATGCATCTGTAAAGATAGTTGGTCCTTTAAGAGGAACTTTAGAAACCTTTTCTTCAAGAATATGTCACCAATTATGTAACAGTCTGGTTATCTTTAATGGAGACCCGTGTGTAAAATTTGGAGCTATGGCTAATAAAATTTGCTACTCTGGTATGTTTTTACAGCACACATTAACTTGTGCATTAATATAAAAGGTGTATATCTTGTCAGATCTTATCCCAGATAATTGTAGTGCTTGCTTAATGGGCTTTAATAAAATTCTAGCCACAAGTACTGGGTAACGAATAAGGCTTTGTTCTGGTTGTTCTGGGAGGTTCACCCACAATATCACACTATCTCCTTGATGAAGGACTGCTGTGGGTGCATCTTGTGTAGCAAAAACTGATATATCCAAGGGTTTTTGAGTGACTCTTTCAACCACTTTGGATAAAGCCAGTTCAACTTGTCTCAAAGCCTCTTGAGCTTCTTTTGTAAGCTGGTATGGTGAATTTAAAGCACTGTCTCCCCTTAAAATGTCATGTAATGCTTGCAATTGACAGGTAGTCAAGCCTAGCACAGAATGCATCCATTGGATATCTCTTATCAATTTCTGGAAGTCATTTAAGGTGTTTAGCTTCTCTGTTCTTAATGAGAGTTTCTTTACTGTAAGCACCTTAGGATATACTTCTTATCCTAAATATTGAAAAGGAGCATGTCTTTGAATCTTTTCTGGAGCTATGTGCAATTTATAATTCTTTAGTGTTTCTATGGGTTTTTTTTGCAAACTTTGCTTCTAACATTTGTTCCTCAGGTGCACATCCCAATATATCATCCATGTAATGTAATGACATTACTTTTGGAAATGCTTTTCTTGCTGGAGTAAGAGAGCAGCAACATACATTTGACACATAGTAGGGCTGTTTTTCATTCCCTGTGGAAAAACTGCCCATTCATATATTTTATAAAGCTCAGCTAAGTTAATGCTGGGCACTGAAAAGTTAAATCTTTTCATATCCTCATTATCTAGAGGGATAGAGTAGAAACAATCCTTAATGTCTATAACCCACAGAGGCATTCTGTAGGCAATTGAGTAGGAGATAAAAGTCCAGGCAGAAGAGTTCCCATAGTTTCCATATATTCATTTACCTTTCTTAAATCAATCAACATCCTTCATTTTCCAGATTTCTTTTTTACAACAAATACTGGGGAATTCCAAGGACTTAGAGAAGGTTGTAAGTGTCCTTGGTCAAGTTGTTCCTGTACTATGTCTAATAAGGCCTGAATTTTATTGATACCTATGGGCCACTGTTCTATCCACACTAGTGTATCAGTTTTCCATTCTATAGGAACAGGTGAAAGTGGTGGCAGGCCTTCAACAGCAGCCCTGACTAAAAAACCCAAGTACTCATTTTTAACCCTAATTGTTGTAAAATGTTTCTTCCCCACAGATTGATGGGGATTTTTTTCAACTATTAAAGGAGTAAAAACTCCTGTTTCACCTTCAAATATCCATCTTAAAGGGGTAGCACTAACTTAAGCTGCTATTGATCCTCCTATCCCAGACATGTAGGTGTCTACCTTAGTCTTTGTCCAGTGACTGGACCAGTTGGCACCTCTAATGACTGTGTGATCTGCACCTGTGTGCACCATTCCTTCTAATGGTATGCCATTTATATAGATGGTAAGCATAGGTTGATTAGCTGTCACAGCCGCTGTACAGTATATCCCTGGGTTTTGCTGCTTAGAGTCAGAATATGGGTGACTATCACCGGGTCGCTTATTAGGGGTCTGTATCAATAAATCTGATGCTACTACTTCCCCTGGTTGATTAGTCAAACATTGTCTACCTGTGTTAGTTTCTGGGATATTATCTACACATTCCCCAGTTTCCCACATCAGTGTATGAATGAACAATACTTTGTAAGTACACTCAGGAGGTGAAATGGTCAAGCCTACTGTGCCTGGAGGCAAGGGATCCATAGGCTGGAGAGGAACAGATATAACCTCTCCAGGGGGTATCTCAGTTGCCCCAGCTGCATGCAACTCTATCCTCTCTAATTGTAGTCCCTTTCTCCCATCATGTGGCTTCCTGGCTGATTGATTGTGTAATCTCTTTCTTCCATCAGATGGCTTCCTGTCTAATTGGTCATGTCTGGGTATTGGACTTTTAGGTACTCTCTGGATGTGGCATTGGCTGCCATCATGCCCCAAGTGTTTTTTGTCTGGGGCCCTGGAGCTGGGTCCCCTATCCCGTTTCCCTGAATTAGTCTATACTCTGATGCCCAATGGAGTCCTCTGTTGCATTTTCAACATGCGGTATTGGGTCTTGTTCTCCCACCCTGTTTTCTCACTCTGTCTCTATGCCAACATTGAGCTTTCAGATGGCCTACTTTACCACATTGAAAGCATTGACGAGTCTCCCTGGAAGTTCCTTGCCAAAAGGGACCCTGTCTTCCCATGTTGGGATTTTGGGAAGTTTGCACCATAGCCTGGCTATAAAAGGTATTTGTGCCCACTGTGGCACAATGTCTTATGATCTCCTCTAAAGGAACATCCCTATGTAGTCCTAGTATAATCCTTCTACAAACCTCATTGGCATTTTCTTTAGTAAGTTGCCTTACCTAAGTGTCTGTTACTATATTTTCACCATTAATCCGCATGACAGCTATCTGCAAACGTGCCATAAAATCAGCAAAGGATTCATTTGGTCCTTGTACAATTTTTGTGAAGGTCTCACCCTTGTCGTTTTTACTGGGGAGAGAAGCCCATGCTTTGATAGCAGCAGCAGCAATTTGCTCAAATGCTGCTATGCAGTAATTAATCTGTACTGAAACTTCTGCATAAAAACCTACACGTGTTAGTAGGTCACAGGTGATTGAAGTATTAACTCGACTTTGACTATTTTGTTGGGCTTGAATCCTACAGAGCTCACTATATTCAGAAATCGAAAACAAGTTTTGTCCCAGTTTCTAATCACACCCTTGCAATGGCTTTCCAGTCACTATGTGTTAAGACTTCATAAGCCAAATTCTATAGTAACATCTTAACATAAGCTGATGTAGCCCCATAGAGAGTGCAAGCTTTTTTCAGGTCTTTGAGGATGTCCATATCAAAATGAGTATATCTTCTGCTTTTTTGGCATGCAGAATTAAACTGTTGAATCACGGGAAAAATTTGAAGTTTGAAATCACTATCTATTTCTTTTCCATCTTGGGCTGCTTGAAAATTTGATTTCTGTAATCTAGTTATAGGAGTTGGTGATTGCTGGCGGGGAGGTGCTGATAATATCACTGCCCCTCCCACTACTACTCCTCCCTCTGTCCCTGAAGGTGGAGTTGATGTAGGTTTGTCAATAATCTGCTCTCTAGGTGGGGTTGAAGCTTCTTCAACAGCATCAGAGTCATCACAACCTAATTCCTCATTTAAATCCCCTTGCCCTCAGGCAAGATCTTTAGATTGCTTATCTTCTATCTTTTTTTCCTCACACTTCCTCCTCTGTTCATTTTTTTTTTAATTTTTTTTTATTATATATATATATATATTTTATAATATTATCCCTTGTATTCATTTTTCCAAATTACCCCCCCTCCCTTATTCCCTCCCCCCGACGACAGGCAATACCATACATTTTACATGTGTTACAATATAGTCTAAGTACAATACATGTGTGTGAATATCATTTTCTTGTTGCACAATAAACATTAGAATCCGAAGGTACATGTAACCTGGGCAGACAGATATTAGTGCTAACAATTTACATTCACTTCCCATTATTTCTTCTCTGGGTGTATCTACCTCTGTCCATCATTGATCAACTGGAAGTGAGTTGGATCTTCTTTATGTTGAAGATTTCCACTTCCATCAGAATACATCCTCATACAGTATCGTTGTTGAAGTATACAGTGATCTTCTGGTTCTGCTCATTTCACTCAGCATCAGTTGATTTAAGTCTCTCCAACCCTCTCTGTATTCCTCCTGCTGGTCATTTCTTACTGAGCAATAATATTCCATAACTTTCATATACCATAATTTACCCAACCATTCTCCAACTGATGGACATCCATTCATCTTCCAGTCTCTAGCTACAACAAAAAGAGCTGCCACAAACATTTTGGCACATATATGTCTCTTTCCGCTCTTTAGTATTTCTTTGGGATATAATCCCAGTAGTAGTGCTGCTGGGTCAAAGGGTATGCACAGTTTGATAACTTTTTGGGCATAATTCCAGATTGCTCTCCAGAATGGCTGGATTCTTTCACAACTCCACCAGCAATGTATTAGTGTCCCAATTTCCCCACATCCCCTCCAACATTTGTCATTATTTGTTCCTGTCATCTTAGCCAATCTGACAGGTGTGTAGTGGTATCTCAGAGTGGTCTTAATTTGCATTTCTCTGATCAGTAGTGATTTGGAACACTCTTTCATGTGAGTGGATATAGTTTCAATTTCTTCCTCTGAGAATTGTCTGTTCATATCCTTTGACCATTTATCAATTGGAGAATGGTTTGGTTTCTTATAAATTATGGTCAGTTCTCTATATATTTTGGAAATGAGACCTTTGTCAGAACCTTTGTTTTTAAAAATATTTTCCCAATTTGTTACTTCCCTTCTAATCTTGTTTGCATTAGTATTATTTGTACAGAAACTTTTTAGTTTGATGTAATCAAAATCTTCTATTTTGTGATCAATAATGATCTCTAGTTCTCCTCTGGTCATAAATTCCTTCCTCCTCCACAAGTCTGAGAGGTAGATTATCCTCTGTTCCTCTAATCTATTTATTATCTCCCTCTTTATGCCTAAATCATGGACCCATTTTGATCTTATCTTGGTATATGGTGTTAAGTGTGGATCCATATCTAATTTCTGCCATACTAATTTCCAGTTTTCCCAACAGTTTTTTCCGAATAATGAATTTTTATCCCTAATGTTGGAATCTTTGGGTTTGTCAAAGATTAGATTGCTATAGATGTACCCTTTTTTGTCCTTTGTATCTAATCTGTTCCACTGATCTACCAGTCTATTTCTTAGCCAATACCAAATGGTTTTGGTGACTGCTACTATATAATATAGCTTTAGATCAGGTACACTTAGACCACCTTCCTCTGAGTTTTTTTTCATTAGTTCCCTTGCAATTCTTGACCTTTTATTCTTCCATATGAATTTTGTTGTTATTTTTTCTAGGTCATTAAAATAGTTTCTTGGGAGTCTGATTGGTATAGCACTAAATAAATAGATTAGTTTGGGGAGTATTGTCATCTTTATTATATTCGCTCGGCCTATCCAAGAGCACTGAATGTCTTTCCAATTATTTAAATCTGATTTTATTTTTGTGGCAAGTGTTTTGTAATTTTTCTCATATAATTCCTGACTTTTCTTTGGTAGATGGATTCCCAAATATTTCATACTATCAACATTTGTTTGGAATGGAATTTCTCTTTGTATCTCTTGCTGTTGCATTTTGTTAGTGATATATAAAAATGCCGAGGATTTATGTGGATTTATTTTGTATCCTGCCACTTTGCTGAAATTTTGAATTATTTCTAGTAGCTTTTTAGCAGAGTCTTTGGGGTTCTCTAAGTATACCATCATGTCATCTGCAAAAAGTGATAGTTTAATTTCCTCATTTCCTACTCTAATTCCTTGAATCTCTTTCTCGGCTCTTATTGCCGAGGCTAGCGTTTCTAGTACTATATTGAATAGTAATGGTGATAGTGGGCAACCTTGTTTCACTCCTGATCTTACTGGGAAAGGTTGCAGTTTATTTCTATTGCATATTATGCTTACTGACGGTCTTAAATATATACTCCTGATTATTCTAAGGAATAATCCATTTATTCCTATACTCTCAAGAGTTTTTAGTAGGAATGGATGTTGGATTTTGTCAAATGCTTTTTCTGCATCTATTGAGATGATCATATGGTTCTTATTAATTTGATTATTAATATGGTCAATTATATTAATAGTTTTCCTAATATTAAACCAGCCCTGCATTCCTGGAATAAATCCTACTTGATCATAGTGTATTATCTTGGAGATGATTTTCTGAAGTCTTTTTGCTAATATCTTATTTAAGATTTTAGCATCAATATTCATTAAGGAGATTGGTCTATAATTTTCTTTCTCAGTTTTCGATCTACCAGGTTTAGGTATCAGTACCATGTCTGTGTCATAAAAGGAATTTGGTAGGACTCCTTCATCCCCTATTTTTTCAAATAATTTATATAACATTGGGGCTAATTGTTCTTTAAATGTTTGGTAGAATTCACATGTGAATCCATCTGGCCCTGGGGATTTTTTCCTGGGGAGTTGATTAATAGCTTGTTCTATTTCTTTTTCTGAAATGGGACTATTTAAGCAATTTATCTCCTCCTCTGTTAATCTAGGGAGCCTATATTTTTGGAGGAAGTCATCCATTTCACTTAAGTTATCAAATTTATTGGCATAAAGTTGGGCAAAGTAACTCCTTATTATTTCTCTAATTTCCTCTTCATTGGTGGAAAGATCCCCCTTTTCATTTGTAAGACTATCAATTTGATTTTCCTCTTTCTTTTTTTTGATCAAATTTACCAAAGGTTTATCTATTTTATTGGCTTTTTCATAAAACCAACTCTTGGTTTTATTTATTAATTCAATAGTTTTTTTACTTTCAATTTCATTGATTTCTCCTTTTAATTTTTGTATTTCGAGTTTAATTTTTGGTTGGGGGTTTATAATTTGGTCTTTTTCTAGCCTTTTAAGTTGTAAGCCCAATTCGTTAATCTTCTCTTTCTCAATTTTCTTCAAATAAGCCTCTAAAGATATAAAATTTCCCCTTATTACCGCTTTAGCTGCATCCCAAAGATTTTGGTATGATGTCTCATCATTATCATTATCTTGGGTGAAATTGTTAATTGTTTCTATAATTTGCTCTTTCACCCAGTCATTCTTTAAGATGAGATTATTCAGTTTCCAATTACTTTTTGGTCTATTTACCCCTAACTTTTTACTGAATGTAGCTTTTATTGCATTGTGATCTGAGAAGAAGGCATTTATTATTTCTGCCTTCCTACATTTAATTTTGAGATCTTTATGTCCTAGTATATGGTCAATTTTTGTATAGGATCCATGAACTGCTGAGAAGAAACTATATTCCTTCCTATTGCCATTCAGTTTTCTCCAAAGGTCTATCATACCTAGTTTTTCTAATGTTCTATTTACTTTTTTAATTTCTTTCTTGTTTGTTTTGTGGTTTGATTTGTCTAAATCTGAGAGTGCAAGGTTGAGATCTCCCACTATTATAGTTTTACTGTCTATTTCTTCTTGCAGTTCTCTTAACTTTTCCTTTAGAAAGTTAGATGCTATACCACTTGGTGCATATATGTTTAGTATTGATATGGCTTCATTATTTATGCTACCTTTCAGCAGGATATAGTTTCCTTCCTTATCTTTTTTAACAAGATCTACTTCTGCTTTTGCTTGATCTGAGATAAGGATAGCTACCCCTGCTTTTTTGGCTTTACCTGAAGCATAATAGGCTCTGTTCCAACCTTTTACCTTTACTCTGTATGTATCTCCCTGCTTTAAGTGTGTTTCCTGTAGGCAACATATTGTAGGGTTCTGCTTTTTGATCCAATCTACTATCCGTCTCCGTTTGATGGGATCGTTCATCCCATTTACATTTACAGTTAAAATTACTAATTCTGTATTTCCTGCCATCGTATTATCCCCAGATTATGCTTTTTTCCCTTGACCCCCCTGATCCCCCTCCCCGATATTTAATTTACAGACCCCCCTTGTGACGCGCAACCCTCCCTCTTTTTTTTTTTTTTTTTTTTTTTTAGGATCCCTCCCCCCTCCCTCCAAGTCCCTTCACTTATTCCCCTTTTCCTTTTCCCTTTTCCTCTCCCCCCTTTTAATGAGGTGAGAGAAAATTCTCTGAAAAACAAATATGTTAATTATTTACTCTTTGAGCCTCTTCTGATGAGAGTAAGATTCACACAATGATTCTCCCCCTCACTAAGTTCCCTCAGATATGGTGTATTTTCTATGTCTCTTCCTGGGATGTAGTTTCCCTCTTTTTATCACTCCTTCCCCTTTTTCTGAACCGACCTCCTTCCCTTTACTACACCCCCCTTTTTTTCTTTTATATCAGTAAAATCAAATTATCCTTGAGTATTTTTTATATACCCACAACAGAGTTACAGTTCTCAAGGGTTCTGTGTACCTTTTTCTGTTTCTCTTCAGTCTTGTGGATGTAGATCAAATTTTTTGTTTAAGTCTGGTTTTTTTCTTAGAAACATATAGAATTCCTCTGTTTCATTGAATGACCATCTTCTTCCGTGGAAAAAGATGCTAAACTTAGCTGGGTAGTTCATTCTTGGTTGCAGTCCTTGATCTTTTGCCTTACGGAATATCAGGTTCCAGGCCCTTCTATCTTTTAATGTGGAGGCAGCCAGATCTTGGGTGACCCTTATTGTGGCACCTTGGTATTTAAATTGTTTTTTTCTAGCTGCTTGCAGGATTTTCTCCTTTGTGTGGTAATTCTGCAGCTTAGCCACAATATTCCGTGGTGTTCTTTTTTTAGGGTCTATTTCAGAAGGAGTTCGATGAATTCTTTCCACATCTACTTTCCCTTCTGTTTCTATTATCTCTGGACAGTTCTCTTTGATAATTTCCTGTAAAATAGAATCTAGGCTCTTTTTTTGGTCATAGTTTTCTGGAAGTCCTATAATCCGCAGATTATCTCTCCTAGATCTATTTTCCAGGTCTATAGATTTTCCCAGTAAGTATTTGACGTTGTTCTCCAGCTTCTCATTTTTTTTGTTTTGTTTGACTGATTCTTGGGTTCTCTGTGAATCATTCATTTCTATTTGTTCCATCCTGACTTTTAAGGAGTTATTTTCTTCTTTCACAGTTTTTAGTTCTTTTTGTAAATGCCCAATTTCGTTTTTAAATGAATTATTTTGCTCTATTGAATTTTTTTCCATTTCCCTAATTTTTTTTTTTTTGAGAATTATTTTCTTTTTCCAATTCAGAAATTCTATTTTCTTGAGACTTTTTTATCTTTTCCAATTCAGAAATCCTACTTTCCTGTGTTTTTTTAACCTTTTCTAATTCACTAAGTTTGTTTCCCTGCATCTCCTGTGAATTCTTTATTTTTTCCAACTCCAATTTCAGGACGTTGTTATTCTCTATCATAACTTCCCTTTCCTTGCCCCATTTTTCTTCGATCTCCCTCAATTTCTTAAGAGCTTCTTCTAGGAGAGAGTTATGTGATGGGGGGCAGGAATCGTTCCCCTTTAGGTTGTTATCTTCTGAATCTTTGCTGTTAACTTCCTCGGGGTTGGGTACCTGCTCTTTCTCTGTATAGAAGGAATCTATAGTTTTTCTAGCTTTTTTGCTCATACTTAAAAAATGTTTTGGGGTCTGTCCCTGGGGTAGGAAATTATTTACTTCTTTACCAGCTTCCTCCCAGACTGGATGGATGCAGCGGCCCCTGCGCCCGCGCTAAGAGAGAGCTCTGGGAGAGAGTTCCCCACCCCCTCCCTGGAAGCGCCTCAGAGGTGATTAGCACTGCTGTGCTTTGAGGGCGTAGAATAGTGAAGACAGCAAGAAGCTCAGCCTATGTGTCCAGGTGGGGAGTGGATGTCTGCAGCAGGTGACGTGAGAAGCCCCTGCGCTCAAACTGGAAGTGTCTGCCAGAAACCGCGGTCCCTAGTTCAAAGGTTCCGCTTCTCTGGGACTTCCTGGAGCTGAGTTCCACTCCCTCCAGCTAAGCTAGGCAGTGTGTGTTGCCTTGGGCCGTATCCACCCACTTGTCAGTCTCTTAACTATTCTCAGGAGGTAGCTGAGGCCACACCCCCTGGTGCCGAGTCTGAGGAGTCACCCCCAGGGTGGGGGGGGGGGAAATCCAATCTGAGTTTCAAAATACCCTGGCTTTCTCTTCCGAACTGCCAAACAATCAGCAGAGAAGAGCCAACAGCCTGTGCCAGATTCCCCTACCTCAGTGGCTTCTCTGATCCCAGAGCCCCTCCCAGCGCAATGGGCGCAGTGTGCCCCTACCCCACCGTCTGTGCTGGTCCTTCTTATTCCTCCCCTGAGAACTGACCTTTCCTGTTGAAACTCCAGATTCTCTTCAGCTGGTAAGTCGTGCTTCCAGTCCTTGTGGTATCTATCAGTCCTGAGCTAATTTTGAGACTTAATTTATCTAATTGGTTGTGAGGGAGTGAGGACGTTCACTGAGTAGTGTGTTTCTTCTCCGCCATCTTCTCCTCTGTTCATTTTTAAAAGTTTTCCTTCTCCTATAACTTGCTCAATAGTTTAAGTCTACTTGAACTACTTTGTATATATAAAATACATCTGTGCAAATTGAACAAGGCCCATTTTTTGTGTGAAATTCATTCAGTTGAAATTATACTAACTTCCAGTTATCTACATTTAGGTTTTCTTCCTCTAAGAAGTAAGGTGACATGCGTTTTAATGTGCCCAAGAGTTTATCAATCTGTACCCAGGTTACAAGTAAACTCTGCTCCTCAATTATCTTAATTATACTCTCTAATACCACCACTCCTGGGTGGGCCTGGAGCTGGGGTTGAAGCTGGAGCTGGGATTGAAGCTGGGGCTGGGGCTGATTCGGCTGAGGTCAAGAGAATGTCTTTAGCTAACA
Source organism: Sminthopsis crassicaudata (assembly GCF_048593235.1). Lineage (NCBI taxonomy): Eukaryota > Metazoa > Chordata > Mammalia > Dasyuromorphia > Dasyuridae > Sminthopsis > Sminthopsis crassicaudata. The sequence goes on from NC_133617.1 coordinate 200,912,826, forward strand.
TCTGCCCCATTTCAACTATAAGAGATTGCTGATTTAGCCCTTAACAAGGTAAGTTGCTTATTTGTCTATTAGAATACTCACCTAATCTCCTGGTCACTGTAGGACTTCAGTGGACATAGGGTGCCTGGTCCATGTTGGATACCAAATGCTGGAACTCTGTCTTCCCAGAAATAAGCCAGAGTCAGAATCACCAAAAATCTTCATTCTTGGTCTTTTGGGGTCACTGTCAGGGGATTAAATCTAGCAATCTCCACACCACCTTCCTCTCTCTCTACTGCCAGGAGAATGCCTCAATTTCCTCCTCCTACTCCACTCACACATATCACTTCCCCTTCTTTTCCCACCAATCGAGACAGCACTGAATAGTTGGGGAGGGTCATCCTTCAAACATGTTACTAGAGAATTGTCCAATTGGCAATTAGTCTCACGTGCTCCATTATCCAAGTGCATTTGCTCAATTCTAGCCCTTTACAAGAAATCAAAAGCCTCCATGGGACACATTCTGGTACTCAAGAATTGGGCCGGCAGTTTGGCACATGGAAAATTATCTTGGGCCCTGGTTCTTGGACAAATGGCATGAGAATAGAACACCAGTTCTACAATAAAGTCTGTGTGGGAGAGACATATGCATTTATTTGGGGAGATTCTGTAACTCTTAACAAAGAAACATTAGATTTTTTTACAATGTTACTTGTTGGAATTGTATAGTTAGTGATTTATTCGATACTAAAATTGAAAATCAGATTGCATTTGTGATCACTGGAGTTCATTTATCAATGCTTCCTGTCAAAAGTGAGAAATAGTGTTTTATTGAGACTAATCATACACCAATACCATAATAGAAAAGAAGGAAATTGGCATTAATTCCATTACAAAAAAAGAGATGTATCGTTTGTGTCATATTAGGTATTCCTATGTTGGTTTCACTTATAGTTTCCTCAGTCTCTCTTGCAATGTCCATATCTAGCATATACAATAGTATATACAAGCTAGACATATAGAGTAACTAGCCAGGAATGTCTCAGTGGGTTTTTCCAACAAGCTAAGACAGATGAAAAATTGTATCAGATGATAAAAGATTTAAGGGTAGTATCATTGGAAATAGGAGAAGAAGTGAAGTTATTGAAACTCTAGGCTCAATTACAATGTGATTACAGATATATAAAGGTTTATGTAACCCTTTTGCGGGTTACATACAGGTCAATATTATGATTGGGACAGTTTCAAAAGGCATTTGAATAGCTTATTTCTCAATAACACAATTGAAAGTGACATAGAAAGTTTATATAAATTAGCATCTGATATAGAGAAAGCTCTTATGAAGATTTGAATCCAGACAAATCTTCTGAAAAAATCAGATATTGGTTTGATAATACCTCTTTCATGGTGGTTAAAATTAGAATCATGGATTCCCCTGTGTGTTGTTGTGTTGTTAGTTTTGTTGTTGCCCTGTAATATTAGGATGCTTTTATAGATCTTTCTTTCAGAGGTTGCAGCTTAAGAAAAGACTTTTTATATAAAAGATAAAAAGAAGGAATTGCTAAGTTATGAGATTCTGCTCAGAGGGAGTATTGAGGCCGCTTTGATCCTTGATGCACAATAAGTTTTCTGCCACATTGCAGAAACACCCTTGTTGAGCAAGGAGCAATGATTTGTGATCAGGGAAATGAGGGTAATCTGAGGGTCACAGAAGTGGCTACATAAGCAGGGATGTCTTGACAGGGCCTCTCGCCTGTGAGTCAGTTGCTAAATAGCTGAATTTGCTCTCCTCCCATTGGCAGATACCATGGCAGATACCAAGTATAAGAATACCAGGGAAATTAATGAAAAAAAATCAATGAAGATGGCCTAGCTGTGCCAGACTTAAAATTATATTACAAAGCAGTGGTCATCAAAATCAGTTGGTACTGACTAAAAAATAAAGTAGTCGATAAGTGGAATAGGTTAGGTTCACAAGACAAAATAGTCAATGTGTATAGCAATCTAGTCTTTGATAAAGCCAAAGAAAGACCCCAGCTTTTGGAATAAGAACTCATTGTTAATCAAAAACTGCTGGGAAAATTGGAAACTAGTATGGCAGAAACTGGTTATTGACCCTCACCTAACACTGTATACCAAGATAAGGTCGAAATTCATGCATGATTTAGACATAAAGAGTGATATTATAAGCAAATTAAAAGAACATAAGATAGTTTACCTCTCACATCTACGGAGAATGAAGGAATTTGTTACCAAAAAAGAACTAGAACTAATTATTGATCACCAAATAAATAATTTTGATTATATTATGTTAAAAAGGTTCTGTACAAACAAAACTAATGTAGACAAGATTAGAAGATAAGTAATAAATTGGGAAAATAATTTGACATTTAAACATTCTTATAAAGGCCTTATTTTTAATATATATAGAGAATCCATTCAAATTTATAAGAATTCAAGCCATTCTCCAATTTATAAATGGTCAAAGGATATGAACAGAGAATTTTCAGATTAAGAAATTGAAACCATTTTTATTCATAGGAAAAGGTGCTCTAAATTACTATTGATCCAAGAAATGCAAATTAAGACAACTTTGAGGTGTCACTACACACCTCTCATATTGACTAAGTTGACAGGAAAAGATAAGGATGAATATTGGAGGGGATGTAGAATAACTGGGACACTACTACATTGTTGGTCGAATTGTGAATGGATCCAGCCATTCTGGAAAGAAATTTGGAACAAAGCTCAAAATGTTATTGAACTGCACATATTTTTTTTAAACAACAGTGTTGCTACTGGGCTTATATCCCAAAGATATCATAAAGGAGGGAACAGGACCCACATGTGTAAAAATGTTTGTGGAAGTCCTTTTTGTATTGGCAAGACATTGGCAACTGAGTGGATTCCCATCAATTGGAGAATGGCTGAATAAGTTACAGGGATATGAATGTTATGGAATATTATTGTTTTGTAAGAAATGGTCAGTAGGATGATTTTAGAGAGGTCTGGAGAGAGTTACATGAACTGATGCTAAGTAAAATGAGCATACCCAGGATTTCAATCCACATGGCAACAAGAATATTCTATAATTATCAATGCTAATGGACCTGGCTTTCTCAACAATGAGACTCTACAGGCCATCCAATGATCTTGTAATGATGAAAACCATCTGCTCCTAGAGAAAGGAATGTGGGAACTGAGTATGGATAACAATATAGCAATTTCACTTGTTTTGTTATTTGCTTGAATTTTATTTTATTTCTTATTTATTTTCCTTTTTGATCTGGTTATTCTTGTGCAGCAAGGTAATTATATAAATACATATACCATATATATACTTTTCTTTACCAATATATATACTTATTTTAACCAATCATGTCATGTGACATAGTACAAAGTCAAGTATCTTATTTTCATTTTACCATTTAAATTCAGCTTCCTAATATGTTTAACAGAATTCATAATTTTTGCAATAGGACCACGACTTAGATCTGTAAACATGAAGAGTTCACTAAAATATTTTTGGGTTGTTATTTTACAATCTAAAAAAGTTTCTATAGGTTTGGCTAAATTTTTCTAAATAAATTTTGATAAAGCCTTTCAATAAAAGGGGGTAATTCATTCACAAAATTTTCTTTTTTTTCCCTATTCATCAGTACTCTAATCTTTCCATTATCTTGTCCATTATGACCATTTTTTATTCTTCACAAGAATGGTTAGGGATTTTTTTTTTTCATCATTTTGTTTTTAACTGTTCTTCCAGTTTCAAGAAATCTATTCTGCATTGTATGGGAACCAGTAATAGGTGTCTAATTTTCCATATGTCTCCGTTGGTCTCTGCTTGTTTTCAGAGGATTAGTTAAACTTGTTTTACATATTCAGTATGTAAGTTCCTGATATTTTTGTTCTTTGTTCTTATGGTTGTTGTTTTGGGCTGCACTTTCTTTGTGTTTTGTGACAACTGGCATTTTTTTTTTGTGGACTTAAATAATCCAAGAAATAGTTGAATTTTCATACCAAGACTTATTGAAATGTACTGAATAAGAGCTATACATATTTCATTTTTTGGAGTAATGTTTATTCTTAAAAGCAAACACAATAAAAGAGAACAACTAAAAAAAAGAATCAGTGTGCCCATAGATATATTTTATGCCTCACAAATGTGTTATACATTTTATACTCCCTTTCTTCTTAAAAACTCTCCCCTATATTATTAGCATCACATTTATAGTATCAATGTAAAGTATTAGCAAATATATGGAAATACTGCAAAATGATGACATCACTCAAAGACATATACTAGGACTTATATATCTAATGGACTTTTGACCCTCACAATATTTACTGTTAGAGGCTACATTTGTGCTTCCATGATTTTCCTTTTTTATTTTTGGAATTCTATTTCTCAACATGTATGAGATCCATACTTTTGAATATCGTTGGAGCTGGCAAATGTTTCTGTGAAAAATGTTTGTGGAAACTGTGGGGGAAATATACAAAATAATTTGGATTCAGGTTTACCAAATAATATAGTCACACAAAATAAGAAATTTTTTATACAAGATCAGACATAATTAGAGTATAATAGTAATGATTTTCTTATACTAATGATAAATAGTTTCTGAAGGCTAAGTTCAAAAGAGTAATTCCAAAAATGATTTGTGTAATGTCAACTTTCTTGGAAAAAATATAATAATAATTGATGGTACAGGGCTAGTGTGGAGAAATGTTATAATAATGATGTTAATGAATTATTTGTGTATCTTCTAGAACTCTTCCTCTCTAAAGGGGAGCAGCTAACAATTTCTTCAATGATATTCTCCTGCCTTTCAAGGTAAAAAAGGTTGTAAGGAAGGAACTCACAATTCCTTTTTAAATATGGTTCTCACCATAAAGGAGAAAGTTGTTCCTGGAATGTAAATTATGGGGATCACTGGGGAGAAAATAAAATTTCATCTTTGATTATATGATAAGTGGACATAATTGGGCATGTAACATTTGTTTTAGAAGAATGTATTTTAAAAATTCATAAGAAGAAAAGATAATATCTTACATATTGAAATTCTATAGGAGAAGTTGATATAGGAAAAAAAATGAGAATTCTTTATTCTTTTATTTATTTATTTATTGCTTAGACAATAGGGGTTAAGTGACTTGCCCAGGATGACACAGCTAGAAGAATGAGAATTTTTAAGATTAAGATTAAGAAATCAAGATGAAAAACACATATGGTGGTAGATGAATAACCTCTAAGGTTTATTCATTCAATATGTACAATTAATTACTGTTTGAATGCTCCTCAAAAATGAATTGTGCTTTTTTTTTTTTCAAATAAAAAATGTTTCACTATGAGTCAACAGTGGAACATAATACTTGGAGAAGCTAATATGAATTTACATTTGGTAGGGTCCTTGAGAGGAGAGATTGTTTCATTTGTTTAATACCTTCTATATATATGACAATGTCTGGCATGCTATAGATACTTTTTAATACTGTTTCCATGTTGTTCCTAGAAATCCTTTCAATAAGATAACTTTTAAAAGTTCTTTTAAAAAATCTAAGCATTATTCAATCAACATATACAATTAATTTATGTCAGTGCTTCTCAAAACGTGAATATATTCTTTTTTTAATGAAAATTTTTTCATAGTGATTGTCTTTACATAATTCATTCAAGTCGATGGCTAGAAATTATTTGTCTGAAAATCTTTTCATATGAATTTAAGTGTATATCAGATTAAGACTTCAAACTAAACAATTTAGAATTAACTACTGAAAATAATCACTATTCACCAAATAATAGCTCTCTTTAATCTTGTTGATTCAGTAAAAGTGCTTGTAAGAATTTTATGTGCCAGGGTAGACTTGGATAAAGTACTTTGGACTACTCTGCCTATACTCTGAGGGTTTCTTTCAATTTCTCTTCTTTTGTGTAAATAATGGCAAAAGCTCAAAGTGTAGAAATATTGCTATTCAATTGGTTTTTTAGCATTTGTGTGGGATTAAACATAAATGTTTTGGAGCAGATGGTCTTTTTTCTCTACAGTGCTAATCAAACTTTGATATATTTGGACCTGCATAAGGGAAAAGCTGACAAGGCCAACTGAGTGCATCTGCTTTGTTGTTCCTTGTAGATCTTGAGAAATGAATCAATAGTGAGTTCCTGGCTGAAAGACCAAACCTGGAGAGTCAATATGGTGGAAGAGAATTCACAGAATCAATTAAAGCACAGTTAGTTGCCCAGGCATTTCAAAATTAAGCTCGGGCTGACACTTTAGGCTCTCACATTTATGGAAAGCAATTGTACTCTTAGATTTTCATTAGAATTCCATTTGTAACTATGTACCAAAATAAAAAAGAAAAAACAAGTTTATTTAGACATAGTTTCATAAAGAGTATCCTAATTATCTAGATCTACAAATTTCATTGAAAATTAATCATTTATAGAACACCAGTCCTGAACTCAGGAGGATCTTAGTTCAAATCTGGCCTTAGGCAGTTAATGCTTCCTAACTGTGTGACCCTGGGCAAGTCACTTAACCCAATTACCTCAGGAAAAAAAAAAAACACATTAAGTGAACATTTTAAGGTTATTAAGAATCCTAGAGACACAAAATATCTAAAGCACCAATAAATATTAATATATAAATAATATGTACAATTTTTAAGAAGGTGAAATTGGTACCACATCCAGTTTAGGATTGGTGGTACAACTGGAAACTCTACTATACAAAGAATACTCAAAGGAAATAGGGATATTTGAGCTATAGAACAGAGAAAGAACTTGACAGGAATATTATTTTAGTCTTCAAGCATTCAAGGTTAAGATGGATTAGATTTGTTTGTTTTGGAAGCACAGAGGACAAAATTAGGAGCAAGGTGTGGAAATCAAAAAGAAGTGTACTTGGATTTAATGGAAGGAAAAACATACCAACATGATAGCTTTTCTAGAGCAGAATGGTCTACCTCATAAGGTTATGTTTCCCATCATTGAAAATATTCATATGGAAGTTGGTAAATACCCAGAAAGGAATCAATAGAGGAGATTTATATGAAAGAATACATTATACTACATGTTGATAAAACTCACTCAAGAATTATCCAAATATAGAAATAACAATGTAAAAGAAGGCCAAAAACACAGTTTTCCCAAATAATTTTACTCTAAACATATGATGGCTTAAATTTGCTGCAGATATTCAACTGCTGTGCTAATTACTTCTCCCCTGAATGTGCTTCTTCCATTTTAAATTTACTATTACATGTAACCTAAGTCAATACTATGAAACAGTTTAGATGGCCACAGAAAGTGGGGGAACTCTGGATAAAATATAAGACTCTTCAGCCCAGAGGGAACCTGCTAACAATTTCAGGTTCATCTCCCCATCTCCCTTAAGGGCTCCCGGCCTTCCTGAGGAGGAGTCAAGAGGGAGTCACAATCTGTGTTGTAGTTGAAGCAGAGTGATACCAAGTGGCAAAAAGTCATCTACATATGATAGCAAGTTAATTATGTGGTCCACATGTGCATTATATGATTAGTATATGATCAGTGTTGCTTTGATTATATAGGAGTATTAGAGTGTATAAGGCTGAGAGAATTTGGAATAAACAGACTGCATGTTTTGACCATCCACATGAGTTCCAGCCTCATCACTCCTCTTCTAAGACCAAGGACTGAGGCCCTCCAAAGAGCCAGTCCAGACACAACAAAACAGAGAGAACCTCAGTGTTCTGGAAAAATAAAAATATTTTTGCTTCAATATTTTTAAATGATATATTCAGTAAGACACTTGAATTTACAAGCATTTTGATCTCTTTAATTTGCATTTGTTCCTGCTAAAGAAAGAATGTTTTCCAACAATCTTCCATGTAGAAAAAAAATCAAATTAAAATGGATCATTTGTTCTCCTTTAAAATATACTGGGGGCATAGAATTCCCAGAATAAATAATAATAGATAAAACTGAATGTTTCTGTCTTGTATAAATAGATTTATCTGAATGACAATCATAATACCCATCTTACTGAAGTCAGAAGAAATGGTAGATTGTCATCTACCTAGAATTCAAATAGTTAGACAAATATTATTTCTCAATTACAGACTGCATGTTTCTTTTTTAAACTGCATGAATTCAGTGTTTTGTCAGAAACTACAGAGCTAACAATGAAAGAAATAGTTAGATCAGCTGATCAGACAGTGACATATACTAAGCTTTTCTAAATACTTTCTAATTGACTGACTGACTTGTCAGATTGGATTCAATTATTTGACTTGGACTTTTCTTCTGATACTTCAATAATAATTAAAGATCAGAAATCAACATGTCTGCATGGAAGAAAAATGTGTTTACTTATTTATGTTATTTCTTTCTCTTCTTATCATTTAACAAGCTTACAATGATACACTGAAGGAGAACTTGATTTAATGACAGCAAGAGCTGCTAAAATTTATGGCTCCAGCAGTATAAGTGAACTATGATATCATCCATGGCCAAAAAGAGAAAAAAGGGAGGGAAACATAATTCTGGGGGTTATTTGTAAAAAGAACCAGGCTAATTGAATTTTTTATGTTGTCTTCAAGCAGAATTTAGACATGTTGTTGATGAGATCATCATTTTAATAGTCATTCCTTAATATACTAATTGATATTATACATACACGTATGCATATATCCATACACACATACATACATACCCAGGTTTTCAGTTGAAGGATTTTAGAGATTATACATAGTCATAGTATACATCTCCTGAATTTGTATTGCAATTTCTTTGTATATCAAGATTTATCCAGATCAATCTATTAATAATTTATTAAGCACCAGCTTTAACCAAATCATTCTGTTGCATTAGGATTATAAATTTAGAATTAGAATAGGGTAAAATAATAACTAATATCAGTATCACACTTACTATATGCCAAAACCTATACCAAGCACTTTTAAACTTTTATTTTATTTATTCTTCACAGCAACCCTGGGAGATAGATGCCATTATTTTTCTCATTTTACAGATGAAGAAACTAAGGCAGACAATTTAAATAACTTGATAATAGCCACATAGCAAGTATTTGAGGACCATTTTGAAATTAGGTTTTCCTGACTGTAAGTCCAACATTTTCTTCACTGTGCCACATTGCTAGTTGCAACTTCCCTTTTTTACAGGTAGATTTGTCACCTAGAGAGATTATTAAATTTGTAAAAAGTTACACACTATAGCCTCTGTCTTCAACTTGAAACCCAACTCCTGTGAAGACCGAATTAGCATCTTGGATAACTTAGAATCAGCCAGAGTCAGGATAAGCAAAAGTCCTTTGTCTTTATTCTTGGTCTTTAGGGGTTGAAGGGAAGGGAATGGACACAAGATATCTGCAACCTTCCTTTTCCTCCTGTACTGCCAAAGTGATTTTGGCTTGTCTTACTTCATCCCTTAATCCTTCCTACAATTCTCTGTATACACCAAAAGATTGAACCAGCACAGAATAGTAGGATAGACCATTTCCCAAGCACACGCTAATAGAGTATTGTCCAATTGGTAGTTAGCCTTACATGCTTGGTTGTCCGGCCTCGGTGCATCATTTCGGAGTTTCAGCCCTTTACAAACTCCATTCTCAAACTCTTTGCTCTGTTAATGATTTTTAACCATAATAAGCCTCTTCTGGTCAAGATGGCAGCAAGGAGGGGCACAGGTGCTTGAGCTCTGCACTTTCTCTCAAAATCTACTTCATGACAAGCCTCTGAATTAATGCTTGACCAGAAAAAAAACCCACAAATAATCACCAACAGAAGACATCCTTGAAATTCACCAGAGAAGATCTGTGTTTGCTTGGGGGAGGGGAAGGCTGGATGCAGGCTGAGGGCAAGCAGCAAGAGCAAAGCAGGCAGCTCACACTGCAGACCTGAGAGGGAGGGGTGGGATCTCTGCCCTTTCTGCAAAATGATCTTTACTCTAGTGTGGATACTCTGTTTTGGCAGCAAGCCAAGAGTAGGAAAGAAGGTGTAAACACAGGAAATAAAGAATAAAACCCCAGAAAGCTAGCATCTCTAAGGACCTAGCCACCCCCATCCCCACCCAGAGTGACTCAGAGCTTTCTTAGAGCCTCAGAACCTCAGAGTGCAGATGCAGCATAGCCATCACTATCCTATTAGTGCCTCGCTGCTGTCGCCCACAGTCTGTAGAGGAAGCCCCATAAAACCATCCAGCCCCATCCCCCCCTGAAACAGACCAGTTGTTTCTCTTTGTCAATTTATTTTCTTCAATTCCACTCTGACAAAATGAACAAAAAATTTAAAAGGGCTCTAACCATTGACAGTTTCTGTATGGAGAGAAAGCAGACTTCAAGCTCTGAAGAAACTAAAAACAGACTGTCTCCAGAGGAATCCCCTAAGGGGGATATGAGCTGCTCTTCAATACACAAAACTCTCATAGAGGAAATCAAAAAGGCTCTAACAAGAGAGATAGAAGAGAAATGAGAAAAGGAAAGGGAAGCTTGGCAAGAAAGCCTGGGGAAGTTATCCCATGCATTTAAAGACAGAGTGAATAAAGAAAACAAATCACTGAGAAATAAAATTAGTGAGATGGTAAAATAAAACAGCTCTCTAAAAAATAAAATGGATGAAATGGAAAAAAATTCCACAGAAGGAAAAAAAAAAAAAAAAAACTCGGCCAAGATGGCGGAGAAGATACACGTGATTCTGTAAGCTCCTTTCTTCCCTCACTACCAACTAGATAAAATCAGCCTCAGAAATAGCGCTGGACTGATAGAATCCACAAGGACTGGAAGCACTACTTACCAGCTGAAGAGAATCTGGAGTTTCAACAGGAAAGGTCAGTTCCCAGGGAAGGAAGAAGAAAGGCCAGCACAGATTGCTGGGTGCTGACACGCTGCGCCGATCGCGCTGGGGGGGGAGGGGGGGGCTCTGGGATCAGAGAAGCCACTGAAATAGAAGAATCTGGCACAGGTTGTTAGCTCTTCTCTGCTTATAAAACAGGAGTTCAGAAGAGAAATCAAAGCCACTTTAAAAATTTAAAGCCAGAGATTGGACATTCTTCTACCCTGGGGGTGACTCAGCAGATCTCGGCACTGTGGGTGTGGCTGACTTAGGCTGTCCTAGCTTTCACCTGTGAGTAGTTAAGAGATTGAGAAGTGGGCAGATACGGCCCAAGGAAACACACACTGCCTTGCTCAGCTGGAGGGTGTGGAACTCAGCCGCGGGAAATCCCAGAGAAGCAGAACCTTTGAAGTAGGGACTGCGGTTTCAGGGCAGACACTTCCAGTTTGAGCGCAGGGGCTTTTCACATCACCTGCTGCTGACATCCACGCACCACGGGAGGCATAGGCTGGGCTTTGAGTCACCTTTACTGTTCAATCTCAAACTTCAGGGGAGCCGCTAGGACAAATAGTGCTGCCCTCAAAGCACAGCAGTGCTAATCACCTGTGAGGCACTTCCAGGGAGGGGGTGGGGAACTCTCTCCCAGAGCTCTCTCTTAGCTCAGGTGCAGGGGCCGCTGCATCCATCTGGTCTGGGAGGAAGCTGGTAAAGAAAGAAATAAATAATTTCCTACCCCAGGGACAGACCCCAAAAGATTTTTTAAGTATGAGCAAAAAGCAAAAAAAAAAAAAAAAAATTGACTCATTCTACACAGAGAAAGAGCGGGCATCCAACCCCGAAGAAGTTAACAGCAGAGAGTCAGCAGATAATAGCCTAAAGGGGAATGATACCTGCCCCCCATCACATAACTCTCTCTTAAAAGAGACTATTAAAAAATTAAGAGAGTTTGAAGAAAAATGGGGAAAGGAAAGAGAAGCTATGAAATTGGAGTTGGAAAAAATAAAGAATTTACAGGAGATTCGGGGAAACAATTTGTGAATTAGAAAAGGTTAAAAAATAAGAGGAAAATAGGATTTCTGAATTGGAGAAGACAAAAAAGTCTCAAGAAAATGGGATTTCTGATTTGGAAAAAGAAAATAATTCTCTAAAAAAATTAGGGAAATGGGAAAAAAGTCAATAGAGCAAAATAATTCATTTAAAAATGAAATTGGACATTTACAAAAAAGAACTAAAAACTGTGAATGAAGAAAATAACTCCTTAAAATTCAGGATGGAACAAATAGAAATGAATGATTCATTGAGAACCCAAGAGTCAGTCAAACCAAACAAAAAAAAAATGAAAAGCTAGAGAATAACATCAAATACTTACTGGGAAAATCTATAGACCTGGAAAATAGATCTAGGAGAGATAATCTGTGGATCATTGGACTTCCTGAAAACTATGACCAAAAAAATAGCCTAGATTCTATTTTACAGGAAATTATCAAGGAGAACTGTGCAGAGATAATAGAAATAGAAGGGAAAATAGATGTCGAAAGAATTCATCGAACTTCTTCTGAAATAGACTCTAAAAAAAGAACACCACGCAATATTGTGGCTAAGCTACAGAACTACCACACAAAGAAGAAAATCTTGCAAGCAGATAGAAAAAAACAATTTAATTCCAAGGTGCCACAATAAGAGTCACACAAGATCTGGCTGCCTCCACATTAAAAGATAGAAGGGCCTGGAACCTGATATTCCAAAAGGCAAAAGATCAAGGATTGCAACCAAGAATAAACTGCCCAGTTAAGTTTAGCATCTTTTTCCATGGAAGAAGATGGTCATTCAATGAAATAGAGGAATTCCATATGTTTCTAAGAAAAAAACCAGACTTAAAGAAAAAATTTGATCTACATCCACAAGACTGAAGAGAAACAGAAAAAAGGTACACAGAACCTTTGAGAACTATATCTCTGTTGTGGGTGTATAGAAAGTACTCATGGATAATTTGATCTTACTGATAGAAAAAAAAACAAGGGAGGTGTAGTAAAGGGAAGGGGGTTGTATCAGAAAAAGGGGAGGGAGTGATAAAATAAGGGAAACTACATCCCAGGAAGAGGCATAGAAAATACACCATATCTGAGGGAATTTAGAGAGGGGGAGAAACATTGTGTGAATCTTACTCTCATCAGAAGAGGCTCAAAGAGTAAATAATTGACATAGCTGTTTTTCAGAGAATTCTCTCTCACCTCATTAAAAGGAGGGAGAGGAAAAGGGAAAAGGAAAAGGAGAATAAGGGGACGGACTTGGAGGGAGGGATACTTTAAAAAAAATAAGGAGGGCTGCGCATCACAAGTGGGGTCTATAAATTAAATATCAGGGAAAGGGTTCAGGAGGGTCGAGGGAAAAAGCATAATCTGGGGATAATATGATGGCAGGAAATGGAGAATTAGTAATTTTTACTGTAAATGTGAATGGGATGAACGCTCCCATCAAACAGAGACAGATAGCAGACTGGATCAAAAATCAGAATCCTACAATATGTTGTTTACAAGAAACACACTTAAAGCAAGGAGATACATACAGAGTAAAGGTAAAATGTTGGAGCAGAATCTATTATGCTTCAGGTAAAGCCAAAAAAGCAGGGGTAGCTATCCTTATCTCACATCAAGCAAAAGCAGAAGATGATCTAGTTAAAAAAGAGATAAGGAAGGAAACAATATCCTGCTGAAAGGTAGCATAAATAATGAAGCCATATCAATACTAAACATATATGCACCAAGTGGTATAGCATCTAACTTTTTAAAGGAAAAATTAAGAGAATTGCAAGAAGAAATAGACAGTAAAACTATAATAGTGGGAGATCTCAAACTTGCACTCTCAGATTTAGACAAATCAAACTACAAAATGAGTAAGAAAGAAATTAAAAAACTAAATAGAACATTAGAAAAACTAGGTATGATAGACCTGTGGAGAAAACTGAATGGTGATAGAAAGGATATACTTTCTTCTCAGCAGTTCATGGATCCTATACAAAAATTGACCATATATTAGGACATAAAGATCTCAAAATTAAATGTAGGAAGGCAGATATAATAAATGCCTTCTTCTCAGATCACAATGCAATAAAAGCTACATTCAGTAAGAAGTTAGGGGTAAATAGAGCAAAAAGTAATTGGAAACTGAATAATCTCATCTTAAAGAATGACTGGGTGAAACAGCAAATTATAGAAACAATTAATAATTTCACCCAAGATAATGACAATGATGAGACATCATACCAAAATCTGTGGGATACAGCTAAAGCAGTAATAAGGGGAAATTTTATATTTTTAGAGGCTTATTTGAAGAAAATAGAGAAAGAGAAGATTAACAAATTGGGCCTGCAAATTAAAAAGCTAGAAAAAGGTCAAATTAAAAACCCCCAACCAAAAATTAAACTGGAAATACAAAAATCAAAAGGAGAAATCAATAATATTGAAAGTAAAAAAAAAACTATTGAATTAATAAATAAATCCAAGACTTGGTTTTATGAAAAAGCTAATAAAATATATAAACCTCTGGTAAATCTGATCAGAAAAAAGAAAGAGGAAAATCAAATTGTTAGTCTTACAAATGAAAAGAGGATCTTTCCACCAATGAAGAGGAAATTAGAGAAACAATAAGGAGTTACTTTGTGCAACTTTATGCCAATAAATTTGATAACTTAAGTGAAATGGATGACTTCCTCCAAAAATATAGGCTTCCTAGATTAACAGAGGAGGAGATAAATTGCTTGAATAGTCCCATTTCAGAAAAAGAAATAGAACAAGCTATTAATCAACTCCCCAGGAAAAAATCCCCAGGACAAGATGGATTTATAGGTGAATTCTACCAAACATTTAAAGAACAATTAGCCCCAAAGCTATATAAACTATTTGAAAAAATAGGGGATCAAGGAGTCCTACCAAACTCCTTTTATGACACAGACATGGTACTGATACCTAAACCAGGTCGATGGAAAAAATGAGAAAGAAAATTATAGACCAATTTCCTTAATGAACATTGATGCTAAAATCTTAAATAAGATATTAGCAAAAAGACTTCAGAAAATCATCCCGAGGATAATACAATATGATCAAGTAGGATTTATACCAGAAATGCAAGGCTGATTTAATATTAGGAAAACTATTAGTATACTTGACCATATTAATATTTAAATTAATAAAAACCATATGATCATCTCAATAGATGCAGAACAAGCATTTGACAAAATCCAACATCCATTCCTACTAAAAGTCTTGAGAGTATAGGAATAAATGGACTATTCCTTAGAATTATCAGGAGCATATATTTAAGACTGTCAGTAAGCATAATATGCAATAGAAATAAACTGCATCCTTTCCCAGTAAGATCAGGAGTGAAACAAGGTTGCCCATTATCACCATTACTATTCAATATAGTACTAGAAACATTAGCCTTGGCAATAAGAGCAGAGAAAGTGATTCAAGGAATTAGAGTAGGAAATGAGGAAATCAAACTATCACTCTTTGCAGATAACATGATGGTATGCTTAGAGAACCCCAAAGACACTGCTAAAAAGCTATTAGAAATAATTTGGAATTTTAGCAAAGTGGCAGGATACAAAATAAATCCACATAAATCCTCAGCATTTTTATATATCACCAACAAAATGTAACAGTAAGAGATACAAAGAGAAATTCCATTCCAAACAAATGTTGAGAGTATAAAGTATTTGGGAATCCCTCTACCAAAGTATAGTCAGGAAATATTTGAGAAAAATTACAAAACACTTGCCACAAAAATAAAGTCAGATTTAAATAATTGGAAAGACATTCAGTGCTCTTGGATAGGCAGAGCGAATATAATAAAGATGACAATACTCCCCAAACTAATCTATCTATTTAGTGCTATACCAATTAGACTCCCAAGAAACTATTTTAATGATCTTTAAAAAATAACAACAAAATTCATATGGAAGAATAAAAGGTCGAGAATTGCAAGGGAACTAATGAAAAAAAAGTCAGAGGAAGGTGGTCTAAGTGTACCTGATCTAAAGCTATATTATATAGTAGCAGTCACCAAAACCATTTGGTATTGGCTAAGAAATAGACCGGTAGATAACTGGAACAGATTAGATACAAAGGTCAAAAAAAGGTACATCTATAGCAATCTAATATTTGACAAACCCAAAGATACCAACATTAGGGATAAAAATTCATTATTTGAAAAAAAACCTGTTGGGAAAACTGGAAATTAGTATGGCAGAAATTAGATATGGATCTACACTTAACACCATATACCAAGATAAGATCAAAGTGGGTCCATGACTTAGGCATAAAGAATGAGATGATAAATAGATAAGAGCAACAGAGGATAGTCTACCTCTCATTCCTGTGGAGGAGGAAGGTATTTATGAGCAGAGGAGAACTAGAGATCATTATTGATCACAAAATAGAAGATTTTGATTACATCAAACTAAAAAGTTTCTGTACAAACAATACTAATGCAAATAAGATTAGAAGTGAAGTAACAAATTGGGAAAATATTTTTAAAGTTAAAGGTTCTGACAAAGGTCTCACTTCCAAAATATACAGAGAATTGACTTTAATTTATAAGAAATCAAACCATTCTCCAATTGACAAATGGTCAAAGGATATGAACAGACAATTCTCAGATGATGAAATTGAAACTATATCCACTCATATGAAAGAGTGTTCCAAATCACTATTGATTAGAGAAATGCAAATTAAGACAACTCTGAGATACCACTATACACCTGTCAGATTAGCTGAGATGACAAGAACAAATAATGATGAATGTTGGAGGGGATGTGGGAAAACTGGGATACTGATACATTGTTGGTGGAGTTGTGAAAGAATCCAGCCATTCTGGAGAGCAATTTGGAACTATTCCCAAAAAGTTATCAAACTGTGCATACCCTTTGACCCAGCCGTACTACTACTGGGCTTATATCCCAAAGAAATACTAAAGAAGGGAAAGGGACCTGTATGTGCCAAAATGTTTGTGGCAGCTCTTTTTGTTTTAGCTAGAAACTGGAAGTTGAATGGATGCCCATCAATTGGAGAATGATTGGGTAAATTATGGTATATGAAGGTTATGGAATTCTATTGTTTTGTAAGAAATGACCAGCAGGAGGAATACAGAGAGGCTCAGAGTGACTTACATCAGCTGATGCTGAGTGAAATGAATAGAACCCGAAGATCGCTGTACATTTCAATGCTGAAGATATATCATGATGGAAGTGAATATATTCAACATAAAGAAGATCCAACACACTTCCAGTTGATCAATGATGGACAGAAATAACTACACCCAGAGATGGAACACTGGGAATTGAATGTAAATTGTTAGCACTACTGTCTATCTACCCAGGTTACTTATACCTTCATAATCCAATACTGAATGTGCAACTAGAAAATGGTATTTACACACATATATTGTATCTAGGTTTTACTGTAACACATCTAAAATGTATGGGATTGCCTGTCATCAGGGGGAGGGAATGGAGGGACGGGGGGTATAAATTGGAAAAATGAATATAAGGGATAATAGTATAAAAAAATTACTCATGCATATATACTGTGAAAAAAAAATTCCAAATTAAAAAAAAAAGACAGAGAAAAAAAAGAAAAAAAAAGAATAAATTCACTTAAAAATTCAATAGGACAATTACAAAAAGACATAAAAAAAGTGAGTGAAGCAAATACATCATTGAAAATTAAGCTCAAACAAGTAGAAATGAATGACTCAACGAGATACCAAGAAGTAGTCAAGCAAAACCAGAAAAATGAAACAATTGAAAAGAATGTCAAGTACCTTATTGGAAAGACAACAGACCTGGAAAACAGATCCAGGAGAGACAATTTGAGAATAATCAGACTCCCTGAAAAATGTGATCGAAAAAAAAGAGCCTGGACACTATTTTCCAGGAAATTATCAAAGAGAACTGCCCAGACGTTTTGGAAACAGAGGGTAAAATAGACATGGAAAAAATTCTTCAATCACTTACAGAAAGGGACCCTAAAACAAAACACCAAGAAATATAGTGGACAAGTTCAACCATCAGATGAAGGAAAAAATATTGGAAGCTGCTAGAAAAAAGCAATTCAGATATGGAGGAGCAACAATAAGGATAACCCAGAATCTATCAGTCTCCACATTAAAGGAAAGAAAGGCCTGGAATATGATATTCCGAAAGCCTAAGGAACTTGGTATGCAGCCAAGAATAACTTACCCAGCAAAAATGAGCATCGTTTTCCAGGGAAGAAGATGAACATTTAAAGAAATAAATGAATTCCATCTATTCTTGATGAAAAAAAAATAGATCTACACAAAATGTTTGATCTTCAAATACAGAACTCAAGAGATTTCTAAAAAGGTTAAAATAAATCTTGAGAACTATATTTCTGCCATAAAGATATGTAAAAACACATGTATAATTTGTCCTAGAAACCAGAGGTGGAAAGAAAATTATATCATAAAAAAAGGTAAAGTGATGGTACTACATCTCATGAAGAGGCAAAGGTAACCTATTATTTCTGAGAGGAAAAAAAGGAGGGATATGAACATAGTGTATATCAATTGACATATCTGATTTATGGTGAAACTTCTTCCACTTCATTGAAAAGTGGGTGGGAAGGAGTAAGCTAAGGGAAAGACAATACAGAAATTGTAAGGAAAAGGGGTAAAATAGGGGGAGGAACTTTAAGATGGAAGAGGGATACTAAAAAGGGAGGGCTGTGAAAAGCAAGTGGTGTTCACAAGTTTAATACTGGGTAGGGGGGTCAGAGGGAAGGAAAGGGGAAAAGCATAAGCAGGGATTAACAAGATGGCAAGCAATATAGAATTATTCATTCTAAACAAAAATGTGAATGGGGTAAACTCTCCCATAAAAAGGAAGCAGTTAGCAGATTGGATTAAAAGCCAGAATCCTACTATATGTTGTTTACAGGAAACACACCTGAAACAGGGTGATATATTCAGAATAAAGGTAAAAGGGTGGAACAGAATGTACTATGCTTCAGGTGAAGCCAAAAAAAAAAAACAGGGGTAGCCATCCTCATCTCAGATCAAGTAAAAACAAAAATTGATCTAATTAAAAGAGATAGGAAGAGCATTATATACTGCTAAAGGGTAACATTGATAATGAAGCAATATCAATATTAAACATTTATGCACCAAGTGGTGCAGCATATAAATTCTTAAAAGAGAAATTAAGAGATCTGCAAGAAGAAATAGACAGCAAAACTATAATAGTGGGAGACCTCAAACTTGCACTCTCAGAATTAGATAAATCAAACCACAAAAAAATAAGAAAGAAGTCAAAGAGGTAAATAGAATACTAGAAAAGCTTGATATGATACATCTTTGGCAAAAGGTAAATGGGGAAAGAAAGGAGTATACTTTCTTCTCAGCACTGCCATCTAGAGGAGGGGGTGGAAGGAAGAAGGGGAAGAATTTGGAACAGAAGGGAATATAAGGGATAATGTTGTAAAAAATTACCTATGCACATGTACTGTCAAAAAATGTTATAAGTATAAAATTAATAAAAAAAAACATAATAAGCCTAACTCAGACCCACAATTCCTTCTTATTAACTATGCTTTGTGTTCTATAGTCTATTACAACTCCAACATTCCAGCTTTACCATGGGTCCCCTGCATTTCCTTTTGGTAACTATCAAGCCAGTACTATATATTCTCTCTCTGTCTCTCTCTCTGTCTGTCTCTCTGTCTCTCTCTGTCTGTCTGTCTCTCTCTCTTTCTCTCTCTCTCTCTCTCTGTCTCTCTCTCTTTGTCTCTCTCTCTTTCTCTCTTACTCATATCTGTCCATAGATAAATAGCTTTTCCCCCACATATTTTCTATTTTGCACTAAGGAAAGTAACTTAATTGCCACCACCATTCCTAGAAAGATTATACCAATTTATTGCCATACTTCTATACCCACCATCCCTGTGAATTTTCTGTTAACATGACCATCGTTCCCCCAATGTATGCTTTATTTCTTTATTTGGAATTTTTATATGAAAACAGAGCCTATCTTGCTTTCTAAATTTTTATGCTTTGAATTTAGTGGAGTACCTGTTACATGCTTAATAAAGGGTTTTCCCTGTATATGTATAGGTAACAATTGATAAGTATATATTTTACCTTAGGTTATCTGTATCCAGTTGTAGTACTTTTTTCTTTTCTACCACATTCAGTATAGGATAATGTCCTGCCCTTACAGATTTTGCAAACATGAAGAAGTTATGTTTTGTGCATAAATAGTTAATACTAAAGAATGGATGGTGATGCTTAAAAAGATTCAAGAGATTAAACAGGTTATGAAAAATACATAGCAAGAGAGAGAAGCATAGGAAAGTCAGCAAGGTGGTAGATTAAGCATGCTTAATTTTTGAGACACAAAGTCCTTTGTCTGAACATTGGGTATTTTAGGAAAGTCTCTTATGCTGTTATGTTAGAATTACAAGGTGATAACTAAGGTTGTCTAAACAATTCCCTGGCTCAGAATTCACACCTTTGGTTCAGGCCTTTGAAGGGACTTTGGACTTCTGAGTAGGGTTTACATATTTAAAGGAGTGTGCACCTTTAGAGGGAGCAAGTTCATTGGTTGAAGTGTTTCTCACAAGCCCTGTTGAGTTCTCACTAGCCCATTCTCTGCTAGGATAAAAGAGGAGGGCAGTAGGGCAAGGAGTCTAGTTTGGCTTGGAGATTGAGTTGAGATGGCAGTCTGGAAGGATAACTTCACATTTTGGCTCCCACAACATGGGGCAAGGAATTTTGCTTATCCTGACAAGGACTTATTCTGAGCCCTTTAGAGGAGCTAGCCCGGGCCTTAACACTGTTATCTTAAAGCAACTTTTGAGATAAGTACAGTATTTTATCTGAATTTGTATCAGGAGTTTTCTAAAAACAGTGAAATTATATATTTGTGTTTGAGGGGAAAAAAAAGATTTTTGAGACTGACCTATGTAAAAAGGTAATGAAGTGTCTTAAGAGTGGATGTATTCTCCTTCCTGGGAGTTCTTCAATTAGTTTCCAAATAATAACTTGTCAGGAATTTGATTATCAGGGATCCCTTTCATGTAATACTTTAATCATTCCATTTAAAATAACTGTACACGATATAAAATATTTGGGAGTCTACCTGCCAAAGCTAAGTCACAAATTATATGAACACAATGATAAAACACTTTCCACACAAATAAAACCAGATTTGATCAATTGGAAAAATACCTAATACTCATGGGTAGGGCAAGCTATAATAAAAATGACAATTAATTACCTAAATTAATCTACTTCTTCAGTGCCATGCCAATCAAACTCCCAAGAAATTATTTTACAGAGCTAGAAAAAAATAATGACAAAGTTCTTCTGAAAGAAAAAAAAAAGGTCAAGGATTTCAAAGGAATTAATGAAAAAATGGAAATGAAGGTGACCTAACTGAACCAGATCTAACATAATGTCATAAAGCAGCAATTATCAAAACCATTTGATACTGGTTAAAAAATAGAGTAGTCAGTTAGCGGAATAGGTGAAGTTCAGAAGACACAATAATCAATGAATATAATAATCTAGTGTTTGATAAACCCAAAGACACCAGTTTCTGGAATAAGAATTCATGATTCCTAGATAAATTGAAAAATAGTATGACAGAAAGTAGGCAATGACCTACACTGACCACTCCCTACCAAGATAAAGTTGAAATGGGTTCATGTTTTAGACATTGAGTCATATAATGATCAAATTAATAGAACAAAGAATGGTCTACCTCTCAGATCTGTGGAGAAGGAAGGAATTTGTGGTCAAATATGCACTAAAGTACATTATGAAATGCAAAATAGATAATTTTGTTTATATTGAATTAAAAAGTTTTTATACAAACAAAACCAATGCTGACAAGATTAGAAGGGAAGCAATAAACTTGGGGAAAATTACATTCAAGGATTCTGATAGAGGTCTTATTTCTAATTTTATATATATATATATGGAATTTATTCAAATTTATAAGAATTCAAGCCATTCTCTAAATGATAAATGGTCAAAGAATATGAACAGATAATTTTCAGATGAAGAAATTGCTAGTTATATGAAAAGATGCTCTAAACAATTATTGATCAGAGGAATGCATATTTAGACAACTCTCATGTATCACTATATGCCTTTCAGATTGGCTTAGATGACAGAAAAAGGTACTGGCATATGTGGAAGGGGATGTGAGAAAATGGAGGCAGCAATACATTTTTAGTGGATTTGTGAACTGATTCAACCATTCTGCCCAAAGGGATATCAAAGTGTGCATATCCTTTTGCTCTCCAACTTAAAAGGATTTCTTGGAAGAATTACAAAGGCTCTTAAAATACAGAGGAAAAATAGGAAAAGAAAATGAAATTTTTGCAAAGGAAACACAGAAATTGTCTGAAGAAAATCACTCCTTAATAATACATTTCACAGAATGGAAAAAAAATTAACTTCTTAAAATAGATTTGGTGAAATGGAAAAAGAAAACAAATCCTTGAAAAACAGAAAAAACAGAATTGGTGAAATGGAAACAGAGAAAAACTCCCTAAAAATATAATTGGTAAAATGTGAAAAAAAATCCAATGTACAAAGCAAATCTATTAAATGTTCGATTTGCTAAATGCAAAAGGAGGTGGAAAAGCCAAATTAAGAAAATAATTTCCTAAAAATTAGAATTGAAAAAAAAATTAAGTGAATAACTCAATGTAAGATCAAGAATCAGTCAAACAAAACCAAAAAAAAAGGAAAAAAAAATAGTATAGAATGTAAAATACCTCATAGGAAAAACAACTGACATGGAAAATAGATCCTGAATAGACAATCAAAGAATTATTGGACTACATTAAAAATTGCAATTAAAAAAAAAAAGATCTGGACAACATATTTCAAGAAATAATTTAGGAAAACTGTTTTCATGTCCTAGAATCAAAGGGTAAAGTAGCCATCAAAAGATTATCAATTATCTGGTGATGTTATCACCAATTATCTAGTGAAAGAGACTCCAAAATGAAAACTGCAAGGAATATTGTAGCTGATTTCCAGAATTATCAAATCAAAGAGAAAATACTGCAAGGAGCCAGAAAGAAACAATTAAAATATCAAGGAACCACAATCAGAGTTATACAGAAACATACAGTTTCCTATTAAAAGAATCAAATGGCTAGGAACATGATATTCTAGAGGGCAAAGCAGCTAGGACTGCATTCAAGAATCAACCATCCACCAACATTAAACATCATCTTTCAGGGGAAAAGATAGGCATTCAATGAAATAGGGGGGTTGCATTTATTTTTGATGAAAAGACCAGAGATAAACAGAAAATTTTATCTTCAAACACAGAAGTCAAGAGAAACATAAAAAAGTAAACATGAGAGAAAAACCTGTGCTGCTTTAAAGGTTGAAATGTTTATATCTTTATATGGGAAGGTGATACATTTATTTCCTAAGAATTGTATTTGTTAGGGGTTTACTTAGAAGGCATAGATATAATTTGGCTTTATTGTGATGACATATAAAAAGAAATCTGGGTGTATAAAATAATTGTACTGAAAGAAGATAAAAAAGGAGATAACAGGGGATAAATTGCATCATGTGAAGAGGCAAAAAAAAGAAGGTAAGGGATGAGCCTTATGTAAACCTTAATTTCCTCAAATAAGGCTCAAAGAAGGAATAGCAGACATATTTAATTTTATTGAAAACTATGTCTCACTCTATAGGGAAATATCAGGGGGAAAAGTTAAGGAAATAGGGAAGCTAATAGAAGGAAGAACAGAAATGAAAGGAGAAAGGGATAAGAAAGTGGGGAAGGACTGGAAAAGAGGAAGGCTGTTTGAAGGAGGTGGTATATAGAACAACACACTAGGAAGGAAGGAGGAGGGGAAAGAAAAACAAAATAGAAATTGATTAAAATAAGATAGGGGGAAATATAGAGTTAGTAATTTTAACTGTGAATGTGAATGGGATGAACTCTCACATAAAATGGAAGCAGATACTAGACTGAATTAAAAGCCAGAATTCTACAATGTGATGTTTACAAGAAACACATTTAAAGTAGAGTGGACTTACAGAGTAAAGGTAAAAGACTGGAGAAATATCTATTATGCTTCAGGTGAAGTTAAAAAAAACCTAGGGATAGTGATCCTGATCTCAGATCAAGCAAAAGCAAAAATAGATTTAATTAAAAGAGATCAGAAAAGAATCTATAATTTTATTAAAATATAAATTTATATATAACTAAACTATATTTTTATATAGATGATGAAATAATATCAATACTAAACATATATGTACCAAGTGGTATAATATCCAAATTCCAAGAGAACTACAAGAAGAAATAAGATCGCAAAACTATAATAGTGGGAGCTTGCTCTATCAGAACAATATAAATTGAAACACAAAATAAATGAGAAAAAAGCTGAAGAGGTAAATAGAATTTTAGAAAAGTTAGGTATGACAGACCTGTGGAGAATATTGAATGGAAACATTAAAGACATATACTTTTTTCTCAATGGCACATGAAACTTATTTCAAAAACTGACTAGATATTAGTGCATAAAACCTTACAATCAAATACAGAAAGGCAAACATATTAAAACTAACATTTTTCAGATCATGATGCAATAAAAATTATATGTTATAAAGAGTCAGAGAAAAAAGACAAAAAATTAATTGGAAATGACATAATCTAATCCTAAAGAATCAGTGGGTGAAACAACAAATCACAGACACAATTGATAATTTCCTCTAAGAGAATGAAAATAATAAACAAAGATACCAAAATTTATGGGATGTAGCCAAATAAATTCTTAGGAGAAATTGATTAACTCTAGATGCTCAATTGCATAATATAGATAGAGATAGAGATTGAGATAGAGATAGAGACAGAGATTGAGATAGAGATAGAGATAGAGATATATATCTATATATCTCTATCTCTATCTCTATCTCAATCTCTGTCTCTATCTCTATCTCTATCTCTATCTCTATCTCTATCTCTATCTCTATCTATATCTATATCTATATCTATATCTATATCTATATATATATATATATATATAGAGAGAGAGAGAAATGAATTTGGCATGCAACTAAAAAAGCTAGGGAAAAAATAAATTAAAGATCCTCAATTAAATACTAAATTTGAATTTCTGAAACTCAAAGGAGGGATTAATAAATAAAATTGAAAATAATAAAACTATTGAAGTACTAAACAAACTAAGAGTTGGATTTATGGGATTTTTTTTAGGGTGGAGCCAAGATAGCAGAGTAAAATCAGGAAACTCCTCCAGCTTTCCCATTTCCCTGGAAAATCACATGAAACCAACCCTTTGAAAAGAATCTCATGATGGGGGAGCCAAGATGGTGAAGAAGGCACATGTGAATTTCTGAGCTTCTCTCATACCCTTACTATTAATTATTAAATTCAGCCTCAAAAATAGATCTTGACTGGTAAAATTAATGAAGATTGGAAGTACAACAACTTACCAGCCAAAAATAATCTGGAAGATCACCAGAAAATGTTTGTCCTGAGCAGCAGGAGCAGATCAGCACAAGTAAGAATAGAACCAGCAGCTAGCATCCAGAGCAGTTGGGGGTGAGGAAGTTGGGTTGTGGAGGGGTGGTCTCTGTGGTTGGAAAATTTACAGAGATGACTCCACCATAGGTTAACTACTGTGGTTTGATTACAAAGCAGTAGACAAGCAGAGAAATTAAAGCCAAAGGTAAAGGATACTTAAAAAAAAGCCAGAACCTAACAGGATCTGGCTATACCCAACCGAAACTGGAAGTGAATGAACAAGCACAGGCTACAGCACAGCTCTGCAGCCACATTCTGCAACACAGTGCTTTCCTTTGGGGCAGTCAAAATTCTGCACTGCAGGGGGGCCCAAACTGGGGCAGACTCTAATCTGCACAGTGGGGGACTCTCCTTGGGGCAATAGAACTTCCGGAGCACAACTGTGCTCCACTGGGCAGAGACACTTCCAGTGCTGTGCAGGGGCAGGGCAACTGCTAATACCCACCATGGGCTTTTGTCTAGTGTAGTGACACTTTCACAGCTCAACCTCTAAGCCCAGGGCAGATGCTAATCTGCACATCATCAGGGCTCTTAGCTGGGCAGTTCAAAGCTCTCCCATGCTTCCCAGGCCTGAGTCACTTCTAGTGAGGAGCTTTTTCCAGAGTACTCTGGTTGGCCTCTTCAGCAGCCCAGTGGCAGGATAGCTACTCTCCATATACCTATCCCTGCTCTGCATAGGAAGCTGGTAACCTCCTTGGCCTGAAGGCAGACCTTAAAGGCTTTTAAAATGAGTAAAAAATGAAAAGGACTATCAATATCTTCTATACAGAAACAGAGCAGGTTCTCAAGCCAGAGGAGACTAATAGCAGACAGTCTCAAGACAAAACCTCAAAGGGAGGTGTAACCCATTCCCCATCACACAAGCTTCTCCTAGGGGAAAACAAAACAAAACAAAAAAAAAAAAAAAACTATAAAAAATCTTAAAAGAGAGCTAGAAGAAAAATGGGGAAAGGAAAGAGAAGCTATGCAAGAGAGTAATAACTTCCTGAAAAGGCAATTGGAAAAGGTAAAGAAATCCCAGGAAAACAGGATTTGTGTATTGGAAAAGATAAAGAACTCCAAAGAAAGTAGGATTTGTAAATTAAAAAAAATAAAATAACTGAGTAAAAAAAATAGTGAAATGGGAAGAAAAAAAATCCATAGAGAAAAACAACTTATTTAAAAACTCAATTGGACATATACAAAAAGAAGTAAAACAAAAATCTAATGAAGAAAATGACTCATTAAAAATCAGAACTGAAAAAAAAAGAAATAAATGATTCATTGAGACATCAATAATCAGTCAAGCAAAAACAAAAACAAAAACAAACAAAAAAGAAACCTAGAAAAAATGTTAAATATCTACTTGTAAAAACAACAGCACTGGAAAATAGATATAGTACAGATAATCTGATGATTATCGGGCATCTCAAAAATTATGATTAAAAAAAAAGAGCCTAGTTACTATTTTGCAGGTAATCATCAAAAAGAACTACTCATATGTAATACAATCAGAAGATAAAATAGGCAATGAAAAAATTCATTGAATACCTTCTGAAAAAGACCCTAAAATAAAAACTTCAAAGAATATTGTGGCTAAATTTCAGAACTGTCAGCCTAAGGAAAAATATTACAAGCAGCCAGAAAAAAAATCAAATACTGAGGTGCCACAATAAGGATCACTCAGGATCTAGCTGCTTTCACATTAAAAGATCAAAAGGCCTGGAATCTGATATTCCTAAAGGCTCAAGAACTTGGAATCTGACCAAGAATAAACTACCAAGCTAAGGTAAAGCATTTTTCCCATGGAAGAATTTAATGAATCAGATGAATTTCATTTCTTCCTAAGGAAAAAAAAAAAAAAAAGAACTAATCAAAAAATTTAATCTTCAACCATAGGACTCAAGAGATACACAAAAAAGTAAAAAGAACTCTTGAGAACTGCATTTCTATGTAGATATACATAAAGAGTAAATATATAATTTTTTTAAAGCTGAATAATTCATTTATTCAAGTCTAATTTCTTTTTTTTTCCAGTTCTTCTATGAAGTCCTTTATTTTTTTCTTTATTAATAATTTTGATAATTATAACATTTTCTTCGACAGTACATATGCATAGGTATTTTTTTTTTTTACACCATTATCCCTTGTACTGCCTTCTGTTCGGAGTTTTTCCCCTCCTTGCCTCCACACCCTTCCCTAGATGGCAGGCATTCCCACACATATTAAATATCTTATAGTATATCCTAGGTACGATATATATGTGCAGAACCGAATTTTGTGGTTGTTGTTGTTGCAAAGGAAGGATTGTATTCACAAGGTAAAAATAATCTGGGAAGATAAACAAAACAAAACAAAATAAAACAAAACAAAAAAACAATGCTCACAGTTTACACTCATTTCCCAGTGTTCCTTTTCTGGATGTAGCTGATTCTGTCCATCATTGGAATTGGAATTAGCTCTTCTCTATGTTGAAGATATCCACTTCCATAAGAATACATCCTCATACAGTATCATTGTTGAAGTGTATAATGATCCCCTAGTTCTGCTCGTTTCACTCAGCATCAGTTCATGTAAGTCTCTCCAAGTCTCTCTGTATTCCTCCTTTTGGTCATTTCTTACAGAACAGTAATATTACATAACATTCATATACCATAATTTACACAACGATGCTCCAATTGATGGGCATCCATTCAACTTCTAGTTTCTAATCACTATGAAAAGGGATGCCACAAACATTTTGGCATATACAGGTCCCTTTCCCTTCTTTAGTATTTCCTTGGGATATAAGCCCAGTAGTAACACTGCTGGATCAAAGGGTATGCACAGTTTGATAATTTTTTGGGCATAATTCCAGATTGCTCTCCAGAATGGTTGGATTCTTTCACAACTCCACCAACAATGCATCAGTGTCCCAATTTTCCCATATCCATTCCAACATTCATCATTATCTTTTCCTGTCATCTTAGCCAATCTGACAGGTGGGTAGTGGTATCTCAGAATTGTCTTAATTTGCATTTCTCTGATCAATAGTGATTTGGAACACTCTTTCATATGAGTGGAAATAGTTTTAATTTCATCATCTGAAAATTGTCTGTTCATATCCTTTGACCATTTATCGATTGGAGAATGGCTTGATTTCTTATAAATTAAAGTCAATTCTCTGTATATTTTGGAGATGAGGCCTTTATCAGAACCTTTAACTGTAAAAATGTTTTCCCAATTTGTTACTTCCCTTCTAATCTTGTTTGCATTAGTTTTGTTTGTGTAGAAACTTTTTAATTTGGTGTAATCAAAATTTTCTATTTTGTGATCAATAATGGTCTCTAGTTCTCCCTTGGACACAAACTCCTTCCTCCTCCACAAGTCTGAGAGGTAAACCATCCCATGTTCCTCCAATTTTTTTATGATTTCGTTCTTTATGCCTAAATCTTGGACCCAATTTGATCTAATCTTAGTATGTGGTGTTAAATGTGGGTCCATGCCTAGTTTCTGCCATACTAATTTCCAGTTTTCCCTGCAGTTTTTGTCAAATAATGAATTCTTATCCCAAAAGTTGGGATCTTTGGGTTTGTCAAGCACTAGATTGCTATTTTTATTCACTATCTTGCCCTGTGAACCTAACCTAGGCCACTGATCCACTAGTCTATTTCTTAGCCAATACCAAATCGTTTTGGTGACTGTTGCTTTATAATATAGTTCTAGATCAGGTACTGCTAGACCACCTTCATTTATTTTTTTTTCATTAATTCCCTGGAAATTCTTGACTTTTGTTATTCCATATGAATTCTGTTGTTATTTTTTCTAGATCATTAAAACAGTTCCTTGATAGTCCAATTAGTATAGCACTAAATAAATAGAGTAGTTTAGGGAGTATTGTCATCTTAATTATATTCGCTTGCCCTATCCAAGAGCACTTAATGTCTTTCCAATTATTTAAATCTGACTTTATTTTTGTGGTAAGTGTTTTGTAATTTTGCTCATATAATCCCTGATTTTCCCTTGGTAGATATATTCCCAAATGTTTTATACAATCGACCATTATTTTGAATGGAATTTCTCTTTGTATCTCTTGCTGTTGGATTGTGTTGGTATTGTTTAAAAGTGCTGAAGATTTATGTGGATTTATTTTGTATCCTGCAACTTTGCTAAAATTCTGAATTATTTCTAATAACTTTTTAGCAGAGTCTTTGGGGTTCTCTAAGTATACCATCATGTCATCTGCAAAGAGTAATAATTTGATTTCCTCATTTCCTACTCTAATTCCTTGAATCTCTTTCTCGGATCTTATTGAAAAGTAATGGTGATAGTGGGCAACCTTGTTTCACTCCTGATCTTATAGGGAAAGAGTCTAGTTTATCACCATTACATATGATGTTTACTGAAGGTTTTAAATATATGCTCCTTATTATTTTAAGGAATAGTCCATTTATTCCTATATTCTCAAGCATTTTTAGTAGGAATGGATGTTGGATTTTATCAAATGCTTTTTCTGCATCTATTGAGATGATCATATTTTTTATTAATTTGCTTATTAATATGGTCAATTATACTAATAGTTTTCCTAATATTAAACAAGTCCTGCATTCCTAGCATAAATCCCACTTGGTCATAGTGTATTATCCTGGGGATGATTTTCTGAAGTCTTTTTGCTAATATCTTATTTAAGATTTTAGCATCAGTATTCATTAAGGAAATTGGTCTATACTTTTCTTTCTCAGTTTTTGATCTACCTGGTTTAGGTATCAGTAGCATATCTGTGTCATAAAAGGAAGTTGGTAGGACTCCTTCAATCCCTATTTTTCTAATAGTTTATATAGCATTGGAGTTAGTTGTTCTTTAAATGTTTGGTAGAATTCACCTGTAAATCCATCTGGTACTGGGGATTTTTTCTTAGGAAGTTGGTTAATAGCTTGTTCTATTTCTTTTTTTGAGATGGAACTATTTAGACTACTTACTTCTTCCTCTGTTAATCTGGGCAAGCTATATTTTTGAAGGTATTCTTCCATTTCATTTAAGTTGTTGAATTGATTGGCATAAAGTTGAGCAAAATAGGTCCTAACTATTGTTCTAATTTCCTCTTCATTAGTGGTGAGTTCTCCCTTTTCATTTTCAAGACTAACAATTTGATTTTTCTCTTTCCTTTTTTTAATCAGCTTTATTAAGGGTTTGTCTATTTTGTTGTTTTTTTCATAGAACCAACTCTTAGCTTTATTAATTAATTCAATAGGGTTTTTTGGGGGTTTTTTTTACTTTCAATTTTATTAATCTCACCTTTTAGTTTTTGAATTTCAAGTTTTGTGTTTGTCTGGGGGTTTTAATTTGTTCCTTTTCTAGCAATTTTAGTTGTAAACCCAATTAGTTGGCCTTCTCTTTCTCTATTTTATGCAAGTAGGCCTGTAGAGATGACTACCCCTGCATTTTTGTCTTTGCCTGAAGCATAGTAGATTCTGTTTCCTGTAAACAACATATAGAAGGATTCTAACTTATGATCCAATCTGCTAACTGCTTTCTATTTATGGGGGACTTTACCCGATTCACATTTATGGTTAGAATGATTAATTCTATATTGCTTGCCATCTTGTTAACCCCTGCTTATGCTTTTCCCCTTTCCTTCCCTCTTACCCCTCTACCCAGTATTAAACTTGTGAACACCACTTGCTTTTCACAGTCCTCCCTTTTTAGTATCCCTCTCCCACCTTAAAGTTCCTCCCCCTATTTTACCCCTTTTCGTCACAATTTTTGTATTCCTTTCCCCTTAGCTTACTCCTTCCCTCTCACTTTTCAATGAAGTGGAACAAGTTTCACCAGAAATTGAATATGTCTATTCATACACACTATGTTTATCTCCCTCCTTTCTTTCTCTCACATATAATAGGTTACCTTGGCCTCTTCATGAGATATAGTACCACCACTTTACCCTTTTTATGATATAATTTCCTTTCCACCTCTAGTTTCTAGGACAAATTATACATGTGTTCTTTACATATCTTTATGGCAGAAATATAGTTGTCAAGATTTCTTTTTACCTTTTCAGAAATCTCTTGAGTTCTGTATTTTAAGATAAAACTTTTTGTGTAGATCTTGTTTTTTCATCAATAATAGATGGAATTCATTTATTTTGTTAAATGTCCAACTTCTTCCCTGGAAAAGGATGCTCATTTTTGCTGGGTAAGTTATTCTTGGCTCCAGACCAAGTTCCTTAGCCTTTCGGAATATCATATTTCACGCCCTTCATTGCTTTAATGTGGACACTGTTAGATTCTGGATTATCCTTATTGTGGCTTCTCCATATCTGAATTAATTTTTTCTAGCAGCTTCCTATATTTTTTCCTTCATCTGATGGTTCTTGAACTTGTCCACTATATTTCTTGGTGTTTTGATTTTAGAGTACCTTTCAGTAGGTAATCGATGAATTTTTTCCATATATATTTTACCCTCTGTTTCTAAAATGTCTGGGCAGTTCTTTTTGATAATTTCCTGGAAAATAGTGTCCAGGCTCTTTTTTTCCTCACATTTTTCAGAGAGTCTGATTATTCTCAAATTGTCTCTCCTGGATCTGTTTTCCAGGTCTGTTGTCTTTCCAATAAGGTACTTGGCATTCTTTTCAATTGTTTCATTTTTCTGGTTTTGCTTGACTTCTTCTTGGTTTCTCCTTGAGTAATTCATTTCTACTTGTTTAATTCTAATTTTTAGTGATTTATTTACTTCACTCACTTTCTTATATCTTTTTGTAATTGTCCAATTGAGTTTTTAAGTGAGTTTTTTTCTTCTATAGATTTTTTTTTCCCATTTCATCTATTTTCGTTGTTAGAGAGTTGTTTTCTTTTTCCAGCTCACTAATTTTATTTCTCAATGATTTGATCTTTTTATCCACTCTGGATGACTTCTCCAGACTCTCTTGCCATGCTTCCTTTCCTTTTCCCATTTCTCTTCTATCTCTCTTCTGAGAGCGTTTTTGATTTCTTCTATGAAAGTCTTGTGTCTTGAGGAGCAGATCATATCCCCTTAGGGGATTCCTCTGGAGACAGTCTGCTTTTAGTCTCCTCAGGGTTTGAAGTCTGCTCTCTATCCATATAGGAGCTGCCAATGGTTAGAACCCTTTTATTTATTTTTTATTATTATTATTTTTTTTTCATTTTGTCAGAGTGGAATTGAAGAAAACAAATTGACAAGAGAAACAATTGGTCTGTTTCTGTGTGGGGGGGTGGGGCTGGATGGTGTTACGGGGCTTCCTCTACAGACTGTGGGAGACAGCCGCGAGTCGCTAGCAGGACAGTGATGGCTATGTGTTGCATCTGTGCTCTTGAGGCTCTAAGAATGTGCTGAGTCACTCTGGGTGGGTGTGGTGGTGGCTGGGTCCCATGAGATGCTAGCTTTCAGGGGTTTTATTCTTTATCTCAGTTGTTTACACCTTCTCTGCTGATCCTAGCTTGCTTCCAAGACAGAATATCCACCCTGGGGTAAAGATTGTTCTGCAGAAATGGCAGAGATCACACCCCTCCCTGCTCTGGTCTGAGCAGTATGAGCTGCCTGCCTTGCTCTGGCTGCTTGCCCTCAGTCTTTGCACAGTCTGTTTATCCCCTCCCCTGAGCAAAACAGACCTTTTCTGGTGAATTTCACGGTTGTCTTCTGTTGGTAATTATTTGTGTTTTTTTTTGTTTTTGTTTTTTGTATTTTATTTTTGTTTTCCAGGAAAGCATTAATTCCAAGGCTTGTCATGAAGTAAATTCTGAGAGAAAATGTGGAGCTCAAGCAGCTGTGTGCCTTTTCACCTCCATTTTGGGCAGGAGTATCGTAAGTATATAATTTGATTTTACTGATATAACATAAAAAAGTGAATTAGAAATGTAAAGG
The DNA here is from genome assembly GCF_048593235.1 of Sminthopsis crassicaudata. Classification (NCBI taxonomy): domain Eukaryota; kingdom Metazoa; phylum Chordata; class Mammalia; order Dasyuromorphia; family Dasyuridae; genus Sminthopsis; species Sminthopsis crassicaudata. Next base: position 200,946,079 of record NC_133617.1, read on the forward strand.
GAATAGTGTCAGAAAAAGGGAAAAGGGGAGATAAAAAGAAGGAAATGACATCATACAAAAAGGCAAAAAAGCCCTTTTATATCTGAGGGAATTTAAAAAGGGAGAGGAACATTGTGTGAATCTTACTCTCATCAGAGTTGGTTCAAAGAGAAAATAATTAACATATTTGGTTTACAGAGAAACTTCTCTCTCATTTCTCATTTAAAAAGTGGAAGAGGATAAGGGAAAAAGAATAGAGTAAAAAGGTAAAGGTACAAGAAATGGGAAGGGATTCAAAGGGGGTGGGAAGGATCCTAAAGAGGGAGAGCTGTGTGACACAAGTGGGGCCCATAAATTTAATACTGGGAAAGGGGATATGGAGGGATCAAGAAAGAGAAAAGCATAATCTGGGATAATAATATTGCAGGAAATACAGAATTAATAATTGTTAACTCTTGCTGCTCACCTCAGTAGAGTCAAATAGTGTCTTATCTTTTACCAGGTCTTCATTGTCACGGCTTTGATTATCTGAATCTAAGAACAATCTTAAGAGATGCTCCACAGAATATGCCCCACAGAATATATTACACACGAATATGCAGCAATTAATCTTTATTCACTACATTATTTCACTACTATATCCTAATGCTCTAATCCTAAAGCATAATGAATCTAACCTACTCTACTACAATCTACTCTACTCTACTCTACTCTACTGTACTACTCTACTCTACTGCTCCTCCCATTTATGCAATCCCCTTTTCTATAGTCCCCAGGTCAGGTGTCAGAGAGTGTCAGAGCCAGATACATAATCAATCAAGAGTGAGGAGGGCTTCCACCTCGTTTGATGAGGCTTACTTAATGCCGTCAGTGCCCTATTTTGGACTCAGGCAGAGTAAGCCTCCGAGTGCCTCAGACTCTGCTCTTGAGATTTGCCCTTGACCCTAACAATTAATTTTAACCATAAATGTGAATGGATGAACTCTCCCATCAAGTGGAGGGGGGATAGCATACTAGATCAAATGTCAGAACTCTGCAATATATTGTTTACAGGAAACATATTAAAAGCAGGGAGATACATACAGAGTAAAGATAATAGGCTGGAGCAGAATCTTTTATTGACTTCAGGTGAAATAAAAAAAAAAAAGCCATCCTTATTTCAGATCAAGCAAAAATTGATCTAATTAAAAGAGATAAGGAAGGAAACTTGGTAAGATTTCCAAAATTAATAGAGGAGGAAGTAAATTGCTTAAATTGTCCCATTTCAAAAAAAGAAATAGAACAAGATATTACTCAACTCCCTAAGAAAAAATCCCCAGGACCAGATGGATTTATATGTGAATTCTGCCAAACATTTAAAGAACAATGAACTCCGATGCAATATAAACTATTTGAATAAATAGGGAATGGAGAAGTCCTGCTAAATTCCTTTTATGGGCCAAACATGGTACTGATACCTAAACCAGGTAGATTGAAAACAGAGAAGGAAAACTGCAGACCAATCTCCCTCATGAATATTGATGCTAAAATCCTAAATAAAATATTAGCAAAAGACTACAGCAAATAATCCCCAGGATAATCACCATGACCAAGGAGGATTATACCAGGAATGCAGAGCTGGTTCAATATTAGGAAAACTATTAGTATAATTGACCATACTAATAACCAAATTAACAAAAAACATATGATCATCTCAAGAGATGCAGAAAAATAATTTGATAAAATCCAACATTCATTCTTAATCAAAACACTTGTGAGTATAGGAATAAATGGACTTTTCCTTAAAATAATCAGTAGCATCTATTTCCGGGCCTCTTGTTTTCCCAAGAAGGTATGTGATATTTTTTTTCCATTGTTTCATTTTTTTTTGCTTGACTGATTCTTGATGTCTTCTGGAGTCATTCAATTCCATTTGTTCAATTCTGATTTTCAATGAACCATTTTATTCACTCACTTTTTTATATCTTTTTCTAATTGTCTAATAGAGTTTTTATGTGAGTTGTTTTGTTTTATATAATTTTTTCCATTTCACCACTTTTATTTTTTAGAGAGCTATTTTCTTTTTCCAACTCATTAATTCTGTTTTTCAAGTATTTGATTTCATTTCCTTATCCACTCTATCTTTAAATGAGTGGGATGACTTTTCCAGACTCTCTCTTGCCAAGCTTCTCTTTCCTTTTTCCATTTTTCTTCTAGCTCTCTTGTGAAAGGCTTCTTAATTTCTTCTATGAGAGTTGGTGCATTGAGGACCAGATGATATCCCCCTTTGCAGATTCATCTGAAGACAGCCTGTTTTTATTCTCCTCAGTGTTTAAAGTCTGCTCTCTATCCATATAGAAGCTATCAGTAGTTAGAGTGTGCTTTAATTTTTTTGCTCATTTCGCCAAAGAAGAGTAAAAGAAAAGAAACTAACAAGCAAAACAATTGGTCTGCTTTTTTGTGGGGGAGGAGGGCTGGAAAGTATTACCCATCTTCCTCTATAGACTATAGCGACCAGCTATGAGGCACTAGAAGGACAGAAATGGCTGCACTGCATCTGCATTTTGAGACTCTGAGAACATGCTCTGTCACCTGGAGTGAGTGTGTCCAGGTCCAGAGAGATCCTAGCTTTTTGGGGTCATAGTGTTCACTCATGTGTTTTTAGCTTCTCTGCTTGTCTACTGGCTTGCTGCCAGGGCAAAGTAGCTAACTCTGTGTTTAAGCTCTCTCCACAGAAACGGCTGAGATCACACCTATCCCTCTAAGGTCTGCTCAGCTGTGATCTGCCTCCCTTACTCTGCTGTGCTACAGCTGCCTGCCTTCAGTTTGTGCCCCATCTAAAACTGTCCCCACCCAGGAGCAAAAATAGACCTTTTTCTGGCGAATTTTGAGGATATTTTCTCTTTGTAATAATTTTTTTTTCAGTCAAGCACTAATTCCGAGGCTTGTCTTAAGATAAATTATTCTGAGAGAAAACACAGAGCTTAAGCAGATGTGTGCATCCTCTTCACCATCTTGGCCAGAAGTCTGGCCAAAAGATTTATAATGGGGTTTCCAGATCAAAAGGAGTGTATCTTTTCCTTTGTTGACCTGAAGAATCAAATTCTTCAATCACAGGGTATGCATTTATGAAATCAGATATATTCTGTACTTCTTTTTTTACTTTAACTAATGCCTTTTGTAATCTTGTCATAGGCTGCTTCATCCTTTTCACCTAGTTTGTCTGGATCCTTCCCCTGTTGCACTTTCTTCTTTTTCCTTATTCTGTAACTTATATAATTTCCTAAAGCCAGTTGTATTAAGTTCATATATATCTTTAAAAATTGAGTCAGGTCCATTATCATTGTAGTAGTCACATAGTTGTTCTCCTACCAATTTCCACTTGTCTGGATCTAATTCTTTTTTCCTTAGAGAACCAAGGAGAAGCACTAGTTACAAAGTTTTCTTCTTGCATTCACCCTAATTTCTGAGTCACAGATGAAGTTTCTTGGCCCCACCTTGGGCATCAAAATGTAATATTCTCTTGGCTCCAAGAGCTTCTTCTCTGTGCTTATTCTCTGTGACTCTCAGTCCCTGCTTATTTGCTCCACACTGAGTATAAACCAATCATTATATAATTAGGAAATCATTATTTGTTGTAAGATTAAATCAATCATACTGAACCATGCTAAATTAAATAACCATTGTCTCATCAATTCCACTTAGTTAGTACCTTGTAAGCATCCTTGTTTCAAGTTCAGAGTTCTGACCCATCACAATTGTAGATCAATCTCCCTAATGAATATTGATACAAAAGTTTTAAATAAAATATTAGCAAATGGATTACAGAAAATAATACCCAGGAAAATACACCATGACCAAGTAGGATTTATATCAGGAATTAGGAAAACTATTAGCATAATTGACTATATCAATAACCAAATTAACAAAAGCTATATGATTATCTCAATAGACGCAGAAAAAAACATTTGTAAAAATTCACCACCAATTTCTAAGAAAAACACTAGAGAGTAATCAATGGATTTTTCCTTAAAACAGTCAGTAGTCTCTATTTAAAACCATCAGCAAGCATCATATATAATGGGGATGATCTGGAACCATTCCCAATAAGATCAGGAGTGAACAAGGCTGCCCACTATCACCATTGCTATTCAATATTGTATTAGAATTGCTAACTTTGGCCATAAGAGAAGAAAAAGAGATTAAAAGAATCAGAGTAAGTAATAGGAAAAAATTATCACTCTTTGAATATGATATGATGGCATATTTTGTGAACCCCAGAAAATCAACTAAAAAGCTATTAGTAATAATCCACAACTTTAGCAAAGTTGCAGGATCCAAATAAATCCACACAAATCATCAGCATTCTTATACATCACTAACAAAATCCAACAGCAAGAGACACAAAGAGAAATTCCATTTAAAATAACTGTTTATTATATAAAGTATTTAGGAATTTATCTGTCAAGGGAAAGATAGGAACTACATGAGCAAAACTAAAAATCACTTTTCTCACAAATAAAATAAGCAATTGGAAAAATATCAAATGCTCATGGATAGGTTGAGTGAATATGGCAAAGATGAAAACACTCCCTAATCTATTTAATTCTGTATCAATCAAATTCCCAAGACTCTATTTTACTGACCTAGAAAAAAAAATAACAAAATTCATCTGGAAGAACAAAAGGGCAAGAATTTCAAAGTAATTAATGAAGAACAAAGCAAATAAAGATGTCCTATCTTTAACAGATCTAAAACTATATTATAAAGCAGCAGTCATCAAAACCATTTGGTACTGGTTAAGAAATAGAGAAGTTGATCAGTGGAATGGGTTAAATTCACCAACCAAATAGTCAATGACTATCACAATCTAGTATTTAACAACTGAAAGGCCAAACTTTTGGGATAAGAATTCACTATGTGACAAAATTGCTGGGAGAATTGGAAACTAGTATGGCAGAAAGTAGGCATAGACTCACATCTAACATCATATACTGAGATAAGGTTGAAATGGGTTCATAATCTAGACATAAAGAATGATATGATAAACAAATTAGAAGAACAGAGGATAGTTTATCTCTCAGATTTGTAGAGGAGAAGGAATTTGTGACCTAAGATTTTGATTGTATTAAGTTAAAAAAGGTTTTATACAAACAAAGCCAATGAGACAAATTCATAGGAGAAGCAATAAAAACATTTTTACATCCAAAGTATGTGATAAAATTTTATTTCCAAAATATATAGAGAATTGACTCAAATTTGTAATAGTTCAAGCCATTCTCCAATTGCTAAATGGTCAAAGGATATGAACAGACAATTATCAGATGAAGAAATTGAAATTATTTGTAGTCACATGAAAAGGTGCTCCAAATCACTATTGATCAGAGAAATGCAAATTAAGACAACTCTAAGATAACACTACATACCTTTCAGATTGGCCAAAATCACAGAAAAAGATAGTGACCAGTGTTGGAGGATACTGGTATATTATTGGTGGAACTGTGAACAGATCCAACCACTCTGGAAAGCAATTTCAAACTACACTCAAAAAGTTATCAAACTGTGCATAGCTTTTAATCCAGCAGTGCATCTACTGGGATTATAAACCAAATTGAGGGAAAAAGGGCTCACATGTTCAAAAATGTTTGTGGCAGTCCTCTTTCTAATGGCAAGAAACTGGAAACTGAGTGGATTCCATCAATTGGAGAATGGCTGAATGCATTATGGTATATGAATGCTATAGAATACTATTGTTCTGTAAGAAACAACAAACAGGATCATTTCAGAGAGGCTTGGAGAGACCTACATGAACTGTTGCTAAGTGAAATGAGCAGAGCCAAGAGATCATTATACACAGCAACTACAAATCTACGATGATCAATTCTGATAGGCATGGCTCTCTTCAACATTGAGATGATTCCAACCAGTTCCACTTGTGAAGTGATGAAGAAAGACATCTGCACCCAGAGGGAGAACCATGGGAACAGAATGTGGAACACAACATAGCATTATCACTCTCTCTGTTGTTATTTTCTTGCATTTTGTTTTCTTTCTTAGTTTTTCTTTTTCTTCCTTCTTGATCCAATTTTTTCTTGTGCAGCAAGAAAACTGTATAAATATATGTACATATATTAGATTTAACATATATTTCAATATATTTAACTGTATTGGACTATAAGCCAGCTAGGGAAGCAGGTGGGGAAGAGGGTAAAATTTGGAATAAAAAGTTTTGCAAGGGTCAATATTGGAAAAATTGACCATGCATGTGCTTTGTAAATTAAAAAAAAAAGAAAGAAAAAGAAATCTTTCCTGGTTATAAGGAATTTGTTGTTTTCTTTTCAGAGAGGCTTGGAGAGACCTACATGAACTGAAACTAAGTAAAATGAGCAAAACCATGAGATCATTTTACATGGCAACAACAAGACTATTTGATGATCAGTTTTGATGGACATGGCTCTCTTCAACATTGAGATGATTCAAACCAGTTCCACTTGTGCAGTGATGAAGAGACAGATACACCAAGAGAGAAAACCATGGGATCAAATATATTTCAACATAGTTAACATGTATTGGACTACCTGACAAGGGAGGGGTTGAGGGGTCAAGGGAAGGAGGGGGAACTTTGGATTAAAAGGTTTTGCAAGGATCAATGTTGGAAAAAGTACTCATACATATCCTTTGTAAATAAAAAAGCTTTAATAAAAAAAAAAGAGATTAATTAAAAGAAAAGAAATGGAAAAAGTTGTGATGCTGTTGAGCTATTGAGGCATATACTTTTCTACATCATTAAGTACTTCTCCCTTGACAGTTGAACCTCTTTTTTGACAAGAAAGTTCAAATTTTTGAAATTACCATACTTTAAAAATTAAACTAACTCTTACAAAAGAACCCACAATTCTTTCTAAATATTTTCTCACAACATTAAATTCAGCAGCTAGTTCTGGTTTATAGACTTGTAAAATGCCTAAGGTGGACTCTAACATGAAAACATTCACTGAGGCAATGTGTTTCCTCTTTTTAGGTTATTTTTAGCCTTTTTTTCTTGGGAGAAAGTTACTTTATATGACAATCATATCTTAATAAAATATTACCTATACTCATTAACATACATAGATAAGAAATTGAAATGTGATCTTTTTGGTATAAAGACATTGCAGATGAAGAAACTCCTTTTATCAATATATGTCAACACCTTGTTTATAAATTATGGTTGTTTTGAAGAGATTCATAGAGAACTGAGTAGTTAGCTGACTTGTCCATGATTACACTACTAGTATGTGTCAGAGGCAGCACTTGAACCCTATTGTTTCTGGCTTCAAACCCAGCTCTCTATCACATAAATGTTCTTTCAGGAATTATGATCATACAAATACCCCCCTTCAATTATAATGTGCTGCCACTTCCAATTTTTTTTTCTGTGTTGAAAAGGACACAACTTACTTATCATGAAAAAAAAAAAAGGATACAGTTCTATAAAACTTCTTCTGTCTTAACTTATGTTTCCCATCTGATTTTCAATTATTATCAAGCACCTTCCATTTCTGAGGAAGAATTGCTTAGCAGCTGTTTCTCTTTATACATTTTCATGCATATTGCCTACAATTTTATTTAAATAATTTATATAAATATGATGAGCAATTTATCTTACAAAAGTAAAAAAAATCTTAAACCTCCTATTTAAAGATAAAATAATATTTTTTATTATTTCAAACTTTCTTCTCTACCCACTTTATTTATGTTTTTAATAGTAAACCCATAAAGCAGTAGTATTTCTGAGTTGTCTCATATGGACTGTTCCCCTAACACAGTTTAACTTGAAATTATATTTGGGTCCATCTGGTAACCCCAAAATAAAAGATTTTCCCATCAGAAGAGAAGGAAACACATTGATCATAAGCTTTTATAATACATATAAACTGAAATTTTTCAATATTTATTAAGTAGGAACACAATAAGCCACAAAAGTAGGAAACAACTTATAGCTGTGAGCCACAGGACTTGGCATTCTCAAAACTTACACTCTCTTTATCCACTGGAATGAATATTAACTGAATATTATTTATCTACCTTCCTAATCTGCACAACAAATATCCATAAAATAATACCCAAGGGTAGTCATTGCCTTAAGGTCCATATGCTCAAGCATCTGTCTTAACTCACACTGAAATCTCAAAGGCAAAAATAGCAACCTGTTGGGCCACATGTAGCATTTACTAAACTTTTATTATTCTGTAATGTTTCAGACATATACAAACAAGCATATATACATATAAGTCACATATATATGTATAGGTATGATATGTGGTAAACCTTCTCAGCTATGTTTTGTAAATTCTTTATTCCTACTTATCTATCCAATTATATACTACTGAACAATCTTCTCACTTAGTACTTATGATTGCACTAATACTTATGGCTAATTCCAAGACTCCTTATTAACCTCTGATCATCTGTCCAGATTTTCTAACACTCTCCATTACTTGAATGTAACTAGTACAATATTTGTGGGTCACCTAATCCTTTAATCAGACTCTCTCGTTCATGGCTATTCTTGTTGATTTAAAATAAATAAAGAGATGAATTAAAAACAAACAAACAAATCTCTCTTATTGCTCATATTTATTACTTACTAGCTTACCTCTACATCCAGAAAAAAAAATTAATAGAGCATAATTGGTTTCTGAATTGGATTGAATATATATTGTATAAAACTCTCAAATTCATGACTTGTATATGGTATGTATTTGTGTGTGTTTGTGTATATACATTTAGTAAATATCAGAGAAGTCTACAAGCTTCTCTGTTTCTCTATTATTGCAAAAAGAAAACAACAGTAACAATATAATTAAAAAAATGACTAATTTGTTCCTCAAGTGCTGAAACTTTCAGTCAAAAATCTCATGAGCGTTGATTTGGCAGCAGCTGGAATAATCAAAAATCCTTTTAGATTTTTTAATTATTAAACTATTAAAAACTATTATACTATTAATTTTTTTACCATTTTTTCTATTAGTTAAATTCACAGGGGCATTTGAAATAAGGCAAAATTAACACATGAACACACACATACATACCACACCACATCACACCACATCATACCACACACCACAGAAAAATGCAAATAAGCACTCAAATAGTAAACATAATATGCTCCCTAGCTATGTTAATTCTAAAGTAAAAACTTTAATAATATCCTTTCTCATCTGAGCAAAATCAAATTGAAGAGCTTCTCAATAATTTTTGCATTAATATAACACTTATCCATCCATCAATCGATAGTCATAAAACTCCTACTGTATACCAATCACTGTTAAACATTGGGGATATAATAAAAAGAGACAAAAAACAGACTCTGTCCTCAAGGAGCTCACAATCTAATGGTGGAGATAGCCTGCCAACAAATATAGTCAAAGCAGGCTATAGGAAAGATAAATTGAAAATAATTAACTAAGGGAAACATTGAGATTAAGAGGTGTTAGGTAAGGCTTCTTACAAAAGGTCAGATTTTACATAGGGCTTAAGGGAAGTCAGAGATGTCAGCAGTCAGATCAGAGAAGGGTAGTATGTTTTATTTTTGCTCTCACTGATTTCAAAACTGTATAAATCACATTCTTTTAGTTAGAATGAGTTATTTCCTATTGAAATTTTGTCATGAATTTGAGAACTGGAAATAATGTTATTTATCCAATCCAGTTCAGACAGTTATTATCTTCTATTGACTTTTTTCTGGATAAAGATAAATGTAAGCTAGAACCAATCAAGAGGTATATATGCTGAGAGAAGTGTTTTGTTTATTTATTTTTATTTTTAAACATAAGAAATGAGGCAAGAAAGAAGAGATAACAACAACAATATATGAATAACAAGACGTAATATATATTTAGCAATTTCTTGGCCTAACTACATGATCTTTATTAGTTTCCTGTAATTTAGGAATCATTCCTGTAAATCAAATTAGTTACTCCCAGTGAGGAGGAGTTGTGGAAAGGGAGTAACAGTTAAAGTAAATGATTGAAGTGGAGAACTTATAAATGGAAAAATAGCAACACATTCTAAAAAAAAAATAGATATCTTGATACTTCTTTAATTGGTTCTAGAAGACATGACAAGCAACATACATTAATGAACTTTTCTTATTAGAAGTATGTCTCTAATTCACAGCTTAATCAGCCCTCTATCCAGCTGCACAAAGGGGCAATGAAGCTTCTAGCTGTGGAAAAATAAGCCAGCTCAGTCCAAGTCTAACTATGTTCCTCTCTTCCTGACCCAAGTCCTTTTCTGAGATAAACTGTTACCTTTATATTATTTCATCCCACACCATCCAAGGTTCTTTGGAGCGAGGGGCCTAGATGTGGAGATGGAAGTTGTGGTACTTTGCCCTCAGCTGCCTGGAATTCTGAGTCTTGCCTTTCTGTTTCTAAACTTTTGTTATTACTGTTGGGTCACTTCAAGTGCTCCATCTCCTGCTGCTTCTCTTCCTTATTGAGCATGATGGTTCACATGCTATTGTTTTGGGAACCAGAAGACATAGTGCTACAGCCCTTTTATTCTGCAGGAACTGCCCCAGGATCTGCCCGCTGATGTGTACAATCTCAACATCATGGTCTCAAACCTGAAAGTTCTGCATAAAAGGCAATATGCCTGGCCAATTTCACATCCCTACTCCTCAATTAAGACAACACATAAATGGGATAAATATCAAGCAAGCATCAAGGGATGAAGCATATTTTTCAACAACAAAAATCTTCAGATACTGAATTTCATGAGTTTTGAAGCAGACAAGTGCTGAAGCACCACTGCAAATGAAATATTAAAATAATAAATTAGTTAAGATTACATTCCAGGGGGGCAGCTAGGTGGTGCACTGGATAGAGCACCAACTCTGAAGTCAGGAGGAACTAAATTCAAATCTGGTTTTAGACATTTTCTAGCTGTGTGACCCTGGGCAAGTCACTTAACCCCAATTGCCTCAACAAAAATAAATAAATGAATGAATGAATGAATGAATGAATGAATGAATGAATGCATTCCAAATACATTCATTAGTTTTTTAATCTATGTATTCCTTTATGGTTCTTTTGGTGTTTGAATTCTTGAAAATAGCAAAATTTCCTAACCCTGAACCTATAAAAGGGGAACTTTCTTAGAGATGTTGCAGAATTTCCAGAATCTAAATATGCTCATTCTAATCTGTCATTATGATTACTGAAACCAAAAACATAGCAGTATGGGCTATAGACAAAGAGATATACTCACTGGATTTTGAGTGCAGTGATGCTCGAACACTTTTGGACTGACTTTTTGTTGGTACCAGATTAGGACTCTAAAATGAATTTCATCATTATTGGCATTCACAAATTTCCTTCTTAGCTTTTCTCGTTACCTGCACTTCACTACACCCCCTAAATTAATACTTGGGAAAAGTTCTAATGCCTCCCTACTTTAATTAAACCACACTTTCATTGATATGTAGCTAACTTCTGTGGCAGTGATGATTAAATTAATCCATGTTTTCCTTATCTGAAATATTCTTGTCCATATTCACTCACAAAACTTTCATTGACAATCAACACTATTGACTTTTCATATTTTCTACTTTAAAAATTTTCAATTTTTAAATATATGAAAAGTAGGAACAAATTTGCTCACCAAATGTTTTTTCATGTTTTAGTCATGATGATGGACAATTATATTGTCTTTTTTGCTTCTTTATTTATATTTATATATATATATATATACTAGCCAGGCAAAGCATACATTATTTGCCACTAACCAAAGAGGAATTTATTTTCCCCTACTATTATTTCTTCCAAGTAAAATGAAGAGTTAGACTAAATAGATTTTTTTTTGAAGAATTAGACTAAATAGATATTTTTCTCTATTCATTGACCCATTGTTTTTCAGGAAGAAGAAAGAAGATTTGAGATAATCTTTGCTCCATTGTATGCCAGGAAGAGAAAGAAAAGCCCTTTCTGCTTTTCTAATAGAACAGGGCAAAAAAACAGACAGAGAAGGAAAAGTGTTTTTATCATCACTTTTGCCCATGGGACATTATGGCAAGGTTTCTAGATGTAAGGAATAAAGTCAAAATATAAAAAGCACCAAGTCATGGGATCTTTGTGATCACAGAATAAGCATGTCAGTGTATTTCAGAATATAACCAAAAGGACATTGAAAAAAGATGGGAAGATGAAAAAGGTAGTAGTAGACCATCAAACTGTAAAATTTAGGTGCTGCTAGCATTTTCCTCTTTTGACTGGGCTTTCTACAAAATAAAAGATATTGTATCTAGTAAGTATTTCACAGAGATAAGTATTATTCAAATAATAAATTAGATAAAATTTTAAAAATAAAGGCTGAAACTCTCTCTCATTCTTAAGATATATGCTGCTATTGATCCTCCTATCCCAGATATGTAGGTGTCTGCCTTAATCTTTGCCCAGTGACTGGGACAGTTGCCACCTCTAATGATTGTGCGATCTGTACTTGTGTCTACCAATCCTTCTAATGGTATGCCATTTATATAGATAGTGATCCTAGGTCGGTCAGATGTCACAGCTGTTGTCCAGTACATTCCTGGATTTTGCTGCTTGGAGTCAGAATCTGGGCAACTATCACTAGGCTGCTTATTGTCTGTATAAATAAACCTGTTGCTACTATTTCCCCTGGTTGATAAGTCACACTTTGTCTACCTGTATTAGTGACTGGAATATTATCTATACATTCCCTAGTTTCCCACATCAGTGTATGGATGGACACTGCTTTGTAAGTACTCTGTATGGATGGACACTGCTTTGTAAGTACTCTCAGGAGGTGAAATGGTCAAGCCTACTGTACCTGGAGGCAAAGGATCCATATGCTGGAGAGGAACAGATTTCATCTCTCCAGGGGATGTCTCATGGAAGCATTCATGGAAAGCATGACTGAAGTCCTAACTGAAGAGGAGTGCCCACATTTGAACCTCTAGACAGAACTCAGAAAATATCAGGAAAACAAGCCTGAGGCATCACTCTCCACATCTTTAGACTGGAACTCAATGATAATTATGATCTGTCAAAAATAAAAGAAAACAAACAAAAATAAAAATAAAAATGGGTAAATAAAAGATAAAGAGCCTAATTATAGCTACTAACCATGAGAATAGATACAATCTGTGTTAGTATTCAGACGAAGATAGTGGAACTAAAAAAGCTACTTCTTTTACCGAGAAACATCAAATGATTATAAGCCCAAAAGAAGTTCTTGGAAGAACATAAAAATCAAGAAAGCCTGAGGAAAATTTTGGGGAGAAAGTGAGAGAAACTCAAGAAAATTATGAAAAGAAAGTCTACCAATTGTAAGTAGAGGACCAAATCAAGGGAAAAAATAAGACATGTTGGGCTTACTGAAATTTAATTATCAAAAAATAAATTTTGACACACCATTACAAAAAAAGTATAAAGGAATAGTGCTCAAAAGGTCTAGAATAAGAAATTAAAAGAGTAGGAAAAAATTCCCTGATTATCATCTCAAATAGATCCTAGATGGAAAACTTATAAAAATAAATCTCCCAGATTTAGAAGAAAATATTGCAAGCAACAAGGAAATGAAACCAATTTAAATCTTTGGGAACTACGATCAAGATACACAAATCCTAGAAGCTTCTATGTTGAAAGATACCAAGTCTTGGAACATTATATTTCATTGAGTAAAAGAGTTGGGGTTATGCCAATTGGTAATTTATCCAGCAAAGTTAAGTATAATCCTGAATGAGAAAAAAAAATGAATTTCTAGCAAATTGAAAGACTTTCACTTATCTGTGACAAAAAGAAAATAATTTGATGGAAAATATGACATATAATTTTCAGGAAAAATATAAGGTATCCATTAAAGACCAATGAAAGGGACTCAATAAGGTGAAATTGTTTACTTCTTAAATGTGAAAATGTTATGACTATCATTATTGGAGTAGTATGACAAACAGTCTTTGGCTGTGTTGTGCATGATGGGGCAATTCTAAAAAATAAAACATAGGGAGAAATAAAGAAAGTAATTATAGAAATGATAGTAAAAGGAGGACTTAGTGGGCAGCTAGGTGGTGCAGTGGATAGAGCACCTGCCCTGAATCCAGGAGGACCTGAGTTCAAATCTGGTATCAGACACTTAACACTTCCTAGCTGTGTGATCTGGGCAAGTCACTTAACCCCAGCTTCAAGGAAAAAAAAAAGGAGGACCTAATACATAAGAAAAAAAGGAAAGATGGCTAGTGTTGGAACATTCAGAAATGAATTAAAAATGGAATTTCATATACATCTAGAATGGTAAAAAAAACCCCCACTAATTTCAAATTACAAAAAATAAAAAAAGAGGGTTTTAGGATAGAGAAGTGATATTTAGAAGAGGATGTAGATTAATGATTAGAAGAGAAGGGGATAAGGGAGAAACTCAGTAAAAATAGATTAAAGTGTAAGGTGAGGGAGAATTTAAGGGAAGGACTGTTAGAGGTGAGAGTAGATTAAAGAATAAGAGGACAAAGTAATAAGAGTATAGAAGGATAAGGTAAATAGGATGAAAAAGATAGTGAAGAAAAATAGGATAGAGGTCAGTATACAATAAGTAATTATAATTTTCAGGGTGGATATGATGAATTTACCAATAAAACAGAAATATATGGATGAATGGAATAGAAATTTGAATTCAATAATATGTATCTTGAGAGTTCTTGGGTGGAGCCAAGAGAGTGGTGTAAAGTTAGGAAGCTGCAAGAGCTGTCCCAGTTTCCCTTGACACGTACATGAAACCAAGCTTCTGAACAGAGACTGATGGAATGAAACCACTCTACAAGCTAAGACAGATTGAAAAAAAATCAAGAAAGACAAATATCATTGCTAAAAATGTTTATACTAAAAACACTTGAAAGTATAGGAATAAATGGACTATTCCTTAAAATAGTAGGAGCATATATTTAAAACCATCAGTAAGCATCATATGTAATGGGGATAAACTGGAACCTTTCCCAGTAAGATCAGGAGTGAAAAAAGGTTGCCCACTATCACCATTACTATTCAATATTATATTAGAAATGCTAGCCTCAGCAATGAGTCGAGAAAGAGATTCAAGGAATAAGAGGAGGTAATGAGAAAATCAAACTATCACTCTTTGCAGATGATATGATGGTATACTTAGAGAACCCCAGAGATTCTAATAAAAAGTTATTAGAAATAATTCACAACTTTATCAAAGTTGCTGGATACAAAATAAATCCACATAAATCCTCAGCATATTTATACATCACCAACAAAATCCAACACCAAGAGCTACAAAGAGAAATTCCATTCAAAATAACTGTCAATATTATAAAAGATTTGGAAATCTATCTATCAAAGGAAAGTCAGGAATGATATGAGCAAAATTACAAAACACTTGCCACAAAAATAAAGTCAGATTTAAATAATTGGAATGTTAGGTTCTTACTAAGTGTTAAGTCTGTACTTAACAATTATCTAGTTCACACCTTTGGTTCCAGCCTTTAAGGGGAGTTTACCCCTTTGAACTTCTTAGGAGGAGTTTACATTGAAAAAGGAATTTACACAACCTTTAAAAGGAGCAAGTTCATTGGTTGAAGTAATTTTCCCATAAGCCCTTGAGTTCTCACATGCCCCTTCTCTGGAAGGATAAAAGAGACAACATTAGGCCAAGAAAAGTGAGTCTACGCTAGGTCAGAGTTGGGATGGCTCTCTACAGGAAGAAGAGTTTGGCCTGGAGATTGAGTTGAGACAGCAGATCTCCTCCCAGAGAGTGATTGGCAGTTTCTGGAGACAACAGAACATTACATTTTGGCGTCCACAATGTGGGGCAAGGACTTTTGCTTATCCTTACAAGGACTTATTCTGAGCCCTTCAGAGGAGCTAGCCTGGACCTTTGCAGTTGAACTCAATTCAAATTCTAGCCCTAGCTGAAACCCAGTGAGGAGCCACTTTGGGACTCCACCCATGGGCCCCCTTTAGCTAAATCTCTCATTATAAAAAGAGCCAAACTAAAATCCCCTCTTTGCAGAGGTTCCAAACAAATCATGCCATGCTAAGGGCCTCTGTCCACAGTTCAAAGGGGTAAACTCCCCTTAAAGGCCAGAAGCAAAGGTGTGAAGTACAGAATTGTTAAGTACTGACGTAGCACTTAGTAAGAACCTAACATTGGAAAGACATTAAGTGCTCTTGGATAGGCTGTGTGAATATAATAAAGATGACAATACTCCCTAAACTAATCTATTTATTTAGTGCTATACCAGTCAGACACCCAAGAAACTATTTTAATGACCTAGAAAAAAATTCATATGGAAGAACAAAAGGTCGAGAACTTCAAGGGAATTAATAATAAAAAAAAAAAAATCAAATGAAGGTGGCCTAGCTGTACCTGATCTAAAACTATATTATAAAGCAGCAGTCACCAAAACAATTTGGTATTGGCTAAGAAATAGACTAGTTGATCAGTGGAATAGGTTAGGTTCACAGGACAAAAGACTTTTGGGATAAGAATTCATTATTTGACAAAAACTGATGGGAAAACTGGAAATTAATATGGCAGAAACTAGGCATGGACCCACACTTAACACCATATATCAAGATAAGATCAAAATGAGTCCATCATTTAGGCATAAAGAGTGAGATCATAAATAAATTAGAGGAACATAGGATAGTTTACCTCTCATCCTTGTGGAGGAGGAAGGAATTTGTGACCAAAGGAGAGCTAGAGACCATTATTGGTCACAAAATAGAAAATTTTGATTACATCAAATTAAAAATCTTTTGTACAAACAAAATTAATTCAAACAAGATTAGAAGGGAAGTAACAAATTGGGAAAACATTTTTACACTTAAAAGTTCTGATAAAGGCTTCATTTCCAAAATATATAGAGAACTGACTCTAATTTGTAAGAAATCAAGCCATTCTCCAATTGATAAATGGTCAAAGGATATGAACAGACAATTTTTAGATGATGAAATTGAAACTATTTCCACTCATATGAAAGAGTGTTGCAAATCACTATTGATCAGAGAAATGCAAATTAAGACAACTCTGAGATACCACTACACACACAACTGTCAGATTGGGTAAGATGACAGGAACAAATAATGATGAATATTGGAGGGGATGTGGGAAAATTGGGACACTAATGCATTGTTGATGGAGTTGTCTGATTGACTCTGACTGATCCTGAGATCAACAGGGAGCTAACCTGGACTTCCCCCTTCTTCATTCCCAACCCCCCGGAAATAAGAAAGAAAAAAAAAAAAAGCAAAGAAAATGAACAAGAAAAAGAAAAGAACCTTGACCAGAGAAAGTTACTGTGGTAATAGGGCACAAAATACAAACTAAGACAAGGACAGAATGTCTACAGAAGAAATCTCCAAGATCAAGATAAATTGGTCTGAAGCCCAAAAAGACTTTTTTTGGAATTCTCATAAAAGACTTCAAAAGGCAAATGAGAGAGGTAGAGGAAAAAAATGAGAAAGATATGGGTGAAAGAGTCAACAGCTTGGAAAATGAAAGACAAATTTTGTCCAAAGAATAGAACTTTTTTTTTTATTTTTATTTTTTTTTCATTTCTTTTTATTTATTATTTTTTTTTAATTCATTTTTCCAAATTATCCCCTCCCTCCCTCAACTCCCTCCCCCCGATGGCAGGTAATCCCATACATTTTACATGTGTTACAATATAACCTAGATACAATATATGTGTGTAAATACCTTTTTCTTGTTGCACATTAATTATTAGCTTCCGAAGGTATAAGTAACCTGGGTAGATAGACAGTAGTGCTAACAATTTACATTCGCTTCCCAGTGTTCCTTCTCTGGGTGTAGTTATTTCTGTCTATCATTGATCAACTGGAAGTGAGTTGGATCTTCTTTATGTTGAAGATTTCCACTTCCATCAGAATATATCCTCATACAGTATTGTTGTTGAAGTGTATAGTGATCTTCTGGTTCTGCTCATTTCACTCAGCAACAGTTGATTTAAGTCTCTCCAAGCCTCTCTGTATTCCTCTTGCTGGTCATTTCTTACAGAGCAATAATATTCCATAACCTTCATATACCACAATTTACCCAACCATTCTCCAATTGATGGACATCCATTCAACTTCCAGTTTCTAGCTACAACAAAAAGAGCTGCCACAAACATTTTGGCACATACAGGTCCCTTTCCCTTCTTTAGTATTTCCTTGGGATATAATCCCAATAAAAGCAATGCTGGGTCAAAGGGTATGCACAGTTTGATAACTTATTGGACATAGTTCCAAATTGCTCTCCAGAATGGCTGGATTCTTTCACAACTCCACCAACAATGTATCTGTGTCCCAGTTTTCCCACATCCCCTCCAAAATTCATCATTATTTGTTCCTGTCATTTTAGCCAATCTGACAGGTGTGTAGTGGTATCTCAGAGTTGTCTTAATTTGCATTTCTCTGATCAGTAGTGATTTGGAACACTTTTTCATATGAGTGGAAATAGTTTCAATTTCATCATCTGAGAATTGTCTGTTCATATCCTTTGACCATTTATCAATTGGAGAATGGTTTGGTTTCCTATAAATCAGGGTCAGTTCTCTATATATTTTGGAAATGAGACCCTTGTCAGAACCTTTACTTTTAAAATATTTCCCCAATTTGTTACTTCCCTTCTCATCTTGTTTGCATTAGTATTGTTTGTACAGAAACTTTTTAGTTTGATGTAATCAAACTCTTCTATTTTGTGATCAATAATGATCTCTAATTCTCCTCTGGTCATAAATTCCTTCCTCCTCCACAGGTCTGAGAGGTAGACTAGAATAGAACTTTTTGAATAGTAGAATTAATTGAATGAAAAAAGAGATATGACAGGTAATGGGAGAAAATCATACATTAAAAACTAGAAAAGGACAAAAGTAAGATAATGACTTTTTGAGAATTAGAATCTGTCAAACAAACTAAAAAGAATGAAAAAATAGGAGAAAATGTATAATACCTTATTGGCAAAACAACCAACCAGGAAAATAGATTCATAAGAGATTATTTAAAAATTATTGACCTGAAGGTCATGACCATAAAAAAAGCATTCTATAAGAGATCATTAAGGCAAATTGCCCCAATATTTTAGAAACAGAGGGGGACATATTGATTGAAAGAATTCATCTATCACCACTGGAAAGAGATCCCACAATAAAACCCCAAGGAACATTGTTGCAAAACAATAATTTCAAAGAAAATATACTGCAAGCTGCCAGACAAAAAAAGATTCAAGTATCAAGTAACAACAATCAAGATTGCCCAAGATTTGGTAGCTTCTACAATAAAGACTTGAAGGGCTTGGGATATCACAGTCCAGAAGGCGAAGAACCTTGGTTTACAACCAAGAATTAACTACACAGTGAAATAAGCATTGTCTTTCAGGGCAACTAATGGAGCTTCAATAAATTAAGAAACATTCAATCATTTCTATTGAAAAAAATTAAACTAAAGGGATAGGTTAATCTATAAACACAGAACTCAAAAGAACCATAGAAAGGTAAATATGGGAAAATTATATATATATTATATATGTATATATATATACATTTATATATATTATATATGCATATATATATACATATATATGCATATGTATATGCATATATATATACATATATATGCATATGTATATGCATATATATATATATATATATATATATATATATGATGTAAAGGTTAAACTATTTACATTCCAAGATGAGAAAAGAATATCTGTACCTCTTCAGAATTATATTTGTCACTGGATCAGACAGAGGGGAGGCATCACATAAACTGAAGCTGTGGTTGAATGGATTGTGATGTGATGACATCAAAGAAAAATACATTAATGGGTGGGAAAAATCTGTACTAGAAAAAGAGGAAAAGAGAGCTATAGTGGGAAAATTAATTCACATGAAGAGGTGTGAAAGACCTATTACAATCCAGGGAAATAAAGGAGGGGGATGAGCATCGTCTGAAGTTTGGTCCCATCAATTTTGGCTCTAAGAGGGAATAACTGAATCATTCAGTTGGATATAGAAATTTATCTAACTCTATAAAGAAGTAGGAGGAGAAAGAGGAAAAGGAAAGGGAGGGATAGGATATAAGGGAAGGCAGAAACCCTAGGAGAAAAGGTAAAAGAAGGAAAGAAGTATTGATAGAAGATAAGATAGTGAGTGGAATGAGTTAAAAAACATTACTGAGAGAAGAGGATAGAGATGATAGAAAAGAAGTAGTAGATAGAAGTAGTGGGTGGGCTGGGTAAAACACTTGTAAGAGAAGGGGGAGGGATGACAGATGATAAGGTAATGAATAGGACAAATGAAAAAAAAAAACTGGGAATAAAGACAGGGTGGAAAGAGATTACACAAGTATATATAGGAGAGAAAATAAGATGGAGGGAAATGAAGAACTAGTTATCATAACTGAATGTAAGTGGGATGAACACTCCAATAAAAGAGAAGCAAATAGCAGAGTAAATTAAAAGTCAGAATCTTAAAATATGTTGATTTCAAGAAACACATTTTACACAGAGACACACCAGCTTATTAGTGGTTAAAGACTTTGACAGAATTTATCAAGCTTTAGCTGAAGTGAAAACAGTAGAGACGGAAATTCTCACCTCAGAGCAAAAGTAAAAATATATCTTATTAAAAGAGATAAGAAAGGAAAGTACATCTTTAAAAAGGGTATAGTAAATGATGAAGCAGTAATGAGTTTAAATATGTATATACCAAGTGATAGAGCAGGCAAATTCCTAGAAAAGATTAGAAGCCAGTTACAGGAAGAAATAGAGGCAACACTATTCTAGTGGGGAACTTCAAGCTTCGCCTTTCATAATCAGATAAACCTAACTACAAAACAAACAAGAAAGAAATTACAAGGGTTAATAGGATGCTAGACAATCTAGATATGATAGATCTCTGAAAAAAAACAACTAAATATGGACAGAAAGGCATCTATATTTTTTTGACAGTACATGAAAACTACAAAAACTGACCATATATTAGGGCATAAAATCTTCACAATCAAATTGACTAAGACAGAAATAGTAAATGCTTCCTTTTCATACTACAGTACAATAAAAATTATATTCAATAATTAGTCAGGGAAAGAGACTAAAAACTAATTGGAAATTGAGTAATATAATTCTAAGTGAGTCAAACAACAAATCACTGAAACAATCCATATTTTCATTCAAGATAATAACAATTATGAGACAATATATCAAAGCCTATGAGATGATGCCAAAGCAATTCCTAGAGGAAATTTTATATTTCTAAATAGCTACATGAATAAAATAGAGAAAGAGGAGATCAATGAATTAGGAATGCAACTAAAAAAGGTACAAAAAGAACAAATTGAAAACTTCCAATTAAATACCGAATTGGAAATTCTGAAACTCAAAGGAGAGAGTAATAAAATAGAAAAGACTATTTAACCAATAAATAAAACTAAGAGTTGTTTTATTAAAAACAAATAATTAACAAAATAAGTAAACCTTTGGTTAATTTAATCAGAAAAAGGTAAAGGGAAAAACAAAACAAAACATATCTCTAGCATTAAAAATCAAAAAGATGAATTTACCACAAATGAAAAACAAGTTAAAGCAGTAATTAGGAGCTGATTTTGCCCAATTCTATGGCAGCAGAGCTCTCCTTAAAATACTAAGCATTATTATAATAGCAAGCATTATTTGCAATCGAGAAGCTGGATGCATTGGCAATAAGATTAGGGGCAAAACAAGAATGCCTATTATCACCACTATTATTCAATATTGTACTAGAAACGTTAGCTTTAACCATAAGAAAAGAAAAGGAAATCAAAGGAATTTGAATAGGCAATGAGGAAATAAAGCTCTCACTTTTTGCAGATGATATGATGATGTACTTAGAGAATCCTAGAAAACCATCCAAAAACCTACTAGTAATAATTCACAGTTTTAGCAAATTTGGAGGATATAGAATAAATGCACATGCATTTTCAGTATTTCTATATGTTATCGACAAAGCCCATCAGCAAGAGATACAAAGAGAAATTCCATTTAAAATTATGGAAGACAAAATAAAATATTTGAGGATCTACCTGCCAAGAGAAATTCAACAACAGTATGACCACAATTACAAAAGGTACCTTATACAAATCATGTTGGATCTTAATAATTTGAAAAAGTATAAATTGTTCAGGGCTAGGCCAATTTTATATGGTAAAAATGACAATTCTCACTAAATTGGTCTACTTTTCAGTACCCATACCAATCAAACAGCCAAAATAATATTTTATAGAAATAGAAAAAGTAATTAAAAATTCATCTGGAAGAACAAAGGGTCAATAGTATCAAGGGAATTAATGGAAAAAAATGCAAAGAAGGTGGTTTAGCTGCACCAAACTTAAAACTATGTTATAAAGCAGCAATCACCAAAACCATTTGGTACTGGCTAAGAAATAGAGTAGGTGGATCAATGAAATAGATTAGGTATACACAAGACACTAATCAAAGCCTACAGCAATCTAGTATTTTATAAACCTACAAACTACATCTTCTGTAATGAGAAATCAGTATTTGACAAAAATTGCTGGAAAAAAAAAACAACTAGGATATAATGTCAGTTATTCTACTTCAGCTACAAAATTCCTTCCTTATTCACAGGTCTGAGAGGTAAAACAACTCTATTCTAATTTGCTTATATCACACTTTATGTTGAAATCATGAATACAATTTGATCTTATCTTGTTATAGGGTGTTAGATGTGGGTCAATGCCTAGTTTGCCATACAAATTTCCAATTTTTCTAGCAGTTTTTGTCAAAGAGTAAGTTCTTATCTCAAAAGCTGGGGTCTTTGGGTTTGTCATATACTATATTACTATAGTCATTGACTATTTTTGTCTTTTGAACCTAACCTATTCCACTGACTATTCTTACTAAATGGTTTTGCTAACTATGGCTTTATAATAAAATTTTTGGTGTGGTACAGCTAGGCTACCTTCATTTGCATTTTTCCCTTAATTCCCTTGAAATTCTTGATTTTTTGTTCTTTCAGATGAACTTTGCTAGTGTTTTTTTTTTCCAGTTCTATAAAATAATTTCTGAGGAAGTTGATTGGTATGGCACTGAATAAATGTATAAATTGAGGTACTATTATCATTTTTTTGTTATATTAGCTCAGTCTATCTGTGAACACGATATTTTTCCAAAAGATTAGATCAGACTTTATTTGTGTGAAAAGTGCTTTGTAATTGTGTTCATATAGTTCTTTACTTTGCCTTGTCAGGTAGACTCCCAAATATTTTTTTCTTATCTACTGTGTTATTTTAAATGGAATTTCTCTTTCTACCTCTTCTTGCTGGACTTTGTTGGTAATGTATAAAAAAAATCCTGATAATGTATGTGGATTTATTTTTTATCTGCAACTTTGCTGAAGTTGCGAGTTGTTTCTAGTAGTTTTTTTGGTTGATTTCCTTGGATTCTCAAAGTATCCATTATATCATCTGCAAAGAGTGATAAATTGATTTCTTCATTAGCTACTCAAATTTCTTTAATATCTTTTCTTGTTTTATTGTGAAAACTAACATTTCTAATACCCAACTGAATAGTAATGGTGATAGTGGGCAATCTTATTTCACCCCTGATCTTATTGGGAATAGTTCTAGTTTATCTCCCTTACTTATAATGCTTGCTGATAGTTTTCAAGAACTGCTACTGATCATCTTAAGGAAAACTTCATTCTGGTGTTTTTAACAGTAATGGGTGTTGAATTTTGTCAAATGCTTTTTCTGCATCTCTTGAGATAATCAAATGATTTTTGTAAGTTTTGTTATTGATATAGTCAATTATGCTAATACTTTTCCTAATATTGAACCAGTCCTGCATTCCTCATACAAATCCTACTTGAGCATTTTATATTACCGTGGAGATAACTTGCTATAATCTATTTACTAATATTTTATTTAAAATTTTGCATCAATATTCATAAGAGAAATTGGTCTACTATATTCTTTCTCTGTTTTCACTATGTCTGATTTAGGTATCAGCACCATATCTTTCCTTATTTTCCCCAAGAGTTTGCATAATATTGAAATTCATTGTTCCCTAAATGCTTGATAGAACATCTCAGGCCCTGGAGAATTGATTAATAGGTTGTTCAATTTTTTTTTTCCTGAAATGGGACTGATTAATCTCTTTTCTCTTCTGATAATCTGGGTAATTTATATTATTAAAAGTATTCCTCCATTTAACTTGGATTTTCAGATTTATTGACATATAGTAGGGCAAAATAACTCCTAATATTTGCTCTAATTTCTTCTTCATTGGTGGAAAATTCTGCCTTTTCATTTTTGATACTAACAATTTGATTTTCTTCATTTTTCTAATCAAATTAACTAAAGATTTATTTTTTTTGGTTCTTTGTTATAAAGCCAATTCTTAATTTTGTTTATTAATTCAACAGTTTTCTTACTTTCAATTTTATTAATTTCTTCTTTTATGTTCAGAATTTCAAATTTGACATTAAATTGGGTGGGTTAATTTGTTCTTTTTGTAGCTTTTTTAGTTGTAGGCCCAATTCATTGATCTTCTTGTTCTCTAATTTTTTTTTTCTTGCAAATAAGCATCTAAATATATAACAATTCCCCTAAGACCTACTTTGGTTGTGTCCCATAAATTTGGTATGTTGTATGATTATTGTCATTTTCTTGAATGAAATTAGCAAATGTGTCTTTGATTTGTTGTTTCACTCAGTCATTCTTAATTATTAGATTATTTAGTTTTCAATTAAATTTTGATCTTTTCTTCTTGGTCTTGTATTGCATATAATTTTTTATTGCATCATGATCTTAACAATGCATTTTTTAATTTCTGCCTGTCTGTATTTGATTTTGAGGTTTTTATGCCCTAATATAAAGTCAATTTTTGTATGGGTTCCATGTATTGTTGAAAATAAAAGTCTATACCTTTCTATCTCCATTCAATTTTCTCCAAAGATGTATGTAGTTTAACTTTTCTAGAATTCTATTTAACAACTTAACTACTTTCCTATTCATTTTTGCGGTTCAATTTATCTAATTCTGATTGAGCAAGGTTGAGATTCCCCACTAGTGTAGTTTTACTGTGTAATTCTTCTTGCAGCTCTCTTAACATCTCTAGGAATTTGGATGCTGTACCACTCAGTGCATATATGTTTAATGTTGATATTACTTCATTCTCTATGGCTTTTAATCCACTTTGCTATCTACTTCTGTTTTAGGGAAGAATTCATAGCATTCATTTTCTTTTTTTTAAAATTAATTTTCTATTTATATATTTTTTGACAGTACATATGCATGGGTAATTTTTTTTTACAACATTATCTCTTGCATTCACTTTTCCAAATTTTCCCTCCCTCCCTCTACTCCCTTCCCTAGAAGACAGGCAATCCCATACATATTAAATGCATTAAAGTATATCCTAGATACCATATATGTATGTAAAATCAAATTTCTTGTTGCATGGTAAGAATTGGATTCCAAAGGTATAAGTAATCTGGGTAGAAAGACAATAGTGGAAACATCTTACACTCCTTTACCAGTGTTCCTTCTCTGGGTGTAGCTGTTTCTCTTCATCATTGATCAACTGGAACTGAATTGGATATTCTTTATGTTGAAGATATCCACTTCACTTAGAATATATCTTCATACAATATTGTTGTTGAACTATATAGTGATCTCCTGGTTCTGCTCATTTCACTCAGCATAAGTTCATATAAGTCTCTCTAAGCCTCTCTGTATTAATCCTGCTGGTCATTACTTACAGAGCAATAATATTCCATAACCTTCATATACAATAATTTACCCAACCATTCTCCAATTGATGGACATCCATTCAACTTCCAGTTTCTAGCTACAACAAAAAGAGCTGCCACAAACATTTTGGCACATACAGGTCCCTTTCCTTTCTTTACTATTTCTTTGGGATATAAGCCCAGTAGTAGCAAAACTGGGTCAAAGGGTATGCACAGTTTGATAACTTATTGGACATAGATCCAAAATGCTCTCCAGAGTGGCTGGATTCTTTCACAACTCCACCAACAATGCATCAGTGTCCCAGTTTTCCCACATCCCCTCCAACATTCATCATTATCTTTTCCTGTCATCTTAGCCAATCTGACAGGTGTGCAGTGGTATCTCAGAGTTGTCTTAATTTGCATTTCTTTGATCAGTAGTGATTTGGAACACTTTTTCATATGAGTGGAAATAGTTTCAATTTCATCATCTGAGAATTGTCTGTTCATATCCCTTGACCATTTATCAATTGGAGAATGGTTTGGTTTCCTATAAATCAGGGTCAGTTCTCTATATATTTTGGAAATGAGACCCTTGTCAGAACCTTTATTTTTAAAAATATTTTCCCAATTTGTTACTTCCCTTGTAATCTTGTTTGCATTAGTTTTGTTTGTACAAAAGCTTTTTAATGTGGTATAATCAAAATCTTCTCTTTTGTGTTCAATAATGATCTCTAGTTCTCCTTTGGTCATAAATTCCTTTGTCCTCCACAAGTCTGAGAAGTAAACTATGCTATGTTCCTCTAATTTATTTATGATCTCTTTCTTTATGCCTAAATCATGGACCCATTTTGATCTTATCTTGGTATATGGTGTTAAGTGTGGGTCCATATCTAATTTCTGCCATACTAATTTCCAGTTTTCCCAACAGTTTTTTTCAAATAATTATTTCTTATCCCAAAAGTTGGTATCTTTGGGTTTGTCAAATACTAGATTGCTATAGTTGTACCCTATATTGTCCTGTGAACCTGTGTTCCACTGATCAACTAGTCTATTTCTTAGCCAATACCAAATGGTTTTGGTGACTGTTGCTTTATAATATTGCTTTAGATCAGGTACAGCTAGACCAACTTCATCTGATTTTTTTTTCATTATTTCCCTTGAAATTCTCTACCTTTTGCTCTTCCATAATAATTTTGTTCTTATTTTTTCTAGGTCATTAAATAGTTTCTTGGGAGTCTGATTGGTATAGCATTAAATAAATAAATTTGTTTAGGGAGTATTGTCATCTTTATTGTATTTGCTCACCCTATCCAAGAGCACTTAATATCTTTCCAATTATTTAAATCTGACTTTATTTTTGTGGCAAATGTTTTGCAATTTTGCTCATATAATTCCACACTTTTCTTTGGTAGATAGATTCCCAAATCTTTTATACTCTTGAAAGTTGTTTTAAATGAAATTTTTCTTTGTACTTCTTGCTGTTGCATTTTGCTGGTGATGTATAAAAATGCTGAGGATTTATGTGGATTTATTTTGTATCCAGCAACTTTGCTAAAGTTGTGAATTATTTCTAATAACTTCTTATTAGAATCTCTGGGGTTCTTTAAGTATACCATCATATCATCTGCAAAGAGTGATAGTTTGATTTCCTCATTACCCCCTCTTATTCCTTGAATCTCTTTCTTGACTCTTATTGCCGAGGTTAGCATTTCTAACACAGTATTGAATAGTAATGGTGATAGTGGGCAACCTTGTTTCACTCCTGATCTTACTGGGAAAGGTTCCAGCTTATCCCCATTACATCTGATGCTTACTGATGGTTTTTAATATAATCTCCTAACTATTTTAAGGAATAATCCATTTACTCATATACTCTCAAGTGTTTTTAGTAGGAATGGATGATGGATTATATCAAATGCTTTTTCTGCATCTATTGAGATGATCATATGTTTTTTTGTTAATTTGATCATTAATATGGTCAGTTATACTAATATTTTTCCTAATATTAAATAAGTCCTGCATTCCTGATATAAATCCTACTTGACCATAGTGTATTATCCTGGGAATGATTTTCTGAAGTCTTTTTGCTAATATTTTAGTTAAGATTTAGCATCAATATTCATTATGGAGATTGGTCTATTATTTTCTTTCTCAGTTTTCAACCTACCTGGTTTACGTATCACTACCATGTCTGTGTCATAAAAGGAGTTTGATAGGACTCCTTCATCCCCTATTTTTGCAAATTGTTTATATAACATTGGGGCTAATTGTTCTTTAAATGTTTGGTAGAATTCACATGTAAATCCATCTAGTCCTTGGGATTTTTTCTTAGGGAGTTGATTAATATCTTGTTCTATTTCTTTTTCTGAAATGAGACTATTTAAGCAGTTTACTTCCTCCTCTGTTAATCTAGGAAGCCTATATTTTTGGAGGTAGTCATCCATTTCACTTAAGTTATCAAATTTATTGGCATAAAGTTGGGCAAAGTAACTCCTTATTATTACTCTAATTTCCTCTTCATTGGTGGAAAGATCCCCTTTTCATTTTTAAGACTAACAATTTGATTTTCATCTTTCCTTTTTCTGATCTGATTTCTCAAAGGTTTATCTATTTTATTGAATTTTTCATAAAACATAATCTTTGTTTTATTTATAAATCCAATATTTTTTTTTACTTTCAATATTATTAATTTCTCCTTTTAATATTAGAATTTCAAATTTAGTATATAGTTGGGGGTTTTTAATTTGGTGTTTTTCTAGCTTTTTTAGTTGCAAGCCCAATTCATTGTTCTTCTCTTTTTCTATTTTATTCAAGTAAGCCTCCAAAGATATAAAATTTTCCCTTATTAACACTTTAGTTGCATCCCACGAATTTTGATATAATGTCTCATCATTGTCATTACCTTGGGTGAAATTATTAATTGTTTCTATAATTTGCTGTTTCACCTAGTCATTCTTTAAGATGAGATTATTTAGTTTCCAATTACTTTTTGTTCTATTTACCACTAATTTCTTGTTGAATGTAGTTTTTATTGCATTGTGATCTGAGAAGAAAGCATTTACTATTTCTGCCTTCCTGTATTTTATTTTGGGATCTTTATGTCCTAATATATGATCAATTTTTGTGTAGGTTCCATGAACTTCTGAGAAGAAAGTATACTCCTTTCTAGTACCATTCAGTTTTCTCCAAAGATCTATCATACCCAATTTTTCTAATGCTCTATTTACCTCTTTAATTTCTTTCTTATTTGTTTTGTGGTTTGATTTATCTAATTCTGAGAGTGCAAGGTTGAGTTCTCCCACTATTATTGTTTTGCTGTCTATTTCTTCTTGCAACTCTCTTGACTTCTCCTTTAGGAAGTTAGATTCTATACTACTTTCTGCATATATGTTTAGTATTGATATAGCTTCATTGTCTATGCTACTTTTAGCGGGATATAGTTTCCTTCCTTATTTCTTTTAATTAGATCAATTTCTGCTTTTGCTTGATCTGCTTTTTTGACTTCACCTGAAGCATAATAGATTCTACTCCAGCCTTTACTCTGTATGTATCTCCCTGCTTTAAATGTGTTTCGTGCAAACAACATATTGTAGAGTTCTGACGTTTTATCCAATCTGCTCTCTACCTCCACTTAATGGGAGAGTTCATCCCATTCACGTTTACAGTTAAAATGACTAATTCTGTATTTGCTGCCATCATATCATCTCCTGATTATGCTTTTCCCCCTTTCCCCCCCTTAACCCCTTCCCCAGTATCAAATTTATGGACCCCACTTGTGTCACACTGCCCTCCCTTTTTATTATCCCTTCCCCCTCCTTTTAAGTCCCTTCCCCTTTCTTATGCTCTTACCTTATTTCTCTTTCTCCATTTCCATTTTCCTCTCCCCCTTTCAATGAGGTGAGTGAGAATTCTCTGAAAAACAAATATGTCAGTTATTTACTCTTTGAGCCTACTCTGATGAGAGTGAGATTCACACAGTGTTCCTCCCCCTCTCTAAATTTCCTTAGATTTGGTAAATTTTCTTTGCCTCTTCCTGGGAAGTAGTTTACCTCTTTTTATCCCTGCCTTTTCAGGGAGGTAATAACATGAAAAAGGAGGTGATCACACCCCCCTTACTTCTCCGGAGGGAGATGAAAGCACTAAAAAGGAGATGATCATGCCCTCCCTGGCATCTCAGGAAGGGACAGGAAAAGCACCAAAGAGAAATGGAGATTGTTATCAGGTTTCTGGGTTGAAGGGCCTTATTAAAGACAAATATGCACAAACCCATCAGCATAGGAGTTATTACACAAGCACATAGCAATAATGCATAGGCTATTACTGATGACTCTCCCCACAGTCTGTGCATGCTCGATGTGGTGTAACAAACATGAATTGTACATGCAAGTAGTGATATAACAAACGATATAAATCAACACAGTTTTGTAAAAGATTTCCAGAAGTCCTAGAAGGAGGGTATGAAAACATCAGTCACACATCTGCCTTCTTCAGCAACCAAGAGATAATCCAAAACCAATCTATTGTCCTTGCTTCATATGTTAGGTAATATAATGCTCCCCACACTATCCCCTTGCTCTTACTACTTCCATTTTTCATGTTATATCAGTAAAATCAAATTATACATGTGGATTTTCTGTATATCCACAACAGAAATACAGTTCTCAAGAGTTCTTTTTATCTTTTTCTGCTTCTGTTGAGTCTTGTGGATGTAGATCAAATTTTTTGTTTAAGTCTGTTTTTTTTTTCTTAGAAACAAATGGAATTCCTCTGTTTCATTAAATGTCCATCTTATTCCATGGAAGAAAATGCTAAACTTATCTGGGTAGTTTATTCTTGGTTGCATTCCTTTTGGAATATCAGGTTCCAGGACCTTCAATCCTTTAATGTGGAGTCAGCCAGATCTTGAGTGACCCTTACTGTGGCACCTCGATATTTGAATTGCTTTTTTACTGGCTGCTTGAAATATTTTTTCCTTAGTCTGGTAGTTCTTCAGCTTAGCCACAATGTTCTGTGGAATTTTTTTTTTAAGGGTCTTTTTCAGAAGGTGTTCAATGCATTCTTTCAATGCTTATTTTCTCTTCTGTTTCTGTTATCTCTGGACAGTTCTCTTTGATGATTTCCTGTCAAATAAAATATAGGCTCTTTTTTTCATCATAATTTTTGGGAAGTCCAATGATCCTCAGATTATCTCTCCTAGATCTATTTTCCAGGTCTGTTGATTTTTCCAGTAAATATTTGATGCTATTCTCATGCTTTTCATTATTTTTTGTTTGTTTTGTTTTGTTTTGTTTTGTTTTGTTTTGTTTGACTGATTCTTGGTGTCTCAATGAATCATTCATTTCTATTTTTCAGTCCTGATTTTTAATGAGTTATTTTCTTCATTCACATATTTTAGTTCTTTTTTGTGTATGTCCAATTGAGTTTTTAAATGGATTATTTTGTGCTGTGGAATCTTTCCATTTCACTAATTTTATTTATTTATTTTTTTTTTTAGTGAGTTATTTTCTTTTTCAAATTCACAAATCCTATTGGGAATTTTTTATCTTTTCCAATTCACAAATCCTACTTTCCTGTGATTTTTTTAAACCTTTTCCAATTCACAGATTTTGTTTCCCTGCATTTCCTGTGAATTCTTTATCTTTTCCAACTCAAATTTCAGGACATTGTTACTCTCTATCATAGCTTCTTTTTCCTTTCCCCATTTTTCTTCTAACTCTCTTAACTTTTTAATAGTTTCTTCTACGAGAGATTTATGTGATGGGGGCATTCCCCTTTCTGCTGTTAGCCTCCTCAGAGTTGGATAACCGTATTTTCTCTGTATAGAAGGTGTCAATCGTTCTCTTCAATTTCTTACTCATTATTAAAAAACTTATGGGGTCTGCCTTTAGTGTAGGAAATTTACCAACTTCCTTGCAGAACGGGGATAGGCTGGATTGCCGCAGTCTTGTCAATGGGCTAAGAGAGAGCTCTTGGAGAAAATTCCCCTCCCCCACTGGAAATGCCTCAGTGGTGGTTAGCACGGCTGTGCTTTGGGGAGTGCCCAGTGAAGAGTCCCACTGTGTGGCCTTGCAACTGCCCTGAGGCTAGAGGCTAAACAGTGAATGGGTCACAACCCCAGGCTAAAGCCCCCCTGTGGGGCTGTGGATATTAGCAGCTGTCCCTCGAAAAGCCCCTGTGCTCAAACTGGAAGTCTCTGCCAGGGAAGCACAGTAGCTATTGTGGGAGTTTTGCTGCTGTGGGAGTTTCACTGCTGTGGAAGTTCCACTGCCTTAGGATGAGCCCTGCACTATGTGGATTACAGGCTGCCCCAGGCTGTGTCCCTGTTGTGCAGGTTCTTAACTGCCCTAAGGAAAAGCCCCGGGTGGCAGAAGGTGGCTGCACAGCTGTGCCAAGATCGTTGTTGGGTCACTTCCAGTTTGGGGTATTTATAAGTTTTTTTTTTTTTTTTTTTTTTTTTAAAGTGGATTTGATTTCTCTTCTGATCTGCTGTTTTACAAGCAGAGTAGAACTATCAGCCTATGTCAGATTCCTCTATCTCAGTAGCTTTTCTAACCCCAGAGGTTTCCCCAGCCCATTTGGCAGAATGTGCTAGCCTTTATTCTAACCCTGTCTGCTGCTAGTCTTTTTTTTCCTCCCCTCTGGACTGACCTTTTCTGACAAAATTCCAGATTCTCTTCAGCTGGTAAGTTGTGCTTCTAATCCTTGTGTTTTTTATCAGTCCAGCATTATTTTTGAGGCTGATTTAACAAGTTGGTATTGAGGGTAAAAGGAAGCTTAGAAGTTCATGTGTATCTTCTCCACCATCTTGGCTCGGCCCCCCAGGAAGCTCCCATACTATTCATTTTCAAAGTTAAAATTAGTAACCCTGTATTTCCTGCTATCTTGTTTTTTTTCCTGTTATTCTTTTCTCTTTTCTTTGTCCCTTTCCCTCCTATGTAATATTATGCTTTTGACTACTATAACTCAAACATCTGTCTCCTTTTATAGCCCTTTCCCATTTCTTATGCTTTTCCCCTTCTACTTCTGCCCTTCCTTCTATTATCCTCTCCCTTTCTTTTCCCATCCCCCTTCCTTTTTTCCCTATAGGATGAGACAAGTTTCTCTATGAAGCTAAATATGTCTGATATTCTCGCTTTATGCCAAATCTGATGAAGGAAATATTCACATAATGCTTATCGCTCTGCCTTTGTTCCCTCAATTGTAACAGATCTTTTTTGCCTCTCCATAAAATGTAATTTTCCTCATTTTAACTCCATTTTCCTCTTATTCCAGTAGAATCTACTTTCTTCCTCTAGTTTCTTTTTTATATCATCACAATAAAATTAAATTGTACATACACCAGCTAAGCATACCCATAATACAGACAAAGATTGCAAGAATTAAACATATTATAATCCCATGTATAGATATAAGATTTTTAATTTTTATAAGGAAGTTTTTTTCTTTCCTTTTTATCTTTTTTACACTTCTCTTGAATTCTGTATTTTGAAGATCAAATTTTCTATTCAGTTTTGTTGTTTTTTTTTTTTTTCATCAGAAATGAATGAAATTCAAATGTTTCATTGAAAGTATCTTTTCAGAACATTGAATAGTTTACCTCTAAGACCTGTGGAAGAGGAATGAATTTATGTCCAAAGAAGAACTAGAGATCATTATCGATCACAAAGTAGAAAGCTTTGATTATATCAAATTGAAAAGTTTTTGTACAAACAAAACTAATGCAGATAATATTAGAAGGAAAACAATAAACTGGAAAACATTCTTATAGGCAAAGGTTCCAATAAAGACCTCATTTCCAAAATATATAGAGAATTGACTCTAATTTATAAGAAATCAAGCCAATCTTCAATTGATAAATGGTCAAAGGATATGAACAGACAATTCTCAGATGAAGAAATTGAAACTATTTCTAGTCATATGAAAAGATGCTTCAAGTCATTATTAATCAGAGAAATGCAAATTAAGACAATTCTGAGATACCACTACACACCTGTCAGATTGGCTAGCATGACAGGGAAAGATAATTCAGTATGTTTGAGGGGATGTGGGAAAATAGGGACATTGATACATTGTTGGTGGAATTGTGAATATCCAGCCATTCTGGAGAGCAATTTGGAACTATGCTCAAAACGTTATCCAACTGTGCATACCCTTTGACCCAGCAGTGTTACTACTGAGCTTATATCCCCCTTTGTGGTGGCAAGAAACTGGAAACTATGTGGATGCCCATCAATTGGAGATTGGCTGAATAAATTGTGGTATATGAATATTATGGAATATTATTGTTCTGTAAAAAATGACCAACAGGGTGATTTCAGAAAGGCCTGGAGAGACTTGCATGAACTGATGCTGAGTGAAATGGGCAGGACCAGGAGGTTCTTGTATACTTCAACAACAATATTTTGATAATCAATTCTGATAGATGTGGCTGTCTCCAACAATGAGATGAACCAAATCAATTCCAATAGAGCAGTAATGAACTGAACCAGCTATACCCAGTGAAAGAACTCTGGGAGATTACTATGAACCACTACATAGAATTCCTAATCCTTCTAATTTTGTCTACCTGCATTTTGGATTTCCTTCATAGGCTAATTGTACACTATTTCAAAGTCCAATTCTTTTTGTACAGCAAAACAACTGTTTGGATGTGTATATATACATATACATATACATATACATATACATATACATATACATATACATATACATATAGATATGTGTGTATATATATATATATATAGTATTTAATTTATACTTTAACATATTTAACATTTATTGTTCAACTTCCCATCTGGGGGGGAAGGGAAAAATTAAAACAAAAGGTTTGGCAGTTGTCAGTGTTGTAAAATTACCCATGCATATATCTGGTAAATAAAACCTATTAAAATAAAAAAAAAAAATAAAAAAAATAAAGTCTATCTTTTCCCCTAAAAGATAATGCTTAATTTTGCTCTGTATTTGATTCTTGTCTCCAAAGTTTCTTTGCCTTTTGCAATATTAGATTCAAGATCCTTCAAGCCTTTAAAATGATAGTTGCTAGGTCCTGGGTAATCCTGACTATTGCTCCTCAATGTTTGAATTGTTTCTTTTTCGCTGCTTGCAATATTTTCTTCTTGATCTGTAATTCTGAAATTTACCTATGATATTCCTTGGAGTTTTTATTTGGGGCTCTCTGTTACGAAGTGATCAGTGAATTCTTTCAGTGACTAGTTTACCGTCTGGTTCTATGTCATCAGGGTAGTTTTCCTTGACAATTTCCTAAAATATTATATGTAGACTCTTGTTTTCATCATAGTTTTCCAGAAGTTCAATAATTCTTACATTTCTCTCCCAGATCTATTTTCCATGTCAGTTGTTTTACCAATGAGGTATTTTACATTTTCTTTTATATTTTTTTTCTTTTTCTTTCTTTGGTTTTGTTTAACTGATTCTTGACATCTCATTGAATCATTCACTTCTCTTTGTTTAATTCTGATTTTTAGTGAATTATTTTCTTTAGTTAGTTTTTTTTAATCTCCTTTTCCATCTGACCAATTGAACTTTTAAAATAAACTTTTAAATAAAGTGTTTTGCTATTTGGATTTTTTTCCTTTTTCATAAATTGTATTTTTCAACAAATTGTTTTCTTTTTCAAATCTATTTTGTAAGACATTATGTTTTTTTCCATTTCATTAAAACTATTTTTACAAGCTTTCCTTCAGAAAATTAGTTTCCTTTCCCAAACTTCCTTGCAAAGTTTTCATTTCCCCCATTTTTCTTCGTTCTTTTTGAATTCTTCCAAGAGAGCCTTGTGAGATGGGGTCCATCTCATGTCACCCTTTGGAGCTTCATCTGGAAATGATTTGCTTTTGGATTTCTCCTGGTTTGAGATCTGTTCTTATCTTTCTCCATAAAAAGTATCTGTGCCAGGACTTTTTTTCTTATTTTAGAGGTTGAAGTCTTCTCTTAGAACAAAGAGGAGATTGTTACAAATTTCTTCTACAGGTGACATGCTTTAAACTGCCCTGGGCCAATGCTGGTTACTTCCTTCCAGTGTTGGGTAAATGTGGCCAGGTTCTGCTTTATTCTGAGGTTCAGAGGCTCACTATTTACCTTGTATATTTGTGTTGGATATCTCACAGCTAATGTGCTGATCCACTGGTTTGTTACCAGGACAGAGTAGCCAAAGCTACTGTATTTTGGCTAAGAGTCTCTCTTTCCCCAGCACATAGACACCACATCTTCCTGTGTTCCTACATTGTGTCTATGCTTGGTTGCCTCCTACGGTGACTGATTGAAATATACCTTTTCCGAAGTTCTTCCAAAATATCTTCTGCTAGAAATTTGTTACACTCCAAATATTTGTGGGTTCAGTCACTACAATCCAGTCTAGAAGCTTGATCTTGTGTTGATCTGAGGCATTCTAGGAAGAGTTCTGTCTATAGACAATCTGTCTATTCTCCACCATCTTGACTTCACCCCCTTTTAAATAATATTTTATAAAATATGTTAAACTGCAGATTCCTATAAATCATAAAAGACTATTCTATATCACTCAAGAAGTACTAAATTCATCTTTAAAATAATAATTTACTCAATGTGGGGATAGATATGTGATGGAAACTGATAGCTCTGTTGGTGTTTTCCCAGTATTTTAATTCAACAATCTTTAAAGGAGTTGACCTTTTTTTTTAATCTTTACTCTTGAATTGTTAAGTACCCAAAGCAAATGAATGCTTTAAGAATCTTTAGAAAGCCTAAACGAGGCTAGAGTCAACTTTGTATCATCCCTGTACCTCTGCTCCTAGTTTTGTACTCAAAAGTCAGGAATGAAAAAGGGAAGGGCATTCATCTCCAACAGTGAAGAAATAGGCTTTGAAATAGA
Organism: Sminthopsis crassicaudata; assembly: GCF_048593235.1. Lineage (NCBI taxonomy): Eukaryota > Metazoa > Chordata > Mammalia > Dasyuromorphia > Dasyuridae > Sminthopsis > Sminthopsis crassicaudata. The sequence goes on from NC_133617.1 coordinate 200,982,666, forward strand.
GGTTACCTTTATTAGAATATACCAGAATCTTGAAATCTCTTAATTGAATATGATTTCAAGTACCATCTTATCTAATAAATACAATCCATACTTTGTTGTGGATCCTTCCATGATATCCTGAGTACATTTTCTTCTAGTCTTTTGTCATATTTTAGTAAAAGGAAAGTCACTGTTTTTTGAGGAAATCTATTAAAAATAATAGAGAATCTCCACTATCAATTATTGCCTTTGAATCAAGCTATAATCAATCTCTCTTCAAACTATATCCTCTGCTCCTACTTTTGTACTCACAAGTCAAGAAGAAAAAAATCTACTCATTTTTTCTTTTTTCTTTTCTTTTCTTTTTTTTTTTAAATATATTTTTGTTTTCATTTTTTTTTTTTTTTTTTTTTTTTTTGAGGCTGGGGTTAGTGACTTGCTCGGGGTCACACAGCTAGGAAGTGTTAAGTGTCTGAGACCAGATTTGAACTCAGGTCCTACCGAATACAGGGCTGGTGCTCTATCCACTGTGCCACCCAGCTGCCCCCTCATTTTTTCTATAACATAGTTCAAATAATTGAAGTCAGCCATCTTATCTTCCCCCAATATTTTCTGCTTCTGATTAATCTACTATCATATGATATACTTTTGCCTTCCCACAAATTTTACTTATTCCATTTTGTCAATATACCTGCTAAAATATAGAATAAAATATCCAAGAGCATCAGTTGCCACATATGTTCTGACCATGGAAAAATCTAGCAAAACTACATCTCATTTAAGGTAGTCCTGGAGAGCATTAGTTTTGTAATTAATGTGGTTTATATGAGACTTGGTCATTACCCCATCATAATATATCTCAATAAATTTGACTAAAATATAAACTATTTAGATTTTTTTTATCATTATTAGTTAGAAGGTATATTAGTTAGAATTTTCATCTAACATATTCTGGAAATTTTATAAGTAGATATTTACTAAAGTATACTTATATGATTTGCCAAATGAAAATTCTAAAAAGAAATCACATTCCCTTATTTTGTATGGAAGACAAATTTAATTAACAAAAATATCTTCAATAGAATAGATTCTTTTCCAGTTATTCAAATAGACAAAAGAATTAAACAAGAAATGCATTAACTATATCTCTGCCATAAATCTTCCCATCTATTTTACTTTAATATTCATTAATCTTTTTATCAGTTGTTTACTGAATCAGATTTTTTGTGCATAAAATTGCCTTGGATGTAAATAGGTGGTACAATATATTTTAGGTTAATTTTTGGGTGCAAATTATCTACATTAATTTGCAGTCATCTGTGATAAAGCAGATATAATGTTTATCAGTATTTGAACTATGAAAAATTACTTCCTTAAAAATGTCCCTGTCTTCATGATTTTATATAAACTCACAGCTATGTCTAGAATGAATTTCTTTTCTCCTTCTGCCTTTTCAAATATAGTTTCCTTTTGAACTCCATTCAAATTACATTTTTCAAATGAGACACTACATCTACTTGTTCTTCCTACTTCTAAATTTGTTTCTATTTATTTTTCTGAATATTTGCATGTATTAAATATATGTCTCCCTCCACAGAATATAAATTTTTTCAGGGGGAGAGACTTTTTCATTTTTGCCTTTTTTATTTCTATTATCTAGCACAGTGAGTGGCCAACTCATAATACATGCTTAATAAATAAATTAAAAATTTATTAAAAATAAAATAAAAATTAAAAAAAATTTGTTATGCAAATTATTAGTGTATAATACACTTTGGAGGAAGAAGGGAAAAACTTAGTATGGAAGTGAAGTAAATTATTGACTCAATTATTTCTGCTTGTGTATTCACTGATGTCTGTTAGAGAGGAAATTCTACCTGCCAATATTTTCATGGATTACTTTGTTGTAATTGTGCACATTTGGAAGAAACAAAACTGATTTTAAAACAATATTTTATAATAGAGACCTTCAATTCTGGATTGTCATACCCTAATTAATCTGGATAAGTTTGAGACCTTAATGTTTCTAAAAATGTTTCTATCAGTTCACTCTGTGGTAATTTGTAATGGGCTAGAACTCTGTACTTAAAATAAAGATTCTTGCAAGGTGCTAAGTCAGTGGAATTGATAAGACATTGGTTATCTAGTTAAGCAGGGTGATTACTAATTTTCTAAGTTTAGTACATGTACTTAGTATTTAATATAGTTCTACAAGATTCACACCTATGATAATGTAAATAGAATATATTCTGAGCATATAAACTGGGACAAACTCAGCCAGATTCATTCCATTGTCCAACTTTATGGTGACTGGAGGTTGAAGCACAAGCCCTTGGACACAGAACCAGATTCATTTACTTCATCTCACACCATTGTGGTGACTGGCCTCCTGCACTTCCCTGACTGAGACTAAGGAAGTCTGAAAGGCTCTCCAGAAAGCTGGCCTGGCCTCTAGGCAAGGAAACAATAAAGAATTTGGACTTTGGACTTTAACACCTGTCTATTCTCCTGGTGATAACTCAACTGAAAAGAAGTCTGGTTCCAAGACCTCCAGAAAACCAACCAAGAACCTTACATTTTGACACCTGAATGTGGGACTAAGGATTTACAATCAGCATTCCAGACTGACACAATCCTAAATTCAGTGGAAAAGTCTCCATGATCCAGAAATTAGCGTAAGTATAAAAATAGACAAGAAAGAAACTTTGTTATGGGCTAAAATAGTGTTTCAGCTGGAATGGGACAAATGTTTAGAAAACAGCCTTCTTTGCCTCCTCAAGGAAAATGTGTCCAAAGCTTAGTTACATTAAAAACAAAACAAAACAAAACAAACTAAGGTTTGATTGTAACGGGAGCAGATCATTGAACTTTTAGAAACATTACAATACACATATCCTTGGTTCTCAAATGAAAAAGAATTAGATCCAGATGAGTGGAAATTAGTAGGAGAGCAACTAATTGAATATTAAAATAATACTGGTCGTAATTCAATTACTAAAGAAACAGTCTATACATATAACTTTTTTTTCTATTGTCCAATATATTTTTATTATTATAGCTTTTTATTTTTAAGATAGATGCATGGGTAATTTTACATCATTGACAATTGGAAAGCCTTTTGTTCCAATTTTTCCCCTCATCCCTTTCCCCCAGATGGCAGGTTGATCAATACATGTTACATACATACATACAACTTAACACAATTAGCTTTAAGGAATTATATATGTATTAGAAGAAAGAACAGGAGGGGAAGGTTACTGAAAAAAAAAAAAAAGATGAAAAGGATCAAGAATTAGACAAAAAAGGAGTTAAGTACAATTCTGATGAAATTAAGGAGTGTGGTGCTTTACAGCAGGAACCATTATGGCATTCCCCATCTCATGACCCTTCCCCCTCAATTAACCCTTCATGGGTACAGGGAGAAGAAGGAGGGGAAGGGGCAGTGACATAATCAGAACCACCTATGAAGCAGCCTAGTACAATAGGCACTAGTTAAAGCTAAAAGTGAAGGACAGGATATACTGAGTTTAAAATAAATGTATACCCTGTTATTGAAGAGTTTGACTCTTCAAGTCAACAAAGGAGAAGATACACTCCTTTTGAGCTAGAAAAAAAATAAGGATTTGAAAAAGGGCTACACTCTTTATGGGGTTATATCTTTTTATGTTAAGATGATATTAGAGAATTTGGCTTTTGAAATTTTAACCCTAATGACTGGAAATCTATAGCAAAGACATGTTTAGAACTTGGACAAAGAGTCTTGTAGCTTTAGGAGTATAGTGAACTATGTAGAATATAAGCCCAGTGAAATAGGCAAATTGGAGTTAATATACAAATCATCTTTGATCAACTAACAGGTAAAGGTCATGTGCAGACCCTTCAGTACAGATTTCTAGAGTATCGGCTAGCACCCTGGAGGGTCTCAGGGTCAGCCAGAATCAGGATAAATTAGTTTTTGGTCTTTAGGTGGAGAAGTGAAGGAGGCAGGCAAGCTGCCATGCAACTTGACAAAGATGATTCCTGGACTCTGGAGTCTGGACCCTTAAGTCTCTCTCTCCTCCTCATTCTGGGGCAGAGTGACTCTGACATCTCTCCCTCAGCCCTCCAATCCCTGCCTATGATTACCTCACCACCACACATTCAGCAAGCGCCAATGGTGAGAAGAGATAATTAGCCTGAAGTGCTTGGTTGTCTGATTCAAGCATACATTTTTAGAGTTTCAGTCCTTTACACAGATTAATTATCCTTTGATAGCATATGTCCAAATTGTTGCTACTATTAAACCATGCAGCACCCTCCCAGGAAAACAAAATAGAGGGGAACCCTTCATAAAATAAAGCAAGGTCCAAATGAATCCTTTGCTGATTTTGTGGGACATCTGCAAATCAAACAACTTGCTAAGGGAAATGCTAATGAGGTTTGTAGAAGAATTACTCTGGGGCCACACAAGGATTCTCCTTTAGAGGAAATCATAAGAAGCTGTGCCACAGTGGGCACAAATGCCTTTTATACCCAGGCTATTATGCAGATATTGGGAAGACAGGGTCTCTCTTGGCATGGGACTTCCAGACAGACTCATCAATGCTTTTAATGTGGTATAAAGTAGCCATCTGAAAGCTCAATGTACTCCAAGAGATAGAATGAGAAGACAAGTTGAGAGAACAAGACCCAAAATCCTGTGTCCAAAATGCCACAGGGGCTTTCACTGGGCCTCAGAATGTAAATTGACCCAGAGAAATGAGAGGAGGGGCACAGCTCTAAGACCTCAAACAAAAAAACAGGTGATGCAGGATGGCAGTTGAGGTTAGACCCAGAGAGTCTTTAGAAGTTCAGGACTCTGATATGATCAATCAGCAGAGAAGCAATCAGATGGGAGAAAGGGATTACAATTGGGGAGAATACAGGTTTTGTAACCCAGCAGAAGAACAATGTCCAGTGGGAGCAGCTCCAATATAAGTTTCAGGTAATGTGGAGAGATTCGGAAAGTGGTGAATAGAAGGGACTAGATAGGTTAACTGCTTGGGGGAGAGGGTTTGCTTGTATCTCTACAGATGGAGAAAGAATCAGATGGGTGCCAAGGACCACCTTGAGAGAGACAGAAAAAGAGAAAAAGAACCTCAAAACAAAGGAGAAGACCCCAGAAACATCTGACACTGAAAGAGCATGTCTAATAATGAGACTGTTATAGGACTTCAAAATCTGCAGGAATAATTGGATTCCCTAACATAAGATGAAACTATTGCAAATTTCAAAACTTGAAGGAATTATTGAATTCCTGACATAAGTGAAGTAATGACAATAGATTGGTTTTGAACTATTTCTCAGACTTATGGACATGTATAATTTCTCATAATTATGGACATGTATGGGCATGTTCATTCATGTTGTTTGTTTGTAATACCTCCCATGTTGCTGGATTAATGTATACCTGTTTCAAATGAGACCCTTCAGACACCCACTAATCTGGTTTGATTCCCCATTTCCTTTGGTGTTTTCATCTCCCTTCCTTAGATATCAGGGAGGGCATGATCACTTCCTTTTCTGGTATTTTCACTCCCTTTTCCTGAGAAATCAGGAAAGGTGTGATTACCTCCTTTTTTGGGGTTTTCACCTCCCTGACAAGTCAGGGAGGGCATGACCACCTATGCTCTAAAATAAAAGAAAGAGGGAGATGTTATGGGCTGGAACTCTGAACTTGAAATAAGGATTCTTACAAAGTGCTAAGTGGAATTGATAAGACATTGGTTATCTAGTTTAGCATGGTGATTAATACTCCTCTAATTCAGTACATGTACTTAGTACTTAATATAGTTCCACAAGATTCACACCTATGATAATGTAATTATAATAGAGTATATAACAACCATCAAGAACTGGAAGAGATTCATTCCATCTTCAGTCAGACTCCTGGTGGCTCTCCTGGGGGACTAAGGGACTCAGAGACAGATTCATTTCATCATCCATCTTTGTGGTAGCTGGAGGCTGAAGCACAAGCCTTTGGACTCAAAGAGATTCACTTCATCTCATACCACCATAGTGGCTGGCCTCCTGTACTTCTCCCACTGAGACCAAGGCCTGTCTGAAAAGCTCTCCAAAAAATTTCCCAGTACCAGGCAAGCAGTCAAAGTATCTGTACATTAATACCTGGCTATTCTCCTGGTGATGACTCAACTGAAAAGAAGGCTAGTTCTAAGATTTCCAGAAAACCACTGAGAACACTACAGTGATTGAGCTTAGAGATGATTAGTATTGTGTCTTGATGTATTTTTATTTTAAAGAAAGGGAAGTTATTTTCTATGTGTAATAGAACTTTTAAATTAAATAGAGAAAATAATTCTTCCCTTTGTTTCACATCATTTGAACTTTGTGCAGAGGCACACGCCATAGTCTCTTTTTATCCTTGGCAGAAAATCAAATTATTTGGATTTTAGAAACTGTTAATCAGCTATCTTTTCTCTAAAAAGGCAGCATGGCAAGGTCTATCTAGAACTCACAACAGAAACAGGAAAAAACACTGGGTACAAATACTATCAATATAATCCTGGGAATATTGCTTAATCTCACAGTGCTCCAACTCTCTTAAGTATTCAAGTTGTAGAACAGTTTGGTGGACAAAGTACTGTCACCAGAAGTTCTATACTCCAATAAAAAATATAGGTTCAGAACGCTATTTCAAAAAATGATTTAATTAACAATAGAGTACAACCCAGATTTAGCATCCTGAATCTAGAGGGTGAGCTAAAGAACATCATGAATTTTGAACTTCAGTATTGATGTTTTGAGGCTTTCACTTCCTTAATCTTCTGCAAAAGGCATTGAAGTCAAGTCAAAATTACCTGTAACTGGAAATATTTTTCATAAGTGCTAAATACTAGCACAAGTATTTTAACTAAGTTCAAATTTCAGATTGGAGATTTGTTATCTACCTCAATATTTCTTTTAATTACAAAAAGCAAAATTCCTAACTCCCATAGAGATCTTTGTTTGATATTAATTTTCTTAACATTAAAGATGTCTTTCATTCCAGATGAGAGAGATGAATTGTTAAGTATCACAGATAAGCTAATATTTTGAGGTGTTAGTGCAATATTATTTTCATTATTGTCATCAAATTGAAGTACTTTCCAAGATTTTTCAATTGAGATTGATTGTAAAGTAAATAGTAGGGCAATTTTTTGATCTTAGGAAGTAGAAAGGTTGATTATAGTGGTAATAATCTTTTTCTAACAATTGGAAAATATTTATATTAAAAGAAGCAAAATAAAAGTAGAATAAGTAAGATTTTGCTAGATTCTGATCTCTTTAAGAATTTTTCTTTCTTCATTAGAATGTCAGCTTCTTGAAGGAAAGTATACACTTTTGTTTTTCCTTGTATTTTTATTACTGAAGCTTAGAACAATATTTTCCACAAAAAAAATAATAAGACTTATGTTTACTGATTATCAACTTGAAAAATCAAGAAAGGTCATTCATCCAGAGGGTAATTGGCATCCTTAAGTCATTATGGGAGGGTTGTAAGTTTGGTTCATCATTTGCTAAGTTTAATTTTACTCAAACTTCAGTAAAAAATCCTAAAATGAACATCAGAATGGCATTCCTATCAATTTCTTGGAGGAAACTCAAAGCAAGTTTTGGTGTACTAGATTTTGCCTATGTTCAAGTACTGTGTAAAAACTTCAAACTTGAGATGCCTTTTTCTTTGAATTATTGAAGAAATATTCTTCTACTTGTTTTCCTCAATCTAACTTTCTATAGCACATATAAGATTTGTCTTCCCAACACCAAATTATATGTATGATTGATGCTAATCATCTTGAATAATTTATTTCCATTATTCAACAGAAAAAAAATTAGCCCACTGTTGACTTTCTGATATTTTCTTCCACAGTATTTGAAATTAAAATAGTTATAGTGCAATCTAATGGAATGAAATAAAATTTATTAAATACCCACTATGTACTAGGCACTGTTTTTAAAGGACTTACAAATACATTCAATTGTCTTGATGCAAAAACAATATATGGATAGGTGTCCTGAAGACAGTAGCTATGTTCAGATGCATCATGGAAGTATGTTCATGCTTACCTCAGATTAACTTCTGTTGAAATCATTTAAGAAAATAAATCTATATATATTGACATTTCAATTTTATTTTTACTTTGGAAATATGGTTTTCTAAAATCTTGTGAAGTTAGCCTATAGAGTTCCAAGGTTTTTGAGGCTCTTATGGACCTTTTCTTAATGAATAGTTAGAAAATACAGAATGTACAATACTCTAGGGGTATTTTAAATAGGTGTTCACATTAGTAACTTTAACAGTGAAGATCACCTGCATAAAAGTCATTATTTTTTAAAAAAGTGATCTGAGAGAGAACTTTGGCAGTTTGGAGATCTGATCTTAATTATTGATATAATTCTACCATTAACCATTTCCTTACCCTAAACAAGTTGCTTAAACTAGTTAATCAGGAGTAATGGTGCAGAAAAGTCACAACTAGTGCAAGTAATAGAATCCCTGAAGTAGTCACATTATTTAAATTCTTGTTGCATATTTTCATTGAACTGGAATAAGTTATCACATTTTACACAATTATAACTTAAAATAGTGCAAATTTGAATATACACAATTGTTTCAGGAGAATCATTATTGGCACTAATTGAGCACTTTCTGAGGAAAAATAAAGAGTGTTGATAAGAAAGTTCTCAAGAAAGTTTGAAAGTGCTTCACAAATGGAAGGTTGCATCATCTGAAGCTTATCCAAATGCACAAAGAGTCAGGTAGCTTCACATAACAAGACAAAATTCTGTTGATGGTTCTTGTCTATTCTGTTAGATCTGATTTCATAGTAGGAATAAAAAAAGAATGTGTGTTTATCTTTTAAACTCCATTTAATCTAATTATGGAATACTACAACTTCCTGCCATTAGTGTGATAGAGGGAATGATTGCTTACTAATGCTGGATAATCCTGTGACAGATGAAAATCTAACTGCATAGCCTTTCATAATTGCATTTGTGTTCAGATTCCCAAGCAGAAAATTTTTCTAATGTTGAATTTACTGCAAGGAGACTTTTATTATAGACAAATATAGTGACAGTTTCCAATGTGGAAATGGCCAAATGGATAAGTAAAAGAGGTGAGTTAAAAAACTAGAACCAAGTCCTTAGTCTGTGATTGTTTCTTTTTTCAATTCATCATTTCAATGTCATACTTTATTTACAATTTTACTATAAAAATAAATCATATTACATCTTGTACCTTGGTTCCTTACTAATTATCATCATACTAATTATGTGTATAAATTATATATATATGTGTGTGGTGTGTGTGTGTGTGTGTGTGTGTGAATATACATAGATTCATACATATATTTATCATTTCAATAAGCATTCATAAGGTGTTTAGCATGGACTTACTGTGTCTGTGATTGATATAAAGACCAAAATGAACATTCTCTGTCATTAGGGAATTACATTCTATTGGGCATAATAATACAAATAATTAAATGAAAATATAACAAAATAAATAAATATTAATTGATTTTGTGGGCATGCAGAAACAAACTATAGAGAGATTAAGGATCAAAGTTCTTGTGTAGGAAGTAGTACTCCAATTGAAGATTGTAAAGAAATAAAGATTTTTAAAAGTAGAGGTACAAAGGGAAACTTTTATATATATGGGAGGGGAAAGGAAAGATAACATTGTAAAAAAGAATTAAAATAAGCAAAAGAATATCTAATGTAGCAAAAATCAAGTAAGCCCAAATTGACTGGCACATAGAGGATGTAATGGAGAATCGTATGTGTATTTGTATACATACATATACAGACATACATACATGTACTCCCCCTATATAATAACTTCTCCCATAGAAAGTATCAAATATTTTAAAGAGTGGATAGAAACCTGGGGATAGTAGGGCATCTGCTATCATAATGAAACTATTTAATTGCCTTGGCTATAAATTATATGACATGTAAGGGTGAGGATGGATTGAATAAAATAAATTATTTGGTCAGAGAGTTTCAAAGAGTTAATTGTCACATTTGAGAAATGACAAAAAATTACTAAGAGAATTTAGTATAACTAAATACTATCCTGTTGTGCAACTGTGGAAAATACTATCCTTATGAGAATTCTTAAGCAACTTTACATGACATCTTGGAGAAATTGAATGATAGAATTGTTTTTACAGAGATATAGAGAAGTTAGCATTTGGGATTAATGAGTGGCATTAGTTCTGGCTGGGCTCTTTTTCATTGTGATACATTGTTGAAATATTTAAATGCTTCATATTCTTTTTTACTGTGTTAACACAGATAAGCAATGTTTATTTTATTAATCTTATGAGACTAAAGGATTTGACATAGAGACCAATAAGTAAAAGCTTATGATAAAAGAGGTTTCTCTTTTTGATTTGATGAACTGATTTGTGGGAGCACAGCTACTTGGTTAATTAATGAGAGAAGTTATGCATTGTTCTTTATTTCCAAAATAGATAATTAATAATCAATCAACAAACATTTAAGTAATTATTTTGTGAAGTATAATATCTTAAGCACTGAAAATTTGAAAATTAAACAAAGTTCCTGCTTTCAGGAATACATTATATTTTAAAGGCCTTTACAAAACCTAACATGTATAGACATTGTTCCATATGAAATAGCTAGAGACTAAATGAATTAACACCTTTAGAGAAAAAGCCAATATAAACTGGGACCTGAGAAAGGTTTTCAACAGAGTGTAGTCCTGGAGTCTTAAAAAAGTAGTATGGATCATAAAAAGTAGAAGTTGGAAAGAGAAAATTCCAGTCATGATGGATAGCCAGTACAAGGTCACAAGGATAGGATTCAAAGCATCATTTGTGAAGATTAACTATTGGATCACTTGAATTGAAGAGTCTAGCAATTGAATGAAAGAGTCTAGCAAATGGGAATAATGTTAGGGAAGAATGGAAAGAGGAAGGAATCACTTTTTAGATAGTGTATAACATTAATAGGAATTCACATTTAAACAGAGAATTAATAGAGTGCAATACATGTACAGTGAATGATATGGTTAGACCTAAACTTTAAAAAATTCATGTGGAGGATGGATTGAAATGGGAAGAGATTTGCTGTGAAGAGTCCAATCAAAATCAATTGTGTGGTTTAGGCTTTAAGTTAGTGGTACTGTGTGGAGAAAAGGCAATATATGAGAAGAACTTCTGGAGACAAATTGCAGTGTTCTAAAATGAAATATACAGAGTGAATAGGAATAAGGAGTTAAGGATGATTCAGAAGTTCTGAGCTTGGATGACTGCAAGCATTACAGTGCTCTTCACAATAAGAGGGAAAATTTGAAGAAATGTGTATACTGAAAGATTGTGTGTGTTGTTTTTTTTTTTTTTTATTTTATATATATATATATATATATATATATATATATATATATATATATATATATATTTTATAATATTATCCCTTGTATTCATTTTTCCAAATTACCCCCCCTCCCTCTATTCCCTCCCCCCGACGACAGGCAATACCATACATTTTACATGTGTTACAATATAGTCTAGGTACAATACATGTGTGTGAATATCATTTTCTTGTTGCACAATAAACATTAGAATCCGAAGGTACATGTAACCTGGGCAGACAGATATTAGTGCTAACAATTTACATTCCCCTCCCAGTGTTTCTTCTCTGGGTGTAGCTACCTCTGTCCATCATTGATCAACTGGAAGTGAGTTGGATCTTCTTTATGTTGAAGATTTCCACTTCCATCAGAATACATCCTCATACAGTATTGTTGTTGAAGTGTACAGTGATCTTCTGGTTCTGCTCATTTCACTCAGCATCAGTTGATTTAAGTCTCTCCAGGCCTCTCTATATTCCTCCTGCTGGTCATTTCTTACCGAGCAATAATATTCCATAACCTTCATATACCACAATTTACCCAGCCATTCTCCAACTGATGGACATCCATTCATCTTCCAGTTTCTAGCTACAACAAATAGAGCTGCCACAAACATTTTGGCACATATATGTTTCTTTCCGCTCTTTAGTATTTCTTTGGGATATAATCCCAGTAGTAGCGCTGCTGGGTCAAAGGGTATGCACAGTTTGATAACTTTTTGGGCATAATTCCAGATTGCTCTCCAGAATGGCTGGATTCTTTTGCAACTCCACCAGCAATGTATTAGTGTCCCAATTTCCCCACATCCCCTCCAACATTTGTCATTATTTGTTCCTGTCATCTTAGCCAATCTGACAGGTGTGTAGTGGTATCTCAGAGTGGTCTTAATTTGCATTTCTCTGATCAGTAGTGATTTGGAACACTCTTTCATGTGAGTGGATATAGTTTCAATTTCTTCCTCTGAGAATTGTCTGTTCATATCCTTTGACCATTTATCAATTGGAGAATGGTTCGGTTTCTTATAAATTATGGTCAGTTCTCTATATATTTTGGAAATGAGACCTTTGTCAGAACCTTTGTTTTTAAAAATATTTTCCCAATTTGTTACTTCCCTTCTAATCTTGTTTGCATTAGTATTATTTGTACAGAAACTTTTTAGTTTGATGTAATCAAAATCTTCTATTTTGTGATCAATAATGATCTCTAATTCTCCTCTGGTCATAAATTCCTTCCTCCTCCACAAGTCTGAGAGGTAGATTATCCTCTGTTCCTCTAATCTATTTATTATCTCCCTCTTTATGCCTAAATCATGGACCCATTTTGATCTTATCTTTGTATATGGTGTTAAGTGTGGATCCATATCTAATTTCTGCCATACTAATTTCCAGTTTTCCCAACAGTTTTTTCCGAATAATGAATTTTTATCCCTAATGTTGGAATCTTTGGGTTTGTCAAAGATTAGATTGCTATAGATGTACCCTTTTTTGTCCTTTGTATCTAATCTGTTCCACTGATCAACTTGTCTATTTCTTAGCCAATACCAAATGGTTTTGGTGACTGCTGCTATATAATATAGCTTTAGATCAGGTACACTTAGACCACCTTCCTCTGAGTTTTTTTTCATTAGTTCCCTTGCAATTCTTGACCTTTTATTCTTCCATATGAATTTTGTTGTTATTTTTTCTAGGTCATTAAAATAGTTTCTTGGGAGTCTGATTGGTATAGCACTAAATAAATAGATTAGTTTGGGGAGTATTGTCATCTTTATTATATTCGCTCGGCCTATCCAAGAGCACTGAATGTCTTTCCAATTATTTAAATCTGATTTTATTTTTGTGGCAAGTGTTTTGTAATTTTTCTCATATAATTCCTGACTTTTCTTTGGTAGATGGATTCCCAAATATTTTATACTCTCAACATTTGTTTGGAATGGAATTTTTCTTTGTATCTCTTGCTGTTGCATTTTGTTAGTGATATATAAAAATGCCGAGGATTTATGTGGATTTATTTTGTATCCTGCCACTTTGCTGAAATTTTGAATTATTTCTAGTAGCTTTTTAGCAGAGTCTTTGGGGTTCTCTAAGTATACCATCATGTCATCTGCAAAAAGTGATAGTTTAATTTCCTCATTTCCTACTCTAATTCCTTGAATCTCTTTCTCGGCTCTTATTGCCAAGGCTAGCGTTTCTAGTACTATATTGAATAGTAATGGTGATAGTGGGCAACCTTGTTTCACTCCTGATCTTACTGGGAAAGGTTGCAGTTTATTTCTATTGCATATTATGCTTACTGACGGTCTTAAATATATACTCCTGATTATTCTAAGGAATAATCCATTTATTCCTATACTCTCAAGAGTTTTTAGTAGGAATGGATGTTGGATTTTGTCAAATGCTTTTTCTGCATCTATTGAGATGATCATATGGTTCTTATTAATTTGATTATTAATATGGTCAATTATATTAATAGTTTTCCTAATATTAAACCAGCCCTGCATTCCTGGAATAAATCCTACTTGATCATAGTGTATTATCTTGGAGATGATTTTCTGAAGTCTTTTTGCTAATATCTTATTTAAGATTTTAGCATCAATATTCATTAAGGAGATTGGTCTATAATTTTCTTTCTCAGTTTTCGATCTACCAGGTTTAGGTATCAGTACCATGTCTGTGTCATAAAAGGAATTTGGTAGGACTCCTTCATCCCCTATTTTTTCAAATAATTTATATAACATTGGGGCTAATTGTTCTTTAAATGTTTGGTAGAATTCACATGTGAATCCATCTGGCCCTGGGGATTTTTTCCTGGGGAGTTGATTAATAGCTTGTTCTATTTCTTTTTCTGAAATGGGACTATTTAAGCAATTTATCTCCTCCTCTGTTAATCTAGGGAGCCTATATTTTTGGAGGAAGTCATCCATTTCACTTAAGTTATCAAATTTATTGGCATAAAGTTGGGCAAAGTAACTCCTTATTATTTCTCTAATTTCCTCTTCATTGGTGGAAAGATCCCCCTTTTCATTTGTAAGACTATCAATTTGATTTTCCTCTTTCTTTTTTTTGATCAAATTTACCAAAGGTTTATCTATTTTATTGGCTTTTTCATAAAACCAACTCTTGGTTTTATTTATTAATTCAATAGTTTTTTTACTTTCAATTTTATTGATTTCTCCTTTTAATTTTTGTATTTTGAGTTTAATTTTTGGTTGGGGGTTTATAATTTGGTCTTTTTCTAGCCTTTTAAGTTGTAAGCCCAATTCGTTAATCTTCTCTTTCTCAATTTTCTTCAAATAAGCCTTTAAAGATATAAAATTTCCCCTTATTACTGCTTTAGCTGCATCCCAAAGATTTTGATATGATGTCTCATCATTATCATTATCTTGGGTGAAATTGTTAATTGTTTCTATAATTTGCTCTTTCACCCAGTCATTCTTTAAGATGAGATTATTCAGTTTCCAATTACTTTTTGGTCTATTTACCCCTAACTTTTTACTGAATGTAGCTTTTATTGCATTGTGATCTGAGAAGAAGGCATTTATTATTTCTGCCTTCCTACATTTAATTTTGAGATCTTTATGTCCTAATATATGGTCAATTTTTGTATAGGATCCATGAACTGCTGAGAAGAAAGTATATTCCTTCCTATTGCCATTCAGTTTTCTCCAAAGGTCTATCATACCTAGTTTTTCTAATGTTCTATTTACTTTTTTAATTTCTTTCTTGTTTGTTTTGTGGTTTGATTTGTCTAAATCTGAGAGTGCAAGGTTGAGATCTCCCACTATTATAGTTTTACTGTCTATTTCTTCTTGCAGTTCTCTTAACTTTTCCTTTAGAAAGTTAGATGCTATACCACTTGGTGCATATATGTTTAGTATTGATATGGCTTCATTATTTATGCTACCTTTCAGCAGGATATAGTTTCCTTCCTTATCTTTTTTAACAAGATCTACTTCTGCTTTTGCTTGATCTGAGATAAGGATAGCTACCCCTGCTTTTTTGGCTTTACCTGAAGCATAATAGGCTCTGTTCCAACCTTTTACCTTTACTCTGTATGTATCTCCCTGCTTTAAGTGTGTTTCCTGTAGGCAACATATTGTAGGGTTCTGCTTTTTGATCCAATCTGCTATCCGTCTCCGTTTGATGGGATCGCTCATCCCATTTACATTTACAGTTAAAATTACTAATTCTGTATTTCCTGCCATCGTATTATCCCCAGATTAGGCTTTTTTCCCTTGACCCCCCTGATCCCCCTCCCCGATATTTAATTTACAGACCCCCCCCTTGTGACGCGCAACCCTCCCTCTTTTTTTTTTTTTTTTTTTTTTAGGATCCCTCCCCCCTCCCTCCAAGTCCCTTCACTTATTCTCCTTTTCCTTTTCCCTTTTCCTCTCCCCCCTTTTAATGAGGTGAGAGAAAAATTCTCTGAAAAACAAATATGTTAATTATTTACTCTTTGAGCCTCTTCTGATGAGAGTAAGATTCACACAATGATTCTCCCCCTCACTAAGTTCCCTCAGATATGGTGTATTTTCTATGTCTCTTCCTGGGATGTAGTTTCCCTCTTTTTATCACTCCTTCCCCTTTTTCTGAACCGACCTCCTTCCCTTTACTACACCCCCCTTTTTTTCTTTTATATCAGTAAAATCAAATTATCCTTGAGTATTTTTATATACCCACAACAGAGTTACAGTTCTCAAGGGTTCTGTGTACCTTTTTCTGTTTCTCCTCAGTCTTGTGGATGTAGATCAAATTTTTTGTTTAAGTCTGGTTTTTTTCTTAGAAACATATAGAATTCCTCTGTTTCATTGAATGACCATCTTCTTCCATGGAAAAAGATGCTAAACTTAGCTGGGTAGTTCATTCTTGGTTGCAGTCCTTGATCTTTTGCCTTACGGAATATCAGGTTCCAGGCCCTTCTATCTTTTAATGTGGAGGCAGCCAGATGTTGGGTGACCCTTATTGTGGCACCTTGGTATTTAAATTGTTTTTTTCTAGCTGCTTGCAGGATTTTCTCCTTTGTGTGGTAATTCTGCAGCTTAGCCACAATATTCCGTGGTGTTCTTTTTTTAGGGTCTATTTCAGAAGGAGTTCGATGAATTCTTTCCACATCTACTTTCCCTTCTGTTTCTATTATCTCTGGACAGTTCTCTTTGATAATTTCCTGTAAAATAGAATCTAGGCTCTTTTTTTGGTCATAGTTTTCTGGAAGTCCAATAATCCGCAGATTATCTCTCCTAGATCTATTTTCCAGGTCTATAGATTTTCCCAGTAAGTATTTGACGTTGTTCTCCAGCTTCTCATTTTTTTTTTTTTTTGTTTTGTTTGACTGATTCTTGGGTTCTCTGTGAATCATTCATTTCTATTTGTTCCATCCTGACTTTTAAGGAGTTATTTTCTTCTTTCACAGTTTTTAGTTCTTTTTGTAAATGCCCAATTTCGTTTTTAAATGAATTATTTTGCTCTATTGAATTTTTTTCCATTTCCCTAATTTTTTTTTGAGAATTATTTTTTTTCCAATTCAGAAATTCTATTTTCTTGAGACTTTTTTATCTTTTCCAATTCAGAAATCCTACTTTCCTGTGTTTTTTTAACCTTTTCTAATTCACTAATTTTGTTTCCCTGCATCTCCTGTGAATTCTTTATTTTTTCCAACTCCAATTTCAGGACGTTGTTATTCTCTATCATAACTTCCCTTTCCTTTCCCCATTTTTCTTCGATCTCCCTCAATTTTTTAAGAGCTTCTTCTAGGAGAGAGTTATGTGATGGGGGGCAGGAATCGTTCCCCTTTAGGTTGTTATCTGCTGACTCTCTGCTGTTAACTTCCTCGGGGTTGGATACCCGCTCTTTCTCTGTATAGAAGGAATCTATAGTTTTTCTAGCTTTTTTGCTCATATTTAAAAAAATGTTTTGGGGTCTGTCCCTGGGGTAGGAAATTATTTACTTCTTTACCAGCTTCCTCCCAGACTGGATGGATGCAGCGGCCCCTGCGCCTGAGCTAAGATAGAGCTCTGGGAGAGAGTTCCCCACCCCCTCCCTGGAAGTGCCTCAGAGGTGATTAGCACTACTGTGCTTCGAGGGCGTAGAATAGTGAAGACAGCACGAAGCCCAGCCTATGTGTCCGGGTGGGGAGTGGATGTCTGCAGCAGGTGACTTGAGAAGCCCCTGTGCTCAAACTGGAAGTGTCTGCCAGAAACTGCGGTCCCTAGTTCAAAGGTTCCGCTTCTCTGGGACTTACTGGAGCTGAGTTCCACTCCCTCCAGCTAAGCTAGGCAGTGTGTGTTGCCTTGGGCCGTATCCACCCACTTGTCAGTCTCTTAACTATTCTCAGGTGGTAGCTGAGGCCACACCCCCTGGTGCTGAGTCAGCTGAGTCACCCCCAGGATCGGGGAAAATCTAATTTGAGTTTTAAAATATTTTGGCTTTCTCTTCTGAACTGCTAAATAATTAGCAGAGAAGAGGTAACAGCCTGTGCCAGATTCCTTTACCTCAGTGGCTTCTCTGATCCCAGAGCCCTTCCCAGCGCAATGGGCGCAGTGTGCCCCTACCCCACCGTCTGTGCTGGTCTTTCTTATTCCTCCCCTGAGAACTGACCTTTCCTGTTGAAACTCCAGATTCTCTTCAGCTGGTAAGTCGTGCTTCCAGTCCTTGTGGTATCTATCAGTCCTGAGCTAATTCTGAGACTTAATTTATCTAATTGGTTGTGAGGGAGTGAGGACGTTCACTGAGTCGTGTGTTTCTTCTCTGCCATCTTGGCTCTGCCCCCTTGTGTGTGTTGTTTTAAAGATATTGTGTCTGAAATGCATATAAGACATTCAATTTAAAATACTAGGTGACTGGCAATGTGATACTGCAGCTCAGAACAGATACTAGGTTGGCTATGGAGATTTGAAAATCATCCACAGATATTATGATCTAATTCATAGGAGCTGATAGTTTCACCAAGTAAGACAATAAAAATAAAATAAAATAGAAGAGTACCTAACATAGTCTTCTAGAATACCCATCTTTAGCAAAAATGACATGGATGAATACACAAGAAACTCTAGCAAAGGAAACTGAGAACTGGTCAGACAAAAAAGAAGATAATCAAAAGATCACAGTCTTGAAAAAACAAAGAATAAAAATCTATATGATGTTAGTAGTAAAAAAAAAAATACAGAGGTCACACACATATGTAAAATCTAGAGCATATTTTAGTGTTTCCACATAAAGTTTATGCCAATGATCATATATCAATTTAAATCTATCTATCTAACCTGACCTATATTTTCAATTATCCTGGGAGTCTTTGAGAAGCCTTCCTCTTCTTTCTAACAATGCAGTTTGTTGTAGGGAGCACCAAAAAGATAGAATATCTCTCCAGTGTCATATAACCATTTTGTGTCAGTCTGAAATTTAATGGAAGTCTTTCTGAATCCCATATGAGATCTTTATCAGTGCTCCCTCCCTCTCTTGATAATGACTTTGACAATCATATTAAAATTGATTTTGCTATGTTTCATAACCATGGCATCAGTTGAGGAAGTACTTTATTACAAAATAAAATGGGGCACAAAAACAGAAGCTGACTTGTATACAATCATATAGCTATTTAATGGCAGTACTACAATTAAGTTCCAGATCTTTAATTTTAATATTTTAATATATCCCTCAGGAGGGTGGAGTCAAGATGGTGGAGTAAAGACAGAAACCTAGCCAACCTCTCCCCCAAACCCTTTCAAATTTCTTTAAATATTGACTCTAAATTAATTTTAAAGCTTCAGAATATCCAAAAAGGTGCAGTAGAACATTTTATAGCCAAAGGCAACTTAGATGCTCCATAGAAAAGTTATGTGATACTAGGATGGGAGTGTAGCTCCAGACCCAGACCCAGTTGGCTTCTCCTGACCTCTGAATCAGTAGCAGTAGTGATGACTTCTAGACCTCTCAGCTCAGAGATACCAACGAGTACCTGGAAGGTGAGCAGAAAAAGTCTGTGGAACCATAGTAGGACCCCAGTGCACAATCTTAGTGCAGACCCCACCATGGCCCCATCCCAGGCCCTGACCCCAGTATCAGCAAACCAGGAATTCTGAAACAGTAGCAGTGCTGGAAACTTCTGGACCTTTCAACCCAGGGACACCAGAAAAGACATAGGTCAGTGGATAAGGTCTGTGGCAACAGAGTGGGAGTCTGGTGTGCAGTTCCAGGGAGCCCCTGGTAAGAAGAGCCCTAGCCAACACTGGATCTTACAGCTGCTGTGGAACAGTGACACATCTAACAGCTCCAGGGCAGAAAAGAGTGCTTGTGGTCAGATTCCTAGAAGGATTTCTGAGAAGAGCAGCACAAAACCCCTGAACCTTAGGGCAATGCACCTCCTACCCTGAAAATAGAGCCCTACTTTAACAGTTAAAAGCCAAGTAACAGGTTAGGAAAATGAGCAGAAAACAAACCAAAAAAAATGTTTCTGATCATTAAAAGTTATTATGGTGAAAAAAAGGAACAAAACATACACTCAGAAGATGATAACAAAGTCAAAGCTCCTATATCCAAAGCCTCCAAGAAAAATAAGAATTGGGCTCAGGCCCAAGAGTTCAAAAGAGACTTTAAAAATCAAATAAGAGAAAAAGAGGAATATTTAGGGAAAGACTTGAGAAAGGTGCAAATGGAAATACAAAAAAAAAAAAAAAAAAAAGGTAATGAGGAAAAGAATGCCTTAAAAGCAAAATTAACTCATTGGAAAAGGAGGTACAAAAGCTCACTGAGAAAAATAATTACTTAAAAACAGAACTGAGCAAATGGAAGCTAATGACTTTATGAGAAATCAAAATACAATAAAACAAAACCAAAAGAATTTTTAAAAAATAGAAAAGAAATGTGGAATAACACACTGGAAAAACAACTGACCTGGAAAATACATCCAAGAAGAATCATTAAAAATTATTTGTCTACCTGAAATTCATGATCACAAAAAACAGTCTGTACACCATATTTCAAGAAATAAGCAAGGAAAACTATACTGATATCCTAGAACCAGAGGGCAAAATAAAAATTGAAAGAATACACGGATCTCCTCCTGGAAGAGATCCCAAAATAAAAACTCCCAATATATCTTCCAGTAGTTCATGTTATATCTTTAGTTAAATTCAAATCACAGAGTCAATGGTGGGAAAATAAGACATTTAATTTCTGTTTGTAGTGCAGGTATGAACATTAAATGCCATATTCTCCATTAGTGTCATCAAAATGTCAAAGAATTAAAAGCCAGGCCCCCACCATGTTGGCAGATAGTTTTGGAAATTAAACATTAAGAAATGGATAAAAGTACATGGGATAGACAATCATGAAAGGGATGTTATTCAAATTATTTGGAGGAAATATATACATTATTGATACCATAGAATCATTAAAATATAAACATGAATTTTTTTGAACTTGAAAAAATCACCTCTTGGATTCAAAGTATTATTGCCCATTTATCAAAGAATATTTACCATTTATTGGGATTTATTTACCATTTCTTTAATAACCTCAGGAGATAATCCACCTGGGCTGCTCATGTTCTGTCAACTTTTAATTATTATAATTGTTTAATTATCTGCTCTGGTGGAGTGGCAAAGTCATAACATTTCATATTCACCTTTGGAAAATGTATTTTATCTCAGGAATATTTGCTCCTGTTTATTTTATGAAACAGCATAAACAGTCTCTACTATATCACTTTCATCTGTCAACAGCTTTCCATCTTTGTTCCTGGAAGAGCCTTCTTGAAAACTTGCTTTCAGCATTAAGCCAGTTTCAATTGTAGCTTTTTCTAGAAGAGAAAGGAGAAAAAACTATATGTCATATGATTTATATTTTTCAGGATAGTTCAGGTAACTGAGGGAGCTAACTTGACATGTAAGTTTCCCTGGAGGGAGGTTAAAATAATACCTAATCAAATAATCTATCTTGTATGAAAAACCAATACATATGAATAAATGCTCTAATTGAGATCATTATTATCAATGTATTAGAGATTTTTTAAAAATCAGCAACAATTCTCAATGAATTGTGCATTGTGGTGACAAAATTTTGAAAATTATTTTATTAACTTCAAAAATATATAAATACTAATTTGGGTTCTATATGGATATTATTGCATTCCATTTTAGAAAAAAATCCAACACTTTTTTAAGCAAACATTTATGGAATGCCAATTTTATCTAGAAAACTATATTAAATCTTGCTAGAAATATAACATGGTTTTAAAATTTTATTTTGTTTGGAATTTTGTTTGTTTTTGATAAAAAATGTCTCTGCCTTTCTGAAACTTAATATTCCAAAGTGGCGTAAGATAAGACATAACAGGTATTATGAATAAATATTGTTACATAATAACTGATAAACATACCAGAAAGTTGTAAAATAAAGTATTATCCAGAAGTGAAACAACTGAGTTAAATAAGGGAAGATATTTTGAATGAGGTGGAATTTTAATTTCTAATCAATAAATCAATCAACAAGCATTTATTAAGCAACTATTACGTGCCAAGCATTGTGTTAGATCCTAGGTATAAAAACATATAAAAAAATTAAACCATTCAACTGTTTTTTACATTCCTATTATTAAAGTTTTTTAAAAGATATCAGAGAAAACGTGTAAGAAAAGTTAGAAAATGCCACATATTAGAAGAGGGGCAGAACACTCAAGATAAAGTGTGAGCAAAGGTAAAAAGGCAGGTCATGTTGAGAAAGGAAGGAAACATGTATTTTGAACATCTATTATTTGTCAGGATTCTTCAAAGCACTTTACAAAAATCCCATTTGATTTTAACAACAAATTTGGGAAATAGGTTTTCTTATTACTGTTAAGTAAACTCAGGTAGAAATAAGTTAAGTAACAAGCCCAAGGTCATAGTAGCAAAATATAATTCCACCAGATTTGAACTAATATACATATTTTTTTGACTCTACTCGTTCTGCTAGGTCACTTACATACCTCAAGAAGAGATAAGCCCAAGAAAAGAAGTTCAACATAACAGGGATATACAGCTGGTGAAAGAAAGTTGTGATTGAAGAGATGAATGGTTGGAGAGAAGAGAGTTGGGGAAAGAGGTGTGAGTCAATGCTTAAAAAGTGGAGCTAGATCAGATTGTAAAATGTGTTAGAGACTAGAAAAAATATTTCAAAATTTATTCATGGGACTGTGGAAACAACTGAAAATTTTTCAGCAGAGAATTTACAAAATCAAATGTACATATAAAGGGGATTATTCTGGTAGCTGCCTATAGAATGTATTAAGTATTGATTGTCTAAGCTCTCTTCTAGGACTAATACCTTCTCATGATAAAGGCAAATAAGAGACGTTTGCATTCTAGTGAAAAGCCCAGTGGGACAAATTCAGATCTCTTTCTGCTATCCTGGTTGTGCTACTTACTGACTAAATGTCACTGCAAACCTTTTTCAGTTTAATTTCTTCTTCTGGAAAAGGTGGGAAAATGGCATTTGTACTACCCACCAGTATCATGGGAAGAATGAAATATAAATAAAACAAAGCACCATATTAAAATTCCTAATTTGGATGCTAATTTGAATGAATAACATATATGTTCTTCAATCTTGACATGTGAAAAAACGAGAAATTTTTTTTGTTGTTTTGAAAACAACTTTAAATAAAGAAACAAACAATGGGCTATAATACTTCACTTGAAATCTTGACTCTGATAGCTATTGTCTAAGTTAAAGTTTCTTAAACTGCAGATTGTTATCTCATATGGGATTTTATAACTGAATTTGAGGGTTGCAAAGTTTTGATTTATTATTACTAAATGTTTGATTTAAATACCCATTTTAAATATCTATATACCCAGGGTCATGTAAAATTTTCTCAAGTGAAAAGGGATCTCAAGTAGAAAAAAGTTTAAGAAGCCCTGATCTATGTGATCATGTTCAAATCATGATTTATTTTAGTCAAATCAAGGATAAATCTTCCATTTTTCTACAAATGTGTTTGTTATTATTCTTAGTAGTAATAGTATTAGTCACAGTTGTAGTATCATTGGCAGTTATAGTAGTAGTAGTGGTGGTGGTAGTGGTGGTGGTGGTGGCAGTAATAATAATGCCATTCAAATATTCCAGGAATTAGTGACATAGTTTGCCCACAGACACAAATATGGGAGATGAAGTACCATGTTTAAATAATGATAAGAACCCTTCCACTTATCATGCTAGAGAGAATCTTTGTTTATTAAAAAATGGTGCTGATATTCTCCATGAGAATCACTTTTAATGAGCTTAGTTCTACTTAAATTATACCTCCTCTAATCTATCTATCCATCAAATAGTATTTATTGTGTCTACTATGTGTTAGAGACTGTTAGTTGCTGTATATAAAAAAAAAGACATTGCCCTCTCCCTTAAAAGATTTTAAGCTCTACTAAGGAAAATAACATGCAAAAAATAAATATGATTATATATGGATATGATAAATAAAAAGCAGATACCATGTATATTTGTTTTATAATAATAAAGTGGAAAATTATAATATCAAAGAAAATCTTCTGTAGAAGCCATGTAATGATATATTTTTGGATCTGATTCTTGAGGAAGCCATGGACTCCAAGAAATATATATGGAGAAATTTATAAAAAAGTTATCTTCATTTTTATATATTCAAGGACCATTATATGATTTTAAAATATATTGTTGGAGGAAAGCTTTTGAAGATTTTGTTATATTTTTAAGTGGCAAAATCAAACAATTTTTATATAATTTAATCAATTTTGTGACCTTCAAAATGTAGCTATTAAGAACTTTAAGTTCTAAAAAGCAATTGTTTCCTTTCTTATATCTTCATTAAGGAAAGTCTTGATGAACTATGCAAATTATTCTCATAATAAGTATTCAGAATGCAAGCCTATAAAGCTGGATCACTGAGGACTATGGCAGTATTGTTAACAGAAATAAGGGACTTAGGAAAAGGGGTGGACTTGAAGAAATAATGAAGCCTCTTGGACAATTCTCTAAGAGATAAATTAATGACACAATAAATTTTTGAAAGAAGCATGAAATATGTCAGCAGCAATATAAAATGTTTTATAAGTGTGAGATATCATCCCATATTGCTTACATTGACAAAGATGCTAAAATGAGTTAATATTTAATGTTACAGTGTGTATGAGAAGATAGACATTTTGGTATACTACTGATTGAGGTATAAATTCTGAATCATTCTGAAAAAAATTTAGTTCATAACAAGAAAAAGTAACAATTATTCTTACACATTAATGCAATGATCCAACTGTTAGACTTTGAGTATAAAGATGATCATTGATGGGAAAAAGGGATTCTGTATATGCTAAAATCTTCACAGTGGTATTTTTAATTGTAGTGACACCTTTAATTGATATCCACCAACTGAACAAATTATGACTTAGAAAAATAATGGAATATCAATAGAGAAACACTTGATTATTTGAGAGAAATGTGAGACTTTATACAAATTATTGCAGAATAAAAATGTATACTCAAAAAATAATTTACAAGTCGTAGGAGTGATCAGAGAGTTGCTAAAAATTTGAGGAGTCCCATTATCAGGGTGAGATTATAGGATTTGCACTTTTACCTATGGGGTATCTTTCTTGAAAATGTATTTACAAACTGATCTTTATTACGTTGCATTTCAGTGATTAAGGTTCCTACATGATGGTTTGCTGAGTGTGAATAATCACTCTGTTAAAAAACATTAATTTTTAGTAGGTTCTAGAAAATATGCTAAGTATAGTTGATACAAAAAAAAACAAAGTAAAATATTCTGTAATCTTGAGGAATATACAATTTAGCTTGGAGAGACAAAATGTATGTGTAAATATATATATATATATATATATATATATATATATATATATATATATATATATATATATATATATATATATAAAATTATGTGGAAAATAAAAACAAAATTGACATATGTTTTCAGAGGTCTTCCTCTTTCTATGGTATACAAAAAATGTCGTGAAACGGCTAGCAAATTTTCCTTACTTCTTTCTCCATGCCTTTAAAAATTAGATTGTAAGCTTCTTCAAGGTAGGGATTTTCGTTTGGCTTTTTTTATATTCACAACTCAGCACACCATCTGGTATAATAGCTGCTTAACAAACACTGATTTTTGATTGAATAGACTCTAGACTGGAATAGAGTATATTATAAGTAGGCAAGCCTAAAAGGGGAGTTTATGGAACAAGAATTTCCCGGCCACCCTTTACATTTCTACTTGTTTCTTCTCTTTTCTTTAAATAAATTAAATACTATAGCCATCCTGAAAACTGATTTTTTCCAACATTAGGGGATTGTTAGCAATCTTGAGATAAGAATTCCTGGTCTTGAAGATTGGGCACCATCTTCTCAGAAACAGAATATGTCTTCAATGTGATGCAACTTAGAAGTAAAAGAATCCATACAAAGAATGTCTTAAATCTTAAGAATTAACATAAAGCCATGTAATGATAAGACAAGAAAATTGATTTTTTTTTTTTTTTACACACTAGTATTATTGTTAGTTGCTGAGCTAATGTAAGCCTTATGCAAGTGAATAAAATGTTTTCAGGGAATCATTAAACATGTCTATCCTATTTGGTTAATCTAATAGATTGAGTCCTTTATGTTTCTATGTTTATTTATGACCTTTAGTGATCCTATATATCGTATACATTTTCTGTGATGGGAGCTTCAGAGGCAATATAATTAATAATTATGTATTAAAATAATATATTAGAATTAGGAACTCTGTTTTAAGAAAACCTAAATACATAGATATATCTAAGTTTAAATCTCATCATGCAAGACGTTTATTCCAAAAAAAAGTGCAAAGAATCAAAGACAAAAACAAATCATTTTGAAATCAGAGTCAAAGACTGAACCTAGATTCTGTGTAAATCTAGAATTCTTGAATGGTCTTGAGCCATGGACTTAATGCACATATGGCTATAATGATGCTAAGAAAGACAATAGTGAAAGAAAACATTAATTCAAATGTCTTGACCAATTTTAGTTACAGAAGTCTTGTATGAATACCCTTCTTGAAAAGAAGTAGAGAAATAGGTGCAGACATGTCTTTTGTCAGCTCTCCTCACTATTAGTGATTGTTTTGCTTAAATTGGGTGAGGGGTTAATAAGGACAGACATCATGGTAGTAAAATAATTAGGAAACTATTGATCTATGCTTTGAAAAAATCCAAAAATTATTGAATGCTTGGAAAGATACCATTTTCTTTTCTAAGGATAAAGAACTATAATGGTGGATTGAGGAGAGAAAATGTTCTTCTACAAGAATAGGTTGTACCTGTTGATAGTAAAGGGTGTTTTAAAATCAATCAAAGAACATTTATTAAATTCTTACTGTGAATCAGAAATTTTGCTATTTAATGGATATAAAAAGAAAGATAAAAACAATTTCTATCTTTAAGGAGCTTATTTTTATTGGGGAAACAGCATGTAAACAGATTCACATAAAGTAAATAATTACCCCTACTTTTAAGAAAAGTGTATATATTTTAATTCTGGCATAATGAAACTTTTCAAAAGAAATTATATATCCCAAGTGTTAATATTGGCTAAAATTATATATTTAAAGTTATTCTATTTTTTAAAATAGAGTAACTTTAAAAAAATTTACCATGAGTTCATATATTCCCTTTCCCATTGAACTTTCATTGAAATGTTCACCTTTCATGTTAAAAATAAATTTAAATAAAGCTTCATAAACAAAGTAAAAATCCATAAATACTGTTCTTTCTGCCACATCACACTTTTTTTTTTAATTTAGTATTTTATTTTTTCTGGTTAAATATAAAAAATAATTTTAACATTCATTTTTAAAACTTTGATTTTCAGATTTTCTTCCCTTTTTCCTCCTTGCCCTATCCCCATTAAGAATGCAATGCATCTAATATGGTTGTATATTATGTAGTCATGCAAAAGATTTCTGTAATAGTCATGTTTTATATATATGTGCACATATATATGTATGTATGTATGTATGTATACATGTACACACACAAATAAAAAAAAATCCCTCAAGAAAAATAAAGTTAAAAAAATGTCCTTCAGTGTTTTCAGACACAATCAGTTCTTTGTTTGGGAATGAACACCATTTTTCATCATTAGTTCCTCAGAGTTGTCTTGGATTGTTGTATTTCTGAGAATAATTATGTAGAGCTTCCAGTGTGGTATGATCTAAGGAGAGACATGTTTAATCCTCTCCTAACATGTGCTCTGGTTTGTGAGTGACTAAGCAACTTTTTCTGTCCTGTAACTGTGAGGAGGGTCCCCTTTTTATGGTGACTGTAAGTTCTGGTTTTGCTGCCCTTCACCTTGGGACCTGCCACTCAGGACAGTGATCTAGATTCAAGTATGGGCAAAATAACAATCCTGCCTCAGTGCTAGCAAAAAGACATCTGTAATCACCTTTTGACTAGTTATTGACATCTTTATAATCTGTGGGCTACAAACTCTAAAAGCAATCATTGTAGCTGCTGATTCAGTGGCTCCCAAGGCCTGCTCCTGATTTTCTGAGGCCTGGGCTTTGGTAACATAGCTTTCACTAGATTTTATTTCATGCTCACCCTGTCATGAAAGATCTTTCCTTCTGACCTTCTAAATTATCTTTGGTTTCTATGAATTGAAAGGTCTGGAAACTGTCCGTGGTGGCACTGATTCGGTCACCCTAAGGTATGCTCCTAGTATGCTTGGCATAGGGTTCGAGTTGTAGGGGTACAAGGTGTGTTTGAGAGGCCTGAATTGTATTATGCCCCCCTCTCACCCTGGTGTGATAGACTTTTTCTGCCAATTTAAGCTGTCTTGAGCTGGAAAATTGTTTCACTCCACCTTTTTGTGAGTTCTGCTGCTCTAGAATTTATATTTATATTTAATAGTGGTTGGAAGAGAGAGAGCTCTAGAAGGGGGGAAGGAAGGAAAAAGGGGGACTTTAGGCATGTCCCTGCTTTTATTCTGCTGTCTTGACTGTGCCTCCAACATTTTCTTTTAAATATTTCCATGACATTGGATACAATTTCTTTTTTCTCATTTATAAAATAATCTAATAGCATAAGAATCTCTTTCCTTGGTCACATCCTTGGTTTATTAATTTCTATATTCTATCTCTGTCGCTGGTATCAATAGTAGTGTTCTTAAGAATATATGATTACAAAACACCCATTCTCTGAATGTAATAAACTATGTCTTTGATATCCATGAATGTGTCCAAATTACATGGATGGATTGGAAAAAAAATTCTCATGGACAATTTCTCATTTCCAATTTGTTCAGTTCACTATATACAATAGTTCTTTAATGATTTATTCCAAATCAAGTGTTTCCATTTGCAAGGAGTGCCTCCTATATTATGGTAAGTCCAGTATTAATTAAAAATTAATTATTATTTCCTTGTTTCATGTTTTCCTTTCCTTATTTAGTCAATACTCAATTAGTGAACAGAAGAGCCCAAATAGGCAACTATGCTATAAATCATCAAGTATTAGATTTGTAGTCAGAGAAATGTGAGTTCAAAATCAGCTTCAGGGTTTACTAATTGTGAGATGCTGCGTGAGTCATTTGTCCTTTGTTTGCCTCAGTTTCCTCAATTGTATAATAGAGAAAATAATAGGATCTATCTACCAGCATGATTATTGGCATCAAATGAGATAATATTTGCTAAAAACAAAAACTTAGTATAGGGCCTGGTATATAGTAGGTGCTATATAAATGCTTATTCCTTTCATTTTCCTCTATTTCTTTTAAGGATCATTCTTTCCTACCTTCTTCCCTATTATTCAATTGCCATTTGGTAGAGTTTCTCTAGGTTTGTCATATTTACCTTGAGGTTTTAATGATATAGATTCTAGATCACAATTTTACATAGAGTAAAATATCTAGTCAGCTCGTGATTTTCACTCAGTTTCCTGGCAATGGGGTGTGTGTGATATTTTAAGGATTTTTTTTAATTTAGGGTAAAGTATTCAGTAAGCAGTTTTAAAAGGTCCCTTGGTTATTGAATTGGAAGCTGAGGTGTAGTAGAAAGAACACTGAATTTGGAATGAAAAGCCTTGCCTTTGAGTCCTAGTTTTCCACTTGGTAAAGGCTGTTACTATTCATCTTTTCTTTGTTCACTATAAAGAAGTGATAAAAGTACTTGTGTTATATTCCTTATAAGTTTGTTGTGAGGAGAGAAGATAGTTAATACAATTTCTTTTTTAAAAGAAAACAAATAAGCTAAAGGAGATATACTGGTAAAATGAGTTTTCAAAAGCTTGAACAATTAGATAGAAGGAAATGATAAATTTAAAATAGTGTAGAAGAAACTATGGCCCAAAAGAACATACCTGAAACTAAAAACAATGTAGCAGAAAGATAACATTTTCTCATGTTATGATTGAACCTGATTTCTTAATTGGAAAGATTATAATACTTGGTCTGAAGGTTGTTGCAGTGCTTATTTTAAAAATGCTTATTTGGTATCCATTAGATAATGTGAAAATTATTTTTGGTGAAATTTTGCTGCTTTTGACATAAGAGAAGTTCATGTTCAGAAATTCCGAAAAATGAACTTTCCCGAGAAAAGAAACTAGTATATTATTTCATTTGTAGGGTATACTTTGGATGTAGGAACCCCGTTTAACATGCAGATTGGTGAACTGAATCTTTGAGTCTTTGAGACTTTGAGACTCTAAGGCAAATGAGAGGTTTGGTGATTTGCTAAAGGTAACACAGCCATACAGAGAGACCTTAAATCTTCCTTCCTTGAAGACTGAGTTTCTATGCACCCATCGACGGTGCCATGAATCTTCTTTTTCAGAGACAAATAGGAAAGTGATTTCGATTTCCTCTGAATTCCTTCAAGTTAGATGTCTGTCAATAAGAGCAGTCAAAATAAGTGAAACTAAGAATATTATATAAATATTAGCTTGTGTAGCTATTTCTAGGAAATAAATTCAAAATAAAACAGACTACATTATTACCTAAGAGACTGAAAAACATACTTGTAAATCCTTTTCTAAGAATATAACTGACCAATGAAAAATAAGTGAATTGTCTTTGAAGCTACATATAGGGTGAAACTGGATTATGAAAAATACTGCTGATGCTGCAGTAACTCCTGTTTCTGAGTGTAACTACTGTTTACTTCCAAATAACTCACTAAATTTTTTTTGGACTTCTTTAATCTAGTTTTTTTATTTCTCTCTTCAAAATGCTAAAAATGTTGGCTGTGCAAGTTTTTAGAGATGTGATTTATTATTTAAGGTTTCATATTCATGCATCATCTGAATTTTATGCATCTTTCCAAAGGAACTGGAGACAAGAAGGAAATAATTTTCCTGTCAGTTATCTTTACCTAAGAAATGAGCTGAATTAATCCATTAAGAGTAACAAATAAAGGAAAGACCAATTAATATAAGTTCTGGATAAAATCAAAAAGTAATCAAACAACTAATATGCTGACATCAAGAACTTAAGTCTTTGAATGGGCATAAAATCCTCTTCTGTTCTCTCACATTATATAACAGCCTGAGGTCCCCAGACTACTTTATTGTTTGTGGCATTAGATTAAGCACAAGTCCCTGAGCTAGTTGTTAAGATTTTGGGCTAGTGAATTGCTCAACCACAGAAATAGTATTTTTTAAAATTTATTTTATTATAGCTTTTTATTTTAAGAACATATAGGCAATCTTTCAAGGTTGACCCTTGCAAAACTTTCCGTTCCAAATTTTTACCTCCTTGCCCCTGTCTGCTCCTCTAGATGGCAGGTAATCCAATATATGTTAAATATGTTAAAATATATGCTAACTCAAATATATGTATACATATTTATACAGTTATCTTGCTGCACACACACACACACACACACACACACACACACAAAATATGGATCTAGAAAGAAAGAAAACCTGAGAAATACAATGCAAGCTAATAATAACAGAAAGAATGAAAATGCTATGTGGTGATCCATACTCATTTCCCATAGTTCTCTCTCTAGATGTAGCTGATTCTCTTCATTACTGAACAACTAGAACTGGTTTGAATCATCTAATTGTTGGAAAGAGCCATGTCTATCAGAATTGATCGTCATATAGTCTTCTTGTTACCATGTATAAGGATCTCCCAGTTCTGCTCATTTCAATTAGCATCAATTCATGTAAATCTCTCTAGGCCTCTCTAAAATCATCCTGTTGGTCATTTCTGACAGAACAATAATATTCAATAGCATTCATATATCATAATTTATTCAGCCATTCTCCAATAAGTGGACATCCATGCAGTTTTCCATAAAGGGGGACAACTGAACAGATGCAAGGTAACCTAGCACTTGAGACTAATTACCAATTGGACAATTCTCTATTAACATATGTTTGGGGGCAGCTAGGTGGCACAGTGGATAGAGCACCAGCCTTGAATTCAGGAGGACCCAAGTTCAAATCTGGTCTAAGACACTCAACACTTCCTAGCTGTGTGACCGTGGGCAAGTCATTTAACCCCAGACTCAGGGGGGGGAAAAAAAAAAAAAATATATATATATATATATATATATATATATATGTTTGGAGGATGACTCTACTTAACTATTCTGTTCTGGCTCGATTGGGGGATGTGGACAAAGAAGGGGAAGTGAGATCAGTGGGTGAAGTAGGAGGAGGAGATTCATTTTTTTGGTGGTGTAGAGAGAGGAAGGAGCTGTAGAGATTCCTATATCTAATCCCCATGAGAGCGACCCCAAAAGACCAGAATAAAGACTTTTACTTATTCTGACTCTGGCTAATTCTAAGTTATCCAGCATTACAGTATTTTGTGTCTGACGTGTGAGTCAAGCACCCTACTTCCACTGAAGTCCTCCAGTGACCAGGAAATTAGGTGAGTATTTTAATAGACAAACAAGGAACTTACTTTGTTAAGGGCTAAACTAGTAACCTTTTATAGCTGAAATGGGGCAGATGTTAGGAAAAGATTCTTCTCTAGCCCCAGCCCCACCCCCACCCCAAAGTGGTGCTATAGAAAGCATGCTTAAGTTAATTGAGGGGCAAGGTTTAATTATAACCTAGGTACAGATTGCTAGACTCTTGGGTACATTAAAACACATGTCCCCTTGGTTTGTAGAGGAAGAAGAAATAAGTATAGATAATTGGAAACTCATTGGAGAACAACTTAAAGGATTCTACAATAATACAGGCCCTCTTTCAATTTACACATTTTATACATACAATATAATTCAATTGGCCTTAAACAATCTTGCAAGTTGTAGAAAAAAGGAAAAGTTTTAGAAATAGCCAGATAAGGAAGTGTGAGGGAAAAAAAGAAAGGAAATAAACAGTTTCAAAACTTGCCCAAGGGCAACAGGACTTAAATGAGGTTCAAGGGGGGGGTGGTGATTCTGGCTCTCTTGAGGCAGCTTTAACCCCACATAGGGAGAGATTATTGATTGGCCCCCATCAACTTCACCTTCAGGGATGGAGGGAGGAGGAATAGTGGGAGAGGCAGTGACATCATCAGCACCTCCCCCCCAGCAATCACCGCCTCCTATAACTAAATTGAAAAAGGCACTAATCAAAGCCACAGAAGAAGAGAGGGATATAGGGGATCTGAGAGTTCAGATTTTTTTTCCCCAAGATTCTACAGTTTAGCTCTTCAGGTCAAGAAAGTAGAAGATACACTCCTTTTGATATAGACATCCTCAAAGACCTGAAGAAGGCTTGTACTCTTTATGGGGCTACATCAGTTTATACTAAGATGTTATTACAGAATTTGGCATATGAAGTCTTGACTCCTAGTGACTGGAAATCTATAGCAAGGGTATGCTTAGAACCTGAACGAAACTTGTTGTAGCTTTCAGAATATAGTGAGGTCTATAGGATACAAGCCCAACAAAATAGTCAAAGTGGAGTTAATACTTCAATCACCTGTGACCAATAACAGGTGCAGGTTCTTATGCAGAATTTTCAGTACAGATTAATTACCCAATTAATTACTCCATAGCAGCATATAAGCCAATTGCTGCTGCTGCTATCAAAGCATGGGCTTCTCTCCCCAATAAAAATGACAAGGGTGAGACCTTCAAAAAATTGTACAAGGATCAAATGAACCCCTTGCTGATTTTGTGGGACGTTTGCAGACAGCTGTCATACTGACTCATAGTGAAAATACAGTAACCGACACTTTGGTAAGGCAACTTACTAAAGAAAATGCCAATGAGTTTTGCAGAAGGATTATACTAGGACTACACAAGGATGCTCCTTTAGAGAAGATCATAAGAAGCTGTGCCACAGTGGGCACAAATACCTTTTATAAACAGGCTATGATGCAGACTTCCCAAGATCCCAACATGGGAAGACAGGTTACATTTTGGCAAGGGATTTCCAGAGAGACTCGTCAATACTTTCAATGTGGTAAAGTAGGGCATCTGAAAGCTCAATGTTGGCGGGATAAGGGACCAGGTCCAGGGCCCCAGGCAAAAAACACTTGGGGCATGATGGCAGTCAATGCCACACCCAGAGAGTACCTAGAAGTCCAATACCCAGACATGACCAATCAGCCAGGAAGCCATCTGATAGGAGCAAGGAATTACATAATCAATCAGCCAGGAAGCAACTTGATGGGAGAAATGGATTACAGTTAGGGAAAACAGAGTTGTATGCAGCTGGGACAACTGAGATACTCCCCGGAGAGGTGAAATCTGTTCCTCTCCAGCCTATGGATCCCTTGCCTCCAGGCACAGTAGGCTTGACCATTTCACCTCCTGAGAGTACTTACAAAGCAGTGTTCATTCATACACTGATGCAGGAAACTGAGGGATGTGTAGATAATATCCCAGTCACTAACACAGGTAGACAATGTGTGACTTATCAACCAGAGGAAGTAGTAGCATCAGATTTATTGATACAGACCCCTAATAAGTGACCTGGTGATAGTCACCCACATTCTGACTCCAAGCAGCAAAACCGAGGAATATACTGGACAGCAGCTGTGACAGATGATCAACCTATGCTCACCATCTATATAAATGGCATACCATTAGAAGGACTGGTAGACACAGATGCAGATCACACAGTCATTAGAGGTGCCAACTGGCCCAGATTAAGGTAGACACATGTCTGGTGTAGGAGGATCAATAGCAGTTGAAGGGCATATAAGTAAAATAATTCAACTTCTCCCTTTTCTTTCAGACAGCACATTTTTCTTCCTCCTCAATATTATTTAATTGTCTAAAAAATATATTGTCTCTTTACATTGAAATCACACTTGTGGAGAGGTGGAGCCAAGATGGCGGACATGATACACACAAATCTGTAAGCTCCCTTCTTCCCTCATTACCAATTAGTTAAATCAGCCTCAAAAATAATGCTGGACTGATAAAAACCACAAGGATTAGAAGCACAATTTACCAGCTGAAGAGAGTCTGGAATTTCAACAGAAAAGATTGGTTCCAAGGAGAGAGAAAAAAAAAAAAAAAAAAGAGGACAGCACAGGCAGGGCTGGACTGGGTGCTAACACACTGCGGATCGGGCTGGGGAGAACTCTGGGATCAGAGAAGCCACTGATATAGAGGAATCTGACACAGGCTGTAAGCTCTTCTCTGCTTATAAAACAGCAATTCAGAAGAGAAATCAAGCTACTTTAAAATATAAAGCCAGATCCTAAATCCACCCCAATCCTGAAGTGACCTAATAGATCTCCTCAAAGCTGCCCAGCCTGATCAGATGCTTTCTGCTGCCTGGGGCTACTCCTTGGGGTAGTTGAGAGCCTGAACAGCGGGGACACAGCCCTAAGCAGCCTCTAATCCACATAGTGCAGAGCTCAGCCTAAGGCAATGGAATTCCAGCAGCAGCAGGACACCAAGAAAAGCAGAACTCCCAGAGAAGCAGAACCTTTGCAGTAGGGACCTTGGTTTCCAGGCAAACACTTCTGGTTTGAGCGCAGGGGCTTTTGTGCATCACCTGCTGACATCCACGGCCCCACAGGAAGCATTGGCTAGGGTTTGTGACTCTTTCACTGTTCAGCCTTAAACCTCAGAGCAGTGGATAGGCCACACAGCAGGGTCCTTCACTGGGCACTCTCTCAAAGCTTAGCCATGCTAACCACTTCTGAGGCATTTCCAGGGAGGCGAAAGGGGAACTCTCTCCCGGAGCTCTCTCTTACCTCAGGCACAGGGTTGTTGCATTCTACCCTCCCCTCCCCAGTCTGGGAGGAAGCTGGTAAATAAATAAATAAACTTCTTACCCCAAGGGCAAACCCCAACAGATTTTTAACAATGAGTAAGAAGCTGAAGAGAATATTTGACACCTTCTGCACAGAGAAAGAGAGGGTATCCAACCACTAAGAAGCTAATAACAGAGAGTCTGCAGATAATACTCTAAAGGGGAATGATAACTGCCTACCAACACATAACTCTCTCCTAGAAGAAACTATTAAAAAGTTAAGAGAGTTTGAAGAAAAATGGAAAAAGGAAAGAGAAGCTATGATACAGAATAACAACGTCCTGAAATTTAAGTTGGAAAAAAATGAGGAATTCACAGGAGGTGCAGGGAAACAAAATTTGTGAATTAGAAAAGGTTAAAAAATCACAGCAAAGTAGGATTTCTGAATTGGAAAAGATAAAAACATCTCAAGAAAGCAGGATTTCTGAATTGGAAAAAGAAAATACCTCACTAAAAAAAATTAGTGAAATGGAAAAAAATTCAACAGAGCAAAATAATTCATTTAAAAACTAAATTGGGCATATAAAAAAAGAACCAAAAAATGTGAATGAAGAAAATAACTCATTAAAAATCAGGACTGAACAAATAGAAATGAATGATTCATTGAGAAAACAAGAATCAGTCAAACAAAACAAAATAAAAAAAATAAATAAAAAGATGGAGAATAACTTCAAATACTTAGTGGGAAAATCTATAGACCTGGAAAATAGATCTAGGAAAGAAAATCTGAGGATCATTGGACTTCCTGAAAACTATGATCAAAAAAAGAGCCTAGATTCTATTTTACAGGAAATCATCAAAGAGAACTGTCCAGAGATAACAGAAACAGAAGGGAAAATACACATTAAAACAATGCATCGAACACCTTCTGAAAGAGAACTACAGGGAACATTGTGGCTAAGCTGCAGAAGTACCATACTAAGGAAAAAAAATATTGCAAGCAGTGAGGAAAAAACAATTCAAATATCAAGGGGCCACAATAAGGGTCACTGCAAGATGTTGCTGCCTCCACATTAAAGGATTGAAGGGCGTGGAACCTGATATTCTGAAAGGCAAAAGAACAAGGATTGCAAACAAGAATAAACTACCCAGCTAAGTTTAGCATTTTCTTCCATGGAAGAAGATGGTCATTTAATGAAACAGAGGTATTCCATTTGTTTCTCAGAAAAAAATCAGACTTATACAAAAAATTTGATCTACATGCACAAGACTGAAGAGAAGCAGAAAAAGGTAAAAAGAAATTTTGAGAACTGTATCTCTGTTGTGGATATACAGAAAGTCTGCATGGATAATTTGATTTTACTGATATAATATTTAAAAAAGAGAAGTAGTAAAGGGAAAGGGATAGGATCAGAAAAAGGGGAAGGAGAGATAAAAAGAGGGAAACTACATCACAGTAAGAGGCATAGAAATCTACCACATCTGAGGGAATTTAGAGAGGGGGAGAAATATTGTGTGAATCTTACTCTCATCAGAGTAGGCTCAAGGAGTAAATAATTAACATATTTGTTTTTCAGAGAATCCTCTCTCACCTCATTAAAAGTAAGGAGAGGAAAAGGGAAAAGGAAAAGGGGAATAAGGGAAGGGTATAAGAAAGGGGAAGGGACTTAAAAAGAGGGGGGATGGATACTAAAAAAAGAGGGCTGTGCTTCACAAGTAGAGTCTATAAATTAAATATTGGGGAAAAGGTTCAGGGGGGTGAAGGGGGAAAAAAGGCGTAACCTGGAGATAATATGATGGCAGAAATACAGAATTATAATTTTTAAATGTAAATGTGAATGGGGTGAACTCTCCCATCAAACGGACATGGATAGCAGACTAGATCAGAAGTCAGAATCTTACAATATGTTGTATACAGGAAACACACTTAAAGCAGGGAGATACATACAGAGTAAAAGTAAAAGTTTGGAGTAGAATCTATTATGCTTAAGGTAAAGCCAAAAAAGCAGGGGTTGCCATCCTTATCTCAGATCAAGCAAAAGCAGAAACTGATCTAATTAAAAGAGATAAGGCAGGAAACTATATTCTGCTAAAAGGTAGCACAGACAATGAAGCCATATGAATACTAAACATATATGCACCAAGTTGTATGGCATCAAACTTCCTAAAGGAAAAGTTAAGAGAGTTGCAAGAAGAAATAGACAGCAAAACCATAATAGTGGAAGATCTCAACCTTGCAGTCTCAGAATTAGACAAATCAAAGGACAAAACAAATAAGAAAGAAATGAAAATCATTAGAAAAACTAGGCATGATAGACCTTTGGCGAAAACTGAATGGTGATAGAAAGGAGTATACTTTCTTCTCAGCAGTTCATGGAACCTATACAAAAATTGACCATATATTAGGACTTAGAGATCTCAAAATTAAATGCAAGAAGGCAGAAATAGTAAATTCTCCTTCTCAGATCACATTGCAATAAAAACTACATTCAATAAGAAGTTAGGGGTAAATAGACCAAAAAGTAATTGAAAACTGAACAATATCATCTTAAAGAATGACTGGGTGAAACAACAAATTATAGAAACAATTAATAATTTCACCCAAGATAATAACAACAATGAGACATCATACCAAAATGTGTGGGGTTCAGCTAAAGTGGTAATAAGTGGGAATTTTATATCTTTAGAGGCTTATTTGAACAAAATAGAGAAAGAGAAGATTAATGAATTGGGGCTGCAACTTAAAAAGCTAGAAAAAGACCACATTAAACCCCCCAACCAAAAACTAAACTCGAAATACTAAAATTAAAAGGAGAAATCAATAATAATGAAAGTTTAAAAAAACTATTGAATTAATAAATAAAACCAAGAGTTGGTTTTATGAAAAAGCCAATAAAATAGATAAAACTTTGGTAAATCTGATCAGAAAAAGGAGAGAAGAAAATCAAATTGTTAGTCTTACAGATGAAAAGGGTGATCTTTCTAACAATGAAAAGAAAATTAGAGAAATAATAAGGAGTTACTTTGCCCAACTTTATGCCAATAAATTTGATAACTTAAGTGAAATGGATGACTATCTCCAAAAATATAGGCTTACTAGATTCACAGAAGATAAGATAAAGTGCTTAAATAGTTCCATTTCAGAAAAAGAAATAGAACAAGCTATTAATCAGCTCCCCAGGAAAAAATCCCCAGGACCAGATGGATTTACATGTGAATTCTACCAAAAATTTAAAGAACAATTAGCCCCAATGTTATATAAACTATTTGAAAAAATAGGGGATGAAGGAGTCCTACCAAACTCCTTTTATGACACAGACATGGTACTGATACCTAAACCAGGTAGATCAAAAACTAAGAAAGAAAACTATAGACCGGTTTCTTTAATTGATGCTAAAATCTTAAATAAGATATTAGCAAAAAGGCTTCAGAAAATCATCCCCAAGATAATACACTATGATCAAGTAGGATTTATACCAGGAATGCAGGGCTGGTTTAATATTAGGAAAACTATGAGTATAATTGACCATATTAATAATCAAATTAATAAAAACCATATGATCATCTTAATAGATGCAGAAAAAGCATTTGACAAAATCCACCATCCATTGCTACTAAAAACGCTTGAGAGTATAGAAATAAATGGACTATTACTTAAAATAGTCAGGAGCATATATTTAAGGCCATCAGTAAGCATAATATGTAATGGAAATAAGCTGGAACCTTTTCCAGTAAAATCAGGAGTGAAACAAGTTTGTCCACTATCAACATTACTATTCAATATTGTATTAGAAATGCTAGCCTTGGCAATAAGAGTGGAGAAAGAGATTAAAGGAATTAGAGTAGGTAATGAGGAAATCAAACTGTCACTCTTTGCAGATGATATGATGGTATACTTAGAAAACCCTAGAGACTCTAATAAAAAGTTATTAGAAATAATTCACAATGTTAGTGGTCGAGGTATACCTGATCTAAAGCTATATTATACAGCAGCAGTCACCAAAACCATTTGGTATTGGCTAAGAAATTGACCGGTCGATCAGTGGAACAGATTAGGTACAAAGGACAAAAAAGGGTACAACTATAGCAATCTACTGTTTCACAAATCCAAAGATAACAACATTTGGGATAAAAATTCATTATTTGAAAAAAACTGTTGGGAAAACTAGAAATTAGTATGGCAGAAATTAGATATGGATCCACACTTAACACCATATACCAAGATAAGATCAAAATTGGTCCATGATTTAGACATAAAGAATGAGATCATAAATAGTTTAGAAGGATATAGCATAGTCTACCTCTCAGACCTGTGGAGGAGGAAGGAATTTATGACTAGAGAAGAACTAGAGATCATTATTGATCACAAAGGAAAGATTTTGGTTACATCAAACTAAAAAGTTTCTGTACAAACAATACTAATGCAAACAAGATTAGAAGGAAAGTGACAAATTGGGAAAATATTTTTTCAGTTAAAGGTTCTGATAAAGGTCTCATTTCCAAAATATATAGAGAATTGATCCTAATTTATAAGAAATCAAACCATTCTCCAATTGATAAATGGTCAAAGGATATGAACAGACAATTTTTAGATGATGAAATTGAAACTATTTTCACTCATATGAAAGAGTGTTGCAAATCACTATTGATCAGAGAAATGCAAATTAAGACAACTCTGAGATATCACTACACACTTGTCAGATTGGCTAAGATGACAGGAATAAATAATGACAAATGTTGGAGGGGATGTGGGAAAACTGGGACAATGATGCATTGTTGGTGGAGTTGCAAAAGAATCCAACCATTATAAAGAGCAATCTGGAATTATGCCCCAAAATTTATCAAACTGTGCATACCCTTTTTATCTAGCAGTGCTACTACTGGGCTTATATCCCAAAGAAATACTGAAGAGGTGAAAGGGACCTGTGTGTGTCAAAATGTTTGTACCAGCTTTTTTCATAGTGGCTAGAAACTGGAAGATGAATGGATGTCCATCAATTGGAGAATGGTTGGGTAAATTATGGGTATATGAAGTTTATGGAATATTATTGCTCTGTAAGAAATGACTAGCAGGATGAATTCATAAAGGCTTGGAGAGACTTGCATGAACTGATACTGAGTGAAATGAGCAGAACCAGAAGATCACTATACACTTCAACAACAATACTGTATGAAGATGTTTTCTGATGGAACCAGATATCTTTAACATAAAGAAGATCCAACTCATTTCCAGCTGATCAATTATGGACAGAAACAACTACACCCAGAGATGCAACACTGGGAAGTGACTGTAAAATATTAGCACTACTGTCTATCTACCCAGGTTACTTATACCTTTGGAATCCAATACTTAACGTGCAAGAAGATAATTTGATATACATGCATATATTGTATTTAGGTTATACTGTAACACATGTAAAATGTATGGGGTTGCCTGTCATCTAGGGGAGGGAGTCGAGGGTGGGAGGGGAAAATTTGGAAAAATGAATACAAGGGATAATGTTACAAAAAATTACTCATGCATATATACTGTCAAAAATTTATAATTATAAAACTAATAAAAAAGTAAAAAAAAATAGCAGTTGAAGTTAATGCTACACCTTTGAGAAGGATATTTGAAGGTGTAACAGTTTTTACTCCTTTTATAGTTAAAAAAAATCCCCATCAACCTGTGGGGAAGAGACATTTTACAACAATTAGGGTTAAAAATGAGTACTTGGGTTTTTTTAGGCAGGGCTGCTGTTGAAGGCCTGCCACCACTTTCACCTGTTCCTATCCAATGGAAAACTGATACACCAGTGTGGATAGAATGGTGGTTCTTAGGTAGTGATAAAATTCAGGCCTTATTAGACATAGTACAGGACCAACTTGACCAAGGACACTTATAACCTTCTCTCAGTCCTTGGAATTCCTCAATATTTGTTGTTAAAAAGAAATCTGGAAAATTGAGGATATTGACTGATTTAAGAAAGGTAAATGAACAGATAGAAAATATGACAACTCTTCAACCTGGACTCCCTTTCCTACTTAATTGCCTAGAGAATGGCCTCTTTGGGTTATAGACATTAAGTATTGTTTCTATTCTATCCCTCTAGATAAGGAGGATATGAAAAGTTTTGCCTTCTCAGTGCCCAGCATTAACTTAGGTGAGCATTAATGATTTGTAGCATTTTTTTATATTGCTAGAAATAGTTTCTATTTCTTCATCAGAAAACTGTCTATTTATATCCTTTGACCATATATCAACTGGAGAGTGGCTTGATTTCTTATAAATTTTGGTCAGTTCCCTATATATTTTGGAAATGAGGCCTTTATCAAAACCTTTGATTGTAAAAATGTTTTCCCACTTTATTGCTTCCCCTCTATTCTTGTTTGCATAAGTTTTGTTTGTACAAAAACTTTTAATTTGATATAATCAATTTTTTTGTGATCAATAATAATCTTTAGTTCTTCTTTGGTCACAAATTTCTTCCTCCTCCACAGGTCTGAGAGGTAAATGATCCTATGCTTTTCAAATTTATTTATAATCTAATTCTTTATTCCTAGATCATGAAACCATTTAAACCTTATATTGGTGTACAATGTTAATTGTGGGTCAATGGCTAATACTGCCATACTAATTGCCAATTTTCCAAGCAGTTTTTGTCAAACAGTGAATTCTTATCCCAGAAGCTGCAGTCCTTGGGTTTGTCAAACACTAGGTTATTAAAGTCATTAATTATTTTGTTCTGTGAACCTAACCTATTTCACTGATCAACTAGTCTATTTCTTAGCCAATACCAAATGGTTTTGGTGACTGCTGCTTTATAATATAGTTTTAAATGTGGTACAGCTAGGCCACCTCCATTTGATTTTTTTTTTTTTTAATTAGGTCCCTTGATTATCTTGTCCTTTTGTTCTTCCAGATGAATTTTATTGTTATTTTTTCTAGGTCATTCAAAGTTTTGGGGAGTCTGATTGGTATAGCACTAAATAAATAGATTAGTTTAGGTAGTATTGTTATCTTTATTATATTCACTCAACTTATCCAAGAGCACTTAATATTTTTTTCCAATTGGTTAGATCTGACTTTATTTGTGTGGAAAGTGTTTTGTAGTTCCTCATATAGTTCCTCAATTTCCCTTGACAGATAGAGTCACAAATATTTTACTTTAAATGGAATTTCTCTCTGTATCTCTAACTTTTGGATTTTGTTAGTGATATATAAGAAGGCTGATGATTTATGTGGGTTTATTTTGTATCCTGCAACTTTGCTACAGGTGTGGATTATTTCTAATAGCTTTTTAGTAGAAGCTCTGGGGTTCTTTAAGTATACCATCATATCATCTGCCAAGAGTGATAATTTGGTTTCCTCATTACATACTTTAATTTCTTTAATCTCTTTCTCAACTCTTATTGCTGAAGCTAGCATTTCTAATACAACATTGAATAGTAATGGTGATAGTGGGCAACCTTGTTTCACTTCTGATCTTATTGGGAATGGTTCCAGTTTATCCCTACATATGCTGCTTATTGATGGTTTTAAATATATGCTACTGACTATTTTAAGGAAAAGCCAATTTATTCCTATACTCTCAAGTGTTTTGATAGGAATAGATGTTGGATTTATCAAATGCTTTTTCTGCATCTATTGAGATTATTATATGATTTTTGTTAATTTAGTTACTGATATAGTCAATGATGCTAATAGTTTTCCTAACATTGAACCAGCCCTGAATTCCTGGTATAAATTCTACTTGGTTATGGTTTAATATCTTGGGGATGATTTTCTGAATTTTTTTGTTAATATTTTATTTAATATTTTTTCATCAATATTCATTAGGGAGATTGGTTTATAATTTAATTTCTCTCTTTTTGTACTACCTGGTTTAGCTATCAGTTCCATTTCTTTGTCATAAAAGCATTTTGGTAGGAGTCCTTCATTCCCTATTTTTTCAAATAGTTTGTATAACATTGGAGTTAATTGTTCTCACATGTAAATCCATCTGTTACTGAGGGTTTTTTTTTTCCTTAGGGATTTAATTAATAGCTTCTTCTATTTCTTTTTTCTGAAATGGGACTATTTAAGCAATGTACTTCCTCCTTTGTTAATCTGGGTAGCCTATATCTTTAAAGGTATTCATCCATTGCGGCAACCACGTTAGCACCCTGGTTACCTTAGAATCAGCTGCAGTTAGGATAAGCAAAAGTCTTTATTCTTGGTCTTTAGAGGTAGAAGTGAAGTGAATGGCCACTTAGCATCTCTGTAACCTCACCTCCTTGTCTCCTGCCCAGAGTGAGTCTGGTTATGCTCACTGCACCTCTTAGTCCCTCCCACAATTCTATATATATGCCAAACAATTGGGCCAGCACAGGATAGTGGGAAGGGCCATTTTCCAAGCATATTCTTATAGAGTATTGTCCAATCAGTAATTAGCCTGAAGTACTTGATTGTCTGACTTCAGTGCCTTGACTCAAGAGTTTCAGCCCCTTACAATTTTATTGGCATAAAATTGGATAAAGTAACTTCTAATTATTGCTCTAATTTCTCTTCATTGGAGGAGAGTTCTTCATTTTCATTTTTCAAACTAACAATT
Source organism: Sminthopsis crassicaudata (assembly GCF_048593235.1). Taxonomy (NCBI): domain Eukaryota; kingdom Metazoa; phylum Chordata; class Mammalia; order Dasyuromorphia; family Dasyuridae; genus Sminthopsis; species Sminthopsis crassicaudata. The sequence goes on from NC_133617.1 coordinate 201,026,764, forward strand.
TGATTTTCCTCTTTCCTTTTTCTAATCAAATTTACTAAAGGTTCATCTATTTTGTTTGTTTTATTTTTCATAAAGCCAACTCTTTATTATTAATTCAAAAGTTTTTTTTTTTTTTTTTTTACTTTCAATTTTATTTTTAGAATTTCAAGTTTGGTATTTGATTGGGGTTTTTAAAATTTGCTCTTTTTGTAGCTTTTTTACTTCCAAGCTGAATTCATGGAGCTTTTCTTTCTCTATTTTATGACAACAAGAATCTAGAGCTTTAAAATTTCCCCTTACTACCGCTTTGGCTGCATCTCACAAATTTTGATATATTGTCTCATTATTGTCAATCTCTTGGATGAAATTATTTATTGTGTCTATGATTTGCTGTTTCACCTATTCATTCTTTAGGATTGATTATTTAGTTTCCAATTACTTTTTTATCTATTTTCCCCTGAATATATTTACTATTTTTGCCTTTCTGCATTAGAATTTGAGGTTTTTAATGTCTTAATATATGATCAATTTTTGTATAGGGTCCATGAACTGTTGAGAAGAAAGTGTACTCCTTTCTGTCTCCATTCAATTTTCTCCAAAGATCTATCATACATAACTTTTCTAGTATTCTATTTACCTCTTGAACTTATTTTTATCTATTTTGTGGTTTGCTTTTTCTACTTCTGGGAGAGCAAGGTTGTGATCTCCCACTATTATAATTTTGCTTTATATTTCTTCTTGCAGCTCTCTTAACTTCTCATTTAGGAATTTCCATGCTATAACACTTGATACATATATATTTAGTGTTGATATTGCTTCATTATCTATGGTATCCTGTAGCAAAATATAGTTTCTTTCTTTATCTCTTTTAACTAGATCAATTTTTGCTTTTGTTTGATCTAAGATCCGGATGGCTACCCTCCCCCCCCATTTTTTCTTTTAACTTCACCTGAAGTATAATAAATTCTGATCCACCTTTTTACCTTTACTCTGTATGTATCACTCTACTTTAAAAGTGTTTATTGTAAATACATTGGAGAATTCTGGCTTTTAATCCATTGTGCTATTTGCTTCTGCTTTATGGGAGAGTTTACCCCATTCACATTTATTTTTAGAATTACTAATTTTCTTTTTCCTGCAATCTTATTATATCAAGATTATACTTTTCTCTTTCCTTTTCCCCTTTCTATTTCCCCCATCATTTAACTTATGAGAACCACTTGCCTTAAGCAACCATCCCTCTTTACAATTCCTCCCCTTCCCTTATCTCTTTCCCCTCCTATTTCTGTTTTCCCTTCTACTTAGCTTACTCCTTCCCTCTTCACCTTTCCCCTCCTACTTTTCAAAAAGGTGAAAGAAGTTTCTCTGTAAACAAAATATGTCTTACATTTTCTCTTTGAGCTAAATCTTAATGAGAGTAAGATTCACACAATGTTCATTCCCCTCTCTTCTTTCCCTCAAATATAATAGATTTTCTTTGCCTCTTCATGAGCTGTAATTTAGCCTACATTTACCTCTCCTTTTCCTTTTTTCTTGTACAATCCCCTTTCTACCTCTAGTATCTTTTTATAAACTCTCTATGTATAACCATAACAGAAATATAGTTCTCAAGAGTTCTCTTTACCTTTTAATGTTTCTCTTAGGCCCTATATTTGGAGGTCAATTTTTTTGTTTAGTTCTGGTCTTTTCATCAGAAATAAATGGAATTCACCTATTTCATTGAATGCCCATCTTCTTCCCTGGAAGAAAATGCTCACTTTAAAGGGTAGTTTACTCTTGGCTATATTCCAAATGCTTTTGCCTTTAAGAATATCAGATTACAGGCCCTTCAATCTTTTAAGGTAGAAGGTGCTAGATTCTGGGTGATCATAATTGTGGCTCCTCAGTATTTGAATTGCTTTGTTTTGTTTTGTTTTTAGGCTGCTTGCAATGATTTTTTCCTTGTTCTGATAGTTCTGAATTTTAGCCATGGTATTCCTTGGAGTTTTAATTTTCTGGTCTCTTTCAGGAGGTGTTCAGTGAATTCTTTCAATGGCTATTCTACCTTCTGATTTTATGATATTAGGGCATTCTTTGATGATTTCCTGAAAAATTGTGTCTAGGCTCTTTTTTCATCATGGTTTTCAGGAACTCCAGTAATCCTTAATTTGTGTCTCCTAGATCTATTTTCCAGTTCAATTGTTTTCCCAAGTAGATATTTTACATTTTTTCTTTTCTTTTCAGTTTGTTTTGTTTTGTTTTGTTTGCCTGATTCCTGATATCTCATTGAGTCACTTATTTCCATTTGTTCAGGTTTGATTTTTATTGAATTATTTTCTTCATTTACTTTTTTTTTTTTTTACTTCTTTTTGTATTTTCCAATTGAGCTTTTAAATGAGTTGTTTTGTTCTATTAATTTTTTCCCAATTTCATAAATTCTGTTTTTCAGGGATCCCCCCCCACACACACTTTATCAAATCTATCTTTTAATGAGTTATATGCCTTTTCCAAACCATCTTGAAGAATTTTCCTTTCCTTTCTCATTTTTCTTCTAGCTCACTTTTAAGATGCTTTGAAAATTTTTTCTAGGAGAACCTTGTGTGTGGACCAGTTTATCACCCTTTGGAGCTTCATCTGGAAATAATCTGCTTTTTGTCTTTTCAGGAGTTGAAATCTGCTCTTCCCTTTCACCATACAAGTAATATATGGTTAGTTCTCTCTTCCTTTTTACTCATTTTTTCAAAAACAGTTGGGATCTGCTTTTAGGGAAAGGAAGGTTTTTCAAGCTTCCTCTTACAGAAGTGGCAGTGGCTGTTCTGAGTCTGTGCTGAAACATTTATGGTTTTGGGTGGGCGATGGCCAGGTCCTGTGAGACTCCAGCCATTTTGGGGTTCACTATTTACCTTTTGGGTTTGTATTGGATTTTCTATAACTTCTCTGCTCATCTAATGGCTTGTAGCCAGTGCAGAGTACCCAAAACTGCTATATTCTCCACCTCTTGGAGTCTGCATTGCTGTCCAGGTCTGCACAGCATGTGCTGGTGTCTGTGCTCAGCTTGCTTCTGCCTGGCCACCCCACTCCATGTCCAACCAAAACATAATTTTTCTGGTAGAGTGATGAAACACTGAAAAGGTGTACTTGAATCAGACAACCAAGCACTTAAGGGTAATTACCTATTTGATGTGAGACAATGACTCTATTAGCATATGTTTAGATAAATGTCTCTTCTCACTCTTGAGTGCTTGCTGACTGTTTGGTGTTAAAATAATCATTGACAAGGATTGGATGACAAAGAAAGAGAAAGGGGCCAGAGTGTCACTTTGCAGCAAGACAAGAGGGAGAGAGCCTGGGAGTCTGGACTCGAGATTCCAGGAGACATCTTTGGCAAGACTCATGAAAATCTGCCTGCCTCTTTCACTTCTTCCCCTAATGACCAAGGATTTTAATTTATCCTGACTCTGGCTGACCCCAAGGCCCTCCAAGGAACTAGTCTCTACTTCACATTTTCTCGCAATCTTCAAAATTATCTTCTGCTGTTAATTTGTTCCATTCCCAATATTCATGGATTCTGCCAGTACAGAACCAATTCAGAGGCTGATTTTTTTTTTTAATTGACAGAACATATGCATGGATATTTTTTTTTACAACATTGTCCCTTGCACTCACTTCTGTTCTGCCTTTTCTCTTCCCTCCTTCCTCCATCTCCCCTAGATGGCAGGCAGTCTTATACATATTAAATATGTTAAATATCCCAGACACAATATATGTGTGCAGATCCATACAGTTCTCTTGTTGCATAATTGAATTCTGAAGGCAAAAATAATCTGGGAAGAAAAACAAAAATTCAAGTAGTCCACATTCATTTCTCAGTGTTTCTTCTCTGGATGTAGATGATTCTGTCCATTATTGATCAATTGGAACTGAATTAGATCTTCTGTTTGTCAAAGATATCCACTTACATCAGAATACATCCTTATACAGTATTGTTCTTGAAGTATATAATGACCTTCTGATTCTGCTCATTTCACTCAGCAACAATTCATATATGTCTCTCCAAACCTCTCTGTTTTCATCTTGCTGGTCATTTCTTACAGAACAATAATATTCCATTGTAAGAGGTTGAAACTCTTGAGTCAATGCACTGAGGTCAGACAATGGACCACTTGAGGCTAATTTCCAATTGGACAATATAAGAATATGCTTGGAAAATGGCCCTTCCCACTATCCTTTGCTGGTTCAATCATTTGGTGTACACAGAGAATTATGGGAGGGACTTGGTGAGTGAAATAAGCCAAACTCACTCTGGGCGGGAGTCAAAGAAGTGAGGTTGTGGAGATCCTACCCGTCTATCCCCTTCACTTCTACCACTAAAGACCAAGAATAAAAACTTTTGCTTATCCTGACTCTGGCTGATTTTAAGGTATCCAGGGTGCTAATAGGGTTGCCACATTCCATCACATTTGTATACTACAATTTATTCAGCCATTCTCCAATTGATGGGCATCCATTCATTATCCACTTTCTAGCAACTATAAAAAGGGCTGCCACAAATATTTTGGCATATACAGGTCCCTTTCCCTTCTTTAACATCTCTTTGGGATATAAGCCCAGTAGTAACACTGCTGGATCAAAGGATATGTACAGTTTGATAACTTTTTGGGCATAATTCCAAATTGCAGAGGCTGAATAGATACATACATATATTTTGAGGCAATTGTGGTTAAGTGACTTGCCAAGAGTCACACAGCTAGGAAGCGTTATGTGTCTGAGAATAGATTTGAACTCAGGTCTTCCTGAATTCTGGACTAGTACTCATGCACTCTGCCATGTACCTGCCCCATGACTATAAAAGATATCTAATTAGTTATACATAAAAAAATTGGCTTAATATTTTATGAACTCTGTATTGAATAATTATGTTATTATTAAAATTTATGTTTATATATTTACACTGTCTATTGTGAAGATTACATCTTATAGTTCTTTTATTAGCATTAGGGTTTATTTTGTAATATCCATGATAGAATTTAATCATTCCATCAGACAATGGGAGATAAGGCAAATTTTATGCTGCTATATAATTTACCAAGATAAAGAGAAAAGGTTAATTTAAAATTATACAATAAAAGAATCATCAGAATGTTAAAGAGGGAATTTCAAAATTATCCAATTCAAAAAGAGAGGATTTGGGGTGGAAGCCAATGAGGTAATCTTGGAGCATGCTGAGTTAATATGGGATATCTAATTTGATATATTCAAATGGATATATGGGGCTGGAGGTGAAGAGAAAGGTTAGGACTGGGAAAGTAGATCTGTAAGTCATTTTCATAGAGATGATTATTATTACATGGGAACTGATGAGATCATTAAGATAACATATATGTGAATAGGGAAAAGAGAAAAGGACCCAAGGCAGGAACTTGGGGGACATCTACACTTAGCACCATGATCTGAATGAAGGTTCAATAAAAGAAACTGAAAAGAAATGACCAGACAGGTAGAAGAACCAGAACTGAGTCATTTTGGAATAACCTAAAGATGAGAGTATCAGATAGAAGAGAGGCTTTAACATTTTCAAAGATTTTGATAGGTTACAGGGGATGAAACTTGAGAAAAGGTCATTTAATTTAACAAATGATAGATTCTTAGTAACTTTGAAGGGAATAATTTCAGTGTAATGGTGAGGTCACAAGTCAGACTGGAAGGAATAGAAATGTCATCCAATTTGAGATGTATAATAGGTAGCTTAAGATGCAAAACTAGAGATAACAAAAGATATTAGCAGCTGATAGGTACATCTTAGAGTCATCTGCATAGAATTCTTTATTGAATCTATGGTTATTCCTGAAATCACCAAGTAAAATATTATGCATAAGAGAAAAAAAGAAGGCCCAGAGAAGAGAGTTGGAGGACACCTATAAATATTTGGTATGACCTGGATGAGGATCCAGAACATGAAACTAAGAAAGAATAGTCAGATAGGTAAGATAAACATCAGGAATAAGGATAAGAAAAATGAGCTAGTATTGAAAATCAGATAGAAAAGATTATAAAGACGAAATGAATGATTGGCAGTGTGAATGTCTTCAGAAAGGTCAAAATGTATAAGGATCAAGAAAAGATAATTTAAAAAATCATTGGTAGCTTTAAAAAGAAAACTTTTGACTGAATGATGAGGTCAGAAACTACAGAAAGTTAAGAAAACAATGTGGGGAGAAAAATAAAGGTGTCCATTGTACACTATTTTTCAAGAATTTTAGCCAAGAAACTCAAGATACAATAGCAGAAAGTGAAGTTATTTAATGATAATTGAGACATGAACATATTTGCAGACATCAGGAAAGCAGCCTATGGTCAAGTAGTGATTGAAGATAAATAAGGGAATGGAGATGAAAAAGTAGCCAACCTCTTGAGAAAAAGGATATAGGATGTAGCTAGACAGCACAATAGAATACTGGTCTTGAAGTCAGGAAGACCTTAGTTCAAATGTGACCTTTACTTACTATCTTCACTTCTTACTTCTCACTGCATACTTCACACTTATTAGCTGTGTGACCCCAGGCAAATCACTTAAATCTAATTGCCTCATTAAAAAGAAAATTTTAAAAAGAGAAAAGAAATAGAACAGGATTAGTTTTACATATACAGAAGTTTGCCTTGTCACCAAAAAAAAAATCCTGTCATGTGAGACAGAATGAGGAAAATTGTTGTAGAAGCATCTAGATGATGTGACCTCTAAGTGAATGACTTCAATTTTTTTTCAGTGAAATTTGAGATGAGGTTCTCAAAGACAGTTTATGTAGAGGGTAACATGGGGGGTTTGAAGTGAGATGAACACATTCTGTAAAGCTGCTGTAGTAGGTGGAACAGTGAGTCAGTTTAAGAGTAGGGACATTCATTGCCTTATCAAAATGAAAACCTAATTAAGATCAAGTAACATAAATTTGTCATGGATTCATTCAATATTTTTTCAGAATTTTCTTTATTTTATTCAGTAGTATGTGAGTAGGACTGAAGATAATTGGTGGTAGGAGTAATCTAAGAGTGAGGGTTGCTAGAGGGAAAAAAAAAAAAAACTTTGATAGGACAAGGGAGCAAGTGACTAAAGAAAAAAGGACAGAGTGGAATTAAACTGTTTTAACAAGGCAGAAGAATATAAGCAACATAGTTATGACAACCTGGCAAAGAACTGAGGAGTAGAAGAATTTGAGGTTGTGGTAAGTGGTAAGGTTGAAGGACAGAAATTGGAGTTACAAAGCAGAGGGAGAGGTAGAATAACAGTAGATTATGATCTCAAAAGAGAATCTGAGAGTTCATAAATATGGAATCTGTACATTTGTGGGTGATAGAAAAACTGAAGGTGTAACCATTTCTGTTTGCATTCTTATAGGATGGAGTATTACAATTTGAAAAATGGGTAAAATGAAGAACTGGGACAATAAGAGTGTTTACAAGAGTAGTAGTATATGCATACATTTGTGATTGTGTATGTGTGTGTGTGAGAGTGTGTGTGTGTGTGTGTGCACGTGGGCATAAGCATATTTTAAAGTTTTTTAGTAAGAAGGAAAGAGGTGGAGAAGAGAGAAAAATTGAATGTCACTTAACAATTGTCTTCAATGAGTAGAACAAACTCTTCATAGTCTTTAAATGTCATCATTGCTGAATTTTCTGTCTTTGCTACATTACTTTCTTATTTCTATGTTTATTCTTGGAAATGTAATAGATTCCTGTATCTTCAAATATTATTTCTATGTGAATGTTACCTAAATCTCTACTTTCAAAGCTATTTTTTCCTGTGATCACCTATCACTTTTTCATGTATAATTTATTTTAAAGGTTTTTATTTTCAAAACATATTGATATGTAGTTTTCAGCATTCACACTTGGAAAACTCCATGTTCCGATGTTTTTTCTCTCTTCCTTCCTTTCACCTTCTCCCCTAGATGGCAAGTAATACAAACCATGTTAAATTGTGTAATTCTTCTATATATATTTCCACAATTACATGTTGCCAAGAAAAATAAGATCAAAAAAGAGAAAAAAATTAGAAAGAAAACAAAATGCAAGCAAACAACAGCAAAACGTGAAAATCCTATATTGTAATCCACACTCGATTCCCACAGTCCTCTCTCTGGGGGCAGATGATTCTTTTTATCATAAGACCATTGAAACTGGTCTGAATCACTTCATTGTTGAAAAGAATCCATCAGAATTTATCATAATATAGTCTTGATGTTTTTTAGTATAATATACTCTTGGTCCATGGATCCATGGATCAAAGGGTATGAACAGCTTCATAGCCTTTTTGGTATAATTCCATATTGCTTTCTAGAATAATTGGATCAGTTCACAACTCCACCAACAATGTATTTGTTTCCCAGTTTTCTCACATCTCTTCCAACATTCATCATTATCTTTTCCTATTATCTTAACCAATTTGAGATGACCTTTCAATTTTAAAACAGCCTGTTTTTAAATTCTTGGCTGTTTAATATTTTCCTCAGTTTCAAAAATGAACTTATCATCCTACTGTCTTTAGATGATAGCTATACTATTTATAACTAGAATCATACTTAAAAGTTTTTCTAGTTTGATATGATTTTATAGAAGGCATGTCTGGCAGGTTAGATCCTTAGAGAATTTTTACAGACAAATCAGAATTTGCTAGAGTAAAGGAGAAAGAGGTCACTAAAGGGAAGTCACTAAGAAGAGAAGAGAGAGTTGCTCACAGTGGGCTTAGTCTGAAAAGAACTTAGCAAAGGTCTTCATCATAAGTAAATCTTTTGTATGGGAAATATAGCCTTCGGTCGTTTTTGTTTGCAAACCTTTGTAATCTGTGATAAATATCTATGTCATTGTTGTTCCATGTTGCTAACTATTATGTTCTCCCAAAATATATTGCATTATTTCCATTCCATATGATCTCTTCTGGTACCTTTATTTTCACTTCACATAATCATATGTATCTATTTTTATCTACATATACATAGATATATGCACACATTTTGACCTATGTACAATACTTTCTTTACAACAAGCCTGTGAAGTCTTCTTTTCATATAAAAATTTTGAGGCAGGCACATAGTTACACTGATAGTAAATATGCAATGTGTGATTTAAAACAGTCTCTTGATTCCATTCTGAATATTTAATATATTTACAAACAAATGCATATTTTTTCTTTTCCTCCAAAAGTGATTTGAGTAAAAGTAATTTCAAGGCCATTTGTATTTAAAGTATCTTCAAAAAAAACATTGCTCATATTTGTATAATCTAACTCAAGAAACAACAACTTGAAATCTTTAACTATAGATGAGTAGGGAAAAATCCCTTAAAGATTCCAAGTCTGGAATTTTCATGTAATTATTAGAACAAAGATAGAGTTGTAATGAACACAGAATTACCTTACAAGAGTTCCATTCATAGATGAATATGTGTGTTGTTTGTCCTTAGAGTTCAGAGAGGAAAAAGTCCACTTCTGAGTTTACTGTGATTTTCCTCAGAAAACTCTAATCCTTTCCAGACTAGGAAAGGAATACTTGAGGATCCCCTACTACAAGAGTGAGAAATCTACCTTGAGTAGACATTATTAGGTCAGTCCAATCATTTGTATGATCAATCACCGGAGATGATGAACTGAAAAATAGGTATAGTAACCTCCCATTGCTGGAGTTATATAAATTACTAATATTGTATGGCTCTCAAATGATGTTACACATATTCAAAGGGCCTTTAGTGTTGGGAAGGGTGGTTCCCCATTCTTTCCCTAATAGGATAAAAGATACTTGGGTATAAAAGAGGATAAAATGAATGAAGCATTTAGAAAGGATAGCAGAGAGAGTAACACCACAAAGAAGTTACCAGTAGAAAATATAGAACTAAAGCAAATGTTCCCACATAAGCCACACTCACTTAAAGATCAGGTTAACCTATGATGATTCTTCAACCCCACTGATGATTGGAAAAATGTCATTATATGTTGGGAGGCTCAAAGATGGCTACACTGAGAAAATGATATTAAGTGTGAAGGTTTTTTTTTAATTAAGCAATTTAAAATTATGACAAAACAAAATAGAATGATATAAGTATATCTGTTTCCAGGACTGTTTATTCTATCGTTATGAGTAAAGGAAAAGGAAAAGGAGAATTTATTTGAAGGTTGCTGCCATGGGTTAGTTGCAGTAGTACAGTGGCACATGATCTAACAAGTAGGTGTCCTGGGGGAAAATTATACCTACAATACACTTTTAAGCTCTATCTACATTGTTAACATTTACCAATTATTATGTTAAGTCTAGTCAGTCAACAAAAAATTATTTAAAAATCTGATTGGCAGTCTGATAATTTCTAAGACATAAATGCTCATATAGGAAATTTTATCTATTGGCTTTCATTAGCCAATTAGAGCAGGCTCTGGCTTTTTCCCTAGTTGGATTGAAATAGGGGGCTGACTGAAGGTAGTAGCAATGAAAAAGGACAAGTCAAATGTAAAAGACAGTGTGGAAATAAAAACATCAATTCTTCACAATTAAGTTAATTTAGGAAAATTAGGAAAGGTAAGAACTGATCTCATTATTTCCTAATATGTGTGACTGGGTAAATGGTTGTTGATCTCACAAAAACAATGTTAGAATATGAAAGGGGATGGGAAAATATAATAGGCTTCTTTTTATCCTCATTATATTTTAAGTTCTAGAAGGTTATCCAAGGAGTATGCAGAAAGTTATTCTTTAGATAGTTTTAAACATTGATTCTGAGCGTTAGGGAAGATCAGAGATGAAGATTTATACTTGTGAGTCATCTGAATAAAAGTTATATTTAAAGTCATTGGAATAAATCTGTTTCCAAGGAAGGAATAAGGAAAAAATATACTTATATAGAACTTTAGGGAATGCCAATTTTAGGAGCCTAAGACAGGATAAAGAATCAATGTAAGAACAGTTAACAGAAAATCCAGGATAATATTACATCTCTGAGACCTAAGGGACAGAGTGTCCAAGAAGAGAGCAACTTCACTACAACAAGCCAACAAAGAGAATAAGTAGTAAGGGAACTGAATTTAACATTTGAGAAGGACTATTCAGGATTGGTTAGGAAAAACATCAATTTTGAAAAAGATTGAGTTAGGAAGTTTAAATGGATGCTTCCCATTATCCCTTCCTACCATCATGCAATTCAATATAACAATTAGAGAATTCTTAAATCATTTTCTTTTTTTTAAATAATTTTTTATTATATTTTTTATAATATTATCCCTTGTATTCATTTTTCCAAATTATCCCCCCCTTCCTCTACTCCCTCCCCCCGATGACAGGCAATCCCATAAATTTTACTTGTGTTACAATATAACCTAGATACAATACATGTGTGTAAATACCATTTTCTTGTTGCACAATAAGCATTAGATTCCGAAGGTACATGTAACCTGGGCAGACAGATATTAGTGCTAACAATTTACATTCATTTCCTAGTGTTTCTTCTCTGGGTGTAACTACCTCTGTCCATCATTGATCAACTGGAAGTGAGTTGGCTCTTCTTTATGTTGAAGATTTCCACTTCTATCAGAATACATCCTCATACAGTGTTGTTGTTGAAGTGTACAGTGATCTTCTGGTTCTGCTCATTTCACTCAGCAACAGTTGATGTAAGTCTCTCCAAGCCTCTCTGTATTCCTCCTGCTGGACATTTCTTACAGAGCAATAATATTCCATAACCTTCATATACCATAATTTACCCAACCATTCTCCAACTGATGGACATCCATTCATCTTCCAGTTTCTAGCTACAACAAAAAGAGCTGCAACAAACATTTTGGCACATATATGTCTCTTTCTGCTCTTTAGTATTTCTTTAAGATATAAGCCCAGTAGTAGCTGGGTCAAAGGTTATGCACAGTTTGATAACTTTTTGGGCATAGTTCCAAATTGCTCTCCAGAATGGCTGGATTCTTTCACAACTCCACCAGCAATGTATTAGTGTCCCAGGTTTCCCACATCCTCTACAACATTCATCATTATTAGTTCCTGTCATCTTAGCCAATCTAAAGGGTGTGTAGTGGTATCTCAGAGTTGTCTTAATTTGCATTTCTCTGATCAGCAGTGATTTGGAACACTCTTTCATGTGAGTGGATATAGTTTCAATTTCTTCATGTGAGAATTGTCTGTTCATATCCTTTGACCATTTATCAATTGGAGAATGGTTCAGTTTCTTATAAATTAGGATCAGTTCTCTATATATTTTGGAAATGAGACCTTTGTCAGAACCTTTGCTTTTAAAAATATTTTCCCAATTTGTTACTTCCCTTCTAATCTTGTTTGCATTAGTATTATTTGTACAGAAACTTTTTAGTTTGATGTAATCAAAATCTTCTATTTTGTGATCAATAATGATCTCTAGTTCTCCTCTGGTCATAAATTCCTTCCTCCTCCACAGGTCTGAGAGGTAGACTATCCTCTGTTCCTCTAATCTATTTATTACCTCCCTCTTTATGCCTAAATCATGGACCCATTTTGATCTTATCTTGGTATATGGTGTTAAGTGTGGATCCATATCTAATTTCTGCCATATTAATTTCCAGTTTTCCCAACAGTTTTTTTCCAAATAATGAATTTTTATCCCTAATGTTGGTATCTTTGGGTTTGTCAAAGATTAGATTGCTATTGATGTACCCTTTTTTGTCCTTTGTATCTAATCTGTTCCACTGATCTACCAGTCTATTTTTTAGCCAATACCAAATGGTTTTGGTGACTGCTGCTATATAATATAGCTTTAGATCAGGTACACTTAGACCACCTTCCTCTGAGTTTTTTTCATTAGATCCCTTGCAATTCTCGACCTTTTATTCTTCCATATGAATTTTGTTGTTATTTTTTCTAGGTCATTGAAATAGTTTCTTGGGAGTCTGATTGGTATAGCACTAAATAAATAGATTAGTTTGGGGAGTATTTTCATCTTTATTATATTCGCTCGGCCTATCCAAGAGCACTGAATGTCTTTCCAATTATTTAAATCTGACTTTATTTTTGTGGCAAGTGTTTTGTAATTTTTCTCATATAATTCCTGACTTTTCTTTGGTAGATGGATTCCCAAATACTTTATACTCTCAACATTTGTTTGGAATGGAATTTCTCTTTGTATCTCTTGCTGTTGCATTTTGTTAGTGATATATAAAAATGCTGAGGATTTATATGGATTTATTTTGTATCCTGCCACTTTGCTGAAATTTTGAATTATTTCTAGTAGCATTTTAGCAGAGTCTTTGGGGTTCTCTAAGTATACCATCATGTCATCTGCAAAAAGTGATAGTTTGATTTCCTCATTTCCTACTCTAATTCCTTGAATCTCTTTCTTGGCTCTTATTGCCGAGGCTAGCTTTTCTAGTACTATATTGAATAGTAATGGTGATAGAGGGCAATCTTGTTTCACTCCTGATCTTACTGGGAAAGGTTGTAGTTTATTTCTATTGCATATTATGCTTACTGACGGTCTTAAATATATGCTCCTGATTATTCTAAGGAATAATCCATTTATTCCTATACTCTCAAAAGTTTTTAGTAGGAATGGATGTTGGATTTTGTCAAATGCTTTTTCTGCATCTATTGAGATGATCATATGGTTCTTATTAATTTGATTATTAATATGGTCAATTATATTAATAGTTTTCCTAATATTAAACCAGCCCTGCATTCCTGGAATAAATCCTACTTGATCATAGTGTATTATCCTGGAGATGATTTTCTGAAGTCTTTTTGCTAATATCTTATTTAAGATTTTAGCATCAATATTCATTAAGGAGATTGGTCTATAATTTTCTTTCTCAGTTTTTGCTCTACCTGGTTTAGGTATCAGTACCATGACTGTGTCATAAAAGGAGTTTGGTAGGACTCCTTCATCCCCTATTTTTTCAAATAATTTATATAACATTGGGGCTAATTGTTCTTTAAATGTTTGGTAGAATTCACATGTGAATCCATCTGGTCCTGGGGATTTTTTCCTGGGGAGTTGATTAATAGCTTGTTCTATTTCTTTTTCTGAAATGGGACTATTTAAGCAATTTATTTCCTCCTCTGTTAATCTAGGAAGCCTATATTTTTGGAGGAAGTCATCCATTTCACTTAAGTTATCAAATTTATTGGCATAAAGTTGGGCAAAGTAACTCCTTATTATTTCTCTATTTTCCTCTTCATTGGTGGAAAGATCCCCCTTTTCATTTGTAAGACTAACAATTTGATTTTCCTCTTTCTTTTTTCTGATCAGATTTACCAAAGATTTATCTATTTTATTGACTTTTTCATAAAACCAACTCTTGGTTTTATTTATTAATTCAATATTTTTTTTTTACTTTCAATATTATTGATTTCTCCTTTTAATTTTTGTATTTCAAGTTTAGTATTTGGTTGGGGGTTTTTAATTTGGTCTTTTTCTAGCCTTTTAAGTTGCAAGCCCAATTCGTTAATCTTCTCTTTCTCTATTTACTTCAAATAAACCTCTTAAGATATAAAATTTCCCCTTATTACTGCTTTAGCTGCATCCCACAGATTTTGGTATGATGTCTCATCATTGTCATTATCTTGGGTGAAATTATTAATTGTTTCTATAATTTGCTCTTTCACCCAGTCATTCTTTAAGATGAGATTATTCAGTTTCCAATTACTTTTTGGTCTATTTATCCCTAACTTTTTACTGAATGTAGCTTTTATTGCATTGTGGTCTGAGAAGAAGGCATTTATTATTTCTGCCTTCCTACATTTAATTTTGAGATATTTATGTCCTAATATATGGTCAATTTTTGTATAGGATCCATGAACTTCTGAGAAGAAAGTATATTCCTTACTATTGCCATTCAGTTTTCTCCAAAGGGCTATCATACCTAGTTTTTCTAATGTTCTATTTACTTTTTTAATTTCTTTCTTATTTGTTTTGTGGTTTGATTTGTCTAAATCTGAGAGTGCAAGGTTGAGATCTCCCACTATTATAGTTTTACTGTCTATTTCTTCTTGCAACTCTCTTAACTTTTCCTTTAGAAAGTTAGATGCTATACAACTTGGTGCATATATGTTTAGTAACGATATGGCTTCATTATTTATGCTACCTTTCAGCAGTATATAGTTTCCTGCCTTATCTCTTTTAATTAGATCAGTTTCTGCTTTTGCTTGATCTGAGATAAGGATAGCTACCCCTGCTTTTTTGGCTTTACCTGAAGCATAATAGATTCTGCTCCAACCTTTTACCTTTACTCTGTATGTATCTCCCTGCTTTAAGTGTGTTTCCTGCAGACAACATATTGTAGGTTTCTGATTTTTGATCCAATCTGCTATCCATCTCCGTTTGATGGGATCATTCATTCCATTAACATTTACAGTTAAAATTACTAATTCTGTATTTCCTGCCATCATATTATCCCCAGATTATGCTTTTATCCTTGACTCCCCTGATCCCTCTCCCCGATATTTAATTTACAGACCCCCCTGTGACACGCAACCCTCCCTTTTTTTTAGTATCCCTCCTCCCTCACTCCAAGTCCCTTCACTTATTCTCCTTTTCCTTTTCCCTTTTTCTCTCCCCCCTTTTAATGAGGTGAGAGAAAATTCTCTGAAAAACAAATATGTTAATTATTTACTCTTTGAGCCTCTCCTGATGAGAGTAAGATTCACACAATGATTCTCCCCCTCACTAAGTTCCCTCAGATATGGTGTATTTTCTATGCCTCTTCCTGGGATGTAGTTTCCCTCTTTTTATCATTCCTTCCCCTTTTTCTGAAACGACCTCCTTCCCTTTACTACACTTCCTTTTTTTTTCTTTTATATCAGTAAAATCAAATTATCCTTGAGTACTTTTTATATACCCACAACAGAGTTACAGTTCTCAAGGGTTCTGTGTACCTTTTTCTGTTTCTCTTCAGTCTTGTGGATGTAGGTCAAATTTTTTGTTTAAGTCTGGTTTTTTTCTTAGAAACATATAGAATTCCTCTATTTCATTGAATGACCATCTTCTTCCATAGAAAAAGATGCTAAACTTAGCTGGGTAGTTCATTCCTGGTTGCAGTCCTTGATCTTTTGCCTTACGGAATATCAGGTTCCAGGCCCTTCTGTCTTTTAATGTGGAGGCAGCCAGATCTTGAGTGACCCTTATTATGGCACCTTGGTATTTAAATTGTTTTTTTTCTAGCTGCTTGCAGGATTTTCTCCTTTGTGTGGTAATTCTGCAGCTTAGCCACAATATTCTGTGGTGTTCTTTTTTTAGGGTCTATTTCAGAAGGAGTTCGATGAATTCTTTCCACATCTACTTTCCCTTCTGTTTCTATTATCTCTGGATAGTTCTCTTTGATAATTTCCTGTAAAATAGAATCTAGGCTCTTTTTTTGGTCATAGTTTTCTGGAAGTCCAATGATCCGCAGATTATCTCTCCTAGATCTATTTTCCAGGTCTATAGATTTTCCCAGTAAGTATTTGACTTTGTTCTCCAACTTCTCATTTTTTTTTTTTTTTTGTTTTGTTTTGTTTGACTGATTCTTGGGTTCTCTGTGAATCATTCATTTCTATTTGTTCCATCCTGACTTTTAAGGAGTTATTTTCTTCTTTCACAATTTTTAGTTCTTTTTGTAAATGCCCAATTTCGTTTTTAAGTGAATTATTTTGCTCTATTGAATTTTTTTCCATTTCCCTAATTTTTTTTGAGAATTATTTTCTTTTTCCAATTCAGAAATTCTATTTTCTTGAGACTTTTTTATCTTTTCCAATTCAGAAATCCTACTTTCCTGTGATTTTTTTAACCTTTTCTAATTCATAAATTTTGTTTCCCTGCATCTCCTGTGAATTCTTTATTTTTTCCAACTCCAATTTCAGGACGTTGTTATTCTCTATCATAGCTTCCCTTTCCTTTCCCCATTTTTCTTCAAACTCCCTTAACTTTTTAATAGTCTCTTCTAGGAGAGAGTTATGTGATGGGGGGCAGGAATCATTCCCCTTTAGGTTGTTATCTGCTGAATCTTTGCTGTTAACTTCCTCAGGGTTGGATACCCGCTCTTTCTCTGTGTAGAAGGAATCTATAGTTTTTCTGGCTTTTTTGTTCATATTCAAAAAATCTTTTGGGGTCTGTCCCTGGGGTAGGAAATTATTTATTTACTTCTTTACCAGCTTCCTCCCAGACCGGATGGATGCAGCGGTTCTTGGGCCTGAGCTAAGATAGAGCTCTGGGAGAAAGTTCCCCACCCCCTCCCTGGAAATGCCTCAGAGGTTACTAGTACTGCTGTGCCTTGAGGGCATTGTGTTCTAGTGGCTTCCCTGACGTTTGAGATTGAAGTAAAGAAGGCACAAAGCCCAGCCTGTGCTTCCTGGTGGGGCGTGGATGTCTGCAGCAGGTGACGCAAAAAGCCCCTGCACTCAAACTGGAAGTGTCTGCCAGAAACCGTGGCCCCTAGTTCAAAGGTTCCGCTTCTCTGGGACTTCCTGGAGCTGAGTTCCACACCCTTCAGCTGAGCTAGGCAGTGTGTGTTGCCTTGGGCCGTATCTGCCCTTGTCAATCTCTTAACTAGTCTTAGGTGGGAGCTGAGGCCACACCCCCTGGTGCCGAGATCTGCTGAGTCACCTCCAGGATCCGGGGAAAATCTAATCTATCTGAATTTTTAAAGGGTTTAGATTTCCCTTCTGAACTGCTATATTATAAGCAGAGAAGAGCTAACAGCCTGTGCCAGATTCCTTTATCTCAGTGGCTTCTCTGATCCCAGATCCCTTCCCAGCGCAATTGGCGCAGTATGCCAGCACCCAGCTGTCTGTGCTGGCCTCTCTTCTTCCTCCCCTGGGGACTGACCTTTTCTGTTGAAACTCCAGATTCTCTTCAGCTGGTAAGTCGTGCTTCCAGTCCTTGTGGTATCTATCAGTCCAACGCTATTTCTGAGGCTGATTTATCTAATTGGTTGTGAGGGAGTAAGGACGTTCACAGAGTCCTGTGTTTCTTCTCCACCATCTTGGCTCCGCCCCCAAATCATTTTCTATAAGCACATAGTTTCTCAGAGTTGGACCAATATCTAAATAGGAATCCTTGCTATAATAACCATCAAAAGTGATCATTCAGGCTCAGGTGAAATATTTGTGAGAAAGAATATGCTCTTTTGAAACAACCCATTGTACATCTGGATAGTTCTAATTACAGAAACACAGAATATCCCAATTGAAAGGAAACTTCAAAGGCATTGTAGTATAATTCATTTCTGAAGAAGAGTCTCCTCTATATTATATCACAAAATTACCATCCAGTCAATAAACTTTTATTAAGCACCTAATGTGTAGTAGACACTGTATTAAGCACTGAGGATACAAAGAAAGGCAAATGACAGTGAAGTTGAAGAAGCTCACAATCTAAGGAAGGTAAAACAAGCAAACAAATAATCTATAAAAGGATAAAAAATAAATAGGATAAAAAGAAATAATTAAAAGAGTAAAGGCACTAGACTTAAGGCTGGGAAGAGAGAGAAACCACATTTTGTAAAATGATTCTATATAAATATTGGAATTATTCTCATTATCCATTTTATCCCTTCCAAACTCTGGCTCTCTTCTCTTCTCCCTCTATACAATCTTGTTTGATATTTTCACCTTTTCCATGACTTAAATTATCCTCTCTACTTGGGATGATACTCTGACTCTTGACCTCATATCTTTTCAAAGACTATCACTTACTATATATTTCCTCTAAGGTTATCTTATATACTCTCTTTCTCTCTCTGTTTCTCTCTCTTTCTCTTTCTCTGTCTTTGTCTCTATAAATACAAATGCATACACACACAAGTACACACATGCATATATACCTACAAATACATACATATTTACATATATACACACGTGGATATATGTACAAATATGTACAATATAGTTGCACATTTGTCTTGTATCATGTTATATATTAGATCATATATTATATTAATATAACTATTATATTATATTATATGCATATACACATATGGAATATAGTTGTTTGCATATTGTCTCCCCCAACAGAATAGAATATTCTGAGGGCAGTGATTATTTTTTAATTTTCTTTATGTCCCAAAGCACTGAGCACATTGACTACATGATAGAATGTATCTTGTTCTCTAATAAATGTTTGTTGACTAAAAAAATATTGCTATTGTTTTTTCATTGAGGTAAAAACAAACCTCAATATAATTCATTTTTTATACTACAATGTAATTTAATGTGTTGCAATTTAATTACAGTGTAATTGTAAATCCTTATCAAGTGCCTATTTTGTTTAATAGACTAATCTAAGTATTAGATATATAAATTAGTATCATTAAGGAATTTATAATGTAGTAGAACACATGAGCTTTTTTTCTTCATAAATCTATCTATAAACATTAAAGATAGTATATATATACAGATAGACTATATTATATATTATTTTAATTTTTATTATAGACAGTATATCTAAAAGTATTATTATAGAAAGAATATTATTATGAAAAGGGGAAGGATTGACAGTGAGAAATTTGTGAATGAAAGTAAGAATGAAAGCAGAAGAAGAAAAGATTTAGAGAACTGGAATTTTTTTAATGAATACATTTTAAAACTAAGATTTTTTGATATTTTATTTTTATATTACAAATAGATATATGTTACTCCATGTCAGAAAGCTTTTGTTATGATGTAAAACTCTTAAATAAAACTAAGAATACAGACATGCTATCTAATAATGTGTGAACTATTTCAAATCTGTAGCTCCTCTAATGACTCCATTTTTTGAAAATGACAGAAATCTATTTTCTCTCACATTTCCCACTTCATTGAGGCAAAAGAAAAAAATAATAAAAAAACCAATTATTCATAAAATATACAGGTAAGCAAAAGTAATTTAATCTGAATTGTGGCAGAAATTTAAAAAAAATACAGATATTGGGGAAGTACTTTCTACATATGAGAGAGGATGAAAATGTGCAAATGTAAGAGAGATACTAGACAGTAGAATGAGTATAGTCCCATCTTCTAATATTGCTATCATGATGGTGGAAGACTTCATTTACTTATGCCTGGGTGACTGCAATAGGCTATGATTTTCTTCCTTCCATAAATATCTTCCAGTTTTAGTCCTTCTTCTACCTACCTTTCAAATTAATGTTCCTAAAGTCAAAGTCTGACAATTCCATGCCTCAAATTCTCTCCATCCTCATTTATACCATGAAGTTTCCACAAAGTCATGTTCAATCCGCCCAATTGCTATTCCCTAAAGAGATTATTGTCTCCCCCATAAACATCTATGTCTGTATATCTTATTTTTACATAGGTTTTTGAATGGTGTATCTCTTAGAAGATTTTAAGCTCTTTGAGAACAAGTAGTATTTTTTTTCTTTTCTTCCTTTTTTTTCTTTGTTTTCTTTTGTTTCCTTTCTTCCTCCCTCTCTCTCCCTCCCTTCTTCCCTTCCTTCCTTCCTTTTTTTTGCTTTCTTCCTTTCTGTCTTCCTGTAGCTCCAGAACTTATTATAGCATCTGGCATATAACATATACTTGGTTTTTGCTTTTTGGTCACAAGAACATAGATTAAATAAGGTTTGGGAATATTGGTTAGAGGTAGACTTTGGAATGGATTAAATGCTATATAAAATGAGTTTTTGTAATTATATATTATAGGTAATTAAGAAGTGCTGGAAGATTTTAACTAAGCAGATATCATACTCAACAGTACTTTTATAATACTAATTGATCAGCTATGGGAAGGATACTAGGAAAAAGGAAAGAATGAAAGAAATAATTTTGGAGGGCATTTCTAGAATCTTGGTTTAAAGACATCTGAGTAGTAATTGTGTAAATAGTGAGAAGAAAACACATGAGAGATTTTACTAAGAAAGGACATCATAATTGATATGAGATGTGTGTATAATGCTTCTGATAACTTGCTAATATTTTATTTAAATTTTTTACATCAATATTCATCAGTCTTTAATTTTCTATCTCTATTTTGCCACTTCCTACTTTAGGTGTCAGTGCCATATTTGTGTCATAGAAGGAATTTATAAGTACTCCTTCTTCACCTAGGTTTGTAAATAGTTTACACAATATTGGATTAAATGTTCTTTAAATGTTTGGTATAATTCATTATGAATATATCTATCTAAAATGTTCTAAATGAGACTATTTAAATATTTTATTTCCTCTTCTGTTAACCTAGGCAATTTATATTTTTGTAAATATTTATCATCCATTTAAGTTAGATTGTCAGACTTGCTGCTATAGCATTAGGCAAAAAAAATTTCCCAATTATTGCTTTAGTGTAGTGTAGTGAGTTCACTCCTTTCATTTTTGATGCTGGTAATTTGCTTTTTTCTTTTATTTTTTGATTATATAAGCCAAAGATTTATCTATTTTGTTAGTTTTTTTTCATAAAACCAACTCTTAGTTTTGTTTATTAGTTCGATAGTTTTGATAGTCTCTATTTTATCAATCTCTCCTTTGAGTTTCAAAAATTCTAATTTGATATTGAATTAGGTGTTTTTACTTTGTTCTCTTTATAACTTTGTTAGTTTGCATTCCCAAATCATTTATCTTCTCTTTCTCTATTTTATTCATGTAGCTATTTAGAGGTATAAAAATTCCCCTAAGAAATGCTTTGGCTGCATCCCATAGATTTTGGTATGTTATTGCATTACTGTAATTCTCTTGAATGAAATTATGGATTGTTTCTGTAATTTGTTTTTTGAGTCACTTATTCTTAGAATTAGATTACTTAATTTCCAAATAGTTTTGAGTCTATCTTTTACTGGCCCTTTATTGCATATAATTTTTTTGCATTGTGGCCTGAAAAGGAAGCAATTATTATTTCTGTTTTTTGCATTTGATTGTGAGTTTTTATTCTCTAACATATGGTCAGTTTTTGTGTAGATGCCATGTACTCCAAGAAAAAAGTTGCATTCCTTTTTTTCCTTATTTAATTTTATCCAGAGGTCTAGCACATCTAGGTTTTTTTTCCACAGTATATATGCATGAGTAATTTTTTTTATAATATTATCCCTTGTATTCATTTTTCCAAATTATCCCCCCTCCCTCCATTCCCTTCCCCCAGTGACAGGCAATCCCATACATTTTACATGTATTACAATAAAACCTAGATACAATATATGTGTGTAAATACCATTTTCTTGTTGCACATTAAGTATTAGATTCCGAAGGTATAAGTAACCTGGGTAGATAGACAGTAGTGCTAACAATTTACATTCACTTCCCAGTGTTCCATCTCTGGGTGTAGTTATTTCTGTCCATCATTGATCAACTGGAAGGGAGTTGGATCTTCTTTATGTTGAAGATATCCACTTCCATCAGAATATATCTTCATACAGCATTGAAGTGTACAGCGATCTTCTGGTTCTATTCATTTCACTCAGCATCAGTTGATGTCTCTCCAAGCCTCTCTGTATTCCTCCTGCTGGTCATTTCTTACAGAACAATAGTATTCCATAACCTTCATATACCATAATTTACCCAACCATTCTTCTCTACTGAGCCAGGGCTGAGGCTCTTAGATATTGATTTACTATGTTTAAGACCTTCTCACTGGCTTTTCCAGAGTCTATCTGACATGGGCTGAACACCCTTAACACCACATTGAGATTATCCTTTCTTAAAGTTTTTCAGTCTATCTTGAGCTGGAGAGTGGTTTCATTCTGTCAGACTTTTTTCAGAGAATTGGTTACATGTGGTTTTTGAAGGAAATGATTAAAAAAAATTAATACAAGCTTGAGGAGAGATTCCTGTGCCATTTTAAACTTTCCTTCATCTTAATAACCATTCATTTCTAGACCCATCAATCAACCAGTTTTGAATTCACTTCATTTTATAATTATTGAATCTACCTTTCTCCATCTTGTTCACAAGAATATCTTGATTTAAAAAATATATTTCTCTATGTTCAATATTCCCCTAATATTCCAGCAAACATCATCATCCCTTCCCATTTAAGAAAGTGCTAGCATTTAGTATATCATTCCTAATTTTTTCTAGTTTTATAAACAACTTCTTTAATAATTTATTAGAGAACTTTAACAACTGAATGATAATTTTTATAAATGTTATTCCAAAATTTAATATGTCATATCACTGTAGTCTTTGGGAAATTTTGGATAAGAAGAATTCTCTTTATTATTTATTTGTATCATTATTTACCTCTGTTCATCTTTCCTATGACTGTGAACTATCCATTCAAAAGGAAAAAAAATCCTAAATTATACCCTGACATGTGTTTGTGTGAGAGAGAAAGTAACAAACTTTAATAATGGAAGAGAGTCTCCACAGATTCATATTATTATGTAGATGCTTTCATGCAAAGTGGATTAAGGATTCCCCTATGAGCTAAAAAACCTGGGTTCCAGGTCTACCACTGACATAGAGTTTATGTCCTTTAACCTCTCAATGTTTAAGAAAACTTATTCCTTTGTTTCATTGGAAGAGGGGATTTCATTCTTAGGGAAATGACACCTCTTTCCCCTAGATATAACTCAGACTTCAACAACAATAAAAACAACTATACCAGATGGTATTAAATGTAACTAACATTTGTAAAGACTTGCCTACTTGGTGATACAATGGTACTTGAAATTTGAATAGACTTCCCCTTTGAGAACCCACCACCCTGTCACTGAGGCATAAAAAAATACAAAAAAGTTTTAAGTAAGTAGAAGCTTAAAGACTAAAGTAATCCAGGTTTCTGGAACATCCCCGTCCCTGTAGAATTTGTAGCAGGCTCTAGGCTTTGCTAAAAAAATTGATTAAATGAATAATGATATTGGTTAGATGAAACATATATTCATATAAGTTTAATGATGAGTGAGACCAAGGAGTGAACACCAATTGGAAGTCAACATTGTCTCAAAGTATTGATGATAATCAATATGAAAATGTATTTTTCTGAATATATGTATTGAGGGACAAATAGAGACAAAGATGCAGAGACAGAAAAAGATAAAGATAGGAGAGAGTATAAAACAGAGTGAGTGATGAAGAAAGGAGAAACAGGAAAAGAATGAAAAAAGAAACAAACACAGAGAAACAGAGACAGAGAGAGAAACACAAAGAAAGACAGAGGATGATGTGAGAAACAGAAACAGAAGAAACATTCTTTTCTCTTCATATAACCTGGCAGATGCTTTGTTCTGGGAGCAATCCAACTGCTGGCAAACTTCCTGTACTGCTCAGTCACTATCTAGCATGACCTAGAAGTATTCCATTGGCCTCATTATTTTGTCTCTAAACCTCTATTGTACTAAAATGCTGTCTGTCTTTTGGAGTGAGAAGGGAAGTCTTTAATGATAAAGTGGAAAGATCAAACTTTGTGTGTGTGTGTGTGTGTGTGTGTGTGTGTGTGTGTGTGTGTGTATGTGTGTAATATTTTTTCCATCAATCAGCATCTATAAATGTCTTTTTCTGCAAAGGCTTTAATGTAGGACTCAATGACTGATAATACTACATTCATCAAAAAAAAAATTGATAGGTAATGTTAGCATATTCTATAAGTTACAAATTATTTTAGGAATCTTTTTTGATCTTACATTCATAGGAAGAAGAAATCACAAATTTATATAGTCCTTTTAATGGCTTTTATGAAGTTGGTGGCTGTGATAATTCTGCTAGAGTAAGAACACTTTTATTCTGATTCATAAATATTCATCAGTTCTTTCATAAACTAGGTAGAAGTTTAAGACTATTATTAGTGATATTTTCCTAAATCTTCTAACATCCCTCAGAAATTCATTCTTCATTTTCTAATTGTCTTTCTAGCTGCATGATTTAGATAATTGCCTGAGCTCAAGCCACTCCTTTCTTCATTTGAGCTGGTCTTAGATTTTAAATTTCTTTCTTTTTAAAACATGTTTCCTCATTCTTCTGACTTCAGAGCTCTCAGTGATTTAAATCAAGATAACTGAGAAACAACTTACAACTTCAACTAGTTATAAGAACTTCCATTAACTTATTCTCTCCTTAATTTTAAAATGTAGGTATGAATAAAATATATATTTTTCTGAATACAATGAAAGTATCGTTAGGACACTTACTTAATTATCACAGCATAGATATTTCTAGAGTTGATAAATATTATCTGACATTGTAATGTATATAACAGGATCCTAATTGAAAGCATTTTTTTCTCATTCAATTTTTTGTTTTAAAGTATCTCTATAATGAAGATTACTCTAACATGTTCTCATTAAGAACTGTTTGGAGTACTAAGAGAGAATGTGAATATCTTAGAGTAATACATCCATCAGCATGTATTAGAGGAGGCATAAAGTATACAGGAAGTGAAAAGGGGCAACAGTTTCAAAAGGTCTGGAAGGATTAGGACTGAGGAAAAGATCAAGAGTAATTGATTGATTGAGAGATCATTGGTAATTTGTTCAAGAGCAGTTTCAGGAGTAATAGATAAAGAAATATTTGGAAGTTATAAAACTAAAGGATGGTAATGCTATGGAGAGATATAGGGTATTACAGAGTTAAATCAATGTCTGTTCCTTTTATTTTATCACTGAAGACTTCCCTTCACTTTCCAAAAGACAACTGACTTTAGGCAGAAAAGTAATGCAATGAGACCAACAATATATTCATTTCTTCTTACTAATTCCTACCAAAAATAAAAATCAGAATGATGGAAGGAGTCATTTAGTCACTTGACTACCATAATATCATTTACTTAAAGGCTTTTTTTGGGGGGGGGCGCTGAAACTACAAGGTGATCTGGAGTCAGGAAGATATTATGCTGGAGTAGTGGTGGACTTTGCCTCTAAAAGTGCTACACTTAATAGGACATAGTCTACTAGTAAATATAGAATCCAGAGGAAATTAGCCTCAACTTAGAAAAAAAAAATGTGAAAAAGAGGCCATTTGGCATTCTAGAAGTCCTCTTACTTGAGTCCTTGAGGTGCTCCCACTAATAACCATATTTACTAAGCAGAATTATTTTAAAAAGACCATTTAGTTAGATGATTCAGAAAAATAAATAAATATGAGTTAGGAGAATGCATAATATCTCCTAAGAACATACTTTAACACAAAATGCTGATATGGAGGTGATCCTGAGTCTTGGAAGGCTATAATATGGAGAAACAAGAGAAACAAAGTCTAGAAGTTTCCCTAAGTTTATCTTTTCCCAAGCAGCAAGCCCTTTACTCTTAGGATGATTACTATGCAATGAATTATTGGCCATGGAAACCTATGACTCCAAGAAAAATACAAATGAATGTTCAATTCTATGAATGATTTCCCTTGAGCATCTTCTTCTGCAGAATTGTTGAAGAAAAATAAAAGAAAGTACAAGGGAGCAAATATGGAGTACAAGGGACTCAATATAGTGGTGGTGGTGAGAAAGAAATAAGTATAAATATATATATATATATATATATATGTATGCATATATATGTATGCATATATGTGTATACACACACACACACATATATATATATGTGATGTATCAGACATTGTGCTAAGTATTTTATAAATATCTCATTAGATCCTCATAATTACAGTAAAATTCCAAGGATTCCACTTTTGAATTGTCCTTCAATTATTTAACTATTTTTTTTTGCTGTGAGATATCTTTCCAATGAACACTTTGAGACACCTTTGCCACACTACTAGGTCCTAGAAGGCTCAGCAGAATCAAATATCATCAGAAAGTATTCTCCCAAACCTTTCTGCCATTTCCCCTGTCTCCCTTCAAGTTGGACATATGTGCCCTTCCTTACTCCATTTTATTACCAGTAGGGGAGATAATGCAAAACCTCTATTCCACCCTAAACTGTTCTTCCCCCTCTCTTACCTTTTTGGACTAGTTTTCTCTCCTTTTCCTACAGAGCAAGACAGACATGGAAGATATGGCAGTACATACTATTTCAATAAACAGAAATCAAGTACAATTATTGTAGTGAAGAAACAATGATTCTTAATAAATTTCCTGCAACCATATCCTTCTGACTCTGGAATAATGATATGTGACCTGCCATTGGATTCTAAATATCCCTGAAGCTTATCATGCTTCCTCTCGTCCATCCATAGTCTCCTGTTTGCTCCAGTGGTGTCTTCCTTAATCAGGCATATTACTTATTCCTTAAGATTAGAGAGTAACACAAATTTTGTTTTTTTGTTTTTTTGTCCTATAACTTATCAGAGGGCAGAGTATTTTCTTACTAAATACTTTTTTATACCTTCATATTATTTATTCCTACTGAATTTTGATATTCTCACTTAACAATTTTGATATTCTCACTTAACAGAAATCACAACAAAAACAAGTAATATTGCTAAATAAAAAATGTAGCTCACTGCCTATCCTTGGAGAGGTGGATAATGAAATAATCTAAATTTGTATTTTCTCATTTCCAAATTCAAAAAGAAATGTTCTGTGGGGCCCAGCTATATTGAATTTTTGTGTTCCTAAATATTTGAACCAGAATACCATATAGATCACTATAACTTTTGACCCAACAACATTTATAAAAGATGAGTATATAGAAAAATTTTTGAATTTGATATTATGTCAACATGAATTCAAATTAATAAAGATAATATGAGAAGTATATTTTAGAATCATGACATAAAATCAAGTAGCGATGTAGGGAGATACAAGTTCTTAGAAATTTCTGATCATTTATTCAACAAATAGGTACCTATTGGGCACTTGAAATTATTCTGCACACCAGAGATGCAAAGAAAACATACTTCTTGATGGCAAAGATATCTTCTTGAACTCAATTGAAAGACAAAAATAAGGTTATAGAAAGCTTGATGAAAGATTTTACCCATTTGAATGAGAAACTGGAAAAAACCTGAATAGATGAAAAATGGGGAAATATCTATAAATATTTATATAACAAATTATTTTCTGAATCAAAAATCATGTTATAAATCCATCTGGAGTCTTATATTGGGGACAATATGTTTCATGAAAAAGAAATAGCATTAAAGAAAATAAGATGGAAATAACAATATGAGGACACAATGATTTGAAAAAAATGGACATCTTAATGAAAAGAACTCATCTGCCTACTTTCATAGTTTATAAACATTTCACAAGAAAAGACTTACACAAATCAATATTTTTCTTGACAGTAGAATAAGGAGGAAAAAAGTCATATTTTTAAAAATAGTATTCAAAAGGAAAGCACACTTTTATAGTCATATAATTGACAGTCACACAAAATTCCATCCTGCTTACTATTTGCTGACTCTAAATAAAACAACAAAACAAAACCTGATTCAATAGAGTAAAAAAAAATATTTCAAACAGACATATATCATATATTAGTTTAAAATGACACAAAATTTATTAAAAGATTTAAAGAGAGAGAAAACTTTGAAAAGTTTGATTAATGTTATTAATTATTTATAAGAAAGGTCACAGATTTTCAACAGAATTATTTGCCACTGTCAATTATGTCCAAGGTAGCACTACAAATGAAGAAATTCTAAATACATTGTGAGGTTCTTCAACTATTCCTGTTTATAGATGTCAATGATCTGATTGTTTTTGTTCCATAACAAAGGAGGCTTCTTTCAGAACCTTTTAAATGAGATCATCATATCAAAGAATATCAGTTGAACTATCTACAAAGACAAAAATGGGAATATAAAATATACATATCTATATTTACATGCATATGAATAGATAATATAAAGAAGTTGTTATTGAAAATATATTGGTAGGCAATGGACTCATAAATGTAGCTAAACAGGAAGTAAAGTTGGATTGTATGTGGAAAGGACTTCAAGTTTTTCCCTAAGATAAAGGACCATCTTTTTATAACTTCAATATTGTTCCAATCGTTCTATGTGATAAAAAAAAAACAATAAATTATCATACTTCCTGACTAAATAAAATTTGAACCATAAAGCAAAGTGAAAATAAAAGTAATTTACCAGTCATTCCATAAAAGAAATTCTAAATTGAAAACACTCCAAAATATCATGACTAGAATCTAGTGTGTCTATATTAAAGGAAATAAAAAAAGTACTACAAGCAACCATAATGAAAATGAAAGAGTTCAAGTTGCAAGAGTAATTCTGCTTATATAGATGCCATGGATGCCTGGATAAAAGTTAGATTACAACCATAAATAGACAAAGTTAATTCCACCATGGAATATGAAATTCGGCTAAAGAAAAAGTCACATAAAACATGTAGAACTAAGAAAATGAAAAGGAAATCTTGGAATATGGCTTACTAAAAATAAAAGGAAAAATTACAATGAAAAAAAATTCTTTTTAAAAATGATTACAAATGAACATTGAATTGAATAGAGGACTTTCATACATTCCCAATGGGAACAATAAAAACAAAAACAAAAACAGAATTGAGTAAAATCTTTGAAACATGTATAATAAAGAGAAACTCAGAAAGGTAAATGCAATTCATCATTTTAAAGAGTCTAAATAACTCACAATTAGTGCTATTATTCCAAAAGTAAAAGGTATAATTGTTTTTTTAAGAATGCTACTATCTTCAAGAATTAGAGATAATAGCTCAATTAATGGACAATAGAGAGCTAAATAAATAAATCCAACCTGGCAGGAAAAATGTGAAAGGTTTTGGGGGAATGTGGAAACCTGTCTACCAAGGACAGAAAAACTTATCTATTTTTGCCCTCCAACTTAGACACCATATTTTTCATACTTACAGCCAATATTGCTCAGCTGAATTCAAACTAGTGACCTAAAAGTTAAAAAAAAATCACAAAACCTCCAATTTTTTTATCTTGGCATCCTAATGTATCAGTTCCTTTAATAAACACTGAAAATGATAAAAGAAAATAGATTGTATTCCATTTCAACACATATATTAGCCATTTTGTTAACATTGAAACATTTTAGAGATAAAGAAAAAAAGACAAATTTTAAGGTTTTCTTGAATGAAATATTTTTTTTGGACAGTAAGCTGAGTTTCCTAGTAGCCCCTAAATTCCTTTTTCTGTAACATGCATAGCCTTGAATAATAGTGGTTATAGTCAGAAGTCCCTTCTATTATAAGCTCCTCAAAGGCCCTATGCTGTAAGAAATGTTTTACACAAACCAGCTTATAGAATATGTCTGAAAGACCCAAGGACTAAATTATTGGCCTAGAGCCAAAGATTGTTATGGGATCTATTTGCCACCTAGATAAGTTTCTGGTATAAACGATTTTTGATGAGGACATTCAGATGATGTAAAGAAATATAGTAATTCTAAGAGCCCTGCAGTTTCAAAACTTAGGAAAAGAGAAGAGATTTTGTATAGTCAAGTTCAACCTGTGTCTTTTGGATTCCTGGGCATTCAACCCACCCTGA
Source organism: Sminthopsis crassicaudata (assembly GCF_048593235.1). NCBI lineage: Eukaryota > Metazoa > Chordata > Mammalia > Dasyuromorphia > Dasyuridae > Sminthopsis > Sminthopsis crassicaudata. The sequence goes on from NC_133617.1 coordinate 201,057,014, forward strand.
CCAAAAAAGTCAGGATTATCTGAGATATTATGAATCTCTGGAATCAACTCATTCTCAGAATGGAAATCAGCCTAGACCTAATACTTTCATGCTCTCCCTCTCTGCCTTCATTCAAAATTCTTACAAGAACCAAAAAGCTAAAAGACATGAATCACATTGCCAGTAATAGGTTAGGAAGTACATAGTTATGGTGGTCCACTGCTGGGAAACACATTGGATGTTTTCCCTTCAACACTGTAAACTAAATTAGGCTATACACATCTCCAAACATATACACATGTGCATGATTTAAAAAAATAAGATTACAATTGAAAGTTAAAAATTGAAATTACTTCCCAGGAGGGCATCACTTTCTTATTTTAGTCTTGGTGCCTTATCTTTATGATAAAAAAATGATTGATTTGTTTTGCTTTGAATATTTTAATGTGTTGAAAATTTCCCAGAAAATCAACAATACTATTGTGTACACTCCAGGCAACTTGGAAGGCATAATATATTTACACAATTAAACATATTGCTGAGCAAATTTCTTTTCAGCTAGAAAAGGAAAAGAAGCAGGATATTTTCATTCTCTTCCAAAATTTTACTTCTTTTCCTTTGAATTGTGTTCCATTTAAAAAATAATAGCTTATTTCTATGGCCAGGTGGGTAGTTTCTTTAGATACCTACATTAATTTGTCTTAAATAAAAATAAAACTTAAGCAAAACTAAAGATTAGAAAGTACTTAGTTAACATGGAAATAAAAATATTTTCAATTTCACAAAGAAATGGTGCCTATTCCTTTAACCCCTATATCTTTTTATATAGGTGAAATAAATCAGATTTTTTGCCATCCTCCTCCCAAGTTGTGTTACCAAAGGTTTATTCAAATATTGCTTCTTCCTTCAGGAGTTAGTATTATTGACATTATAAATCTAAAGCCACTTTCAGTGTATTCTTTATTATTATTAATTAATATAATGCAAATATATTTTAGGAAAGGGATGTAAGGAAAAGTTTTAGCTAGAATTGTAGTTACAATACAATTTCTCCAAACTGGGGGAAAATTCTTCCTTGAACACACAAATTCCCTGAGAAGTGGGTTTAATTTTTCATAAGATGATTATGAAGCATAAATAAAGAGAGATTGCATTGGGTCAAGGAGATTATATGATAACTATTGGCCTTGAAAATCTTTTCTTTTCATATAGTCTTCATGAAGCTCCTATTAGGTATAGTTCTCTTCAATGTTCCGAGGATCAATGCCTTTCCATAATCACTAATTCTTTATCTCTGGTTTTATCACGCTATAACTCTTGCCCTGCCCCACACTTTTCTTTTCACTGGCCATACTAATTAGTGTTTAGTTATATAAGGGGATTGAAAGCTTTGCTAGAAATCCTGGTTCTTTTAAAATTTTTATTATTATTATTATTGTAGCTTTTTATTTACAAAACATATGCATGGGTAATTTTCCAACACTGACCCTTGCAAAACCTTCTGTTCCAACTATTCCCCTCCTTTCACTCACACCATCCCCTAGATGGCAGGTAGTTCAAGAGATATTAATTATGGGAAAATATATGTTAAATCCAACAAATGTATACATATTTATATAGTTATCTTGCTGAACAAGAAAAAACGGATCTAGAAAAAAAGAAAAAAAAACCTGAGAAGAAAAACAAAATTGAAAGCACACACTAACAAAAAGAGAGAAAATGCTACATTATGGTCCACACTCATTTCCCAGTGTTTTCTCTTTGGGTAAAGCTGACTCTCTTCATTACTTAACAATTGGAACTGGTTGAATACTCTCATTGTTGAAGAAAGCCACATCCAACAGAATTGATCATCATATAGTTTTATGTTGCCGTGTATAATGATCTTCTGGTTCTGCTCATTTCACTTAACATCAATTCATGAAAGTCTCTCCAGGCCTTTCTGAAATCATCCTGTTCGTCATTTCTTAAAGAACAATAATATTCCATAACATTCATATACCACAATTTATTCAGCCATTCTCCAATGATGGGCATCCATTCAGTTTCCAGTTTCTAGCCATTACAAAAAGTGCTGCCACAAACATTTTTGCATGTGTGGGTCCCTTTCCCTTCTTTAAACTTTCTTTGGGATATTAGTCCAGTATTATAGTTTTACTGTCTATTTCTTCTTGCAGCTCTCTTAATTTCTCTGTTAAGAATTTAGATGCTAAACCACTTGGTGCATATATGTTTAATATTGATATTGCTTCATTATCTATGCTATCCGTTAGCAAGATAAAGTGCCTTTCCTTATCTCTTTTTATTAGATCATTTTTTGCTTTTGTTTGATCTAAGGATGGCTACCCCTGCTTTTTGTACTTCACCTGAAGCATAATAGATTCTGCTCCAGCCTTTTACCTGTACTCTGTATGCATCATCCTGCTTTAAATATTTCCTGTAAACAACATATTGTAAGATTCTGGCTTTTGATTTAGTCAGCTATCTGCCTCCACTTTATAGAGAGTTCATCTTATTCACATTTATGGTTAAAACTACTAATTCTTTATTTCCTGATATTTTATTATCCCCACATTATACTTTTCTATTTCCTTTCCCCCTTCCCCCCTTCCCAGTATTAAACTTATGAGCACCATTTGCCTTATGCAGCTCTCCCTCTTTAGAATCCCTCACTTCCCCTTAAAGTCCCTCCCCCTTTCTTATATCTTTACCTTACTATTTCTGTATTCCCTTCTTTAGCCTACCCTTTTCCTTTTCCCTTTTTCTCTCCAGTTTTCAATGAGGTGAGAGAAGTTTCTCTGCATACCAAATATGTCTAATATTTTCTCTTTGAGCCAAATATGAGAGTAAGATTCACACAGTGTTCATTCCCCTCCCTTAATTCCCTCAAACTCAATAGGTTTCTTTAGTCTCTTAATGAGGTGTAGTTTCCCTCTTTTTACCTCTACTTTTCCTTTTTTCTGATACAATCCACTTTCCACTTCTAATTCGTTTTTATTAAATTATAATAATAAAATCAAATTGTGCATGCATTGTAACAGAAATACAGTACTCAAGAGTTCTTTTTACATTTTTATGCTTCTCTTGAGTCCTATATTTGGAGGTTAAATTTTATGTTTAGCTCTGTTTTTTTGTTTGTTTGCTTGTTTGTTTTTTGTTTGTTTGTTTGTTTGTGTGTTTGTTTGTTTTTTGTTTTTTGTTTTTGTTTTTCATTAGAAATAAATGGAATTCACCTGTTTCATGGAATGCCCATCTTCTTCCCTGGAACAAAGTGCTCAGCTTAGCTGGGTAATGTATTCTTGGCTGCATTCCAAGTTATTTTGTCTTTCAGAATATAAGATTCCAGACCCAATCCTTTAATGTGGAAGCAGCTAGATTCTGAGCGATCCTTACTGTGGCTCCTCGGTATTTGATTTTTTTTTTTTTTTTGGCTGCTTGTAATGTTTTTTCCTTAGTTTGATAATTCTGAAATTTAGCCACAATATTCCTTGCAATTTTTATTTTGGGGTCTCTTTCAGAAGGTATCTAATGAATTATTTCAATGTCTATTTTACCTTCTGATTCTATTATATCTAGGCAGTTCTCTTTGATGATTTCCTAAAAAATAGTGTCTAGGCTCTTTTTTTCATAATTATTTTCAGGCAGCCCAATACTCCTTAGATTATCTTTCCTAGATATATTTCCAGATCTGTTGTTTTTCAAGTAGATATTTAACCTTTTTTTCTATTTTTTTTTTCATTTTTTTGGTTTTGTTTGACTGGTTATTGATGTCAAATTGAATCATTCATTTCTGATTGTTCAGTTCTGATTTTTAATACATTATTTTCTTCATTAGCTTTTTTACTTCTTTTTTTATGTGTCCAATTGAGTTTTTAAATGGGTTGTTCTATGGATTTTTTTTTCCATTTTTTTAAGGAGTTATGTTCTTTTTCCAATTCACAAATTTTACTTTTATGGAAGTTCTTTATCTTTTCCAATTTATAAATTCTGTTTCCCTGGCAATTTTTTACCTTTTCCATTTCACATTTCAGGGAGTTGTTTTCTTTTTCAAATCTTTCTTTTAATGAGTTATATGCATTTTACATACTCTCTTGCAGAGCTTCTCTTTCCATTCCCCATTCTTCTTCTAGCTCTCTTTTAAGATCTTTTTTCAGTTTCTTCTAGGATAGCCTTGTGTGGTGGGGCCAGATTATTTCCCCTTTTGCAGTTTTGTCTGAAGAGTATGTGCTATTAGTCTCCTTATGGTTGGAAGTCTGTTCTCTTTCAGTATAGAAGCTATCTATAGTTAGAGTTTGCTTTGCTTTTTTACTCATTTTTTAAAAACCTTGGGTCTGCCTTTAGGACAAGGTAGTTTTGAGCTTCCTCTAGAGAACAGGAATGGACAGTGGCTACTGTGGGAACAGGTGTGAACAGGCTGGGAAGAGGGGCCTCAATGCAGGGAGCAACTGCCTGTGGAGAGTGGCTGCACTATGATGTTACGATCGTGCTGAATCACTCCTGGTTCTGGGAAATTCTGGTGTTTTGGGGTACACTCTACCTTTGGTGTTTGTGCAACTTCTCTGCTGATCCACTGCTTTGCAACCAAAACAGAGCAGCCAACCTGTGGTAAAGTCCTCCCTGCAAATTCTCTGTCTGCAGAGACTGCACCCCACCCCTGGTCTGCTCAGCGTGGGCTAGCCTCCATGTTCTGCCTCCCCATCATCCTTGGCCTGCTTCCACCCAATCAAGACAGACCTTTTCTGGTGATCTTCCAGATTATTTTCTGCTAGTAATCCACGTGTGGATTTTACCAGTCAAGCACTATTTCAGTGACTGAATTGTAATCAGAAGTTAGGTTAGAAGGGAGCTCAGAATGAAGTCTGTGTCCTTCTGCCATCTTGGCTCTGCCCCTGATCTCCAAACTCTTATAAATGCCCATACCCAGCAGCTTTTCTGCCTCACTGCTTCTGCACCCAACAGGATTGTGCTGTTTCCTTTCTGCTCAATGAATCTAGGATCATATGCATGGGATTCCTTTTCAGAGATTCTTTTAATCTTCCTCTACTCAAACACCTATCTCATTATCTGGGAGGTGAAAATTCCTGTGGCTTGAGCCACTGCCTCCCTCACCATCTATGACCAGGCTCGCCACTTACTGTTTCAATGGAACTAGCCCAGAGGTGTTTATACTTAACAAAGATCAAATCACCCTCTTGGAATTTTTGCTTTGCTATTTTTCAATTGTCAGGAGGACCACTGTTCCACTGGGATTCTTCTTTGTTTTTATACCTCTATGTTCATCCTGAAGTGCTATTTTGTCTTTTTTGGGAGAAACCTGGACAGCTTGGAATTTTCTGACTAACTCTACCATATTCAAAAAATACTCCCTTAACCCAGCTACACCCAGTGAAAGAATTCTGGGAGATGACTATGAACCACTACATAGAATTCCCAATCCCTCTATTTTTTGTCCACCTGAATTTTTTATTTCCTTCACAGGCTAATTGTACATTATTTCAAAGTCTGATTCTTTTTGCACAGCAAAACAACTGTATACATATATTGTATTTAATTTATACTTTAACATATTTAATATATATTGGTAAACCTGCCATCTGGGGTGGGGAGGAAAGAGGGGAAACATTAGAACAAAAGGTTTGGCAATTGTCAATGTTGTAAAATTATCCATGCATATATCTGGCAAATAAAAACTTTTAAAATAAAAAAAGAGAGAGAGAAAAAAAAATAATAATAGCTCCCTGCTTCTCACAATGCTTGTTCTTTCTTATATTCATGTACCTCAATTCTAGTCACCATATTCAACAGGCATTTAATTTGAACGAAGTTCTTTACTATTACTACAAAAAAAAGTTTCAGTAGTTTCAGTATAAATGTTTTGGTTATTTGGAACCATTAATTATTTTTCAATTATTTTTAATAGTATATATCAACCAGTGGACTCAGTCATTTTGGCTATTTTTTTTTATAACTCCCAATTACTTTCTGGAATGATGGTACTGACCCATAGTTCCACCAACATTGCCTTAGAATACCCATATTTTTGCACCTCCAATATTTATTCTCATCTTTTGTCATCTTTGTCAACTTCATAGTGAGAACTCAGGAGTTTTTTGACTTTTATTTTTTAAATATTAGTGATTTAGTTCTTTCATGCATAGGGATTAATGGTTGACAATTCTTTACATGAGTAATATTTGAAATAGTGAACTCACTTCTATTTATTTAATAAAAATATAATCTAAATCCTCCCTTATATACTTTTAAAAATAATCTCATCACCATCATATTCTTTTTAGTGTATCTTTGTTATTTGAGTCATGAAAAGGTTATGCTCTTTCTCTAGTTGCTTACTGACCTATAATAATGGCATTAAATTCAAATAGAAACAAGGGCATAAAATCGTTCAAACTAAATATTGATTTAGTTTTAAGACATAATGTTATCTATGTTTATTTTATTTTTGTGTGACTTGCTAACCATTTCCTAATTACATCTTAATTTCATTCAGGCTGAATTTAGGAATGTTGCTAGCAGACATTAATTGGAATTTATGTTCGACACCAATGGTCTATAGCATATTCCCATCATTATATGACCTATTTCTTACTTTGAATTCCTCACTCATAGATGCTATAACACATTTACTTAAACTATATATCTGTATGTCTTAATAGATTACCTAAATTCATACTACTACTAGTAAATTATTATCAGTTAAGAAATATCTGATGATTCCTTAGCTGACCAAACTCTATAAATATGGATACTCCCTTGAATTCTATTTAATTTCTTCCCTTGAATAAGATGCATTCTTTCAGTGCTTTTAATGATATTCATGAACTGTATCCCACAAAAATCTCAGTTATATTTAAAGGATAAGATTTGCCACTCCACTATAAGATTTTTAATTTATTTCATTAATAGGGTATATTTTATACATTGGTTTTAAAAATTAGCATTTTCTTCCCCTCTTCATGCCAGCTTGTCAGCAGAATTAAATAAAAAAAAAACATTGTCTTCTGTAAAATTCTGAGTGCTCCAATTGTTATTATATATATATATATATATATTTATTTATTTATTTACAATATTACATTCTGCCTGGACATTTTAGGCTTTTCTTATCCTTGGTTGGAAATAAAACACATCATTCTCTTTCCTTAGGTGATGATACATGCACGCACACAAACTCATACATAATTTTGTATGATCTGCATTTGTCTTATTTAGTTGCTTATAGTAGCAATAAATGCAACCATTGTCTTTACTACTTTTTTATTAAATATGTTTACTGCTGTAAAACACTAAAAATGTGCAGTAGGTGGGTTTTTAGAATTTTTTTGATTAGTCACATTTTGTTTTATCTGTCTGTCTATCTAAATATCTTTTTATATAAGTATCTATCATCTACATATTTTATATTTATCTTTTAGTTATAGGATGAGTCTTTCTATCTTGCATACAAGGAAAGTGCAGTCATCTGTCTTGGGTCCAAATTTCTTTGCTGAAGAGCACTGAAGTTTTTAATCTGCTCTGTTTCCTACCCAGACTCCTTCTTAGGTAGCTTGGTGGCTCTTGTTTCACAAAGCTTATCAGCTCAATTAAGCAACATAATTTCTTAAGCACTAACCAGATGCCAAGTAGCAAATTAAGTGATGAGCATACAAAGAAATGCAGGGCAGTCTTCTTATTAGCTTGAAATTTGTTGTGATTTTGAACTCCCGGATTTAAGCAATCCATTAGTCAAAGTCTTCCTAGTAATAGAATCGTTAAACAGGTACTACTATGCTTGGCAGTCACATTTTACAAAACATTGATAACCTTGAAAGCTTCCAGAAAAGGATGAACAGGATGATTAGTGCCCTCAAATGTATTCTATTTGGGATTACTTGAAAAGAACTAGGAATATTTACTTACCACAGATAAGAGGAATATTGGGAGTGGTATATGAAAACTGTAGTCAGCCATTCAAAAGTCTCTCCACAGAAGACTAGGGATTATTTTGTTTCATCCCATCTGGCACAACTGAGAATTTTGAATGAATTAGCCAGGTTTGGAATCAATATAAGGCAACTTCATAAAAAGTAGAATTATTCAAATATACGACAAATACCCTTTGCAAGGGCTTCTATAAAAGAGGTCTTTGAGGTCTCTTCAGCCTCAGAAACTCTGTGATTCAGTACTTTAAAAACTTAATACCAGCCATTATTAGGAAATGATTTTAGCACTGAATACTTAACTAAAATGTTAGAGAACTAATCAATCAATCAGCTGCAATTATAGCTTCTTTCTGCCCCAAACTAGACAAGAAAATGTGAATTTCATCAAGTAACTTTATTTCTCAGCCTTGATTTTTCCATTGAGAAAATGAGAATTGTTCTGCAAAATATCCAAGGTCACTTCATATTTTATGATTCTGTGAATCCTTTAAAATCTTGTTAATGCTAATAATAATAATACAGTAGGTGATTTTGTGCATAAAATAGGAAAAAAAAATTTTTTCTCAAAGCATGGCTCAAGTTGTATGAATTCAGCAAATACCCATTTTGAGATATATAGAAATTTATAACAATCTTTAGTATTACAACTGAACCTTAAGGAGCTGGACAAAAGACAATTAATGGAATTTTAATATTATCCACTTACTCTCTGTCTGAAGCTAAACTCCTAGGAGAAAAGAAGAACATTACTTCCCCCCCCTTTATTTTCAATTAAAAGGAGAAAACTCTTTTACCTAAAGTTCTATTTTTTTCCCTTCTTATTCTCCTTAATTTCTTCTATTTTATTCATGTCATGCTTTCAAGCACTGAATCAGTGATTTTAGGTTAAATAGACCTTCCATTTGTAATAGAAGATATAAATGAAAAAGATAAAAACTCAGCAGTCACTGACTTAGATTTTGTGAAGCAAAAATGTAACACTCAAAGATAGAGACATTTTTGTCTCTTATCCTTAATTTGCACTTAATTGCAAAATGATCACTTTTGTGATAGCCTGACCTCATCCTCTGTTAGAAACTGCCATCAGCAGAGCAAGCAATTTCCAGATTCTTCTTCCCCTTTCCATCTGCCTATGTCTGGACAAAGGCTTTTCAGTGGTCTCAGTGTGAGTGATATAAACAGTCACAATGGAGTTGACTGTTTTTAAGCAGTGAATGCTCTCCTGTGGAGCAGAACATCTGTCTTACAATGCTACAGTGACACAAGACCATAGACTCTCCAAATCACAGACTTATCAGGCAAACCCCAGGTACAATTAAACACCTGTGGGTACATTTAGACATTTGTCCCTTAGCTTTGAAAGGCTTGATTGCACTTAAAATTAACTAACGCAGAGGAGACCTTTACAGATCTGAATAGGAAGCCTTAAATGATTTTCTAAAAAAGGCACATTATAGTGATTTGAAAATAATATTTATTTTCTACTGATCTGGCATTTATGAAAGAAGTGATGTCCATAAGCATACTCTTAGGAAAATAGACTCAGATTTCAATGTTCTCTTGCCATCCCCTATTTCAGTAGAAACAGTTGCAATAACCTAAACACAACTCAGAGGGAATTATGATGGACTGTGTCACTATAAGCATTACTTTCAAGGAGTCAGAGCCATTTTGTAGGCACAGTCTAATCTTTCTGGATTGCCTTTCTAATTCCTTTAGATAAAAAACAAAAATAAATCAATAAATACACAGACTTTGCAAATTCTCCAGAGATAGAAAAAGAAAGATAATCTAGAAAGACAAAGTCTCAAATGTTTCAGTTTTTGAGATGGTAAAGAATATTAAATGAAAAATAGATGTACATATAGTTTACCTTAGGGAAAATAGGATTTAAATGTTTTCTTTTTGTGAAACAGGATAATAATAGAGTGATTTTTGTTTTTTAGTGTGCCTTTATAGTTACATTCTTTTTTTTTTTCTTTCAAAGAGATTTTATTATGTATGGCATATTGAAGGAGTGTTTTTGACATACTTTACGAAAGGACTAAAAAAATTCTTAAAAACTATATAGTTAATTTAGTCTTGATAAAATTTTACAACTCCAGAGATTCCCTTAGTTTTCCTAATTTTCCCATCAATTGATTACCAGAAACCTTAAAAGTGTAGGTAATGTTAAGAAAATCAATGATAACATGGATTTTTGATAAATTTAGCATGAGTTCCAGTATATCTCAGTCATTCAATTAGATGATTTTAAAATGTGACTGCTTCTTTTGCAAAATCAAGCCATTATTTCCAAAAAAGTACTATAAAGAAATTTGAGGGATAACTTTCTGTAAAACTTTCTGGTATATTGATATCATTTAAAAGGTTCAAAATGAAGCTAAAATTAAATGTTCTGGATAGGATACATATATCCATAGATAAATAATGTAAATGATGTAAAAATTAAATCTCAACATATAAGATAAAAGTTAAAAATAAAATAAAAATTCCAGGATAAGAGTGATAAGAGAAAATGAGATAAAATGGCTGGATGAAGGTAAGGATTCCTTTGATTTCTCCACCAGACCTCACCAAATGTCTTTATATAATGTCTCTAAGCAAATTTTGGAGCATCAGAACCACCCAAAATATAGAGTGGAACCTTTTTCCAGCCAAAGGTGACTTGAAAAGTTGTCAGAAGAGGTCTGTTGTTATATCATGGTGAGTCAAAAACACAATCTTAGCACAGTTTTTCCAGCACAAAACCCTAGGAAAATAGGAAATGGTAGCAATTTTCAGATCTCTCAAGCCATAGAGGCCAATGATGTATTGGTGTATTAATATGTGGTAGAAACCTCATCCCAGGATCTGACTTTTGGAACTGCTGAATAAATAACTACTGTAACAGGAAAGAGGAAGATCCCAGACATCTCACCTCAGAGGATGGGGACTGAAGGAAAAATAGCTGATCAGAGGGAAAATGCAGAAAACTCTTTGCTAATAATCTGGCAGGACTCTATTGCTTTGCCAATTCTCAGATGTGGGTAGCAGTGCTGACTCAGACTGCAGGAAACCCAAGGATTTCTGACAACAGCTTCACAAAGCCCCTGAAACTTGGGATATTGCACTCTCCACCCTGTAAACAGATCCCCCTACTCTAACAAAGTAAAAAGCAAGTAACAGGCTGGGGAAATGAGTGAACAACAGAAAACATTCTGACCATAAAAAGCTACCAAGATGACAAAGAAAACCAAAATATACACTTAGAAGATGATAACAAAGTCAAAGCTTCTTCATCCAAAACCTCCAAGAAAATTAAAAAGTGGTATCAGGCTAAGGAAAAGTTCAAAACTAATTTTGAAAATCAAGAAAGAGAGGTAAAGGAAGAATTGGGAAGAAAAATGAGAGTATTGCAAAAGGAAATATAAAAAACTAGTGAGGAGAAGAATGCCTTAAAAAGCAAAATTGGCCCAATGGAAAAAGGAGCACAAACATTCTCTGAGGAAAATAATTACTTAAAAATAGAATTTTGCAAAGGATAACTAATTATTTCATGCAAAATCAAAATGCAATAAACCAGATCCAAGGAATGAAAAAGAAAGAAAGAAAGAAAGAAAGAAAGAAAGAAAGAAAGAAAGAAAGAAAGAAAGAAAGAAAGAAAGAAAGAAAGAAAGAAAGAAAGAAAGAAAGAAAAATGTCAGCTATCTCATGGGGGGAAAACAGCTCTGGGAAATAAATTCAGGAGAGATAACTTAAAAATATAAGTGTACCTGAAAGTCATGATTTAAAAAAAAAAGTCTGGACATCATCTTTATTTTAATTTTTGTTTTAATTTTTAAAGCTTTTTTTTATTTTCAAAACATATTCACAGATAACTTGACAAAATTGACACTTGCATAGTGTGGTGTTTCATATTTTTCCTCCTTTCTTCCATCCCCTCCCCTAGATGACAAGCAATCCAATATATGTTAAACATATTAAAATATGTTAAATCCAATATCTATAAACATATTTACACATTCTTTTGCTACACAAGAAAAATCAGAAAGAAAGTAAATGAGTAAGAAAACTAAATGTAAGTGAGCAACAACAAAAAAAGTGAAAAGTTATATTGTGATCCACATTCACTTTCCACAGTCCCCTCTCTGGGTGTAGATGGCTCTCATCATCACAAGATCATGGGGACAGGGATCAATCATGTAATAGTTGAGAAGAGCCATTTCCATCACAATTGATCTTTGTATAATCTTGTTTTTGCCATATTATTTTTTGCTTCTGCTCAATTACTTAGCATAAGTCCAAGCATGTTTCTCCAAGACTCTCTAAAATCTCTCCTGATCATTTCTTATAGAACAATAATAATCCATAACATTCATATACCATAATTTATTTAGCCATTCTCCATCTGATGGGCCATCCATTCAGTTTTCAGTTTCTTGACACTGTGAAAAGGACTGCTACAAACATTTTTGCACAAGAGGGTCCCTTTCTTTCCTTTAAGATATCTTTGGGGGAAAGGTCCAATAGAAACATTGCTAGATCAAAGGGTATACAGTTTGATAACTTTTTAAACATAGTTCCAAATTGTTCTCCAGAATGGCTGCATTCATTCACAGTACCACCAACAATGTATTAATGCCCTAGTTTTCCTATATCCCCCCCTAATATTCATCATTGTCTTTTCCTGTTATTTTAGCCAATCTGAAAGAAGTGTAGTAATATCTCAGATTTGTCTTAATTTGCATTTCTCAGATTAATAGTGACTTAGAGCACCTTCACATATGATTAGAAATTGTTTCAATTTCTTCATTTGAAAATTTTCTTTTCATATCCTTTGAACATTTATCAATTGGAGAATGGCTTGAATTTTTATAAATTTGCATCAATACTCTATTTTAGAAATGAGGCCTTCATTAGAACCCTTAAATATAAAAATGATTTCCCAATTTATTGCTTCCCTTCTGATCTTGTATGCATTAGGTTTGTTTGTACAAAACCTTTTTAACTTAATATAATCATAATTATCAATCTAGTGTTCAATTATTGGATTTTGACACAAATTCCTTCCTTCTCCATACATCTGAAAGTTTAAAATATCCTATATTCTTCTAATTTTCTTGTAATAATTATTTTTTTTATATCTAGATCAGGAAACCATTTAGATCTTATTTTGGTGTGTGGTGTTAGATGTGTGTCAAGCCCTGATTTCTTCCATTCTAGTTTCTAATTTTACCAATAGTTTTTGTCAAATAGTGAGTTTTTATCCCAAAAGCTGGGGCCTTTGGGTTTGTCAAACACTAGATTGCTATAATTATTGACTATTTTGTTCTGTGATCCTAACCTATTCCACTGATAGACTATTCTATTTCTTAGCCAATACCAAATGTTTTTGATGACTGCTACTTTATAATATATTTTTAGGTCTGGCATAGCTAGACTACCTTCATTAACTTTTTTTTTTTTAATTCCCTTGAAATTTTTGACCTTTTGTTCTTACAGATGAACTTTTTTTTTCTAGATCTGTAAAATAATTTCTTGGGAGTTTGATTGGTGTAAAACTAAATAAGCACATTAATTTAGGTAATATTTTCATTTATTATATTCCCTCAGTCTACCCCATGAGCACTTGATATTTTCCCAACTTTATTTGTGTGTAAAGTATTTTCTAGTTTTGTTCATATACTTCCTGACTTTCCCTTGGCAAATAGATTCCCAAATATTTTATACTATTTTTCATTTCATGAAATTTGTCTTTTATCTCATGCTAGTGAACTTTGTTGAACCATGTCCATCAGAATTGATTGTCATATTTCCTTTTTATTGCAGTGTATAATGATCTCCTGGTTCTGCTCATGTTACTTAACATCAGTTCATGTAAGTTCTTCCAGGCTTCTCTGAAATCATCCTGCTGGTTATTTCTTATAGAACAAATAGTCCATAACATTCATATACCATAACTTATTCAGCCATTCTCTTCCTGATGGGCATCCACTCAGTTTCCAATTTCTTGCCACTACAAAAAGGGCTGCCACAAATATTTTTCCATTTGTGAGTACCTTTCCCTCCTTTAAGATCTTTTCTGGGATATAATCCCAGTAGAAACACAGCTAGATCAAAGGGGATAGACAATTTGAAAACTTTTTGAGCATAGTTCAAAATTGGTCTCCAGAACAGTTGGATCCATTCACAGTTCCACCAACAATATTTCAGTATCTGTGGCAAGGAGAAGATTCAAATCAGTTCCAATTGATCAGTTATGAAAAGAAACAGCTACACTCAGAGAAAGAACTCTGGGAAATGAGTGTGGACTACAATATAGTATTTGCACTCTTTCTGTTGTTGTTTGCTTGCATTTTCGTTTTTCTTCCAAGGTTATTTTTACCTTTTAAATCCATTTTTTCTTCTGCAACAAGAGAACTGTATAAATATGTACACATGTATTTAAGATATACTTTAACATGTTTAACATGTATGAGACTGCCAGCCATCTAGGGGAATGGATGGAGTAAAAGAAAGGAAAAGTTGGATCAGAAGTGTTGAAAAATTACCCATGCATATGTTATGTCAATAAAAAGGTATAATAAAACCAAAACCAAACCAAAACAAACCAAAACAAAACTTGTAGGAATCATTGGATTCCCTGACATATGAAGTAATGGACAATAGATTGGTTTTGGACTATTTCTTGGCTGCTTAAGGAGGTGTATGTGTGATATTTATAAACCCGACTTATGTACATGTATATTCTTATTGTTTGTTATATTCTCATGTTGACTCATATTATTTGTTACATCACTATTAGCTTGTGTTATATTACTATGTGCTTGTGTAATACTTCCCATGCTGATAGATTTATGTATACCTGTTTCGAGTAAGACCCTTCAGCCCAGAGGAAACCTGCTAACAATATCTGATTTGGTGTTCTTACCTCCCTTCCTGAGAAGTCTGGGAAGAGATGATCACCTTCTTTTTGGTCTTTTCACCTCTGTTCCTGAGAAGTCAGGAAGAGTATGACTACTTGTGTTCTAAAACAAATAAACAACAATCTGGAAATGTAGAAGGCTGGAACTTTGGAGAAGTATACTTGAAAGAAGTATACTTGAAACAAGGTGTTAAGTCAGTGGAATTGAAATAATGGTTCTCTATTTCACATAGATGTAGTATGACATATATGTAGTATGACACTCTAGTTTGATATAATGATATAATCACTCTAGATTTCCTTATACTCAGTATACTGTAACTGTGTAATTGTAATAGGGTATTTAAAAGCTGAGAGAACTGGAGACAAAGTCAGACTTATACTGAGACTAGTTGAGAATGCTGGAGGAGACTGGATCAGATTGAGACTGAGTCAGGTTATGACATAAACAGACTGAGGAGGAGACAATAACTTTAGACTTTATTCTTGTCCATCTTTGTGGTGATTATCCTTCTGACACCAAAGTCCTTCCTGGAGGAACTTCAGAAAGCTAGCCTGAACATTACAATTTCTTATAGAAGAATAATATTTCATTATTCTTCTTGTCCATCAGAGACTCTTGAAGACTCTTGAAACAAAGGAGAAGACCTAAGAAATATCAGATGGTTCCATCTATGTCCATGCCCACCACTGAAAGAGCATAGCAGTTATGGCAATTGACCTATGAACATCAAAAAAAATTGTCGATAAGACTGTGGCAGGACTTTAAAACCAGTAGGAATCATTGGATTCCCTGAGACATGATGAGATTGTTGAGAGACTTCAAAATCTGCAGGAATCATTGGATTCCCTGACACATGAAGTAATGGACAATAGATTGGTTTTGGATTATATTTTGACTGCTGGAAGAGGTGTATGTGTGATTGTTATTTATATATCTTCCTTCTAGGACTTATGGACATGTATATTCATATTGTTTGTTATATTACTATGTTGATTCATGTTGTTTGTTACATCACTACTAGCCTGAGTTATATTACTATGTGCTTGTGTAATACCTCCCATTCTGATGGATTTATGTATACCTGTTTAAATTTCAGCCCAGAGGATACCTACTAACAATATCTGGTTTGACTCCCCATTTCCCTTTGGTGTTTTCATCTCCTTTCCTGAGAAGTCAAAGAGGGCGTGACCACTTGTGTTCTAAAACAAAAGAAAGCAGGAGATGTAGAGCACCTCACCTCTGAAAAGATTTACTTAAATCTAGGTCAGCAAGGTACTTACAGTTAAGTATATACTTAGTATGGGGATGCAATGGTTGCTCAAACTCAGTATACTCTAAGGATGTAATTGTAATAGGGTGTTTAAGGGCTGACAGAACTGGGGACAAAATAAGACTCAGACTTAGAATGGTTGAGGCTCTCAGACTGGGTCAGACTGAGACTGGGTCAGACTATGACAGACACAGACTATGAAGGAGACAGATTGTGAAGGAGACTATAAATACTTTGGACTCTATTCTTGTTCATCTTTGTGGTGACTATCCTGCTGAGACCAAGGCCTTTTGGAAAGGACCTCCAGAAAGTTAGCCTAAACATTACACTAAAGAGCAATGGAGCTATCATTACAACAAAAAATCACCTATCCAGGAAAATGGAATATAATTTTAAATTACAAGTATAACATAAGAAGATAATCAGGAAAATGAATTCATAAAGCACTTACCAATGTTTATCTGTTTACAACCCTACATGAGAGAATAATACTTGTAACTTATTAGAACTTTCTCATTATTATGGCAGTTAGAAGGAATATGTATGGGCAGAAGTCATAAGTATTAGTTGAATATATAGGGTATATAGCTAAAATGAAAATCAAGGTGTAAGAGAGGAATGCACTGGGAAAAAGGGAAAGGGAGAGGTGGAATGGTGTAAATTATGTGCCATTAAAGAGGGAAATATTTTTTTTTTTTACAACTGAGGGGAAGAAGGACAAGAGAAAGGAAGAATGAGTGAACCTTACTCTCATCACAATTGACTCAAACAAGAAATAACATACATATTCAATTGTGTATAGAAATCAGTCTCTCCTTTTTAAAATTTATTTTTAAAGCTTAAATAAAAATAGAAAAAAAGGTGCCATGTGCAGAGCAAAAATATGTTATTCAAAATATGAAGCAATTAATTTCCATTTCAAGGAAGTCTATATAATAAATGTTACACATCATGTTCAGAGCTGTCCACATTTTGTTTGCTTTCAAGGTTTTTGCTATTCTCTGCTCTATACATTTTACTTTATTCATTTTTTCCCTCCTGTCCCCAATATCCTCTAATAAAAGGCAACAATTAAGTGCAGATATGCACAGACATATGTACACACATACACAATATGTATCTATAATCATACACATATACTTTATCTCTACATATATGTAAAACTATCCTGTGAAAGTTTGTCCTCTGTTTACCTGAAGATGGATAATATAGTTTTTCATAACTTCAACCCTTTCCACATTTTTTTCTAAATCCACCAACTCATCATTTCCTACATCACAGCAATAATCCAACCTTATACAAACTGATTATTTTAAATAGTCTAAAACAGTATTGATTAATATGGCTGTCATATAGTGTAGTTTCCATATTTTTCTCATTTGTTTAAAGTCATTTTCACTTTAACTTTGTGTTAGGTCATTGAATATTACCCCTGGTTTTTTTCTAATGAGTTTTACTTCTGATAATTTTTATTATGTTTATGTGAATTCATATTTTCTTTCCCTGATAACTATTCTGTTTTACTTCTACCCATTACTTTGCCTTGTTCTTAATCTAAATTTAGAAGACTTTTATACCCTTCTAGAAACATAGGGTACATGTATGTATTGTTTCCTTTTTAATTTATTTCTGATGTGAGTAGGATTGTCTTTATTAAGTTCTTTGAAATTTGCCTGCCATGTTTAACTTACATTTCTCTTGGTTGTTATACATAATTAAGTTTAGGTCTTTTTGTAACAAAATCCTGGATATCTGATAATTCACTGAATATCCATTTTCTTTTTATTCAGAATTATGCTTATTTTGTTGGATATGATATTTTTAGCCTTTTGGCATTCAAAATGTGGCATTTCAAGACCTTTCTACTTTTAATGTAAACACTACAAGGTCTTGTGTTATTCCATTTGTTGTTCCATAGTATTTGAATTTTTTTTTTCTTATTGTTCAGAATATTTTCTCCTTGACTTATGCAATTTGTAACTTGAATCAGATGAAGGTTTTCCTCATAAGGATTCTTTCCAACGGTCATGAGTAGATTTTTTTTCCTATTATTACTTTCTTTTTTTGTTCTCATACTGCAGCACAATTTTCTTTAGTTACTTCTTGTGTGATTGTATCTAAATTCTTTTTTAATTGTAGCTTTCAGATAGTTCAATTATTCCTGGGTTTCATCTTCTTTATTTGTTTTTAAGATCTGGTGTTTATCTTATAAGATGTCTTGAATTGACTTCTTTCTTTTACATTCTTTAGATGTATTTTATTATTTTCTAATCTCTTATAATTTTGCTGGCTTCCCCTTGATCAGTTCTAGTTTTTAATGACTAATTTTTCTTCCCTAAGATTCTGAATCTCCTTTTCTAGTTGGTTGACTTTGTTTTCATAATTTTCTTTATCTTGGATTATTCTGTTTACCTATTTGTTTTTAATTTTTCCTCAATCTCTCATTTGATTTTTTTAGTGTTTTTAGTTGTTCTATGAATTTTTGGGGGCCGATGTTTATTTAAGATTGTGTAATAGCAGAGATATTTTTCAAATTTCAGTATCCTCCTTAGATGATTAGTCCCAGTCTTCACAATTCCCATAGTAATTTTCTATTTTTTGGATTATTTTTCCTTTTTCTGCCCACTATTTAAAAATAATAATGATTGCAGATTGTTGGCATACTCATTTCTAGTCCTGGGGGAGGGGAGAAGTGACTTTAGCTTTAAGTTATCTTCCAATTCTTCCCTCTGATCTTCAAGCTGAAATCAAGAACTTAGCTCTCCTATAAATGTCCACAGTCAAGAGTATCTCTGCCCCACTGCCTTTGCACCGACCAGGAATGTGCTGTTTCTTTCTCACCCAGAGCTGCATCCACGCCAGCACAGTTGGACTTGGAATTTCTTATTAGCAAAGATTTCCTCAATTTCTTCCTACCCAGATGCCTGATTCCTCACTCTCTTTGGTAATTGAAATTTCCTAGGCCTGGTATAGTGGCTACCTTTCAAACTAGCTTCAAAACAGCTAGCTCAGCAGTTTGCTGCTTGTCTTCCAAGGGGACTAACTTAGAGATGTTTTTATTTCACTGGGGCCACACCTCTGTCCTATTATCTTTTTATAAGACATCCAATTGTCCTTGGAGGACTTGTTTTCTGCTCCAACTCTAACTTGTTTCTAACCACTCTGTTTGCCTTGAGATGACATTTTCTCTTGTTTGTGGTGAAGATCTGGATTGGAATTTTCCAATTTATTCTGCCATTTTCCTAGAATTTTCTATTAATGCCTTATTTTGGATTCTCAATATATCTTGCATAGATAATTGCAGTAGTCTTCTATTTGAGCTTCTCACTTCAAGTCTCATTATCACAGTTATTCTTTTCTTTTATATATTTTTTATAATATTATCCCTTGTATTCATTTTTCCAAGTTATCCCCCCCTCCCTCTACTCCCTCCCCCCGATGACAGGCAATCCCATACATTTTACATACAGTTATTCTTATATAATGTTAAGACATTTTTACTTATTGATTGACCAAGTCCTGCATAGTCATTTCCAATCACTCTCTATTTTTCTGGGATAATGTATAAAGTCTATCCTTAATCTTTTAAAGCCAAACATAACCTGAATTCAGTTTTTCTTTCCTTTATCTTTGGGCATTACTCCCTCTTCAACATCCCATAATTTAGACAAACTAGCCTTCTTTCTATCCTTCACACATGACATTCTACTTTACATTTCAATACTTTTTTTTTTCAATTGACCAATCCACATGTCTGGAATAGACTTCTTTCTTACTTCTGCCTCACACAGTCATTCTTTTCCTTAGGATGTGGTTTAAGTTCACACTTTATTATGCAATTCTGATGGCTCATGAAACTTCTTCCCTCTCTTTTAAAATACATTATATTTAAACATTTTGAATCATATAATTGTAGTTATCATTCTTTTAATTACATTATATATGTGTGTGTGTGTGTGTATGTGTGTGTGTATATATTATATGTCTTTCTCAGTAGAATGTAAATTCATGGTGATTTTTTTCATTCTTTGAACCTCTATCTCTAATATCTAGTATAATGTCTAATAAGTAGGAACTTATTAAATATTTGTTAAATAGGCTGATTTTTCTGTGATTTATATATATGTGTGTGTAGAAGTGTGTATGTTTATATATATATATACTATATATATATTATATATATATATATATATATATATATATATATATATATCAAGAACATAATTGTTAAAATTGTTTTTCTACCTATTAATTACACAAATTTTCCTTGTGCATAATTTACTTAACATGCTCAAAATAGAAATAATCATTTTTTGCCCCAAACTCACCTTTTTTTCTTAGTGCTTCCCTATTTCTATCAGGGGTGCCACCATATTTTTGAACATTCAAGAAGCAATAATGGTATCATCCAAGAGTTCTCATTTTGATTTATCCCACATAAATTTTCTAGTTCTGTTTCTAACTCCTTCACATCTCTCAACTCTCATTTTCTTCGCATATGATCACTTATTACTTTAACTTTACCATAAATATTTTGAGTTAATAATTAAGAAACTTATGTGGATATGATACCTTCTGATTTTGAAGAGAAACTGATTTGTTAGTTCTCTTGTTCAAATAATCTCTTTTTTGTTCTTTTAATGTTTACAAGTTTTCTGTATTGCAGATGATCAAGCTTACCCTTTAATTCTGTTAAGCTTCTTTTGACCATTTTCTACTACTTCCTTCTTTTAGGATTCTTTGTTCCCATTTGCAAGTGTCTATGTAAGTTTTATTTTGTTTTCTTTTTATTGTGCTTTAGCTACATATTGATGCAATCTTTCAATTTTCAGATATCTTTAATATTTTATTCAAATTCCATCTAGAATGGTAAATTTTTTTATGTCTCTTCTTACAAATATTCCTAAATGCTAGCTGTGCAAGATGGCGGAGAAGAAACACACGACTCTGTGAATGTCCTCACTCCTTCACAACCAGTTAGATAAATTAAGCCTCAGAAAAAGCCCTGGACTGATAGATACCACAAGGACTGGAAGCAAGACTTAACAGCTGAAGAGAATCTGGAGTTTCAACAGAAAAGGTCAGTTCCCAGGGGAGGAAGAAGAGAGGCCAGCACAGACGGCTGGGTGCTAGCATACTGCGCCGATCGCACTGGGAAGGGCTCTGGGATCAGAGAAGCCACTGAGATAAAGGAATCTGGCACAGGCTGTTAGCTCTTCTCTGCTTATTATTTAGAAGTTCAGAAGAGAAAGCTAAAATACCTTAAAAATTCAGATAGATTAGATTTTCCAGGACCCTGGGGATGCCTCAGCAGATATCGGCACCAGGGGGCGTGGCCTCAGCTACCTCCTGAGAATAGTTAAGAGATTGACAAGTGGGTGGATACGGCCCAAGGCAACACACACTGCCTAGTTTATCTGGAGGGAGTGGAACTCAGCTCCAGGAAGTCCCAGAGAAGCGGAACCTTTGAACTAGGGACCGCTGTTTCTGGCAGACACTTCCAGTTTGAGCGCAGGGGCTTTTCACATCACCTGCTGCAGATATCCACGCCCCACCGGGACACATAGGCTAGGCTTTGTGCTGCCTTTACTGTTCAGTCTCAACCTCAGGGAAGCCGCTAAAACACAGCGCCCTTGGGGCACAGCAGTGCTAATCACCTCTGAGGCACTTCCAGGGAGGGGGTGGGGAACTCTCTCCCAGAGCTCTCTCTTAGCTCAGGCGCTAGAGCCCCTGCATCCATACGGTCTGGGAAGAAGCTGGTAAAGAAGTAAATAAATAATTTCCTACCCCAGGGACAGACCCCAAAAGATTTTTAAAATATGAACAAAAAAGCCAGAAAAGCCATAGATTCCTTCTACACAGAGAAAGAGCGGGTATCCAACCCCGAGGAAGTTAACAGCAGAGAGACAGCAGATAACAACCTAAAGGGGAATGATTCCTGCCCCCCATCACATAACTCTCTCCTTGAAGAGACTATTAAAAATTAAGGGAGTTTGAAGAAAAATGGGGAAAGGAAAGGGGATCTATGATAGAGAATAACAACGTCCTGAAACTGGAGTTGGAAAAAATAAAGAATTCACAGGAGATGCAAGGAAACAAAATTTGTGAATTAGAAAAGGTTAAAAAATCACAGGAAAGTAGGATTTCTGAATTGGAAAAGATAAAAAAGTCTCAAGAAAATAGAATTTCTGAATTGGAAAAAGAAAATAATTCTCAAAAAAAATAGGGAAATGGAAAAAATTCAATAGAGCAAAATAATTCATTTAAAAATGAAATTGGGCATTTACAAAAAGAACTAAAAACTGTGAATGAAGAAAATAACTCCTTAAAAGTCAGGATGGAACAAATGGAAATGAATGATTCACAGAGAACCCAAGAATCAGTCAAACAAAACAAAAAAAAAATGAGAAGCTGGAGAACAAAGTCAAATACTTACTGGGAAAATATATAGACCTGGAAAATAGATCTAGGAGAGATAATCTGTGGATCATTGGACTTCCAGAAAACTATAACCAAAAAAAGAGCCTAGATTCTGTTTTACAGGAAATTATCAAAGAGAACTGTCCAGAGATAATAGAAACAGAGGGGAAAGTAGATGTTGAAAGAATTCATCAAACTCCTTCTGAAATAGATCCTAAAAAAAGAACACCACAGAATATAGTGGCTAAGCTGCAGAATTACCACACAAAGGAGAAAATCCTGCAAGCAGCTAGAAAAAAACAATTTAAATACCAAGGTGCCACAATAAGGGTCACCCAAGATCTGGCTGCCTCCACATTAAAAGATAGAAGGGCCTGGAACCTGATATTCCGAAAGGCAAAAGATCAAGGATTGCAACCAAGAATAAACTACCCAGCTAAGTTTAGCATCTTTTTCCATGGAATAAGATGGTCATTCAATGAAATAGAGGAATTCCATATGTTTCTAAGAAAAAAAACAGACTTAAACAAAAAATTTGATCTACATCCACAAGACTGAAGAGAAACAGAAAAAGGTACACAGAATCCTTGAGAACTGTAACTCTGTTGTGGGTATATAAAAAGTACTCAAGGATAATTTGATTTCACTGATATAAAAGAAAAAAAGGGGGGTATAGTAAAGGGAAGGAGGTCGTTTCAGAAAAAGGGGAAGGAATGATAAAAAGAGGGAAACTACATCCCAGGAAGAGGCATAGAAAATACACCATATCTGAGGGAACTTAGTGAGGGGGAGAATCATTGTGTGAATCTTACTCTCATCAGGAGAGGCTCAAAGAGTAAATAATTAACGTATTTGTTTTTCAGAGAATTTTCTCTCACCTCATTAAAAGGGGGGAGAGGAAAAGGGAAAAGGAAAAGGAGAATAAGGGAAGGGACTTGGTGGGAGGGGGGAGGGATACTAAAAAAAAAGGGAGGGTTGCGCGTCACAAGGGGGATCTGTAAATTAAATATTGGGGAGGGGGATCACGGGGGTCAAGGGAAAAAGCATAATCTGGGGATAATATGATGGCAGGAAATACAGAATTAGTAATTTTAACTGTAAATGTAAATGGGATGAACGATCCCATCAAACGGAGACGGATAGCAGATTGGATCAAAAAGCAGAACCCTACAATATGTTGTCTACAGGAAACACACTTAAAGCAGGGAAATACATACAGAGTAAAGGTAAAAGGTTGGAACAGAGCCTATTATGCTTCAGGTAAAGCCAAAAAAGCAGGGGTAGCTATGCTTATCTCAGATCAAGCAAAAGCAGAAGTAGATCTCATTAAAAAAGATAAGGAAGGAAACTATATCATGCTGAAAGATAGCATAAATAATGAAGCCATATCAATACAAAACATATATGCACCAAGTGGTATAGCATCTAACTTTCTAAAGGAAAGGTTAAGAGAATTGCAAGAAGAAATAGACAGTAAAACTATAATAGTGGGAGATCTCAACCTTGCACTCTCAGATTTAGACAAATCAAACCACAAAACAAATAAGAAAGAAATTAAAAAAGTAAATAGAACATTAGAAAAACTAGGTATGATAGACCTTTGGAGAAAACTGAATGGAAATAGAAAGGAATATACTTTCTTCTCAGCAGTTCATGGATCCTATACAAAAATAGACCATATATTAGGACATAAAGATCTCAAAATTAAATGTAGGAAGGCAGAAATAATAAATGCCTTCTTCTCAGATCACAATGCAATAAAAGCTACATTCAGTAAACAGTTAGGGGTAAATAGACCAAAAAGTAATTGGAAACTGAATAATCTCATCTTAAAGAAGGACTGGGTGAAAGAGCAAATTATAGAAACAATTAATAATTTCACCCAAGATAATGACAATGATGAGACATCATACCAATATCTGTGGAATGCAGCTAAAGCAGTAATAAGGGGAAATTTTATATCTTTAGAGGCTTATTTGAAGAAAATAGAGAAAGAGAAGATTAACGAATTGGGCTTACAACTTAAAAGGCTAGAAAAAGACCAAATTATAAACCCCCAACCATTATTGATTTCTCCTTTTAATTTTTGTATTTCAAGTTTAATTTTTGGTTGGGGGTTTATAATTTGTTCTTTTTCTAGCCTTTTAAGTTTCAATTACTATTTTGTTCAAATAGGCCTCAAAATTTCCCCTTATTACTGCTTTAGCTGCATTTTGGTATGATGTCTCATCATTGTCATTATCTTGGGTGAAATTATTAGTTGTTTCTATAATTTGCTGTTTCACCCAGTCATTCTTTAATGTTCTATTTACTTTTTAAATTTCTTTCTTGTTTGTTTTGTGGTTTGATTTGTCTAAATCTGAGAGTGCAAGGTTGAGATCCCATTCACAGTTACAGTTAAAATTACTAATTCTGTATTTCTTGCCATCATATTATCCTCAGATTATGCTTTTTTCCCTTGACCCCCCTTAACCCTTTCCCCGATATTTAATTTATAGACCCCACTTGTGACTCGCAGTCCTCCTTACTTTTTTTTTTTAAGTATCCCTCCCTGCTCCCTCCAAGTCCCTTCCCTTTGTCTCCTTTTCCTTTTCCCTTTTCCTCTCCCCTCTTTTAATGAGGTGAGAGAGAATTCTTTGAAAAACAAATATGTCAATTATTTACTCTTTGAGCCTCTTCTGATGAGAGTAAGATTCACACAATGATTCTCCCCCTTACTAAATTCCCTCAGATATGGTGTATTTTCTATGCCTCTTCCTGGGATGTAGTTTCCCCTCTTTTTATCACTCCCTCCCCTTTTTCTGATACTACCCCCTTCCCTTTACTACACCCCTTCCTTTTTTTTTTCTTTTATATCAGTAAAATCAAATTATCCATGAGTACTTTCTATATACCCACAACAGAGATATAGTTCTCAAAGGTTCTGTGTACCATTTTCTGTTTTTCTTCAGTCTTGTGGATGTAGATCAAATTTTTTGTTTAAGTCTGGTTTTTTCCTTAGAAACATATGGAATTCCTCTATTTCATTGAATGACCATCTTCTTCCATGGAAAAAGATGCTAAACTTAGCTGGGTAGTTTATTCTTGGTTGCAATCCTTGATCTTTTGCCTTTCAGAATATCAGGTTCCAGACCCTTCTATCTTTTAATGTGGAGGCAGCCAGATCTTGGGTGACCCTTATTGTGGCACCTTGGTATTTAAATTGTTTTTTTTCTAGCTGCTTGCAGGATTTTCTCCTTTGTGTGGTAATTCTGCAGCTTAGCCACAATATTCTGTGGTGTTCTTTTTTTAGGATCTATTTCAGAAGGAGTTCGATGAATTCTTTCAACATCTACTTTCCCCTCTGTTTCTATTATCTCTGGACAGTTCTCTTTGATAATTTCCTGTAAAATAGAATCTAGGCTCTTTTTTTGGTCATAGTTTTCTGGAAGTCCAATGATCCGCAGATTATCTCTCCTAGATCTATTTTCCAGGTCTATAGATTTTCCCAGTAAGTATTTGACTTTGTTCTCCAGCTTCTCATTTTTTTTTTTTTTTTGTTTTGTTTGACTGATTCTTGGGTTCTCTGTGAATCATTCATTTCTATTTGTTCCATCCTGACTTTTAAGGAGTTATTTTCTTCATTCACAGTTTTTAGTTCTTTTTGTAAATGCCCAATTTCGTTTTTAAATGAATTATTTTGCTCTATTGAATTTTTTTCCATTTCCCTAATTTTTTTTTGAGAATTATTTTCTTTTTCCAATTCAGAAATTCTATTTTCTTGGGACTTTTTTATCTTCTCTAATTCACAAATCCTATTTTCTTGAGAGTTTTTTATCTTCTCCAATTCAGAAATCCTACTTTCCTGTGATTTTTTTTACCTTTTCTAATTCACTAATTTTGTTTCCCTGCATCTCCTGTGAATTCTTTATTATTTCCAACTCCAGTTTCATAGCTTCTCTTTCCTTTCCCCATTTTTCTTCAAACTCTCTTAACTTTTTAATAGTCTCTTCAAGGAGAGAGTTATATGATGGGGGGCAGGAATCGTTCCCCTT
The DNA here is from genome assembly GCF_048593235.1 of Sminthopsis crassicaudata. Taxonomy (NCBI): domain Eukaryota; kingdom Metazoa; phylum Chordata; class Mammalia; order Dasyuromorphia; family Dasyuridae; genus Sminthopsis; species Sminthopsis crassicaudata. Next base: position 201,083,568 of record NC_133617.1, read on the forward strand.
TAGGTTGTTATCTGCTGACTCTCTGCTGTTAACTTCCTCGGGGTTGGATACCCGCTCTTTCTCTGTGTAGAAGGAATCTATGGTTTTTTTGGGCTTCTTGCTCATACTTAAAAAATCTTTTGGGATCTGTCCCTGGGGTAGGAAATTATTTATTTATTTCTTGACGAGCTTCCTCCCAGACCAGATGGATGCAGCGGCCCCTGCGCCTGAGCTAAGAGACAGTTCTGGGAGAGAGTTCCCCACCCCCTCCCTGGAAGTTCCTCAGAGGTTACTAGCACTGCTGTGCCCTGAGGGCGCTGTGTTTTAGCGGCTTCCCTGAGGTTTAAGACTGAACAGTAAAGGCGACTCAAAGCCTAGCCTATGTGTCCCGGTGGGGCGTGGATGTCTGTAGCAGGTGAAGTGAAAAGCCCCTGCACTCAAACTGGAAGTGTCTGCCTGGAACCATGGTCCCTAGTTCAAAAGTTCTGCTTCTCTGGGACTTCCGTTCCACAGCTTCCAGCTGAGCCAGGCACTATGAGTTACCGCCCCGCCCACTCTTCAATCTCTTACCTACCCTGAGGTGAAAGCCTGGATTGCCTATGTCGGCCACACCCCCAGTGCCGAGATCTGCTGAGTCACCCCTGGGATCCGGGAAGATCCAATCTGGTATAAAAATTTAAATTGGCTTAGATTTCTGTTCTGAACTGCTGTATTATAAGCAGAGAAGAGCTAACAGCCTGTGCCCGATTCTTTTATCTCAGTGGATTCTCTGATCCCAGAGCCCTCCCCAGCATGACCGGTGCAGTGGGCCACCACCCCACCGTCTGCACCGGCCTCTCTTCTTCCTCCCCTGGGAGCTGACCTTTCCTGTTGAAACTCCAGATTCTCTTCAGCTGGTAACTCATGCTTCCAGTCCTTGTGGATTCTATCAGTCCAGCACTATTTCTGAGGCTGATTAAATCTAGTTGGTTGTGAGGGAAGAAAGGAGCTTACACAGTGGCGTGTATCTTCTCTGCCATCTTGGCTCCGCCCCTGCCCATTTCCATTTCAAAATGACTTTTAATATTGTTATTATTTGACTCACTACATTCCTCTAGTTTTTAATGTTTTCAGGTTATTCATTTTTTTGTCCTTCATATTTGAGCAACTTCTGCATTTCCATTTCATCTAATCTGAGTTTTGAAGTAAATATATTCTTAATACTTCCTTACATTGATATATAAAACATTTTTGAGTGACTAGGAGTTAAGGATATCATTTACAAAAAACACTCCAAAGCCCTTATCCATAACTGATAAGATATGTTTATAATTTTGTTATAATTTAATATTGTTTCATAATTAGAACATTCACGCTTTGAATCAATTTCATATGTAGTAGTGATATAATCATCTACATGATCCTCTGCAGAGAAACATTTAAACTAAGTGTGATGTTAGTGTTTTGAATGGCTTTGATATATATATATATATATATATATATATATATATATATATATATATATATATATATATATATATATCACATTTCTTGGGTACCAGAAAAGGACTCTAACTCATTTCACTGTTCTTGGAATCTTGATGATTACTATGCCTTTTCTTAATAGAGTCCCCATGTAATTCTCTAAGATTAAAAGGAACAATTCTGTAACAATGATAGGAATGCTAATCCAAATAGTGGTGATGTAAAAGTTCAACTTGGTAACTTCAAAGCTATCTTAATGATCTCAAGGAACCTAGCCTTGAATTATGTATCACCCAGGCTGGCATTTCTTTATTCCTTTATTTTTTAATGAATGCCCCTCTCAACATGGGCAACAGATAGATATTTTTGACAATTATGGTTGTTATTGATGGTATTTTAGCAGTCATCACCATTGTCATCAATCTCCTAGTACCATCACTGTAAACTCTTAATGTGATTAAGCTAAAGATAAAAACTAAAGCAACAAAATTGTAATTAGAAAGTTAAAAAATTTTGTAAAAGTGACAGATTAACTTGACTCATGCTTTAATTGACATTTTCTCTTGCTATTCAGATAACAGGTAGTACTGATATTTGTACTAATAATTACTTGCTTCAATCTTATAAATAAATATCTATATATATCGATATATATATATATATATATCGATATATATATATATATATATATATCATACATTAATCTTTTTATCACATTCATTTCAAATATAATGGTCCCTATCTTCTACATACACATATCCTTTATGACAAATATTTTAAATAGGAAAGAGATAAAACAATAATTTGTTAAACCAAAATATCATTCATCTCATAGTGTAAAAAATATTCTAGGTGCTTAATTATGTATCTCTTAAAAGAAGGGTTATATTTTTACAGAATATTCTTGGTCTTTTGATGAATATTCTTGTAAATTATAATTGATTTTTAACTTTTTTATTAAAGATTTTATTTTCAAAATATATGTAGCAATAATTTTTTCAACATTAATCCTTGTTAAACCTTGTGTTCCAAATTTTCCCTCTCTTTTCCTCATCCCCTGTCCTAGATAACAAATAATCTAATATATGCTAAACATGTTAAAATATATTAAATCTAATATATGTATACATATTTATTCAATTATCATGTTACATAAGAAAAATCAGAAGAAAAAGGGGAAAACAAAAAATGAAAAAGGAAAGAAAACAAAATGTAAGTAAACAACAACAAAAAGAGTAAAAATATTATATTTTGATCTACATTCAGTCGACACAGTCCTTTCTCTGGGTGTAGATAGTTCTTTTCATCACAAAATAATTGCAGCAGGCCTCAATCATCTCATTGTTCAAAATAATTGTTTCCATCAGAATTGATCTTTGTATAATCTTGTTGTTGCCATCTACAGCGATCTTTTTGCTTCTGCTCATTTCACTTATCATCAGGCCTCTCCAGGCCTCTCTGTAATTATTTTGCTGATCGTTTCTTACAGAACAATAATATTCCACAAGATTCATATACCATGACTTATTCAGCCATTCTCAATCCAATTGGCATCCACTCAGTTTTCAGTTTTTTGCCACTACAAAAAGGGCTTCCAAAAACATTTTTAGTAATATGGATCCCTTTCTCTCCTTTATGATCACTTTGGAATAAAAGCCCAGTAGAAGCACTGCTCAATCAGAAGGTATGCACAGTTCGATAGTCCTTTGGGTATAAATTGCTCTCAAGAATGGTTGGATCAGTTCATAGCTCCACCAATAATATATTAGTGTACCTGTTTTCCCAAATCTCTTCCAACAATCATCATTATTTTTTCCTGTCATCTTAGCCATTCTGAGATGTGTATAATGGTATCTCAGAGTTGTCTTGATTTCTGATCAATAGTGATTTAGAGCGTCTTTTCATATGACTAAAATGTATGGTAATTATAATTATTGATCAATCAGAAAAATTATGCAGAGGTCATTTTAATGTTTTATTCTTTCCATTTGTTTGTTATAATCAATATGAATGTTATTTTCTTAATCCTCCTCCTTCACTCAATTAGTTCATGTAATTAGACAATGAGACAAGAAACAACTTTGTTGGGTGGAGCTAAAATGGTGAAGTAAAGGAAAATTGTGAGCTGAGTTCTACTAACATTTTTAGCCAAATATTTTAAAAATAACCCTTAAATAGAATCCTGAAGGGAAATTATCAACAAAAATTCAGGATGAGTCATTTTTTTTAATAGCCAAAGACAACTTAGAAGATAGAAAAGAAAATTTTTTGACTTCAGTGTTTGGACTAACCAGGAGTGCACATGGCCACAACATCATCTGAATGTCACAGAGACAGTTGAGGTAGCAACAAGTTTAGGACCTTTTAGTTCACAGACAATAAGAGTATTAGAAAATTGGTTAGAGATAATAGTTGTCCACTGTGCTGGCACTGGACATACAACCAGGACACCAACTTCACAGCCCATATTAAGTTCTAAATTACAGGTCCAGAGGCAGAGGAGCTGTAAAGATTGTGGTTTCAAGAAAGCAAATGCTGTTCCTGGAAATGGATTCGAGCACAGGCCAGGAGAGCAATAACCATATCTCTCCCCCTTGGAAGCAGCAAAAAATTCTGACTTTGCTTACTTAAGTAGCAAAAAAATAAATAAAGAAATAAACAAGCAAAAACAACAATAACAAACAAACAAACAAAAAAATAGCTGTGTCAAAGACCTGAAGCTTAGAACTCCTCTCTATATCAGCAGAGACAAGCTTTACCATAAAATTCAAACAAAAGATGAACAATGAGGTAAAGATTGTTATAAGCAAAGGATCAAAAGAAAATACAAATTTGACACAAGCCCAACAAAAATTCTGGAAGAATTAAAGGAGAAAACCTAAAAAAAATCATTGAAATAATAAATTGATTATCAGTGTATATAATTTGAAAAAAAAAAACCTTAATTAAAATAATAAATTTATTTAGGAAATAGATGAATGAAAAACCCAATAAAATAGCTAAATAATTAGTTAATTTGAATAAAATAAATAAAAAAAAAAACAAATTACCAGTATAAAAAATTAAAAAAGCAAATGGCCCAGCAATGGAGATAAATTATACAAATTATTAGGTGTTATTACTCCCAATTGTATGCCAGTAAAACTGATAATCTAAGAGAAATGATAAATATTTGCAAAAATACCAACAATACAAATTAAGCCAAAATTAAATTATTCTCAATTAACTCTGATTTAGAAGAATAAATTCAACAAGTCATAAATGAACTCCTTTAGAAAAAAATTCCTCAGCAACAGATTTACAAGTGAATTCTACCAAATGTTTAAAAGATTAATTTCAATAGTGTCTATATTCTTTAAAGCAATAAGAAAACAAGAAATACTACAAATTCTTTTCATGAAACACATATAATTTTCATGTCGGAACAAAAACAAAATAAGATTAAACTGAGGGAAGAAATGTGCTTAAATCTGCATTCAGAATGCATCAATTCTTTATTTGGATATGGATAGCATTTTTCTTCAGGAGTCCCTTGTACTTGTCTTAGATCATTGCTGAAAACAGTTGAGTCATTCTTAGTTGACCATCTCTTAAGTTTGAGGCTTCCGTGTTCATTGAATTCTGCTCATCTCACTTTGCGTCTATTCATACACATATTTTCAGGTTTTTCTGAAATCTGTATGTTTATTCTTATTGCACAATAGCACAGGGGCCCCTGCATCCATCCAGTCTGGGAGGAAGTTGGTAAAGAAATAAATAAATAAACCTCTTACTCCAAGGGCAGACCCCCAAATATTTTAACTATGAGAAAAAAGCTAAAGAGAACCATTGATTCCTTCTATACAGAGAAAGAGCAGGTATCCAACCACAAAGAAGTTAATAGCAGAGAGTCAGCAGATAACAGCCTAAAGGGGCATGATACCTGCCCCCCATCACATAACTCTCTACTTGAAGAGACGATTAAAAAGTTAAGAGAGTTTGAAGAAAAATGGGGAAAGGAAAGAGAAGCTATGACAGAGAAGAACAATGTTCTGAATTTGAGTTGGAAAAAAATAAAGAATTCACAGGAGTTTCAGGGAAACAAAATTTGTGAATTAGGAAAGGTTAAAAAATCACAGGAAAGTAGGATTTATGAATTGGAAAAAGAAAATAATTCTCTAAAAAAATTAGGGAAATGGAAAAAAAATTCAATAGAGCAAAATAATTTATTTAAAAACTCAATTGGGCACATATAAAAAGAACTAAAAAATGTGAATGAAGAAAATAACTCATTAAAAATCAGGATGGAACAAATAGAAATGATTGATTCATTGAAAACACAAGAATCAGTCAAACAAAACAAATAAATAGATACTTTCTTATTTTAATACTAATGAAAATTACTCATTTGAAAATGTTTTATTTGACTCCATGTGTTCATCTTCAGGATGAATGGAAGAAAGGGGAAATTTTGAAATGCATTATCCTGAAAAAGTAAAAGCTAATTTTTTTTTTCTTTACCTGTAAAAGGGGAAAAATAAAATATTATTTAAAACAATACTGAAAGTGGAAAGAAGAGAAAAAAAGTCAGAACCCTATAACATGTTGTTTACAGGAAACACACTTAAAGCAGGGAGATACATACAGAGAAAGGTAAAAAGTGGGAGCAGAATCTATCATGCTTCAGATTAAGCCAAAAAAGCAGGGGTTGCCATCCTTATCTCAGATCAAGCAAAAGCAGAAGTTGATCTAATTAAAAGAGATAAGGAAGGAAAGTATATCCTACTAAAAGGTAGCATAAACAATGAAGCCATATCAATACTAAATATATATGCACCAAGTGGTATAGCTTATAACTTTCTAAAGGAAAATTTAAGAGAGTTGTAAGAAGAAATACACAGTAAAGCTATAATATTGGGAGATCTCAACCTTGCACTCTCAGATTTAGACAAATCAAACCACAAAACAAATAAGAAAGAAATTTAAAAAGTAAATAGAACATTAGAAAAACTAGGTATGATAGACCTTTGGAGAAAACTGAATGGCAATAGAAAGGAATATACTTTCTTCTCAGCAGTTCATGGATCTTATACAAAAATTGACCTTATAATAGGACATAAAGATCACAAAATTAAATGCAGGAAGGCAGAATTAATAAATGCCTTCTTCTCAGATCACAATGCAATAAATGCTACATTCAGTAAGAAGTTAGGGGTAAATAGACCAAAAAGTAATTTGAAACTGAATAATCTCATCTTAAAGAATGACTGGGTGAAAGAGCAAATTATAGAAACCATTAATAATTTCACCCAAGATAATGACAATGATGAGACATCATACCAAAATCTGTGGGATGCAGGTAAAGCAGTAATAAGGGGAAATTTTATATCTTTAGTGGCTTATTTGAACAAAATACAAAAAGAGAAGATTAACGAATTGGGCCTGCAACTTAAAAAAACTAGAAAAAGACCCAAATTAAAAAGCCCCAATCAAAAATCAAACTTGAAATACAAAAATTCAAAGGAGAAATCAATAATATTGAAAGTAAAAAAAACTATTGAATTAATAAATAAAACCAAGAGTTGGTTTTATGAAAAAGCCAATAAAATAGATAAACCTTTGGTAAATTTGATCAGAAAAAGGAAAGAGGAAAATCACATTGCTAGTCTTACAAATGAAAAGGGGGGTCTTTCTACAATGAAGAAGAAATTAGAGAAATAATAAGGAGTTACTTTGCCCAATTTTATGCAAATAAATTTGATAATGTAAGTGAAATGGATAACTTCCTCCAAAAATATAGGTTCCTAGATTAACAGAGGATGAGATAAATTGCTTAAATAGTCCCATTTCAGAAAAAGAAATAGAACAAGCTATTAATCAACTCCCCAGGAAAAAATCCCCAGGACCAGATGAATTTACATGTGAATTCTACCAAACATTTAAAGAACAATTAACCCCAATGTTATATAAACTATTTGAAAAAAATAGGGGATGAAGGAGTCCTACCAAACTCCTTTTATGACACACACATGGTACTGATACCTAAACCAGGTAGATCGATAACTGAGAAAGAAAATTATAGACTAATTTCCTTAATGAATATTGATGCCACAATTTTAAATAAGATATTAGCAAAAATAATTCAGAAAATCATCCCTAGGATAATACACTATGATCAAGTAGGATTTATACCAGGACTGCAGGGCTGGTTTAATATTAGAAAAACTATTAGTATAATTGACCATATTAATAATCAAATTAATAAAAACCATATGATCATCTCAATAGATGCAGAAAAAGCATTTGATAAAATCCAATATCCATTCCTAAAAAAAATGCTTGAGAGTATAGGAATAAATGGACTATTCCTTAAAATAATAAGGAGCATATATTTAAAACCGTCAGTAAACATCATATGTAATGGCAATGAACTGGAACTTTTCCCAATAAGATCAGGAGTTAAAAAAGGATGCCCAGTATCACCATTACTATTCAATATTATACTAGAAACTCTAGACTGGGCAATAAGAGCTGAGAAAGAGATTCAAGGAATTAGAGTGGTAATGAGGAAATCAAACTATCACTCTTTGCAGATGACATGATGGTATACTCTGAGAACCCCAAAGACTCTGTTAAAAAAGCTATTAGCAACAATTCAGAATTTTAACAAAGTTGAAGGATACAAAATAAATCCACATAAATCCTCAGCATTTTTATATATCACCAAAAAAATGCAACAGTAAGAGATACAAAGAGAAATTCCATTCCAAACAAATGTTGAGAGTATAAAATATTTGGGAATTCATCTACCAAAGAATAGTCAGGAATTATATGAGAAAAATTACAAAACACTTGCCACAAAAATAAAGTCAGATTTAAATAATTGGAAAGACATTCAGTGGTCTTGGATAGGCCGAGCGAATATAATAAAGATTACAATACTCCCCAAACTAATCTATTTATTTAGTGCTATACCAATCAGACTCCCAAGAAACTATTTCAATGACCTAGAAAAAATAACAACAAAATACATATGGAAGAATTAAAGGTCGAGAATTGCAAGGGAACTAATGAAAAAAAAGTCAGATGAAGGTAGTCTAGGTGTACCTGATCTAAAGCTATATTATATAGCAGCAGTCAACAAAACCATTTGGTATTGGATAAGAAATAGACCAGTCGATCAGTGGAACAGATTAGATACAAAGGACAAAAAAGGGTACATCTATAGCAATATAGTCTTTGACACACCCACAGATACCAACATTAGGGATAAAAATTTATTATTTGGAAAAAAAACTGTTGGGAAAACTGGAAATTTGTATGGCAGAAATTAGATATGGATCCACACTTAACACCATATACTAAGATAAGATCAAAATGCGTCCATGATTTAGGCATAAAGAATGAGATCATAAATAGAGGAACAGAGAATAGTCTACCTATCAGACCTGTGGAGGAGGAAGGAATTTATGACCAGAGGAGAACTAGAGATCATTATTGAACACAAAATAGAAGATTTTGATTACATGAAACTAAAAAGTTTCTCTATAAACAGTACTAAGGCAAACAAGATTAGAAGGGAAGTAACAAATTGGGAAAATATTTTACAGTTAAAGATTCTGATAAAGGTCTCATTTCCAAAGTATATTGAGAACTGACCCTAATTTATAAGAAATCAAACCATTGTCCAATTGATAAATGATATGAATAGACAATTCTCAGATGATGAAAGTGAAATTATATCCACTCATATGAAAGGGTGTTCCAAATCACTACTGATCAGAGAAATGCAAATTAAGACAACTCTGAGATACCACTACACACCTGTCAGATTGGCTAATATGACAGGAACAAATAATGATGAATGTTGGAGAGGATGTGGGAAAACTGGGACAGTAATACATTGTTGGTGGAGTTGTGAAAGAATCCAACCATTCTGGAGAGCAATTTGGAACTATACCCAAAAAGTTATCAAACTGTGCATACCCTTTGATCCAGCATTGCTGCTATTGGGCTTATATCCCAAAGAAATACTGAGGAGGGGAAAGGGACCTGTATGTGCCAAAATTTTTATGGTAGCTCTTTTTGTAGTGGCTAGAAACTGGAAGATGAATGGATGTCCATCAATTGGAGAATGGTTTGGTAAATTATGTTATATGAAGGTTATGGAATATTATTGCTCTGTAAGAAATGACCAGCAGGAGGAATACAGAGAGGTTTGGAGAGACTTACATCAACTGATACTGAGTGAAATGAATAGAACCAGAAGATCTCTGTACACTTCAATATTGTATGAAGATGTATTCTGATGGAAGTGGATATCTTCAACATAAAGAAGATCCAACTCACTTCCATTTGATCAATGATTGATACAAACAGCCATACCCAGAGAAGGAACACTGGGAAGTGAATGTAAATTGTTAGCACTACTGTCTATCTACCCAGGTTACTCATACCTTCGGAATCTAATACTTAAGGTGCAACAAGAAAATGGATTTACACATATATATTGTATCTAGGTTATACTGTAACACATGTAAAATGTATGGGATTGTCTGTCATCTATGGGGAGGAAGCAAAAAGAGGGAGGAGACAATTTGGAAAAAATTAATACAAGGGATAATGTTATAAAAATATTACTCATGCATATATGCTGTCAAAATTATAATTGATAAAAAAATAATTCATCAACGAAAATTATCCTCCTAATCTAGAATCAGAGATTAAAATAGTCATCAAAAGAATTCATAATCATCTCCTGGAAGAGATCAAAAAATGAAATCTCCTAGAAATATTGTAGCTAAAGTCTAGAAGTATCAGATTAAGAAGAAAACACTGCAAGCAATCAGAATGAAAGAAAAAAAAAACAAATTCAAATATGAAGGACCATGGTGAGGATTACTTAGGATTTTGCATATTCTGCCTTAAAGGATCAAAAAGTTTGGACTAGATAATCTGCAAAGAAAAGGAATTTGAATTACAACCAAAAATCAATTATACAGAAAAATTGAGTGTAGTCTTTCAGGGGAAAAGACAGATATTCAGTGAAATAAGGGGAAGTTCCAACTTGCATCATGAAAAGACCTCAGCTGGATAAAAAAAAAAATAATTTTTCAATACTAGACTCAATAAATGCATGAAATGGCAAAGAAGAAAGAGAAAAATAAGTAAACATTTGCTATTCAATAAGATGAAACTGTTTACATATCTACATGGGAAGATAATATTCATAACTCTTGAGAAATGTATGTATATTGGGGTACTTAAAAAGCACACATAGAATGTGTGGATATAAGTGGTCTTTGATGTGAGGATATAAAAAAAAATGTGAGTTCAAAGAAAGAAAATGAAAGGGGGAGGAAGAATAGGGTAAATTGCAACACATGAAGAGATGCAAAAGACATATCAAAGTAAAGGGAAAAAAGAGAGGGGTAATCAGTGTTTGAACATTGGATTTGGCTTAAACAAAAAATAATAGGTGTAATTCATTGTTCATAGAAATTTACCTTATCTTTTAGGGAACTAGAATTGAAAAGGGGAAAGAAAAGGGAAATTAAGAGGTTAATAGTATGGAGAACAGAAGTACAAACAGCAATTAGAGGGAGGTGATATTTAGAAGAAAAGCACAGGTGAAGAAGAAAAGGGTAAAAGTAGAAAAAGAAGTATAAATGAGCTGTGGAAGGGATAGGATAGAGAAAATATACAGTTAGTAAATCATAATTGTGGCTATGAATACAATTAATGACCATAATCCTACAATATGTTGTTTTTTTTTTTTACAAGAAACTTATTGGAAGGAGAGAGATACACATATAATAAAAGAAAAAGATCACATATATTGTTTCAGTTGAAGTGAAAAAAAAATCTGGGATAGCAATCCTGATTTCTGAGAAAGAACAAGCAAAAATAGGTCCAGTTAAACAGCTAAAGGAAGGAAACTACATAATAGTAATCATAGACAATGACATTATTATTGGTATTCAACACCAAGTGGTACAACATTCAGATTCTTAGAAATTAAGTTACAGATAGAAATAAACCTTATATATTATGCTAGTCATAGCATCCTCCCTTTCTTAGAATTAAATGTAACCACAAAATAAAGAAGAACGTGGTAAATAAGGTGAACAGAATTTTAGAAAAAAAAATTAGAAAAGTTAGAAAGATCTCTGGAGAAAGTTGAAAGGCAATCGAAAAAAATATATACTTTTTTCCCCCTCAGAGATAATGGCATATACACAAAAATTAACCATATATTACGGCATAAAAATCTTACAATCAATGCAAAAAGCCGGAAATATTAAATGCATTCTTTTTAGACCACAATACAGTGAGAATTACATGCAATAAAAGATTGTTGAAAGATAGACTAAAACTATTTGGAAATTAAATAATCTAATTTTGAAGAATGAATTCATCAAATATAAGATGACTGAAAGATATAAATAATTTCATCCCACAGAATGACAATAATGTGACAAACAAATTTTCTGGCATGTAGGCAGACAGTTCTTATGGAAACTTTGTCTCTCTAGAATTGTATATGCATAAAATGGAGAAACAGGAAGGTAATAAATATGGCATGCAATTTAGAAACCTAGAAAAAGAAAATAATTTAAAATGTCAAATTAAATACCAAATTAGACATTCTAAAAAGTCAAATGACAGATTAATAAAATTGAAATTGAGAAAACCATTGAAATAATTAAAACTAAGACCTTGTTTTGTAATGTTCTCTTTTTGATATCCCTGGGGGTCTTTGGGAGCAGCTTTCATTTCAATTCAGTAATCACCTTATGAGTATGGCTAGATGTTAAAGTCCAAATCCTTTATTATCTCTTTATACCTCTTATCTCCTTCACTTGGGGCTCAGATAGTTTTCTGGAGGCCTTCTGGAGTCTTGGTTTTAGTGGAGAAGCTAAGGAGGAGAGCCTGCCACCAAGGTGGTGTGAGATGAGATGAATCTGTGTGAGTCCAAGGGCTTGTGCTCCAGCCTTCAGTCTCTAGCCTTCTGTCAGCTTGTCTCTGAATTAACATAGCTGAGTTTGTCCAAGCTTATATGTCTCTCATCATAGGTGTAAATCTTGTAGAATTAGAGCAAGTACTCAGTACATGTGCTGTACTACCATTGTTTTTTATCAATTCCACTGATTTAGCACTTTGAAGATTCCTTTGTTCCAAGTTCAGAGTTCTGGCCCATAACATGGTTTTATGGAAAAACAAACAAATAAACAAACAAACAATAAAATAGATAAAACAATGATTAATTTGATTTGAAAAATTAAAGATCAAATTACTAGTATCAAAAATGAAAAAAAGTAAACCTACCACTAATGAGGAAGAAATCAAAGCAATAATTAGAAAAAATTTTGTCTAATTGGATACCAATAAATCTGGCAATCTAAGTGAAATGGATTCACATTACAGATATATAAATTATCCAAAATATCAGAAGAAATAAGATACTTAAATAACCTCATTTCAGAAAAAAAAATGAACTTTCTAAAAATCTCCTTGGCCAGATGGATTTCTAAGTGAATTCTATGAAATATTTATAGTTAATTCCAATAGCATATAAACTATTGAGAAATATAGACACAGAAAGGGTCCTATCAAGTTCCTTTTATGACACAAATAGAATAATGATACTTAAATCAAGAAGAGCCAAAATAGAGAAAGACTATTATAGATCATTTTTCCCAATGAATATTAATGCAAAATATTTCAGTAAAATATTACCAAAGAAATTACAACAATTTATCATTAAGTTAATACACTATAACCAGATGGGATATTTATACAGGATTAAATAGCTAATTCAACATTAGAAAAACTAATAACTAGAGAATATAAAATACCTTAGTCTATATCTACTAATCAGATGTAGAAACTATATGAATATTTTTGCAAATGAATTTATGCAAATACATTTAATTCTAAATAATTGAAAAATATTTATTGTTTGTGAATAGGTAAATCAAAATTTTTAAAAAATGACAATTTAAGATAATTCATCTCTTTATATAGTGCCATCTTAATTAAATTACTAAAATACATCTTACTGAGATAGAAAAAATCAATAACAAGCTTTATTTTGAAGAGCAAAAGATCAGGAACTTCAAAGAAATTACGAGAAAAAAAATTGTGAAGGAAGCAGATTTAGTAGTACCAGAATTTAAATCTGATCAATATAATAATAATATTATTATTAAATATGATATATATTTGAATTTATAAGATGAGAACACTGTTGAAGGGTAAAATGTTTAATTTTTATTATTTTTAAATTAAATTTTCTTTGTATAAATAAAACACATGTAGAAAAGATAAGAAGGAAGGAAGAAAAATGGGAGAAAATAAACTTTCATAGGCAAGCTTTCATATAGAATGTTATTGGGTTAATTTAGCTGTAGTCTAGAAAATGATAAATTGATTGATTTAGGAAAACTTGGAAAGATTTGGACTGAAAAAAGAAGATGCAATCCAGTTCCATAGAAATGACAAGTGAAAATAAGCATGGCATGGTCTTACATATAGATGTATAATTATATGTGTTCATATGTGTTGGATTTCATATGTATATGTACATATACATATGTATATATGCATATATATGCATATGTAAGTAGATATTTATATATATGTATATATATATATGCATGTATTCATGTCTGTGTGTGTTTATTCCTAACAATTATGTATTAAATATCTATCCTTCTATCTCTGTCCCTAATTGTAGTATACTATGAGGTGCTGAGGAAGCAAAGGGAATAATAAAGTAAAAAGTCCATAACAGAGAGGAAAGAAAAACTCACAAAGAAATAAAGAAAAGCAAAACAGTTATGAAAGCAATATGTAGCATCTAATATAGATTTTCTTGAAATTCAAATGTATTGCTTTACATTGAATCCCCTCATGTGACTGATGCTGAGTGAAATGAGCAGAACCAGAAGATCACTATACACTTCAACAACAATACTGAATGAGGATGTATTCTGATGGAAGTGGATATATTCAACATAAAGAAGATCCAACTCACTTCCAGCTGATCAATGATGGACAGAAACAACTACACCCAGAGAAGGAACAGTGGGAACTGAATGTAAAATATGAGCACTACTGTCTATCTACCCAGGTTACTTATACCTCCGGCATCCAATACTTAACGTGCAACAAGAAAATTGGATTTATACACATATATTGTATCTAGGTTATACTGTAACACATGTAAAATGTATGGGATTGCCTGTCATCTAGGGGAGGGATTAGAGGGAGGGAGGGGAAAATTTGGAAAGATGAATACAAGGGATAATGTTACAAAAAAATTACTCATACATATATACTGTCAAAAAATGTAGAGCCAATACAAGCCAAAAAAGCAGGGGTAGCCATTCTCATCTCAGATCAAGCAAAAACAAAAATTGATCTAATTAAAAGAGATAAGGAAGGACATTATATTCTGCTAAAGGGTAGCATGAATAATTCATCAGTATCAATATTAAACATATACACACCAAGTGGTGCAGCATCAAAATTCTTAAAAGAGAAATTAAGAGAGCTGTAAGAAGAAATAGACAGCAAAATATAATAGTGGGAGATCTCAACCTTGCACTCTCAGAATTAGATACATCAAACCACAAAATAAATAAGAAAGAAGTCAAAGAGGTAAATAGAATACTAGAAAAGTTTGATATGATAGATCTTTGGCGAAAGCTAAATGGAGACAGAAAGGAATATACTTTCTTCTCAGCAGTTCATGGAACCTATACAAAAATTAATCATATACTAGGGCATAAAAACCTCAAAATCAAATGCAGTAAGGCAGAAATAGTAAATGCATCCTTTTCAGACCACAATGCAATTAAAATTACATTTAATAAAAAAGCCAGGGGAAAATAGACCAAAAATAATTGGAAACTAAATAATCTTATACTAAAGAATGATTGGGTAAAACAGCAAATCATAGACATAATTAATAACTTCACCCAAGAAAATGACAATAATGAGACATCATACCAAAATGTGTGGGATACAGCCAAAGCAGTAATAAGGGGAAGTTTTATATCTCTACAAGTCTACTTGCATAAAATAGAGAAAGAGAGGGCCAATGAATTGGGCTTACAACTAAAATTGCTAGAAAAGAAACAAATTAAAAACACCCAAAGACAAAACTTGAAATTCTAAAAATAAAAGGTGAGATTAATAAAATAGAAAGTTAAAAAAAAAATCTTGAATTAATTAATAAAACTAAGAGTTGGTTCTATGAAAAAAACAACAAATTAGACAAACCCCTTAGTAAACCTGATTTAAAAAAAGGAAAGAGAAAAAGCAAATTGTTAGTCTTGAAAATGAAAAGAGAGAACTCACCACTAATGAAGAGGAAATTAGAACAATAGTTAGGAGCTACTTTGCTCAACTTTATGCCAATAAATTCGATAACTTAAATGAAATGAAAGAATACCTTCAAAAATATAGCTTGCCCAGATTAACAGAGGAAAAAGTAAGTAGTCTAAATAGTCCCATCCTCAGAAAAAGAAATAGAACAAGCTATTAACCAACTCCCTAAGAAAAAATCCCCAGGACCAGATGGATTTACATGTGAATTCTACCAAATATTTAAAGAACAACTAACTCCAATGCTATATAAAGTATTTGAAAAAATAGGGATTGAAGGAGTCCTATCAAATTCCTTTTATGATACAGACATGGTACTGATACCTAAACCAGGTAGATTGAAAACTGAGAAAGAAAACTATAGACCAATCTCCTTAATGAATATTGATGCTAAAATCTTAAATAAGATATTAGCAAAAAGACTTCAGAAAATTATCCCCAGGATAATACACTATGATCAAGTAGGATTTATACCAGGAATGCAGGGCTGGTTTAAAATTAGGAAAACTATTAGTATAATTGACCATATTAAAAATAAAATTAATAAAAAACATATGATCATCTCAATAGATGCAGAAAAAGCATTTGATAAAACCCAACATCCCATTCCTACTAAAAACGCTTGAGAGTATAGGAATAAATGGACTATTCCTTAAAATAGTAATGAGCATATATTTAAAACTGTCAGTAAACATCATATGTAATGGTGATAAACTAGAACCTTTCCCTGTAAGATCAGGAGTGAAACAATGTTGTCCACTATCACCATTGCTATTCAATAGAGTAGTAGAAACGCTAGCCTCGGCAATAAGAGCCGAGAAAGAGATTCAAGGATTTAGAGTAGGAAATGAGGAAATCAAACTATCACTTTTTGCAGATGACATGATGGTATACTTAGAGAACCCCAAAGACTCTGCTAAAAAGCTATTAGAAATAATTCAGAATTTTAGCAAAGTTGCAGGATACAAAATAAATCCACATAAATCGTCAGCATTTTTTTACATTACCAACACAGTCCAACAGCAAGAGATACAAAGAGAAATTCCATTCAAAATAACGGTCAATAGTATAAAATATTTGAGAATATATCTACCAAAGGAAAGTCAGGAATTATATGAGCAAAATTATGAAACACTTACCACAAAAAGAAAGTCAGATTTAAATAATTGGAAAGACATCCAGTGCTCTTGGATAGAACAAGCGGATATAATTAAGATGACAATACTACCTAAACTAATCTATTTATTTAGTGCTATACCAATTAGACTCCCAAGAAACTATTTTAATGACCTAGAAAAATAACAACAGAATTCATATGGAACAACAAAAGGTCGAGAATTTCAAGGGAAGTAATGAAAAAAAAATTTTAATGAAGGTGGTCTAGCTGTACCTGATCTAGAACTATATTATAAAGCAACAGTCACCAAAACCATTTGGTATTGGCTAATAAATAGACTAGTTGATCAGTGGAATAGGTTAGGTTCACAGGGCAAGGTAGTGAACAAAAATAGCAATCTAGTGTTTGACAAACTCAAAGATCCCAACTTTGGGATAAGAATTCATTATTTGACAAAAACTGCTGGGAAAACTGGAAATTATTATGGCAGAAACTAGGCATGGACCCACATTTAACACCACATACTAAGATAAGATCAAAATGGGTCCAAGATTTAGGCATAAAGAACGAAATCATAAATAAATTGAAGGAACATGGGATGGTTTACCTCTTAGACTTGTGGAGGAGGAAGGAGTTTGTGTCCAAGGGAGAACTAGAGACCATTATTGATCACAAAATAGAAAAATTTGATTACACCAAATTAAAAAGTTTCTGCACAAACAAAACTAATGCAAACAAGGTTAAAAGGGAACTAACAAATTGGGAAAACATTTTTACAGTTAAAGATTCTGATAAAGGCCTCATCTCCAAAATATACAGGGAATTGACTTTAATTTATAAGAAAACAAGCCATTCTCCAATTGATAAATGGTCAAAGGATATGAAAAGAAAATTTTCAGATGATGAAATTAAAACTATTTCCATTCATATGAAAGTGTTCCAAATAACTATTGATCAGAGAAATGCAAATTAAGACAACTCTGAGACACCACTACACACCTGTCAGATTGGCTAAGATGACAGCAACAAATAACGATCAATGTTGGAGGAGCTGTGGGAAAACTGGGACACTGGTGCATTGTTGGTGGAAATGTGAAAGAATCCAAACATTCTGGAGAGCAATATGGATTTATGCCCAAAAACTTATCAAAATGTGCATACCCTTTGACCCATCAGTGCTACTACTGGGCTTATATCCCAAGGAATTACTAAAAAAGGGAAAGGGACCTTTATGTGCCAAAATGTTTGTGGCAGCCCTTTTCATAGTAAGTAGAAACTGGAAAATGAATGATGTCCATCAATTGGAGAATGGTTGGGTAAATTATGGTATATGAATGTTATGGAATATTATTGTTCTGTAAGAAATGACCAACAGGAGGAATACAGAGAGGGTTGGAGAGACTTACATCAACTGATGCTGAGTGAAACGAGCAGAACTAAGGGATCATTATACACTTCAACAATGATACTGTATGAGGATATATTCTGATGGAAGTGGATATCTTCAACATAGAGAAGAGCTAATCTAATTCCAATTGATCAACGATGGACAGAATCAGCTACATACAGAAAAGGAACACTGGGAAATGAGTGTAAACTGTGAGCATTGTTTTTTTTTTTTTTTTTTTTTTTGTTTGTTTGTTTGTTTGTTTGTTTTTCTTCCCAGATTATTTTTACCTTTTGAATACAATCCTTTGCAACAACAACAACAACAAAATTCAGTTCTGCACATATATATTGTATGTAAGATATACTATAAGATACCTAATATATATGGGAATGCCTGCCATCTAGGGGAGTACGTGGAGGAAAGAGGGGAAAAATTCAGAACAGAAGGGAGTACAAGGGATAATGGTGTAAAAAAAATACCTATGCATATATACTGTCAAAGAAAATGTTATAAATATAAAAAAATAATAAAAATTAACATGAAAGAAAAAAAGAGAAAAATGTATAATTACAAAATTAATTTTAAAAAAAGAAAGGAACAAAAAACACATCAAATGAAATACCAAAAAAAAAATTAATCAATTACTTAATAAATTAAAAAAAAAAAGAAAGAATCCTCTCATGTGTTGCTGTGTACATGGCAACTTTTTTTTTTCTTTTCTTATTTTGTACTTAAAGTTAAAATGACTTTAAAAACAAAAAAGGAAAGATAGTATAAATAACAAAATAAATAGGAAATCTAACAAATATATGTTTATTTACAGAAGCAAAAAAAAAAAAAGCTTCTGACCAAATGCAATGTTTATTCCAATTAAAAACTAGAACATAGGTATAAATGACATTTTCTTTTCAAATATAAACAGTAGCTTAAACCACCAAGAAATATGATATATAATGGGGTAAGAGCAGGGGTGAAACAAGAATGGCCATTATTTCCACCATTACTTAATATCATATTAAAAATGTTAATAAGGGAAGAAAATAATTGAAGAAATTAGAATTGGCAATGAGGAAACAAAACTGTCACTTTTTGCAAACTATCTGATCATATACTTAGATTATCCTAGAAAATCAACTTAATAATTAACAACTTTTCCAAAGTTGCAATTTATAAAATAATCTTATACAAATTAGCATTTCTAGATATTATCAACAAAGGCCAGCAGAAAAGGATAGAAATGTTCCATTTAAAATAAATATAGACTGACTACTGACTCCCTCCATCTGCCCTTCCTCCTATGACCACCTTTTTTTTTTCTTACTTACCCTCCTACTTTCCTGTAGAGCAAGATAGATTTCTATTCCTAATTGACTGTTTATGTCATTTCAGCTGTGAGTGAATTCTTAATAAAATAAAGAGAGAGCCAAGTTAAGTATAAAATGGTTAATTTCAATGATATTAAATTTAAGAAAAGTAGTCAAGATTATAAGGAAAGTAGAAAATTTGGAGGAAATTTTACAGACATTTTATTAAAGATATCATACCTAAAATGTATAAAAACTTTATCAAATCAATAAGAATATGAACAATTCCTGAAGTGATAAATGGCCAAAGAAAATGAATAGGCAGTTTTCCAATGAAGAAATCAGAACAATTTGCAATCATATGAAAAATTCTCTAAATTATCTTTAATTAAGGAAATACAAATCAAACCAAACTTGAAATATCATTTTAAGCCTCCTAGATTGGCTAAAATTATAGAAAAGAAAAGAAAAGAAAAACAGTTTAGAGAAAAAAATGAAAAAAAAATTGGGAGACATTATTGATAGAATTGTCAACTATTCCAACTATTTTGGAGAGCAATTGAAATTATTTCCAAAGAGATATTAAATTACCTATGCCCTTTGACCCAACGATACTACTTTTTGGTTTATTTCCAAAGATAATTAAGCAAAAGGGAAAAGGACCTATGTGTTCTAAATTTTTCTAGAAGAATTGGATATTAAAGGGATGTCTGTCAATTATATGTGTATATATATATATATATATATATATATATATATATATATATATACATATATACATATATATATATATATATGGACTGCATGTATATGTATGTATGTATGTATAGATGATAAATGCATAGATACATAGATGGCTAAATATATACATAGATGTATAGTAATTTGTACAAACTATATATATATATATATATAAAATCTACATTGTATTCCCTGCTCCATGCATCACGGTTAATCAGTGATCAAAAACAGCAACATTTTCACTTCGAAACTCTGAGCATCCACAACTTCAGCAAGAGACAGAGATAAAGCTTTAACTCATTTCAAGGAAATCTATATCCCAGATTCAAAGCTCAAAGTCCTGATTTTCTTATGATTCAGTGGAAAACAAGGCAAAACCAACTAACCAACCATCAAAACTGAGTTTAAACATTAGAAAACTTTTTGATAAACTTTATCATTTGCTAGTTCTATGGCCAAGAAACAATTAATCACTTCATCTCTTTGATCCTCAGCTTTCTTATGTCTATATTTGAAACACGCCAAGTGATTTTTACTTTGTCTTTTTGTCTGGGTTGAAAATTTCAGGTCTGTTATGTACCATTTTTATAACAGTGCCTTTTAGTTTTGAAATTCTATAAGAATAAAACCCATATGATTTCTCATATTACTAGACTCTGCTTCTATTTGCTTCCAGATTCTTTAGCCATGAGCATAGGACTCTGACTTCAGCATTTACATTTTAATTTTCCCCCTACCAAACTCAAATTGGAGTACAGAGCAAGGACATGTATTAACAGTAAAAAAGAGTAAACAGAGTGATAACATCATGGAATCATAGCATCACAGACTTAGTCCTATATTAGAAGCCATTGAGTGCAATCTCCCCCTCATTTTGGGGTACCATAGTTAGTATGAGCTATTGAATATTTCCTATCTACAACATTGATATGTCCAGTGAAAAAATTGAATAGTCCTACTTCATAAAGATATCACCATCATGATTCATAAATATATTCTAGTCAAAAGAGTTCTGACATGATTTCTAAGGTCTTATTGTATATTATTTCATGAGGAGTGCCAACTTCTCACCTAACAGATGCTTCTCTCTTCTTATCCAATTCCCCAAATGCTATTTCTTGTTGATAAGGCTCTGTAGCTTTTGTCAGCTTTTGGCTTCTTACATTTATCCCACTGGTACATTCAAAGTGTATATGACAAGATTTATGATTAGTATATGATAACTAGGGCTATGCTCCTATGCTGCCAACCTGGAGAAAAAGTAACTTACAATGTTGTTGGAAAAATATATTTGGGTCTAGGTGGTGAAAACTTTTAAAAAGCTATAAAGAAGAGTTCATATTTTTTTTTTAAAGGCAATAGTAATCCACTGGATTTGGTGAATTCAGTAGCAATATTTTCATTCAAGAAATTATTTTGATAATAGTATGTAGAAGAGAGTTGTGAGAAACTTGTGGTGGTGTGGGCGACTAATAGGTTATTGAAATAAACTAGTCATTAGTTGTAAGTGCACTCAAGGAGTTGGATGTGAAAAGTAGGAAAAACGTAAATATTTCACAGCTGATTATCATTACCATGTTGCTATTTCTGTTTGCATTGTTCTCCTCACTCTAATTTGAAAAAAAAGTTTATTTAAAAAAAAAGGTTTCCAGATTTTTTTGAAATCATCCCCTTTATTATTTCTTAGCAAATTATTGTGTTTCTGGAGAAAATGTATATACTTGTTATATTTTCTAACTATAACATGTTTAAATTTAGTTCTTTAACCCAAATGTATTTATGTAAGTCCTGAATCATGAGCAAATAAAATAATAGAATTTGAGTTTTTATAGGTGTTAGGTAGGGAAGTTATATATTGTGATAGGAAACTTGAGGATATCTTCAAATTATCACAAATAAAAATATAGGTAAGGTCTAAAACAAACATGTGTGGTTGTATCTATATCCCTGTATAAACATAGGTGTTCATGTGCTTATAAACATATATGTTTATATATATATATATATATATATATATATATATATATATATATATATATATATGTTCATTTTATTTAAGTAGTATGTGTGTGACTGTGTTTGTGTGTATGTTTGTATTTGTTGCTTTACTTTGACTTCCTATATAACCTACATAACCTTGTATAAAGGTAATTCTTTCTAGAGAAAGATATTATTGGGCAACACAATTCAGACTTATTTGTGGACTATACTGAAGGTTGTGGATATTGTTCTATTCAATATACATAATTTTATTATACCCAGAGGTGTTATACATTCGAAGGAATGAAGAAACATATTGACACTGGATCCAGCACAAGAAGGCATGCACAGATAAGAGTTGGAGCTATCTGAAGTATTGAAACTAATGGGATTTGGCTTCAACAAATCGTGCAACCCAGATTTTCTTTTCCCCTATCTAAGGACATTTACAAGAGGCAAAAAGAAACATCAGATATGTATCCCCTTTTCCCTCTTAACAATTTTATAATTAATCAATCAAATAAGAATTTTTTATGTCCTTATCGTGAACAAGAAAAATGTTCTAAGTATTGAGAATAGAAACAGTGATAGGAATATAGCATCAAAGGACTTGAAACTAAAAGAGAATTTAGAGGTACTTTAACCATCTGAGATACTGTGTTCTCATCTGAAAAAATAATAATTATACTTAAACTTTTTACCTAGGTGGATTATTCTAAAGTTCAAGTAAAATAATGTTCAAAAAGTTTATTCTTGTTTATAAAGTATTATAAATATTTTATGATTATTATTGCCATTATATTTAATAAAATATCTAGTGACTTCTTTATAAGCACCTTCCTTTCCTTCTATATAAAGTCTTTACCAATTCATCCACCTTCTAGTATTTTCTTTCATAGAATTGCTTTGGATATATTGTGTTTATTTTGCACATATACATATACCTACATTACTTAAATATGTGTTTTATCCCTCTTTAGCATGTAACCTCCTTCACAGCAGGGACTGTTTCATTTTTTTGTTTATATATTTCCCTGTGGCTAGCAACTTGCCTGATTCATTGAAGGGACTTACATAATAACTGATTAAGTCTGAAGATACCAGATGATATATTCATTGACGGACCTAAAGCAATTATTATCTATATCATCTAACATTCTATAGTATTAGTAGGAAAACCAATGGAAAATTGAAAATAAGCAATAACAATTCCATGATCGAATTTATATTTATCTTTTCTGAATAAATATTACATATTGATGTATTTAATTTTCATTTGTTCCATTTAATTAGGACACAGAATATTGAGGTAATCTAAAGTTAAGTTTTCTAAGAATTTGTGGTGTTGTTTTCTAAGGTATGTACAAGGTACATGTACATGACATGGATTTTGAATAAATTTGAAACTATTACAGACTAGCAGCTGATTCAAATCAATTAAACATATGTATTGTCTATGCTGGGCATATTAGGATGCTATGTATGGACAAAACTAAAAGACAATTAAAAGAGGACTTCTGTCTTATAAAAGTTTACAATCTTGTATGTTATTTAAATAAAAATACCCTAAAAATTAAAATAAGGAATAGAAGCTAAAAGATGCCTAGCCTAGGTGCTTATGCATAATATTTTTACCTAATTTTTAAAATACAAATACAGATATAAAAGACACAAAGTTTTATGAAGACTCAAAGGAAGGATGCATACTTTCTAACTCAAGGTAGGAAAGAATAAATGGCTTGACAGAGGAGGTACTATTTGAGATGAGTATTGTAGAATGGGAAGCAATGATAGAAATTTATATTTTCAAGAATGTACTCTAGCTATAGATAACTTTGTAAATAAATTATGAATAGTATGGACAGAGAAATGTATATTTATTAATCACCTCCTATGTAGATACCACATCCTAATGCCAGAGAGTAACTCTTTTAGATATGGACAGTTTTGCTAATAGATAGTATCAGAAATGGAGAGTTTGGCTGGAGGAAAAGGAGCTCTAGGGGAAAACATATTCAGTCATTGTTAAAGTGGCTCACTTGTCTTGACTGTAAATTGAACTTTATTGACATAAGAATTGTAAATATAATAACTGGGAAATCCTGACTCTTAAAATCATTTGCTAATTATAAAACAAATGAAACATCTTTTGAAATATTGTAAATGGAGATTATATATATCCTTGAAATGACAGTCATCTCAGCATAACTGAGTTGAGTTTAGGATATACAGAAAAACTTAAAAGTGAAAGTCACCTAGAAAAGACCTCTTGTCAAGTTTAGAGAGATAGCTCATTCTTTTATTATCACTAGAAATTAGTCATCCACCAAAATGACTGGTGTTATCTATTGTTTTGATTTGTTTTGATCAGTAGGGCACAACTGAGCTGAAAGGCCTGTTGAATGATTTCATAATTCAGAGCTTATTACAGTAAAGGTTTTGATTTGAGTTAAAAAATACTTCAGTTTGCATAGGTGTCTGCTGTGTGAAAGACCAAAGTAGAGATTATGAGGACTCCAGACTTGGGATTTTCTACTTTTGCCTCACAAAATATAATACTATTAAACAACCAAGAAAAGAATTGCCCAAAGGAAAGGAAAGATGAGGATGTTTAGTGAATAAGCCACAAAGAAGTAGCCTTGTCTGTCAATAAATTGTTTTTCAAAGTGTTCCTAGGGGAGACAAATGATGTTAAGGTTCAGAGCTCACAATTGTGAGTTTTCATCAAATATTCTATGGTGGTGTCTCTACTAAATTTATACCATTCTCTTCTGTTGGATACTAGATGCATTTGGGTGAAATGTGTATCTAATTTCTAGATAGAATGTTTTATTATAGTTACTATTATTATTATTATTATTATTAATGTGTTGTCTTTTATTAGGTATATATTTCTAATTAAGAGTCAATAGATGAGAAAGAAATTAAAATAATTAGAATAAGTAATGAGGAAACCAAACTATCACTCTTTGCAGATGATATGACAGTATACTTAGAGAACTCCAGAGAATCTACTAAAAAGCTATTAGAAATAATTCACACCTTTAGCAAATTTGCAGGCTACAAAATAAATCCACATAAAATATCAGCATTTTTATATATCACTAACAAAATCCAACAGTTAGAGCTATAAAGAGAAATTCCATTTTAAGTAACTACTGATAGTATAAAATATTTAGGAATATATCTGCCAAGGGAAAATCAGAAACTGTATGAGCAAAACTACAAAACACTTTCCACACAAATGAAGTCAGATCTAGCCAACTGGAAAAACATTATATGCTCTTAGATTGGGCAAGCAAGTATAATAAAGATGACAATACTCCCTAAACTAACTTATTTATTTAGTGCCATACCAATCACACTCCCAAAAAACTATTTTAATGACCTAGAAAAAAATTCATATGGAAAAACAAAAGGTCAAGAATTTCAAGGGAATTTTTTTTTCATTTTAATACTTATATTTCTTACAGTAGTTTTCTTTTTTTTTAATTTTTATTTTATTTTATAATTATAACAGTTTTTGACAGTACATATGCATGGGTAATTTTTTACAACATTATCCCTTGCACTTACTTCTATTAAGATTTTTTCCCTTCTTCCCCCAACCCCCTCCCCCAGATGGCAAGCAGTCTTATATATGTTAAATATATTACAGTATATTCTAGATACAATATATGTGTGTAGAACCGAATTTTTTGTTGCACAGGAAGAATTGGATTCAGAAGGTAAAAATAACAGTTTACACTCATTTCCCAGTGTTCCTTTTCTGGATGTAGCTGGTTCTGTCCATCATTAATCAATTGGAATTGGATTAGCTCTTCTCTATGTTGAAGAAATCCACTTCCATCAGCATACATCCTCGTACAGTATCATTGTTGAAGTGTATAATGATCTTCTGGTTCTGCTCGTTTCACTCAGCATCAGTTGATGTAAGTCTCTCCAAGCCTTTCTGTATTTCTCCTGTTGGTCATTTCTTATAGAACAGTAATATTCCATAACATTCATATAGCATAGTTTACACAACCATTCTCCAATTGATGGACATCCATTCATCTTCCAGCTTATAGCCACTATGAAAAGGGCTGCCACAAACATTTTGGCACATACAGGTCCCTTTCCCTTTTTTAGTAGTTCCTTGGGGTATAAGCCCAGGAGTAGTATGGCTGGGGCAAAGGGTATGCACATTTTGATAACTTTTTGGGCATAATTCCAGATTGCTCTCCAGAATGGTTGGATTCTTTCACAACTCCACCAACAATGCATCAGTGTCCCAGTTTTCCCACAGACCCTCCAACATTGGTTATTTGTTCCTGTCATCTTAGCCAATCTGACAGGTGTGTAATGATACCTCAGAGTTGTCTTAATTTGCATTTCTCTGATCAATAGTGATTTGGAACACTTTCATATGAGTCGAAATAGTTTTAATTTCATCATCTGAAAATTGTCTGTTCATATCCTTTGACCATTTATCAATTGGAGAACGGCTTGATTTCTTATAATTTAAAGTCAATTCTCTGTATATTTTGGAGATGAGGTCTTTATCAGAACCTTTAACTGTAAAAATTTTTTCCCAATTTGTTACTTCCCTTCTAATTTTGTTTGCATTAGTTTTGTTTGTGCAGAAACTTTTTAATTTGGTGTAATCAAAATGTTCTATTTTGTGATCAATAATGGTCTGTAGTTCTCCCTTGGACACAAACTCCTTCCTCCTCCACAAGTCTGAGAGGTAAACCATCCCATGTTCCTCCAATTTATTTATGATTTCGTTCTTTATGCCTAAATCTTGGACCCATTTTGATCTAATCTTAGTATGTGGTGTTAAATGTGGGTCCATGCCTAGTTTCTGCCATACTAATTTCCAGTTTTCCCAGCAGTTTTTGTCAAATAATGAATTCTTATCCCAAAATTTGGGATCTTTGGGTTTGTCAAAGATCAGATTGCTATTTTTATTCACTATCTTGCCCTGTGAACCTAACCTATGCCACTGATCAACTAGTCTATTTCTTAGCCAATACCAAATGGTTTTGGTGACTGTTGCTTTATAATATAACTTTAAATCAGGTACACTTAGACCACCTTCCTCTGACCTTTTTTTTCATTAGTTCCCTTGCAATTCTCGACCTTTTATTCTTCCATATGAATTTTGTTGTTATTTTTTCTGGGTAATTAAAATAGTTTCTTGGGAGTCTGATTGGTATAGCACTAAATAAATAGATTAGTTTGGGGAGTATTTTCATCTTTATTATATTCGCTCGGCCTATCCAAGAGCACTGAATGTCTTTCCAATTATTTAAATCTGACTTTATTTTTGTGGCAAGTGTTTTGTAATTTTGCTCATATAATTCCTGACTCTCCTTTGGTAGATATATTCCCAAATATTTTATACTATCAACTGTTATTTTGAATGGAATTTCTCTTTGTATCTCTTGCTGTTGGATTGTGTTGGTAATGTATAAAAATCCTGAGGATTTATGTGGATTTATTTTGTATCCTGCGACTTTGCTAAAATTCTGAATTATTTCTAATAGCTTTTTAGCAGAGTCTTTGGGATTCTCTAAGTATACCATCATGTCATCTGCGAAAAGTGATAATTTGATTTCTTCATTTCCTACTCTAATTCCTTGAATCTCTTTCTCGGCTCTTATTGCCGAGGCTAGAGTTTCTAGTACTATATTGAATAGTAATGGTGATAATGGGCAACCTTGTTTCACTCCTGATCTTACAGTCAAGGGAATTAATTAAAAAAATGAAATGAAGGTGAACTAGTTGTACCAGATCTAAAATTATATTATAAAGCAGTGATTACATAAACCATTTGTTATTAACTAAGAAATAGACTAGTTGATCAGTGGAATAGGCTAGGTTCAAAGCAAAAAACAGCCAATAACTTCAATAATCTAGTTTTTGACAAACTCAAAGACCCCAGCTTTTTGTATAAGAGCTCACTATTAGACAAAAATTGCTGGGAAAATTGGAAATTAGTATGGCAGAAATTAGGCATTGACCCACACTTAACATCATACACCAAGCTCAGGTCAAAATGTGTTCATGACCTAGGCAATAAAGAATTAAATTATAAATAAATTAGAAGAGCATAAGAGAGTTTACCTCTCAGACCTGTGGGGGGAAAAAAAAGAATTTATGACCAAAGAAGAACTAGAGATCATTATTGATCACAAAATAGAAAAATTTGATTATATCAAATTAAAAAGGTTTTGTACAAACAAAAATAATGCAGACAAGATTAGAAAGAAAGCAATAAACTGGAGAAACATTTTTACAAAGGTTCTGATAGAGGCCTCATATCCAAAATACATAGAGAATTTACTCTAATTTATAAGAAATCAAGCCATTCTCCAATTGATAAATGACCAAAGGATATGAACAAATAATTCTCAGATGAAGAAATTGAAACTATTTCTAGCCATGTGAAAATATGCTCCAAGTCATTATTAATAAGAGAAATGAAAATTAAGACAACTCTTAAGATACCACTACACACCTGTCAGATTGGCTTGAATGACAGGGAAAGATAATGTTAAATGTTGGGGAGGATGTGGGAAAACAGGGACACTGATACATTGTTGGTGGAATTGTGAATACATCCAGCCATTCTGGAGAGCAATTTGGAACTATGCTCAATGAGTTATAAAACTGTGCATACCCTTTGATTGAGCAGTACTACTACTGGGCTTATATCTCAAAAATATTTTAAAGAAGGGAAAAGGACCTGCATGTGCAAGAATGTTTGTGGCAGCCCTCTTTATAGTGGCCAGAAACTGGAAACTGAGTGGATGTCTATCAATTGGAGAATGGCTGAATAAATTTTGATACATTAATATAATGGAATATTATTGTTCTGTAAAAAATAACCAACAGGATGATTTCAGAAAGGCCTGGAGAGCCTTACATGAACTGATGCTGAGTGAAATGAGCAGGACCAGGAGATCATTATATAATTCAACAACAATACTATATGATGATCAATTCTGATGGACAAGGCCCTCTCCAACAATGAGATGAACCACATCAGTTCCAATAGAGCAGTAGTAAACTGAACCAGCTATACCCAGAGAAAGAACTCTGGGAGTTGACTATCAAATACTATATAGAATTCCCAATCCCTATATTTTTGTCTGCCTACATTTTTTATTTCCTCCATAAGCTAATTGTACACCATTTCAAAGTCCTATTCGTTTTGTACAGCATAATAACTTTTTTGGCATGTATACATGTGTTGTGTTTAACTTATACTTTAACATATTTAACATGTATTAGTCAACCTGCCATCTACAGGAAGGGGTGGGGGAAAGAGGGGAAAAGTTAAAGCAAAAGGTTTTGCAATTGTCAATGCTGGAAAATTACCTATGCATAATTTTTTTGTAAAAATTAAATTAATTAATTTTTTAAAAAGAGTCAATGGAGAAAATGGCTGAAGAGAAGGCACAGATTTAACTGAGCTACTGTTCTTGGAATAACTCTTCCAAATACATTTATAAAATGTCCCAGATTGGCTTCAGATGGAGAAGTACAAAAAAAAATTACAGTTGAGATTTTGACTAGCCCAAGTCAGCATAAGGAGACAAGTCAATAAAAACTGGGAAGAGGATTGGGACATCAGTATGCTGAATGGGGATCAGCCGTTGTCCAGAAGATACTGTACATATACACCAAATGGTGCCTCAGATATATATTCCCAGGGAGGCAAGAGATAGTGAAAGTATTTATTATCATAAGCTAAGGACACAATTTATAAGTTGCTAAGAGGAGCAATAATTATGACCTGTGGTCCCTGGAGTCATAAAAGACCTCAGTATGGCTAAAAACTTAATGCTTTCCTTACTGTGTCCATAAGGAAGGACCTTTTTCTCTTGCTCCTAGGCAACAACTCTCCCCTCGACCAAATTTTAGATATTTCTTTTGTCCTCCACCACTAGACAAGTCAGTCAAAAGAGTGGGGTGAGAAGGAAGTTTTGATTTCTTCATAATGATTTCATGAGTATGTGATTGGAAATGATTGTATTAATCTTGATTTTAATTAAATGATTTCTTAACTTATTATATAAAAGAGCAAAAAGATATCTTTCCAAGGAAAATTGGAGATATATGGCATTTGCCTAGCACAAAATGGGCTGTGGTTGAGTGGGAGAGGCTAATTTAGCCAGAGACAATTGATTGGTTCATTTCCCCATGAAAAGCCTAGCCCAAAGAGGAAAACACAGCTCCAAGCATAAGGATGAGGAATTCTCTTAGGGAGGGGATTGCTAAAACTATGAGAATTTTATACTAGAGAGAAGGGTGCCTGGTTTTCTTTCCAACACTCTCACACTATTAAACATATTCTCACAGCAAAATAACAAGGTTATTTCCAAATACTCACAAGGGATCTATCCTTAGAATTGATCTGAATATTGCCCAAGGCCCTTTCCTCCCTCTCCCAGCCATGATATTCCTTTCTATCTTTTGCTTCTCTTACAAACTCAATTCTGTCATTTTAATGTGATAACATATTCCATGAACCAGAATACCCAATTCCATAAAAATTCTGAAAGATTGAACTATAGGAAATTACTTATTCATTTTATTATCAACCAATTATCCCCCCCTTTTTTTTTTTTTCATTCCTTTAATAGTTTTGCTACTTTAGTATTTTTTTTTTATTGACTTGGGTAATTCTATTAAAAGTGCTATTAAACCATTCAAAATGCAAAAGCCTGGAAATTCTTTTCTTTATGAGAAAATTCTTTGAATTGTCTCTGCATCATCAGCCATATTCTTTAAGATATAATTAAGTTAAATATTTGACATGGCTCATTAGGTCTCTATTGTATAATGCATTTAGGGAATAGAGAATTAGATTTAGAATAATTTCTTGTCCTTAGAGGATTATTATTTTTTCTGTTAATCACAAATTTAGGAACCATTGAATAATTATTAGGGCTATGAATATTACACTTCATTTCTTAATCAGACTGATTGTAAGAATGAAATATTTAAATTTAAAACTTCACCAGAGATTTTATAATTAGCTTTTAATAAGTTTGAAAATACTAGCTTCTGCTCTGTCACAATCTTTTTCACTCAATTTTAATTTTTTTTGGCATTTTAAAGGCATACTCTTTTACACTTTGCTATAAACTTGTGTGAATTTCACTGAGAATTTTTTTTCTTTTTTAGGCAATTCAGGATTTGGGGATTTCCTTTTGAAAAGTGAGACTGTTCTTGTTTCCTAACTCCAAATCATAGCCACTTTATTTGAGTTTTTTGCTAATTTTAGAAGCATTAATTCAAAACCAGACTCCTTATTACATGTTTAAGTACATGAAATATATTGGTCAACAAAAACACAACTTTGGCTATTATTGTTGCTGTTGTTTATTATAAATGAAGTATGTGACCTCATTCAATTTAACATTTATATAATGGGGACCAGGTACAGTTTTACAAATGTCATCATTATATTAAATGCTCACCATGTATTCATTTTTAAAATTTATATTAAAGGGAATACAAGTATGTTTATAATATTATACTTGCCCTCCAGAGGCTCACATTATATTAGAAATATATTTAAATGCTCAGAATTTGTAATGAAAAAGTATACAAAGTACTAAAGCCTAGAAAATACAGTAAAATTTCAATATATTGTCCCAACTTTTTTTAGTCAAGTCAAGTTTATGCTCTTGGGCAACTCTCCCAACCCCCTTTTCATACTTGTATGTGGGGTACTCAGAGGACAGGTAGCTTCATCTCTCCTCAGGGTTTTGGAGATAGTGTTTTTGTTTGTTTCTTTGTTTTACTGTAGCTCACAAGCCCTCACTCTAAATTTCTCCTTTTCTTATCATATCAATTATACAGGAGACCATACTCCCAAAGGAGCAAGACCACTCAGCTCCAAACTCTGGTTCTAGGATTATGCTTCTAAAGTCAAGTGACTTCTCACACAGCATTGAGTATCTATTATTGTCAGTTGTATACTTCTTATGTAGTAGTGAATTGCAACTAAATAATACTGCCAATATATCTTTCAAGAAATTATGATTTCCCAGATCAAAACACCCTTTTCAGTTTTTACATGTTATCTCTTTCATTAGAGTATAAGTTCCTTGAAAATATGCTGTGATAATTATATTGCCATGTGCTAAAAGCTTAAAAATGTTCATTCATTTATTTATTCACTTAATCCTTCACTTTTTCCATTTGAAAAAAGAGGGAAGAAGGGTACAAGATTAAGAAGGCTCTTTTGCATCATTGTATGATTTCTCCTTAGTTCTTTATGACATATTATTCTCCAAACAAAAGAGAATTTACATATTATTTTTGCAATAGCAATATGTGAATTTATTTGACTGAAAATACGCAAATATAGTGCTGAGCAACACTACAGTGGGAACTAGTTCTGGTCTTTGCTTCACCATTCCCTCCCTTCAAAATTCTTCTTTATTATTTGAAAATATTTTCAATTTGAGCACATCTCTCAGGCTTCTTTCTCAAGTTTGTATACCTTGAACATATGCAAAATGCACACTTCTCAATTTTTTACCTTTACATGTTTCCTAGATGATTAATGATAAAGAATGATTTTAATTGTATGTGCCTAGAGAATGTTTGATAAACTGACTTGAATTAAAATATATATATAGATTAGCAAGAAATCATTTGTGAGCTAATACTGAATTTTAAAAATCATCACAAAGTTATTAAATATGGTAAATTCAGTGAAGTATTATATGATTTAGATATATTTTGTATCTTAAAGTCTAGACCAAAGCATATATTTTATCTTCTTACTCATAAATATTTAATCTGTTATATCTTACTTAAACATATATAAAATAGCACCATCAAAACCAGTTAATTATTCTAGGTGATTATACATAGCAATTAAAATCACATAATTATTTATTTTCAGTTAAAAGATCAAACTTAAACACATGCTACCTATTCAATTATTCTAATTCTTTAAGTTAATTAGCTGTTCCAACAATTGTTCCTAGAAAAGAGTTTATGAGTTAAGTATAATTTTAATTAGCATCTTTATGACTGATAGGTCATCATATTTATGTATTAATTAACATAAGGACGTCTGCAATAATTTCTGGTGTATTTAATATTTGACAGATGTGGAATGATGTTCATGACCTCTGCAATAGCATTGATCCAAGACCAGACACTATGGAAATTCTATTTCTTCTAAGAGTTCAAAGATAAAGAGCAGAACTTTTAGCTAAATTGTAGCAGAATCATTGAGGAACAATACAACTACTATTACTAGTACTAGCACTACTATTATAATTTCTTCTACTTCTTCCTTCATCTTCATCTCCATCTATCTTCAAATATTGTTAAAAGTTTATTTTAAACTTAAAAAAGACAAAAAAAAAGAAAATTGAAAAAAAAAGTAAATCATTGCCATTCTCCTAATATTATATCTTTCTGAATTTAGGAGACACACATGTACACATATGTATGTATATATTTACCTTTGACTCATTCCCATTTAAAGTAGGGTTCCAGAACTACCAGTTCTCTTTCCCCATCTAAGTTCTCTGTTTCCTATAGTTTTGCTTTTTAGAATCATATCATGCAGCCCTTCCTCAATCTTACTTTCAAACTTCACAATTACTAACAATATTAAACATACTGATTGCATTTACATGTATAAAAATATTTGTTTTCATTTATTACCTTGTTTATTATATTGACAATAATTTGTCTTTATTTACTTTATATGTAAGTTTTGATATTTATCTTATATTTCTGATGTGTCAGATTTTCTATTAAGTTCAGTTCTTTTCCCAACAAAATCTCCAAAGTCTGTCAAATCTTTGAATCTTCTTTTTTCATTAAGAACTGTGCTTAACTTTACTGCACATAATTATTTTCAGCAGAAATGCCAATTATTTTGCTCTTCATTATATAGTGTTCAGAACTTGTGATATTTCATTGTACCTCCTATTAGGTCTTCTGTGACTCAAACTGTGGCTCTGCATAATTGAAGGTTTCTTTTTTCTTTATTGCTGCTAATATTTTCTCCTTGACCTGGAGCTTTCAGAATTTTATTATAATGTTTCTGTAGGTTTTTCCTAAAGGATCACTTTCAGGTGGTGATTGGTAGATTTCTCTGTAGTTTACTTTCCCTCTTTTTCTAACAATACATTTTTCTTTAATTATGTATTATTGTATCATAATTCTTTTTTTATTATGATCCTATTCTTATATTTCTTCTTCTTGAAATATACTCTACTGCTGTCATAGTTTCCCTTTATTGTCCTGTCCCAGTTTCCCTAATTGTCCTGTTTCAGTTTCCCAAATAGTTCTGCCTCAGTTCCTTGAATTGCTCTGCCTCAATCCCTCTGGCTACAACCCTCCTTTCCTGACCATTATGACTAAGACAATAAGGGCTGTCGAGATCTGGTCACTCTGGCATTCCAAAGGAGTTATAAATTTTAAATATATAATGCAGAAAAGGGGGAGTTCAGACATCTTGGCGCTAAGTCCTCCTAAATTATCAAGAATTTATGGTCCTCAACTCCCACCCTGTCAGAATCAGATTGATGATCCATTTCTGGAAATTCCCACACTCTCTGTGTTCTGATTCCACCTCTTTGCATACATATATAATCCATTGGAACCTCACATTCAAGTCTGAATACTTTGAGACATCATCCCTGGGACCAAATAGATGCTTTTGTACCAGAAAATCCCTCCCTCTCAGAAATCCAAGTAAAATATTAAAAACTCTCTAATGTCTGTCTTGCTTCAGTTTTTTACAGCATTACATTTTGGAAGTCCCAGTGAGATATGACTGCTGGTATTGGGTATTGGGGCAGCTGAGATCTAGGCTCTTTATTTGGAAAGGTTGGCCCTCTGGATTGCTCCAGAGTTTCCAGGAAGAGAGCAGTTTTTCGGTCATGACAGGGCTCACTATGGATGCCTTCACCTGGACAAAGGAGAGTCTGTTTTAAAATCCCTGCAAGGTAAGTGATTTTCTGTCTGTTCTGTCTGTGCTAGCTTTGGGTTTCCAGACCAAAATTTTGGGAGCTACCACGGGTAAAGCTGTTGGTACCATCGGGTTCTGGATCTGGTTTTTGCTGTCTTTTTTATTAATTTTATAATTATGTTTTTTGACAGTACATATGCATGAGTAATGTCTTTTTACAACATTATCCCTTGTATTCATTTTTCCAAATTTTCCTCTCCCTCCCTCAACTCCCTCCCCTAGATGACAGGCAATCCCATACATATTAAATGTGTTACAGTATAACCTAGATACAATATATGTGTGTAAAACCAATTTTCTTGTTGCACGGTAAGAATTGTATTCCAAAGGTATAAATAACCTGAGTAGAAAGATAGTAGTACAAACAGTTTAAATTCAATTTCAGTGTTTCTTCTCTGGGTGTAGCTGTTTCTGTCCATCATTGATCAACTGGAAGTGAATTAGATGTTCTTTATGTTGAAGATATCCACTTCAATCAGAATACATCTTCATACAGTATCGTAGCTGAAGTGTATAGTGATCTCCTGGTTCTGCTCATTTCACTCAGCATCAGTTCACATAAGTCTCTCCAAACTTTTCTGTATTAATCCTGTTGTTCAATTATTATAGAGCAAAAATGTTCCATAACATTCATATACCATAATTTACTTAATCATTCTCCAATTGATGGACATCCATTCATTTTCCAGTTTCTAGCCACTATGAAAAGAGCTGCTGCAAACATTTTGGCACATACAGGTCCCTTTCCCATCTTAGTAATTCTTTGGGATATAAGCCCAGTAGTAGCACTGATGGATCAAAGGATATGCATAGTTTCATAGCTTTTTGGGCATAGTTCCAAGTTGCTCTCTAGAATGGCTGGATTCTTTCACAACTACATCAACAATTCATCAGTGTCCCAGTTTTTCCACATCTCCTCCAACATTCATCATTATCTTTTCCTGTCATTTTAGCCAATCTGACAAGTACTTAGTGGTGTCTCAGAGTTGTCTTAATTTGCATTTCTCTGATCAGTAGTGATTTGGAACACTCTTTCATATGAGTGGATAAAGTTTCAATTTCATCATCTGAGAATTGTCTGTTCATATCCTTTGACCATTTATCAATTGGAGAATGGTTTGATTTCTTATAAATTAGAGTCAGTTCTCTATATATTTTAGAAATGAGGCCTTTAACAGAACCTTTAACTGTAAAAATATTTTCCCAATTCGTTACTTCCCTCCTAATCTTATTTGCATTAATTTTGTTTGTACAAAAACTATTTTTAGTTTGATGTAATCAAAAACTTCTAATTTGGGATCAATAATGATCTCATAAATCCCTTCCTCCTTCATAGGTCTGAGAGGTAGACTATGCTATGTCCTTCAAATCTATTTATTATCTTATTCTTTATGCCTAAATCATAGACCCATTTTGATCTTATCTTGATATATGGTGTTAAGTGTGGGTCGATACCTAATTTCTGCTATACTAATTTTCCCAACAAATTTTTTAAATAATGAATTCTTATCCCAAAAGTTGGTATCGTTGGGTTTGTCAAACACTAGATTGCTATAGTTGTGCCCTATTTTGTCCTGTGTACCTAATCTGTTCCATTGATTGACCATTCTATTTCTTAGCCAATACCAAATGGTTTTGGAGACTGCTGCTATATAATATAGCTTTAAATCAGGTACAGCTAGACCACCTTCATCTAACTTTTTTTTTTTATGAATTCCCTTGAAATTCTCGACCTTTTATTCTTCCATATGAATTTTGTTGTTATTATTTTTTCTACATCATTAAAATAGTTTCTTGGGAGTTTGATTGGTATAGCACTAAATAAATAGATTAGTTTGGGGAGTGTTTTCATCTTTATTATATTCGCTTGGCCTATCCAAGAGCAATAAATGTCTTTCCAATTATTTAAATCTGACTTTAAATTTGTAGCAAGTGTTTTGTAATTTTGCTCATATAATTACTGACTTTTCTTTGGTAGATGAATTCCCAATTATTTTATACTCTAGACAGTTGTTGTAAATGGAATTTCTCTTTGTATCTCTTGCTGTTGCATTTTGTTGGTGATGCATAAAAATCCTGAGGATTTATGGGGATTTATTTTGTATCCAGCAATTTTCATAAAGTTGTGAATTATTTCTAATGACTTTTTATTAGAATCTCTGGGGTTCTATAAATATACCATCATATCATCTGTAAAGGGTGAGAGTTTGATTTCCTCATTTCCTACACTTATTCCTTTAATCTCTTTCCCATTCCTATTGCCAAGGCTAGAGTTTCTAGTACAATGATGAATAGTAATGGTGATGGTGGGCAATTTTGTTTCACTTCTGATCTTACAGGGAAAAGGTTCCAGTTTATCTCCATTACATATTATGCTTACTGACGGTCTTAAATATATGCTCCTTACTATTTTAAGGAATAGTACATTTATTCCTATATTCTCAAGTGTTTTTATTAGGAATGGATGTTGTATTTTATCAAATGCTTTTTTCTGCAACTATTGAGATGATCATCTAGTTTTTATTAATTTGATTATTAATATGGTCAATTATACTAATAGTTTTCCTAATATTAAACCAGCCCTGTATTCCTGGTATAAATCATAGTGTATTATCCTGGGAATGATTTTCTGAAGTCTTTTTGCTAATATCTTCTTTAAGATTTTAGCATCAAAATCCATTAAGGAATTTGGTCTGTAGTTTTCTTTCTCTTTTCAACCTACCTGTTTTAGGTATCAGTACTATGTCTATGTCATAAAAGGAGTTTGGTAGGACTCATTCATCCCCTATTTTTTCAAATAGTTTATATAACATTGGGGCTAATTGTTCTTTAAATGTTTGGTAGAATTCACATGTAAATCCATTTGATCCTGGGGATTTTTTACTGGGACTTGATTAATAGCTTGTTCTATTTCTTTTTCTGAAATGGGACGAGTTAAGCAGTTTACCTCCTCCTCTGTTAATCTAGAAAGCCTATATTTTTGGATAAAGTCATCCACTTCACTTACATAATCAAATTTATTGGCATAAAGTTGGGCAAAGTAATTCCTTATTATTTCTCTAATTTCCTCTTCATTGGTGGAAAGATCCCCCTTTTCATTTGTAAGACTAACAATTTGATTTTCCTCTTTCCTTTTTCTGATTATATTTACCAAAGGTTTATCTATTTTATTGGCTTTTTCATAAAACCAACTCTTGGTTTTATATATTAATTCAATAGTTGGGTTTTTTTTTGTTGTTGTTTTGTTTTTTTGTTTTTGTTTTTGTTTTTGTTTTTTACTTTCAATATAATTGATTTCTCCTTTTAATTTTAGGGGGTTTTTAATTTGGTCTTTTTTTAGCTTTTTAAGTTGTAAGCCCAATTCATTGATCTTCTCTTTCTCTATTTTATTCAAGTAAGCCTCTAAAGATATAAAATTTCTCCTTATTACCGCTTTAGCTCTACCTCACAAATTTTGATATGATATCTCATTGTTGTCATTATCTTGGGTGAAATTGTTAGTTGTTTCTATAATTTGCTGTTTCACCCAGTCATTCTTTAAGATGAGATTATTTAGTTTCCAATTACTTTTTGGCTTATTTACCCCTAACTTCTTGTTGAATGTAGTTTTTATTGCATTGTGATCTGAGAAGAGAACATTTACTATTTCTGCCTTCCTACATTTAATTTTGAGATCGTTATGTCCCCATATATGGTCAATTTTTGTATAGGTTCCATGAACTGCTGAGAAGAAAGTATACTCCTTTCTATCGCCATTCAGTTTTTCCAAAGATCTATCATACCTAGTTTTTCTAATGTTCTATTTACCTCTTTAATTTCTTTCTTATTTGTTTTATGGTTTGATTTATCTAATTCTGAGAGTGCAAGGTTGAGATCTCCCACTATTATAGTTTTGCTGTCTGTTTCTTCTCGCAACTCTCTTAACTTTTCCTTTAGGAAGTTAGATGCTATACCACTTGGCGCATATATGTTTAGTATTGATATGGCTTCATTGTCTATGCCACACTTTAGCAAGTTATAGTTTCCTTCTTTACCTCTTTTAATTAGATCAATTTTTGCTTTTGCTTGATCTGAGATAAGGATGGCTACCCCTGTTTTATTTTACTTCACCTGAAACATAATAGATTCTTCTCCAACCTTTTACTTTTACTCTGTATGTATCTCCCTACTTTAAGTGTGTTTCCTGTAAACAACATATTATTGGGTTCTGACTTTTGATCCAGTCTGCTATCTGCCTCTGTTTAATGGGAAAGTTCATCTTTTTCACATTTACAGTTAAAATTAATAATTCTGTATTTCCTGTTATCATATTATTCCTTGAATATGTTTTTTCCCTTTGATCCCTCTGAACCCCTTCACCAGTATTGAATTTATGGCCCAACCTGTAATGCACAGCCTTCCTTTTTAGCATCCCTCCCCCCTCCTTTTAAGTCCCTTACCCTTTCTTGTACCTTTCCCTTATTCCTCTTTTCCTTTTCTCTTTTTCACTCCCCCCTGGCTTTGAGGTGAGAGAGAATGTTCTGAAAAACAAATATGTCAATTATTTACTCTTTGAGCCTCTTCTGATGAGAGTAAGATTCACACAATGTTTCTCCCCCTCTATAAATTCCCTCAGATATTGTTTGCCTCTTCCTGGGGTGTAATTTCCCTCTTTTTCTCTTTCCTTTCCCATTTTCTGATACTATCCCCTTCCCTTTACTACTTCCCTTTTTTATGTTCTATCAGTAAAATCAAATTATCCATGTGGACTTTCTGTATATCCACAACAGAAATACAGTTCTCAAGTGTTCTTTTTACCTTTTTCTGTTTCTCTTGAGTCTTGTGGATGTAGATCACATTTTTTGTTTGTCTTGTTTTTTTTTTTTTTTTTCTTAGAAAGAAATGGAATACCTCTGTTACATCTTCTTCTATGGAAGAAAATGCTAAACTTAGCTGGATAGTTTATTCTTGGTTGCAATTCTAGTTCCTTTGCCTTTCGGAATATCAAGTTCCAGGCCCTTCGATCCTTTAATGCAGAGGCAACCAGATCTTATGTGACCCTTATTGTGGCACCATGATATTGGAATTGTTTTTTTCCTAGCTGCTTTCAATATTTTTTCCTTAGTTTTGTAGTTCTGCATCTTAGCCACAATGTTCCATAGAGTTCTTTTTTTAGGGTCTTTTTCAGAAGGTGTTTGATTCTTTCATTGCCTATTTTCTCTTCTGTTTCTATTATCTCTGGACAGTTCTCTTTGATGATTTTTTGTAAAATAGAATCTAGGCTCTTTTTTTGATCATAGTTTTCGGGAAGCCCAATGATCCTCAAATTTTCTTTCCAAGATCTATTTTCCAGGTCTATAGATTTTCCCACTAAGTATTTGAAATTATTCTCCAGTTTTTCATTTTTGTTTTGTTTTGTTTGACTGATTCTTGGTTTCTCAATGAATCATTCATTTCTATTTGTTCAGTCCTGATTTTAATAAGCTATTTTCTTCATTCACATTTTTTAGTTCTTTTTGTAGATGTCTAGTTGAGTTTTTAAATGAATTATTTTGCTCTGTTGAATTTTTTTCCATTGCACTAACTTTTTTTTTTTTTTAGTGAGTTATTTTCTTTTTCCAAATCACAAATCCTACTTTTATGGGTATTTTTTTTATCTTTTCTAATTTAGAAATCCTACTTTCCTGTGATTGTGATTTTTTAATTTTTTTTAACCTTTTCTAATTCACAAATTGTGTTTCCTTTCACCTCCTGTGAATTCTTTATTTTTTCCAACTAAAATTTCAGGACATTGTTATTCACTATCATAGCTTCTCTTCCCTTT
The DNA here is from genome assembly GCF_048593235.1 of Sminthopsis crassicaudata. Taxonomy (NCBI): domain Eukaryota; kingdom Metazoa; phylum Chordata; class Mammalia; order Dasyuromorphia; family Dasyuridae; genus Sminthopsis; species Sminthopsis crassicaudata. The sequence continues at coordinate 201,124,725 of NC_133617.1, forward strand.
TTCCATTTTTCTTCTAACTCTCTTAAGTTTTTAATAGTCTCTTCTAGGAGAGAATTATGTTATGGGGGACGGGTATCATTCCCCTTTAGGGTGTTATCTGGAGACTGTCTGCTATTAGCCTCCTCGGAGTTGGACACCCACTCTTTCTCTGTATAAAATGTATCAATTGTGCTCTTCAATTTCTTACTCATTGTTAAAACTCTGTGGGGGCCATCCCTTTGGGTAGGAAATTTACCAGCTTCCTCCCAGATAGGATGGAAAGGAGTACAATTGTGACTGAGCTATGAGAGTGCTCTGGGAGTGAGTTCCCCTCCCCACCCCCAGAAATGACTCAGAGGTGGTTAGCACAATTGTGCTGAGAGGAGTGCCCAGTGAGAAACCCCCGCTGTGTGGCCTAACAAGTGCCCTGAGGCTAGAGGCTGTACAGTAAAAGCATCACAAACCCCAGCCAAAGCCTCCAGTGGGGCTGTGGATATTAGCAGCTGAACCACAAAAAGCCCCTGCACAAAAACTGGAAGTCTCTCCTGGGGAAGCACAGTCACTGCTGTGGGGGTTCTGCTGCTGCTGGAGTTTCACTACTGGGAGAATTCCACTGCCTCAGGGTGATCCCTGCACATCCCCTGCTGTTCAGGTTCTTAACTGCCCCAAGGAAAAGCCCCGGGCACCAGCAGGTGGCTCTCTAGCTGAGCAGAGATTGGTGTTGGGTCATTTCCAGTTAGGGGTGGTTATATTTTCTGGCTTTTTATTTTAAAGTGCCTTTGATTTCTCTTCTGATCTGCTGTTTTACAAGCAGAGTAGAGCTATCCGCCTATTCCAGATTCCTCTATCTTAGTGGCTTCTTTGAACCCACAGTTCTCCCCAGTCCATATGGCACAATGTGCTAGCCACTAGTCTGTGCCAGTCTTTTTTTTTTCCTCCCCTCGGAACCGACCTTTTCTGTAGAAATTCCAGATTCTCTTCAGCTGGTAAGTTGTGCTTCTAATCCTTGTCTTTTTTTTTTTATCAGTCCAGAGTTATTTTTAAGCTGATTTAACTAGTTGGTATTGAGGGTGGAAGGGAGCTTAGAAATTCACGTGTATCTTCTCCACCATCTTGGCTCTGCCCCCTTGGCTGTCTTTTAAGACACATATCTGGTCTGAATATTTTTCAGACAGTAAATCTGGCTGGGTACTCTGGCACCATTTGATTCTGAGTATCTTTTCACTATCTGGTTGTGTTAAATGTCTTGTTAAATGTTGTTATTGTGTAGTCTATGTTTGTGTGATTAGTGTTCTGTGTGTCTTGTTTATTTTGTTGATTAAAGAGCTCTGTAAAAGTTTTAAGAACAATAATTAAGAAATCTTCATTTCGACCTTGCAAATATGCTTAGCATAAAAATTGCTTGTGATTTCTAATTTCTTAACCTGTTGTACTAATTTGTAAGTAAAAGGAATAGGAAAACCTTGGCTACTTTTAAATCTGGCAGAAAAAGCAGTGTGCTAGTTAGAAAATAACGGGAAAAGAGCGAACCTTAACTGATTCAAATTCAAACTTGGCCTGTACTGGGCAGAAAAAACTTCTAGAGGACAAAGGAATTTATGCTAATTGCATTGCAAACTCAGACAGGAAAGGGTTTCAGAAATCTGGTTTAAACTTACTTAAGTAAGAAAAAAAAAGTATATTTTTGGGCATTTTAAAATGATTCTATGGTTTTGAAATTTTGAGAAATAATTTTACTATTGCCTGTGCATGCTAGATTTGTTTTTCTTGAGTATAAGATCTTAGAATTTGTTTGAATATTGAAACATGTATTTGATGTGGTCATTAACAATGGCTTGTTAAAGCAAAGTTCTGATAACTTTTCTGGAGAAGTCACATGACTCTCATATAAATTATGCCACCTTCTGAAACATATTGGGTAATTTCCAATAAATTTGGAAATTTTATTTTTATTTATAATTCAATATTTATATTTATAATTTAAAGTTATGCTTTAAATTTTGTTAAATCTGTTGGACATGTGTGGCTTTTATGGAGTTATTTAGCTAGCTATTCTCTATATTGTGAATCTTAAAAGTTTTGAAGGGAAAGGAAAGGAGAATGAAGGTGATTTAAAAAGAACTGATTTTTATGAGCAATTGAAGTTTTGAATGATTTCAGGAAGTAAGAGAGAAGGAAATTAGAGAGAGACAGTATTTAGAAGGGAAAAAAGTATGTAGCAAATTTTGTTGGTTTGGGATTGTTTAAAGTATGTCAGAGAAGGTTAGCTGTGAGAAATGTTGGTTGGGAAGCATGGAGGACAGCGGAAACGTCTCCCAAGTGGGAGAAAGGCAATCCCCTTCCCCCAGTTAAGCCTAGTACCCTTTTTTTTTTTTTTTTTTAAGTTTCAGCTTGTTTTCAGAAAAGCAAATTATTTAAAGGGATAGCCCTATTTTTATTGTAGTAAGCAAATTAACTAAATATCTTTTTTTTTTTAGATACATAATGATTTTCTTGTTTAAGGAATATGTTTATAAATGTCATCTATAATTTGGTAGGGTTATTCCTAAAACTTCAATTAATATTCTAAGAACCTTTCAGATTGTTTTATGTGGAATTAGGATATTCTGTATAAGTTTTAATTGATTGTATTGAGCCATCCTGAGATTATGCCCATTATTTAAAAGGTTGCTGAGAATAATAGTTTTTTCCTTTGTCATTTTGAAAATTTTTCTGTTATGGACAATATGCAATTTGGGATTTTTCTATGTATTAGGCATTTTAAAGCAAAATGATTTGTATAATGTTCAGTTATAAAACATCTACTTGCATATCTAAAGTAATTGTGTGAACTTACTGGGACAAATTTCTTACTGTTATCAATATAAGGTCATGGTAAATACATTTTTGTGATTTATCTGAAATTTTAGTTAATGGGATTTGTTATTGGAGATAAATTTCTTACACTTATAGCTAATACTTTTTGGGAGTTTTAAAGCTCCATCCTCTGACTGTTATTGGGACAATTACCTGGAATAAAACTTAATTAAGGCTATTTCATCTTGTGTGTGCTGAAGAATCAGTTTTGACTACTCATATGATGTTATAGTCATGTCCCTGCATTTTTTTCTCCTGTAACTAATCAGATCAATAGTCAATAAGAACTATTATTGCAATTCAATTATATTATACCTGACTGTTTCCAATCTGATTATATGTAATCACTATATCCTAAATACTTAGGCGAATGAGTATTTACCCTTGTCATCTATCTATTACTGGATATTTGTGTCTGTGGATATTCAGATTTTTAAAGGTATCTAAATGATGAGAGGACAATTAACAGTGGTCTGTAATCCCTAACTGCTGTTTTGTTTATTGGGACTACAGCCGTTTGCCTGTCCTATGAGACAAACTTGTCTCTTCACATAGGAAGTTACTGGCAAGTCTATATTGGCCTCTCCACATTTTGTTGCAGTTCCTGTGATCTCAAACTATTCTAACTTTTATTTGTTAGATTTGTTTTTTGATCTAGATTTTGGTCAAATTACACCTATATTAAATTCCTTCTGGGACCTGGATCAGCCCATTGGAGGCCTTGATTGTTTTTCAGCCCATCCCACCATACTCATCCCCCTGCTTGGACTGAGTCAGAACATCTTCAGCAGAAAGCAGTTTTTAAGGAGGCTAACTTTACTTTTAATTTCAGATTCAATTGAGACAAAAATCCTGAAAAATCAGCAATTTCACTTAATGTCCAGTTTGTTTTTCATATATGTATACCTGTGATCTTCTATTAGAGTTGTTGATAAATCCTGTAGAATTCTAATTATAGCTCTAGCATATTTGAAATGATTTTTTTCCTCTTATTTGTTTCTTATAGAATTTTCTTTTTGATCTGAGGGTTTCAAAATTTATTGAATTCCTATGTGTGTTTTTTTTTTTTTTTTTTTCCGTGTAGATTTTTTTAAGATGGTGCTCAGTGGATTTTTTTCCATTTCTATTTTCCTTGCATGCTCTTTCACTACAGAAGAGTTTTCTTTGATTTTTTTTTTTTTTTTGCATTATTGTGTCAAGGTTCTTTTTTGGTTCACAACTTTTGGGTAGTTCAATCATTCCTTTATTTTCTCTTCTTGATATGTTCTCTAGATTCATTGTTTTTCTTATGCTTCACAGTCTTCTATATTTACTTCCTTTATATTTTGCTTAGCTTTTTTGTGGTCTCTTATAGCTTCATTCAAATCTAATTTTCAAAGAGTTATTTTCTTCTTTAAAGCTTTCTACTTGGTTAATTCTTTTCTCATAATCTTATTTTTCTTGGCTGATTCTTATTTATTTACTTATTTTAGTCTTTCTTAAAGCTCTCTCATTTGAGGTGTGAAGTTTTTTTTTTTTTTTTTTTTTTTTTTTTGAGTTATATACATTCTTTATGGGCAGGTAGCCATTTAACATTACTCTATGGGGTAAAAGAGGCTTGTTTTACTTTGTTGTCCACTAATGATGAACCCTGGTCACCCCTATTCACATAGTAAGTTTCTGTGGTTGGGTTCTTTTTTCTTTGCCAGTTCTTCTAAAAATGAGTACTATTTATACAAGCATCTCTAATCTTGAGGTAGGGGATGGTATCTCTAGCTTCAATTCAGTTTTCCCTTCTGACTTGGAACCCCAGATCAAAAACTCAACCCTCCTACAAATGTCTGCACATCACTGCCTCACTGCTTGTATGCTTACCATGTATGCTGGTTCCTTCTCACCATGGCAGTGTCTCTGCAGCAGAGCTCTCAGCAGAGGTTCCCTAAGTCTTCCTGTATTTAGATCCTCAACTCCCAACACATTCCAAGAAATAAAAGTTTCTGAAGTTCTAACTGAGGCTCCCTTTGAATTCAATAGCCCCAAGGCTGTCTACTTGCTGTATCTGAAGAGCAAGCCTGAAAGCATTTATATTGGTTATACTGGATCTTAGATTTTTCTTTGGTTATTCTTGCTTGTCCCAGAAGTGCCCCTGTTCTGCCTCAAGTCTTATTTATTTTTCACTGTTCTATGTTTGGCCTCAGGTGTAATTTTGTTTTATTTATGAGAGAAATCTGTAAGTATTGTGATTTTTTTGGTCTACTCCTCCTTCTTCCCAGAATCATCCCCATCTATCCATCAGTTCTTAGCAAGCTATCTTTCATGCTTCATATCTCTCATTCAAATGGTCATTTGGACAAAAGTTCTACTCACTATGGATGTATTATTATCTATCTTTTGTCAGTGCCTGCTGTGGCTTTTCCCATATCTTGCTCCTGATTTGGGACCAATAAAGAAATCAATAGTCTGCATACCAGTGACTCTCAATATTAAATTTTTATTCCATGTTCTTCACTTCCCCACATGTTTTGTAGAATGTAAATCCCATACAAACAAGATATAACTTAATTTTGTATTTGTAGTAAGAAGGACTGGCCCAGTTCCTGGCATGTAGCAATTAATAAAATATTATGTATTGATGTTGGATGATTCTGCCTTTTACTCTTCTTCTTTTGTCACTATGTTTCTGTCTTTTATAATTCTATGGAATTCCTGATCCTCACCCATGTTTTTGAGGTATGCGTATAATTACACAACACAACCTTCTCAATAATGATTGTTACAATTTATAGTGGTTTGAGTTTTGTAAGATGGTACACAAATATAATCCCATTTTATCCTTAGAACCTTAGGGGGATAGGTGCTATTATTAACCTCATTTTCCTCCTAAGACACAGATTCATCTTGCATAATTATTGTGAAAAACAGAAGAGGAAATTCTGAAGGAAATAAAGTTGCTCTTCAGCTACTGTTTTAGAGTATGACAAAGTCTTTTGAGATTTTTGAGAGCTTTGGAGGAAGAAAGAAGAAGAAGAAGAAGAAGAAGAAGAAGAAGAAGAAGAAGAAGAAGAAGAAGAAGAAGAAGAAGAAGAAGAAGAAGAAGAAGAAGAAGAAGAAGAAGAAGAAGAAGAAGAAGAAGAAGAAGAAGAAGAAGAAGAAGAAGAAGAAGAAGAAGAAGAAGAAGAAGAAGAAGAAGAAGAAGAAGAAGAAGAAGAAGAAGAAGAAGAAGGGGAAGGGGAAGGGGAAGGGGAAGGGGAAGGGGAAGGGGAAGGGGAAGGGGAAGGGGAAGAATAAATATTAGAAGAAAAACTAAACAAAGAAAGAAAGAAGAAGAAAAGGAGGAGGAGAATGAAAGGATGGAAAGAAGTAAAGAAGGGAGGGAAAAGAGAGAGAGATGAAGGGAGGAAGGAAGAATAGAGAGGAAGAAAGGTGGAAAGGAAGGAGAAAGGGAGGAAAGGAGAAGAAAGGAGGAAAGAAAAAAGAGGGAAGGAAATAAAAAAGGAAATGGAAAAAGGGAAAAGGAGGAAAAGGGAGAGAAAAAATAAATCAATGTTTCTATGCTAATTCATGTCAAATCAGTGTAATTCAATACATATATATTGTCTTCTGTGTTCAGAGAAGTTAGATGCAGCAGGGAATAAAATGCCAGGGCTGGAGCAAGAATGACCTGAGTTTGAATTCAGCCTAAAATAATTATTGTGTGCACCTAGGCATGTCACTTAAACTTGTTTGACTCAGGTTTTCATCTGTAAAGTAAGCTGAAGAAGGAAATATTCTATTATTATCTTTGCTAAAAGTAAAATGACTGAAACAACAAAATAAGAATAAAATAATGTTCTTGGAAGTATCCTAAAATTTGAAAAAGATAAGAGAAAATGGTTGAATCCTAAAATAATCCTAAGAATTTTGTGATCTCATGATAAAGAAACATAGGTATACAAATGACTATGATATAACATGTTATAAAAATTCAGGTAAGGGTAAGACTATTCTTTAAAAACTTAAGTTACTACAAAAAGTGATTTATTTAGCAACAGAGAATCATATTTTGGTCTGGTGTGATAGTCTCATTTTATTATTATTCTAATGAGCAGATTTGACAATTTTTAGGTAGAAGATGTGATAAATAATCATAGATGAACTGATATTTTGCTAGACAACTTGTTCAATACATGGACATGTTGAGTAATTATTCTTTTAGTTTGAGGCCTACAATAATGCCTCATGAAGCTGGAAATGAAACCTCTACTTTTAAAATACAACAAAATGGAGCTGCTGATTTTGAAAAGAACTCTTTAAATGGTATCCAGTGTTAAAAATGTCCTCTTCACTCTCTTCAATGTAACAGAAGTACTTTGGGGATGTAATTTTCATATCTTTGCAAAGATTGGCTTTAATCAATTCAATAACTCATTTCAGTTTCTATAATGTTATATGGTAGAAAATAGTTTAAGATGGAAGGGGATCGTTTCTTCTGCCTGAAGATCACTAAGAAAATAGAGAATCAATATTTTTATGAAATCTCACCATTTTCAATTTGAAAAACAAAAACAAGCCTGTTCTTTTTGTTTTTAATGATTTATCAAAATCTTAGCATACTTAACAAGACTTGCTTTGTGATACTTTACATTTAAATAAATGAATTTCAATGCATAAATTCTCCTATAATAATGGTAGAATTTTAAAGTTCTAAAGTAATTGAGGCTGGTAAGAAAAACTCAAAAAAACAAAAGAATATTTTCAAAAACCTTATATCATGGATAAAGATCAAAGAAAGAATAATTCTGCTGCTTGACATAGATGGAATAATGATAACTGGTGATTATAGAAATAGAGCTGCTCAATTTTTATTTACTTTTCTTTTGTTTATCAAATAGGATGCTCCTTGAAATGAAAGGGGGGGAGAGAACAAACTTAAAAAAAAATAATAATAATAACTTCCAATCTCTCTTAGCCAACTCTTCCCTATTTGGAAAGCACACAGTCTCAAAGCTTTCCTTTAGAAAGGGAGGAATTTGGACTTGTATCTCACTTCATTTTCTATCTGCAACTCTATTTGGTTTCAATTCCAAAGAAGAAGTGCTCCCCAGAGCACTCCTTGCTGTCCCTATCTACTCTCTTCCCTCCTTTTCCATTTTCCAGCTTTCTTTTGTATGTTGCCTTCTCCTTTTAAATTATACAGTTTTTGAGTGCTTAGCTTTGTAATATTAATTGAATTGACTTTAGTAATCTTTTATTTTTAATGGACCATTTTTCTTTGTAGGGAGAGATTTACTCTCGTCAATATTCAATAGTTCATTATGATTTTCAGATGTGTAATTATTTTAAAACTTTATTATATTTGTAATAAAATTTCTTCTGTTGCTTCTTTTTTTTAAATTATAAAATTATATATATGTATATATATATACATATATATATATATATATATATATATTTCCTGAACATATTTTTATTTTAATATAATTAAGCTTATATAAATTGTCCTTAAATTACTTCATTTTTCTAGTGGCAAAAGCTTATTTTCTTTTATCTTTATAAATCTTATATTGCTGAATATCTAAGCCCATTATCCAGCTGGAATTCACGGCAATATGACTATTGGTTAATTATTAGTATTTATTTTAAATATTAAGCCTATTATTCATCTGGAGCTTTTGCAATACCACCATTATGTGAATTGAGGCAATCTAATCTAATCCAATTTAGTAAGCATTTATGAAGCACCTACTAGGTGCAAGGCATTATACTAAGAATTATAGTTTTAGTTAGAGAAAACAATAATGAATAATACTTTCTGCAAGACAGTTTACATTCTACAAAGATACATATAACTGAAAAAGGTCCACATATGTGTATGTATATATTTATACATTTGCATGTGTATATATATATATATATATATATATATATATATATATATATATATATATATATCATATTTATTCATTTAAAGTTTATTGAAAGAAGAAGTTTATTTTAAAAGGTTTGTCATTTCCCTATCTAAGCAAGTTTGGTTAAAATAAAGATTATCTTTAGATATTTGATTCAGACCTGAATAATTAGAACTATTGGATTAAAAACTCAGTTACACATTTAAAGAAATTATTTTTGGTATCACCTTCCATGAGATTTTGCAGATTTTGTGTTCTGGCACTGAAAATATGGCAAATGGAACAGATAGAAACATAGATCAGACAGACAAGACTCCAGATGTTTTGATATTTGATAATCTGCATACGTTTTCCTCATGAGTAATTTAAAAAGAGCCTCAAAAATGGTGGGTTTTATAAGATTAAAAAAGTACGCTATGCTCATTTTTTCAAATCTGAAAATCTCTATACATGTTATGAGAAAGGAGATTTGTGTCAATCATATAGCTAATGTAACCTTTATTATCTTCAAAAGGCTTTCAAATCCAGAGTTTCATTTACTGATATATATTTCCTTTTTTTTTTAAAGTAAATATTTGAGTAGATTTTAAAAATGTCAATATTTTTATGATGACAATTATAATACTTAAAGAACTATGGGTACAAAATGCTTTTTATTTATTCATAGACTGAATATTTTCTATAAACAAATGATGTATTGGTGGCTTGATGAAATATTCATTATTATAAAGAATCAGATTAAATTTCCTTCAGAAGACCCTTTTAATAAATGGTTGACTGGTATTGTGGATGAAGTTGTGGATGAAGTCAGTCATCCATGTGACAATTGTCTAAGCTGAAAATAATTCTAAGTAAATATTTATTTAGCATCTTAATTTGCTCTGCAATATTATATATGCTGTGAGAAGTTCTTAAAGTAGCATAATCAGATAAATTTTGCATGTCCATAAATTTGATTGTCAAAATTATTTTTTTCCTCAATTAGCTTCTTATTAAAATTTACTATTTCTTTCAGTTATTAATTTAATCACAGACCTCTATTATACTGGGTTCATTAGACTGACCAAAAATTTTATCCTTTTCCCATATACATAGAGACCCATATATTCATGATTAAGAAGAAGTCTTATGCTAGAAGAAAGAAGACATTAGAGAAAGATTATGGGGCAGAAGAAATCCTTCTTTTAAGGAAATTATAACATATTTGAAGAACATTGAAAAGCCACCTTAAATTTGCATTTATAACTTGTTCTATTTTGAGTATTGATCTTTTTGGAAAATTGTTTCTGGTCTAAACTTATGAGTTATTGTCATCATTGCTGTGGATTGTCTTTCCAACTTGTTTTAGATGTAAGTTTTCCCCCTGATTCCTTGTTAGAACTCTTTTTTAGGCGAATAATTACCCAAATGATAATACAAGGTCAAAAAAACTGAGAGTGAAGATGGAGGGAAAACTTGAATTGGATTTCCTTGGCCTTAACCCCCATCATACAAAGGAAATGGAAAAGGGAAAGGAAAAAAAAAAGTTGATAAAATATAAAAGTGATTATACCTATGGAAAATGCATTTCCAAACATATATATATATATATATATATATATATATATATATATATATATATATATATATATATATATATATATATATATATACATATATATATATATATATATGTATATATATGTCAAAATAAAGATTAACTTAGAATTTGTATTCACATTTTATCTGTACATTCAGTTGCCTCTTCTCTTCTGATTGGAGTTCTGGGGAGCAAAGTACAAAACTTCTCCCAAAACATCCATTTAAAGAGGGTTCAGAAGCCTAGCCAACATTTCCCTTTTCTTTAAGTGCTCTGTTACATTGTGCCATCAACATGTCCCTCAAATAAATTTTCAGTTTCCTTATTTGTGGTGTCATCCATTAGACTCTAAGCTACTTGAAGACAGCGAGTGCCTTATTTATTTGTATCTCTAGCACTTAACACAGTGTCTAACAAATAATGATTTGTGTAATGGAGTGTCAGGCCTAAGGTCAGAAGAACTTGAATTCAAATCTAGCATCAGATATTACGTGTAACCCAAAGGCAAGTCATTTAACTTGTACCTGCCTTGGTTTGCTCAATTGTAAAATGAGGATAATTAGAACTCAGGGGCAATCAAGCAGCAGATGGCTTTGACTGTCACCTCATATCAAATTTGATAACATTGCTTATATGTATAAGAAAAAAAAAATTTGCTAAACTAATTATTTTTCATTCCATGCCTAAATTAAGTTGGCTAAACCAAAATTTGGTAAATAGTAATTTCCTAGTGCAAAGATATATCAATTAATAGTCAAATATAGAGTTATATATAAGTAAACATTCATATATATATATATATATATATATATATATATATATATTTATGAACAATGTAATTACAAAGTAATATAATAACAAATATAATATAGAGTATACCATACATTTCAGTGGTGTATCATTAGTTCGGTAGGCTTTCTAGAAAAAGACGATCTTGAGAACTTTCAATACAACTACTTAACATTCATTTGTTATTATGAAATGGTATCCAATACAATATATAAAGAGATTATTATATTTGACATTAGAATGTTAAAAATAATTATATAAATCATCTGAAAGGACAATTGAATGATTCACTCCACCACAGGATGAGTATGGGAAGTAATGATTAAAAATATTTTATATTAATATCTAATAAAAGGAGCATTAAATGTCTTAATATAATCTATGTAAACTCCCTCCAAAAAATGAGTGAATGTTTCTGGTTTTGTTTTTTCCAACTATGATTTCAAAAATTAAACTATGTCAGAAAAAATTAAGAAGTTTGAACATTGAAAACTCTGACAAGGAAAAAGGGGGAATTCCTTTGTGTGAAAAATTTTTTAGTTTAGGTATGATTCTGTAGTGAGAGTCTATTTCCAGTTGACTACTCTTTGAGATTGTTCAGTCTGTACTAGATATGGGAATAAAAATTACCAGAAAATATAATCCTCCTGAAGATTATTTTAGCAGCTATATGGAAAATTACTTGGAAAGGGAAGAAAATCTATGTAAAGAGACAACTTAGAAAACCATTAAAATACAAAGAAAGAGGCAATTATATGATGATAATTTTTTTCCTATGGTGATAACTGTGTAAATACATAGAAGAAATGAATGCTTGAGATAGAGTAGAGGTAATATAGTAAATTTATCCAAATGATTGGTTATGCTATAGAGGAAGGAGAAAAAGTTGGGAAGAGTAAAAAGAAATTATACTCATAAAGTATAAAAGGAAATATAAAAATGAAAACTTAATTTAACATAGTTACAGATGCTTTAAAACAATTAGTAAAACAAGCTTTGTTAAATGCAACGCAGCAAAGAGTATAATCATTTTGTTAAGTCTATGTTTTTTATTTGTAAGCTTGTTTTACTTTTAGGTATGTATTTGTGATCTCATTAACTATAGGGAAATCCAAATGGGAATAGTATGTTAATAATGAATATTGGCATCTTATCAGTCATCCAATTAATAAACATTTGTTATGTACTTACTAAGGGCTAGATACTGGGCTAGGTAAATCACTACAATGAAATAATCTTTGTTCTCAAGAGACCAAAAGTTATACAGAAGAAATGCAGGATAAATAGGAGAAAAGGTACTGAATCCTAAAAGGTCAGCTAAGTCTTTCTGTAGATAGTAATTCTTGAGCAGAATTTTAATCCAAATGAAATAAAAGATTTCTAAATCATAGATATCAGGAATGATTGCATTTTCATTGTTAGATATATCCAATGCAAATGTACAAAAATATTGGGTATAATTTAGAAACATAATTTCCTGGAGAATCCAAAAAACTAAGTAACGTGACTATGGTCTCAGAATAGATAAACTACATGCCAACAATTAGTCCTAAAAAGTGTAGCAATAAAGAAATTGGCATAGTCTTAGAGTCACAAACCTGATAGCATTTTATAAAAAAAAAAATATTCATTGTTCTTATAAAACTTTTTGTCTTAATAACACAAAAATAAATACTAAAAATCAACATACTAAGATTTGATCATGAATCAAATAATGAAATTGATATCTATATAATTTTATAAAAACATCAAAAAATTAGAACTAAATCCACAGCTCTGGCCCAAAGAATTGAATCAAATAGAAAACAAAAACAGCAACAAAAACAAAAACAAAAAATAAATAACTAAATTATACTTCAAGTATTTTGGAAGCTATCTTAAAGGATTGATTTTTATTTTTTCTTCTCTATTATTTTCCTTGGTAGATTTCATCATTACTAACCAACTGATTCCAAATTTATTGCTTATTAACTAGGTGACCTTGATTTCCTCTATCTGGATCTTAGCTTTAACCCTAATGATGGGTGAAACTGGAGGATATCAAAGGCTTTTTCCAGCTCAAGATGTTTGATACTATGAGTAATTGAGTTATAAAATTTAATTTATGAATACATAGTAGTCAATTCTCTTAACACAAATGTGGACATTTTATTATGAATTAAGGTCCATTGAATTATGATGATGAATCAGAAGATAGTACTTTTAACAATTTAATATATTACCAGAAAATTGCTAGAAGACTATCAGATTATAGTAACATATGAAAAGTTGATATGCTTTAAATATGATTTGCTAATGAGAAAATGAAATGAAATAAACTGAAATAGTATCACACATTTATACAATATTTTTATTTTACAGCCCTTTAATATGAATTAAAATCTTTTCTATGATATTTTTTATGGAGGCAGGACTATTTCCTCATGTAGAAAGAAGGCCACTGATGATTAAAATATTCTTAAATGGTCTCTCTAGATTTGGTTAAGGAAGGGATAACAAAATAAGCTTACAATGGCTTAACTCATTTTACCCCTTTTGCAAGATGATTCTGCCTCCCTCTGTATAATTGACTGTATTAAGAAAAGTTATATGTTCGGATAAATAATGCTCTCAGACTCAATTGAAAATGAAAGTAAGGGTTTAATCAAATAGGACAAGGTATAGATAGTTTAGATATGCATAAAAAACAGACAGAAATAAGAACAATTAACAATGTGACAATTATAGCAGATAGAGAAAGAGAATACATCACCAATTCAAGGGAACCTCAAAACTCAAATGGCTGGGAGCCCCGTTACAGCCTCAACAGCTTGAATTGTGTAAAGATTTTCCCGGGCCAAGCATCCTTCCCGAGGGTGAAGCTCAACTATGGTTTGGAACATGGGCTTTTTATATGTTTTCAAACAAATAAGGCTCCCAGCCAAAACTAGCTATAGAAGGTTTTTTGACAAGGACTTGCAACATGTGCAGTTTGTGTGAAAAGCTCAATATATTTTTGGGGACATATTCATGTTGACTCATCCCAGACCTCTGAGGCTTGACCTATGGACCTATGTCCTTATTAATTGCATATGATCAGGGAGGAAGCCACCCAGCCCTAAGCATAAGCATTTTCCAAGAATGGCTAGTTCCTGGTACCTATTGTCAAGAACATGCAGAGTTCATGGAAAGGTCAAGTTCCTATAATTTAGAAGCTCAGGCCTGTTAGATTTGAGTGAGCTTATAATTCTAATATGAAATCTTAATTTCTTATTCATTTGGCCTTAAGATCACGAAAATAATAAGAGGACTAAGCTAAGGGAGTAAAATTAGAATAAATTGTTTTCATCTTCCGATACATATAGCAATTACACATACAGTATAAAAAGAGTAATAATAATAATATGGGTATGGCTAAACTATTAAAATAAGTGGTAGTGCTACCTGATCTAAATAAGAAATCATACCAATGATGATTAGTATATGATGTCACTAAATGAGAGGCCTCTGATAAGTTGTCCTGCAGCTATTTGAGTCTGTATTCGATGTTCATTTAACACACGCTGATTAGACTCTAATAACTTCTTCATAACTAAAGATTTGTTCAAAATATCCATAAGAGGTTGTAGTGAAAGGGAGATATGGGGTAAAGGAAGAAGCTTTGGTACCCAGGTTAAATTTTTGATTACATCTTTATCAGGTGAGAAATAAAAATCATTTCCTTGCCAATGCAAGAAAGAGACATTAGACAAACAACCAGAGAAGGGGGTAGTAACAATATTTACAGAAATAAGATCAGTACAATTATTAGAAGCTATACATATGTGCTGTATATCATATATCATGGAGAAATTATTCACAGGATACAATGTTAAATCACACAAATTGGATGAATATGAGAGAAGGCAGGGCTCCATCTACTGAGTCATCATCCCACAAACAATCCCTCTATCAGTTTCAGTACAGTCAGACAAAGTGTAGGTTGCATTATTCAGATCTATATAGTTTCCATATATATGAGGTAAAGCAAAGTAGTTATGTAAGACAAAAGGTATTACATGAAATTGACACATAACAGTCCATATCTTAACTTGATAATACACAATAGTTCCAGTACACCAAAAAGAAGTACACATAGCATTTTCAGGTCGTGGTTTTTTCCATGCTTCTGGTAAATTAAACATATGATCCCACATTTGAGTATCCCCTTCTTATAACAATCTCTGAGCACTTTCTTTTTGTATCTAGGTATACATATTTTGTAAAGAGCATTTGGTCCAGTTAAATAATTTACTAATATTTCCAGTAAAACCCAAACTAGTAATAATACTATCATTAAAAATCTATAGAAATTGGCCTTGATATTTTAACATATTTTGGTGGGGTAGGATCATCGTGGGCAATTATTGAGCATTTACAGTCAAAGCCTGAGAAACATCTTGTCCAGCACTGCGCAGTCTGCTGGCCAAGGTCTCAAGGTCTATTGAATTAACTATACCCAAACCATTTCCAGCACCACCAAGTAAGGTATCATATAAAGCTCTTCTTCTTTCTAATACAATTCATCAGAGGAGGAAAAGTTACATTATTGATACAAGTTTTAGGAACTCTTATGATTGATGGAGGATGTTTTGTAGGAGGGGGAGGTGTCAGCAATAGATATTGTATCTAATAGTGAGGCTTCAATACTGCTATCAAGATTTTACATGCACAGTTCATCAGTTACTTTTCAATGTTTGTCTCAGCTTGTTCTCTGCATTCAGTTGGGAAGTCCACATCCTCGGAGTCCACCAGTCCTTTAATTCTGGTATGCTGAGTCCACCCTCTTTCCTGTGTAGCACTGCTATATCTGATGTCAAGAGGATCAGGAACAGTCCTTTCCAGCTCAGGGTCAGCTTGTCCTCCTAACATGTCTGAACCAGGACCCCATCTCCAAGTTAGAACTCATGCACTGTTGAAATCGTAAGGGAGTAGTCTAAGCAATAAGCCTGTTTAGTTGTAAAGTTTTCAGATGTTACAGTAAAGACATAACATATTTCCTTAAAAACAAATCCTTGGTTTCAAATATTGGATCCAAGGAAGAATTTTGAATCCCTTTTGGATAAGGGTGACCATACAATAATTCATAAGATGACAATCCCACATCTCTTTAGGGGTTTTGTTTTAATTCTTAATAAGGCAAGGGGAAAGCGCTTGGTCCAGGGCAATTGTGTCTCTAATGCCAATCCAGTCAGTTGCTATTTAATTTCCTTATCCATCCTTTCCACTTTACATGATGAGGGCAGATGCTATGGGGTGTGTAAGTCCCATCATATTTCTAGAGCTTGGGCCACTGATTGGAGGATCTTAGCTGTGAAACAGGTGCCTTTGTCTGAATCTATCTGCTCCACCATCCCATACCCCAGAATGATATGCTCAAGGAGTACTTTTACAACTACTGAGGCTGTTGCCCAGGCAAGGGGAATGGCCTCCACCCATAAGGTCAGATGGTCCACTACAATCAACAAGTATTTGAGAAGCCCCACTGAAGGCAGCTCAGTAAAGTCCACATGTATGCTTTGGAAGGGCCTGATACCAGGAGGCGTTGTTGCTTTTAGACTTGTCATGGGCCGTCCTATTCATCCTCTGACAAACAGGACACCCGCTGACCTGCTATGTTGTATAAGCCAGTGCCACAAACCTAGTCAGTACCACGTCACACAGGTTTTGGACACCCCAATGACTTCCCTGATGTAAATGTTGGGGTACATGTCTCATACCTGCTATGGTCAGTACCTCTCTGCCATTAGGGAGGAACCAGTATCCTCCTGAGCGCCAAGGCTTTAGATTTCCTGCTTCTTTTCTGGGGTAAGGGAAAGTGGAGGCATTAGAGGCAGAAATGCCAGAATTAGCACCATCATCTCCTCCATACTTAGACATTCCTCTTCTCCAGGCCGCTTTGCCTCCTCATCTGCACAGCACATTCTCCTTATCTCAAATGAATCTCCCCTTTGGTGCCCCTGCACCTGAATCACTGCAACATTCTTAAGATTAGTCAAAATTTCAGTGACCAATGCCCTGTGTGCCAATCCCTTACCTTTACTGTTTCTATTCTTTCCCTCAAGTAATTTACAGGATCTACTTTCTTTTTCCCTTCATTTATACAATGACCTAAATATTTTACCTCACATTTCACAAATTGCAATTTGTCTTGAGAAATTCTCAGACCCTGTGCTCTTAAATAATTTAACAAACTGATAGTAACTTCGACAAGGTCACTTTTTTTTTCTGTCACAAGAAGATCATCTACATTTTGTAAGACTTTTAACAATAAGAAATTTATCCCAGAATGTTCAATATATACCCAGTTCTTATATACCCAAATAGATGTTTCCATAAACTGAATATTATACCAATCATTTTGCTTTAAAAAAATACCCATAACAAAGAAAAATCCCAAACTACATATTGTTCATAACAAAAACATTCTTAAAAGGACAAAGGCAAAAACTATTATCCTTGGAGTCCCTCTAAATAATTGACATCAATATAGTGAATTAAAACTTTCTATTTTCACAGAAAAGAATCTGAAAAGTTCTTAAAAACATCAATTAAACTTTTTTTAATTACCCTTTCAGACTATATATCACATTTCTGATCATATTCTTTAAACACAAAAACCATTATGTATTTTAGAAACAAATGTTCACTCAATTAACATCTTGTATGAGTAACCAGACCCTTTAAATCTGTTTGCTTTCTTCAGCCAAAATCAGCTGCAGCTTTCCACTGCTGCTCTCTCCCTGCAAAAAAATACATCCTGTCTCACAATCATCTCTCCATGACTCCCCTTTCCAACCAGTTCCTTCTTTTTTATTTTTTTTTCTCTCTTCTGCCTGAGTGCTTCAAGGCCACTAGTAGAAGCTTCCCAGGTGGCATTAAGCAGATAAGATTGTATTGCCGTTACTACTCTTTAGCAGACTTTGAAAATCTGCTTTTCAGAGAAAACTTCCCCACCAGTTTAAAATAGTCAAGTTTTTTTTTTTCTTTTACTTACAAACTGGTACAACAGGTTAAAAAGTTTAAACTCACAAACAATTTTTATATTAAGTAACATTAAAATAATCAATTCCCAAATTTCTTAATCATTTTTTTTTAACTTAACAAAGCTTTTAAATCACCAAAACAAACTAGAGGTTTTCCCTGGACCCCCGTCGCCAGAGAGAAGTTTGTTTCACCTTGAACATTCTTCCCTTACAGAATGCAAAGAGAGCTTCTCTAAACTTCAAAGCCCATTTTAGTGCATTTCTCTGCCTTCACAGGGAATGCCTAGATATTCCATGATTTAAGACCAATACATTTTGAACCACTCTGAAATAATTACTATTCTGAATGAATTCCAATTTCCACAATTCAGCCTGATAGTTTTCTAAGCCTATAACACAGATTCTGAATTCTTATCTCTTATGAGCTTGCTAACTTTTAACACAAAACAAAAAATTCAAAGCAGACAAACATACACAGACAGACACAGAGTTCTGTTTTTCTTAAAGAGAGGCATTTATATAGTGAATCCTGTCAACTACGCCAATTTATGTATTAAGAAAAGTTATATGTTCAGATTCACACCTATAAATAACACTCTCAGACTCAATTGAAAATGAAAGAAAGGTTTTAATCAAATAGGACAAGGTATAGATAGTTTAGATATGCATAAAAAACAAATAAAAATAAGAACAATTAACAATATGACAATTATAGAAGATAGAGGAAGAGAATACATCACCAATTCAAGGAAACCTCAAAACTCAAATGGTTGGGAGCCCTGTTACAGCCTCAACAGCTTGAATTGTGTAAAGATTTTCCCGGGCGAAGCATCCTTCCCGAGGGTGAAGCTCAACTATGGTTTGGAACATGGGCTTTTTATATGTTTTCAAACGAATAAGGCTCCCAGCCAAAACTAGCTATAGAAGGTTTTTTGACAAGAACTTGCAACATGTGCAGTTTGTGTGACAAAGCTCAATATATTTTTGGGGACATATTCATGTTGACTCATCCCAGACCTCTGAGGCTTGACCTATGGACCTATGTCCTTATTAATTGCAAATGATCAGGGAGGAAGCCACCTAGCCCTAAGCATAAGCATTTTCCAAGAATGGCTAGTTCCTGGTACCTATTGTCAAGAACATGCAGAGTTCATGGAAAGGTCAAGTTCCTATAATTAAGAAGCTCAGGCCTGTTAGATTTGAGTGAGCTTATAATTTTAATATGAAATCTTAATTTCTTATTCATCGATTCAGTTTTCCTACAATCCTTTTCTTTTTGTTTTGTTTCTCTTAAAAAGTACCACAAAGACACCTTATGGAGACAACCTTCAATTTCTGCTTTTCTTCTCTTTTTCGAATATTAGCTGAAAGACAGGTTTGTTCTCCCTTTTTCAATTAATTTTAAAATTATATTTTTCAATCATCAAAAGTGTCTTCTCTCCTTCTTGCTTCAATTTAATTAAAAAGAAAATTCTGCATACAAACCTTTAGAGTCAAACCAAAAATACTTGTCCTTGACTATGAAAGAAAGGAGGAAGGAAGGAAGGAATTAAGGAAGGTAAAAAGATGGAAGGAAGGTAAGAAGAAAGGAATGAAGGCAAGAAAGAATAAAGAAAAAAATGTTCTCTGTATATTGAGTCACCTTTTTATAATCTAGTGGTGAGATTCATCATTTCTCTGGATTAGTGCATGATTAAAATTCAGACCAGATTTCTTAAGTCTTTCTAAGGTGATTAATTTTTATCATATTATTGTCATTGTATTATTTGTTCTCTTGTTTTTGTTCACTTGAATTTTTATTATGCTATTTATACAGGTAGATGGTGCAGTAGATGGAGTGCTGACCCTGGAGTAAAGAACACTCATGTTTCTGCATTCAAATAAAGCCTAAAACACTTATCAATTGTCTGACCTCAAGCAAGTTACTTAAGCTACTTACCTAATTTCCTCATCTATAAAATGAGTTAAAGAATAAAATGCCAAACCACTCTAATATCTTTGTCAAGAAAACCCCCAAATGGGTTCTTAAAGGGTTTGAACAACCACAGTAACAATTTTCATATTTACTCTTGGTAATGCTTTATACCTCTTTTGACTATAAAAAAGTGCTCTTTTTGTGGTCTATTTAGTACCACATTTTCATATATTTCACACATTGCTGATTATTTCACTGTTTAAAATGACCCACAAATACAGTGCTAAAGAGCTGTCTACTATGCCTAACCTCAAGGCTGCAATGTGCTTCACAGATAACATATATGTCATAAAAGTTTTGTTTAGGCCTGCATTATAGTGCTTTTGGACTTGAGTTCAATGTTACTGAATCAATTATACAGCACATCCAGAAAAAAAGAAGAGGGAATTGTTTAATTTGTAGATGAGGCCTGTATGGAAAATGCAAAAATAAAACTAGAGGCTGAAGAAAGACCCCAGGCCAGGATTAATCCTTGTGAAGTGCAAACACTTCTGCTGAGCAGAGATATCAATAGGGTAAATCTGGGATGAGATGGATGTGTTTGGAGCCTCAGCAGGAACCACAGAAACTTTCACCTCCCAGACTTACTTGTGGAATCTTCTGGAAGAATGAGGAAAATTCAACTGATTGGAATACCAGCACAGCTGTGTGTCAGGAGCATGGCCCTGACAAAGAATGAACCAGCACATCCATGAGTTCAGAGGGAGAGGGGCAGGCCACTGCTGGCTGTGGGTACTTGCTGGAGGGTGGAACTCTTGATTTGGGGTTCCAGGTCAGAAAGGAGAGCTGAAGTGAAGCCAGAGGTACCATTCCTCCAGCCACAGGATTAGATGTGCTTACACTAATACCTCTTATTTAGAAAAATAAACCTGCAAAGAAGAGAGAACCCCATCATAGAAACAAACTATGGGAACAAGTAAGACTGGGGTTCATCTTCAGAGGAGGACATGGAAATAAACAAAGCTTGTGCCCTAAAGAGTAATGTGAAATGGCTTCCTATTCAATTTAAAGATGAATTCAAAAAATAATTTAAAAATCACCTGAGAGACGCTGAAGGAAAAAAGTCCAAGAAAATCAAAAAGATTATGGGGGAAAAGTTAACTGACAAAGGGAGACACAGAGTCTCGAAGATGAAAATAACTCCTTGAAAATTAGAGTTGGGAAAGGGGTAGCCAGTGAAGCTATGAGAAAACCAAAGAATAACAAAACGCATTATAAAATGAAAAAGTAAAACAGAATGTAGAACATCTTACAAGAAAAATGATAGATTTGAGGAAGAGATCAAGAAGAGAAAATATAAGAATAATTGGATTGTCTGAAAGTTGTGACCAAATAAAGGACCTTGACATAATAATGCAAGAAATAATCCTATTGATAGAACAAAAGGGGAAAGCAGAAAAAAAAAAAGTCCACTGATCACCACCTCAATGAGATCCTTTTTGGAAAACACATAGGAACATTATTGCCAAATTTTGAAACCCCTAAGTGAAAGAAAACTTTTTGCAAAAAAATAAGAAAAAAAATTATTTAAATATTCTGGAACTACAATTAGAATTGCATAGGACTAATCAGCAACCACAATAAAAGACCACAGCCCTTAGTATCATATTTAGCAAAAATCAAAAATATATCCAGAAAACTTATCTATAATATTGTATGAGGAAAAATGGACATTCAATGAACTTTCATATTTTTAGGATTTTTTATTCTACCTGACCTAAATAGAAAATTGAAAAACCAATATTAAAAATCAATTTCAAGGAATTCAACATGGATAAATATATACTTTCTTAACTATGGCCTATTTGGAGATGATGATGGGGATGAAAGGGGAAAAAGGAATGAAGTAAAAAAAAAAAATGTGTAGGGGAGAACAAAAGAACAATTGACAAGGAAGAAAAAATTGACACTTATGAATATAATTTTTTCTACGAACATATATGCTTTCTTGAACTGATATTTGTTATTGGATATTTTGAATCCTCCCTTGCTGGACACATGACAATTTTCTCTTTTGTTTCATTTTGTTTTGCATTCCTTTTCTGTTTTTCATTTTTCTTATTCTGTTTCTTTAAATAAAATAAGTTTGAAAAAACTGAAAAAAAAAGAAATAATAAAAGATGTTTGCACATTGTTGCTCTAAAGGTATAAGGCTAGGGTAGAAGTGATGTTGTTTGTGTATAAGTTTGTGAAATAGAAAGGACAAGTGCTGTATTTGCAATCATTTTAGTCTTTTGACAACATGATTATACAATTTTAAACTTTCACCACCATAACATTCCTGACAAACATCAAAATGCACAAAAAATAAAATATGCAATGTATGAACTTATGGGAATTGAGAAATTAGATTCCTGTTAGGACCAAAAATTGCATTCTTTTTCATGGTTATACATGTATGTTAACTTTATAAGTACAAATTTCTTTATGAATAATATTGGGAGAGAAAAATCAGAGCAAAAGGAAAATCATGGGAGAGTAAAAAAAAAAAAAAAAAAAACAGAAAAAAAAGTGAACATAGCATATGCTGATTTAAATCCATAGTTCTCTTTCTGAATGCAAATGCCATTTTCTATCCAAGTTTTATTGAGGTTCCCTTGGATCACTGAAGTGTTGAAGAGAACAACTAAGTCTTTCATAGTTGATCATCATATATCTTGCTGTCACTGTGTATTCCTGGTTCTGCTTGTTTTGCTCAGCATCAGTTCATATAATTCTTTACACGTGTTTCTAAAAATCAGCTTGGTCTCTTGCTCATCATTTTGTTATAGAACAATAATAATCCTTCATATATCACAATTTATTCAGCTATTCCCCAATTCATGGGCATCTATTAATTTTCCAATTTTTTTTTGATCAAAGGATCAAAACTGGATCAAAAACGGTTGTATAATCCTTTGGGCAAAAAGTCACATTCTTTTATTAATGACTGCAGAACATAAACATTTTTTAATACATAATTATTTATAACAAAACATCAATTCTTACAATGCACAATTTTTCTAAAAGAGAAACTGTGAAATAACCTATAAAATGCAGAGAATAAGACCAAATATTCCAAGTGAGAAGGAATGGACAAGGGCAGCAATGTCAGAAGAATCAAAGGTTTAAAAAAGGGAGTCAATCTGCTTTCTTCCTCCCTCCCTCCCTTCTGCTCCTTTTTTACCTGTCTCTCTCTCTCTCCATCCTTCCCCGACTCCCTCCTTTTCTCTCTCTTCTTTCCTCCTTCCCCTATCTCTCCCTTCCTCCCTCCCTCCCTAGTCTCTTCCTGCCCCCTCTCTCTGTGTCTCCCTCTCCCCTCTATGAAAATCAATGCCTTATAGTGAGTTCATCTACACTGGGAGTTTGGAAACCTAGAAAGGGATAATTTGATCCAAGTATATAAAATGCTACTCTTAGCTACTGAGAGATTTTTGTTGTACTCTCTGGAGACTAGCAGCCTGGATACTAGTAAAGACACTATACAAACATTGTTGAGAGTGCAGGTATAATAACCATCTCATTTGCCTTCAAACAGCTGCTTTTCCATTTTTTTCAATTCCCTTCTCAAGCACTTGAAAAGTTATTTTACAACTTTTCTGGAGGAGATTTAAATACTTTTCTCCTTCTTATGACTGTAACAACGTTTGTGTCATTAATATTAAATATTAACTATAGACATTCTGGGGATAAAGTTTACCTAACATGTTCATTTTCTCATTGTCACACCATTGATTCTACAGAGTCCAAAGGACTTCCACTGTACATTAGGGGCATACTTGCTATACAAAACTTGGCATTTCACAAATCTTGTTCACCTTACCACCAAGAAGAGTTTACTGTGTATTGTTGCATATTTTCATTGCCTTTAAAAGTCAAGCTAGATACCAGTTATAACATGCCCTCTTGGCAGTTACAATTACTAGTCTGCCCTAGGCCCAACAGAGTACCTTTGACCACTGACCTTTTCAGTGTCAACTCTACCCTGCTTGCCTCCTCTGAGGCCTTCAAAGGTCTCTGGCCAAGATCTCTTCAATCTATAGTTTAATAACCAATAGTGCGCTCAAGAACAGCCACGTGTAATCTTAAAAGCCTTTATTATACCTACTCACATAATGCCCTGACTTGATGCCCTGACTTGTTGGTCCCTAGTAAACACCTGGTCAGAAGACCCACATGTTCACTACTAAACTCCTAACCTCTCAGCTATCGATCAGCTTGGCTTGGCTTGGCTGCCCCAGGGAGCCAGGTTAAAGAGAGCGACTGCTGTCTGCAGTGGGCTATAAAGGACCAAGCAGCAAGAGAGCTGTCACCCATTACAAAGCTATCTCAATATGGACAGGATCCCACTCACAGGGCAGTCCTATATCCACAGAGAATACTTCTGGGCCACTCAAATCTCTCGTTGCACTGTGGTGCCGCCCATTTAAAGGGCCGTTACAAATTCCCTTCTCTTGTTTTGTGGGAACCGCACATCTCATCAAGCTAAACTTTTAGCACCAGCTATAATTCACTTGATACATGAGATAACAGAGTGTTATGCCCAAGGAGGTATAAAGCAGCAGATCAGTAAAAAGAAGTATGACAATGAGAACTAGGTTCAACAGTGGCCCAAGTGTTCAACCCATTCATTAAAGTCATACTCAAGGAGATAATAAGCCAAAGAGGTTGGATGCCAGTGAGGTAGGATGTCAACACTGAGGTGGGAAGTCAACAAGGTAAAACATCACAATTCTAGTTAACAATTAAATATTATTGAGGTAGGTTGTCACATTCTAGTTACATTTATCACAATTCTAGACCAATTCTAGCTTATCACAATTCTCTATTGCACTTTTCACAATCCTAGAGCAATTCTAGTTTCACAGGTGCACAAAAGCAAAGCCATGTCCAGTAACATTGTATCAATAACAATGGCAGGTGAGTGTGTTGGTTTTTCACCCACTAATTTAAAAGCATAGTCCTTCAATAGAAAGCATAGGGCAAAGCCTCTCCCCAGGCCACCATATGGCAAGTAACCATGGGAGAAGCAAGCAGGCCCATTGTCCATTTACAGTCTTTATATTGCATATCACCCAAAACAGTCCATTTCAGCTGCTACACTGGAGCTGTGTCTGCTGTCTCTGGTGTCACGGTCGGGAGGGACATTGCTGCCATCAGTGTCTGAAGGGCTGCTGACATCTGGCTGGTCCTTCTGGGCTGTTGGCTGGTCCACCTCTTGGATCCCCAGGTTACAAATGTCTCTGGTGGGGATGAACTCTGCTGCTGGATCTGCAC
Source organism: Sminthopsis crassicaudata (assembly GCF_048593235.1). Lineage (NCBI taxonomy): Eukaryota > Metazoa > Chordata > Mammalia > Dasyuromorphia > Dasyuridae > Sminthopsis > Sminthopsis crassicaudata. The sequence continues at coordinate 201,150,030 of NC_133617.1, forward strand.
CTAGGAAAGAATGTACCTAGGGCCCAACTTGGGCCTTTCCATATGCCATCCAGGCCTTTCCACATCACAGTGGAAACAAAATTGTTGTCAAAAAGATGAACAAAAGTCAGACAAAAGTTATTCAGTCTGTCACTTAGCTGCACTTTCTGTGTATGCCCGAAGTGCATTGTTAAGGTAAAATGCAAAGAATTTAAAAATGTAAAACCAAAATAATTTAAAAGTGTAAAACTGAAATAGATTAAAAATTTAAAACCAAAATAACTTAAAAAATCAAAATAACTTAGTAATGTAAAATCAAAATACTTTAAAGATGTAAAATCAAAAGTGTTTAAAAATGTAAAATCAAAATTTAAAAATTGCAAGCAATCACATATATGTATTGCCATATCTTGTGCATATCCCAAAATTCCCTTCTCTTATTTAGAAGAGAAGATCTTGAGGATATAGTTTGTGCAGTAATGACTTTACTAATAGTATTATAAGAAATGCCAATGGAATGGGCAAAGTCAAATTCAATGCAAAAACACCTAAATGCAAAATATTTGTAAGCCAATCCATAAACTGTCTTAAATGCATATGAAATTTCTTCAATGGAAAAATGGTTGATCACATGTCTAGCTGCCTCTCCAGATTGGAATGAAGCCATAATGTCCATTGGTCTTAAAACATTAAATTTCAAACCATAAAGGTTTTGTCCTATATGGAGTATAGGAGAGTGAAAGAAAGATAAGCTGTGTAGCCTTCTGCCATGCTCTTAGCTTCCTCTTTAGTTATCACAATTTGCAAATATAAAATTCTAGCAGCCTAATTATAAAAGATATGATTTGAAGGTCCACTCTGAAAATGGACATGTAGGGTATATTTATCTGAGTGCTTTCTTACTTGCTCTCAAAGTTCTTAAAAGAGCTGATACCTTTTCAGTGGCCTGCCACTCATACAGTTAATGGAAAAAAAGCAAAAAAACAAACAAAAAAAAAAACAAAAAACTCGTCTATATCCCTGAATTCTTTTGCCTAAAAATCAAAGTTTGAGTTTCTGATACCGAATTGTCCTTCAAGAGTGTGATTCAATAAATCTGATATTACTTTTCCTCCTGGGTCAAAGATCACACACTGTCTATTTATTTTAGTGATTAAAACAGCAATTTTCCAAACCATTCTAAACATAAACACTGTTTTATAAGTACTTGTGGGGGTTGGGAAATAAAGCCCACCTGTGGAAGTAGAAAATCCATGAGGTAAGAAAAGAGGAGTTTCAACTCTCCAAAGAGTATCCTAGCAGTTTTATAAGTATAAAACTCCACTCTCTCTAACTGCAAGATTTTATGCTTGTAAGGTTTCTTAGAAATTAACTGAACTATATTTTAAAAATTTTTCTGATTATAGTTAATACCCCACAATTCCTTTTTGCCTTGGGCCATAAAGCCTATTCCTGTCTTTTGAAATGAAGACACAGGAGTTTTGAATGGATTAATGGGCAGTGCTGATGATATTATAGCCCTTCCTTTTCCTCCTCCTCCTTCTCCCTTGGCCCAGGAAAGTGGGGCTGAGGAAAGAAGAATTGGAAAATTACCCAAAGACTGATTTAAAATCCAACCTGTGCTTTGCACATAAAAACTAAACTTCTTCTCAATGGAAGAGTAATCAATAAATTCCTTAAAACAATAATGCACGAGGTAAACTAACAAAGCGCTAAGAAGAATTTCTCCAATTGAAGTCCATGTGGTTCATTTATTTCCCTCCTTAGCTTCAGCCACTGGTTTGAGTAGTAACAATTTATTTATACAATTATCATACTGCACAAGAAAAATATGACCAAAAAGAAAAAAATGAAAAAAGAAAAAATGGAAGCAAACAAGAAAAACAGTGAAAATGCTATGTTGGCATCTACACTCAATTCCCACAATACTTTCTCTGGGTATAGATGGCTCTCTTCATCACAAGAGCATTAAAACTAGATTCAATCACTTCATTGTTGAAAGGTCAGATCCACCAGAATTGAGTATTGTGTAATGATCTCATTTCATTTACCATCAGTTCAGGTAAGTCTCTCCAGGTCTCTCTAAAATAATCCTGCTGATCTTTTCTTACACAATAATAATATTCTATAGCATTCAAACACCATAATTTATTCAGCTATTATCCAACTGATGAGCATCCACTCAATTCCCAGTTTCTTGTCACTACAAAAAGGGCTGCCACAAACAATTTTGTACATGTGGGTCCCTTTCCCTTCTTCTTCTTCTTCTTCTTCTTCTTCTTCTTCTTCTTCTTCTTCTTCTTCTTCTTCTTCTTCTTCTTCTTCTTCTTCTTCTTCTTCTTCTTCTTCTTCTTCTTCTTCTTCTTCTTCTTCTTCTTCTTCTTCTTCTTCTTCTTCTTCTTCTTCCCCCTTCCTTCTCCTAACCCCCTCCAGGTTGACCAATACATGTGAAATATGTTTAAGTATAAATTAAATACAATATATGAATACATGTCCAATTTTTTTTTGCTGTACAAAAAGAATCAGACTTTGAAATAGCATACAATTAATATGTGAAGAAAATAAAAAAAAATGTAGGTAGAAAAAAGTAGAGGTATTGGGAAACCTATTTAGTGGTTCATAGTCGTCTGCCAGAGTTCTTTCGCTGGGTGTAGCTGGTTCAATTCATTACTGCTCTATTAGAACTGATTTGGTTCATCTAATTGTTGAAGAGGGCAATGTCCATCAGAATTGATAATCATAGAGTATTATAGTTGAAGTATATAATGATCTCATGGTCATGCTAATTTCACTCAGCATTAGTTCATATAAGTCTCTCTGGGCCTTTCTGAAATCATCCTGTTGGTCATTTCTAACAGAACAATAATATTGCATAATATTCAATATTGCATAATATTCATATACCACAATTTACTCAGCCATTCCGCAATTGATGGGCAACCATTTAGTTTCCATTTTCTAGCCACTATGAAGAGGACCGCCAAAAACATTCTTGCACATACAGGACCCTTACTCTTCTTTATTTTTTTTTATTAATTTTTAATTTTTTATTTATTAATTTTTATAATTATAACATTTTTTTGACAGTACTTAAGCATAGGTAAATTTTTTACAACATTAATCCTTTTACTCCCTTCTGTTCCAAATTTTCCCCCTCCTTCCCTCCACCCCCTCCCCTATATGGCAGGCATTCCCATATATATTAAATATCGTATAGTATATCCTAGGTACAATATATATCTGCAGAACCGAATTTTGTTGTTGTTGTTGCAAAGGAAGAATTGTATTTGGAAGGTAAAAATAATCTGGGAAGAAAAACAAAAAAACAAACAAACAAACAAAAAAATGCTCACAGTTTACATTCATTTCCCAGTGTTCCTTTTTTGGATGTAGCTGATTCTGTCCATCATTGATATATTGGAATTGGATTAGCTCTTCTCTATGTTGAAGATATCCACTTCCATCAGAATACATCCTCACACAGTATCATTGCTGAAGTGTATAATGATCCCCTAGTTTTGCTCGTTTCACTCAGCATCAGTTGATGTAAGTCTCTTCAAGCCTCTCTGTATTCCTCCTGTAGGTCATTTCTTACAGAACAATAATATTCCATAACATTCATATACCATAATTTACCCAACTATTCTCCAATTGATGGGCATCCATTCATTTTGCAGTTTCTAGCCACTACAAAAAGGGTTGCCATAAACATTTTACCACATACAGGTCCCTTATCCTTCTTTAGTATTTCCTTGGGATATAAGCCCAGTAGTAGTACTGCTGGGTCAACGGGTATGCACATTTTGATAAATTTTTGGAAATAATTCCAGATTGCTCTCCAGAATGGTTGGATTCATTCACAACTCCACCAACAATGCATCAGTGTCCCAGTTTTCCTACAGCCCTTCCAACATTGATCGTTATTTGTTGCAGTCATCTTAGCCAATCTGACAGGTGTGTAATGATATCTCAGAGTTGTCTTAATTTACATTTCTCTGATCAATAGTGATTTGGAACACTCTTTCATATGAGTGGAAACAGTTTTAATTTCATCATCTGAAAATTGTCTGTTCATATCCTTTGACCATTTATCAATTGGAGAATGGCTTTTTTCTTATAAATTAGAGACAATACTTTATATATTTTGGAGATGAGGCCTTTATCAGAATCTTTATCTATAAAAATGGTTTCCCAATTTGTTACTTCCCTTCTGATCTTTGCATTAGTTTTGTTTGTGCAGAAAATTTTTAATTTGGTGTAATCAAAATTTTCTATTTTGTGATCAATAATGGTCTCTAGTTCTCCTTTGGACACAAGCTCCTTCCTCCTCCAAAAGTCTGAGAGGTAAACCATCCCATGTTCCTTCAATTTATTTATGATTTCGTTCTTTATGCCTAAAGCTTGGACCCGTTTTGATCTTATCTTAGTATGTGGTGTTAAATGAAGGTCCATGCCTAGTTTCTGCTATACTAATTTCCAGTTTTCCCAGAAGTTTTTTGTCAAATAATGAATTCTTATTCCAAAAGTTGGTATCTTTGGGTTTGTCAAACACTAGATTGCTATTTTTATTCACTATCTTGCCCTGTGAACCTAACCTATTCCACTGATCAACTAGTCTATTTATTAGCCAATACCAAATGGTTTTGGTGACTGTTGCTTTATAATATAGTTCTAGATCAGGTACAGCTAGACCACCTTTATTTAATTTTTTTTCATTACTTCCCATGAAATTCTCGACCTTTTGTTGTTCCATAGGAATTCTGTTGTTATTTTTTCTAAGTCATTAAAATAGTTTCTTGGAAGTCTGATTGGTATAGCACTAAATAAATAGGTTAGTTTAGGTAGTATTGTCATCTTAATTATATTCGCTCGGCCTATCCAAGAGCACTGAATGTCCTTCCAATTATTTAAATTGAATGTATTTTTGTGGCAAGTGTTTCATAATTTTGCTCATATAATTCCTGACTTTCCTTTGGTAGATATATTCCCAAATATTTTATACTACCAACAGTTATTTTGAATGGAATTTCTCTTTGTATCTCTTGCTCTTGGATTATGTTGGTAATGTATAAAACTGCTAAAGATTTATGTGGATTTATTTTGTATCCTGCAACATTGCTAATGTTCTGAATTATTTCTAATAGCTTTTTAGCAGAGTCTTTGGGGTTCTCTAAGTATACCATCATTTCATCTGCAAAGAGTGATAGTTTGATTTCCTCATTTCCTACTCTAATTCCTTGAATCTCTTTCTCGGCTCTTATTGCCGAGGCTAGCATTTCTAGTGCTATATTGAATAGTAATGGTGATAGTGGGCAACATTGTTTCAGCCCTGATCTTACAGGGAAAGGTTCCAGTTTATCGCCATTACATATGATGTTTACTGACGGTGTTAAATACATGCTCATTATTATTTTAAGGAACAGTCCATTTACTCTTATACTCTCAAGCATTTTTAGCAGGAATGGATGTTGGATTTTATCAAATGCTCTTTCTGCATCTATTGAGATGATCATATGGCTTTTATTAATTTGATTATTAATATGGTCAATTATACTAATAGTTTTCCTAATATTAAACCAGCCCTGCATTCCTGATATTAATCCTACTTGATCATAGTGTATTATCCTGAGGATCATTTTCTGAAGTCTTTTTGCTAATATCTTATTTAAGATTTTAGCATCAATATTCATTAAGGAGATTGGTCTATAGTTTTTGTTCTCAGTTTTCAATCTATCTGGTTTAGGTATCAGTACCATGTCTGTGTCATAAAAGGAATTTGGTAGTACTCCTTCAATCCATATTTTTTCAAATAGTTTATATAGCATTGGAGTTAGTTGTTCTTTAAATATGTGGTAGAATTTACATGTAAATCCATCTGGTCCTGGGGATTTCTTCTTAGGGAGTTGGTTAATAGCTTGTTCTATTTCTTTTTCTGAGATAAGACTATTTAGACTACTTACTTCTTCCTCTGTTAATCTGGGCAAACTTTATTCTTGAAGGTATTCTTCCATTTCATTTAAGCTATTGAATTTATTGGCATAAAATTGAGCAAAGTAGCTCCTAATTATTGTTCTAATTTCCTCTTTATTAGTGGTGAGTTCTCACTTTTCATTTTCAAGACTAACAATTTGCTTTTTTTCTTTCCTTTTTAAAATCAGGTTTACTAAGGGTTTGTCTATTTTGTTGGTTTTTTCATAAAACCAACTCTTAGTTTTATTAATTAATTCAATAGTTTATTTTATTTTTTTTAACTTTCAATTTTATTAATGTCAACTTTTATTTTTAGAATTTCAAGTTTCATATTTGGGGTTTTTTAATTTGTTCATTTTCTAGCAATTTTAGTTGTTAATCCCATTCGTTGACCCTCTCTCTATTTTATGCAAGTAGGCCTTATTACTGTTTTGGCTGTATCCCACATGTTTTGGTATGATGTCTCATTATTGTCATTTTCTTGGGTGAAGTTATTAATTATGTATATGATTTGCCGTTTTACCCAATCATTCTTTAGTATAAGATTATTTAATTTCCAATTGTTTTTTGGTCTATTTTCCCCTGGCTTTTTATTAAATATAATTTTAATTGCACTGTGGTCTGAAAAGAATGCATTTACTATTTCTGCCTTACTGCATTTGATTTTGAGGTTTTTATGCCCTAGTAGATGATCAATTTTTATATAGATTCCATGAACTGCTGAAAAGAAAGTATACTCCTTCCTGTCTCCATTTAGCTTTCACCAAAGATCTATCATATCAAACTTTTCTAGTATCTATTTACCTCTTTGACTTCTTTCTTATTTATTCTGTGGTTTGATTTATCTAATTCTGAGAGTGCAAGGTTGAGATCTCCCACTATTATAGTTTTGCTGTCTATTTCTTCTTGCAGCTCTCCTAATTTCTCTTTTAAGAATTTTGATGCTGCACCACTTGGTGCGTATATGTTTAATATTGATACTGCTTCATTTTTGATGCTACCCATTAGCAGGATATAATGCCCTTCCTTATCTCTTTTAATTAGATCAATTTTTGTTTTTACTTGATCTTAGATGAGGATGGCTACCCCTGCTTTTTTGGCTTTACTGGAAGCATAGTAGATTCTGCTCTACCCTTTTACTTTTAGTTTGAATGTAAGACCCTGTTTCAGTTGTGTTTCCTGTAAACAACATATAGTAGGATTCTGACTTTTAATCCAATCTGCTAACTGCTTCCTCTTTATGAGGCAGTTTGCCCCATTCACATTTATGGTTAGAATGACTAATTCTATATTGGTTGTCATCCTATTAACCCCCACTTATTCTTTTCCACCTTCCTTCCCTCTTAGCCCCTACCCAGTATTAAACTTGTGAACACCACTTGGTTTTCATAGCCCTTCCTTTTTATTATCCCTCCCCCACCTTAAAGTTTCTCCCCTCATTTTACCCCTTTTCTTCACAATTTTTGTATTCCCTTCCCCTTAGCTTACTCCTTCCCTCTCACTTTTCAATGAAGTGGAAGAAGTTTCACCATAAATCGAATATGTGTCTTGACACACACTATGTTCATCTCCCTCCTTTCTTTCTCTCAGATATAAGTTACCTTTGCCTCTTCATGAGATGTAGTACCACCACTTTACCCTTTTTTATGATATAATTTCCTTTTCACCTCTAGTTTCTAGGACAAATTATACATGTGTTCTTTACATATCTTTATGGCAGAAATATAGTTCTCAAGATTTCTTTTTACCTTTTTAGAAATCTCTTGAGTTTTTTATTTGAAGATTAAACCTTTTATGTAGGTCTGGATTTTTCATCAAAAATAGATGGAATTCATTTATTTTGTTAAATGTCCATCTTCTTCCATGGAAAATTATGCTTATTTTTGCTGGGTAAGTTATTCTTGACTGCATACCAATTTCCTTAGCCTTTCGGAATATCATGTTCCAGGTCCTTCGTTCTTTTAATGTGGACGCTGCTAGATCCTGGGTTATCCTTATTGTGGCTCCTCCATATCTGAATTGCTTTTTTCTAGCAGCTTCCAGTATTTTATCCTTTGTCTGATGGTCCTTGAACTTGGCCACTATATTTCTTGGAGTTTTGATTTTAGGGTCCCTTTCAGTAGGTGATTGATGAATTTTTTTTAATGTCTATTTTACCCTCTGTTTCCAAAACGTCTGCGCAGCTCTCTTTGATAATTTCCTGGAAAATAGTGTCCAGGCTCTTTTTTTCCTCACATTTTTTCAGGGAGTCCAATTATTCTCAAATTGTCTCTCCTGGATCTATTTTCCAGGTCTGTTTTCTTTCTAATAAGGTACTTGACATTCTTTTCAATTGTTTCGTTTTTCTGGTTTTGCTTGACTACTTCTTGGTTTCTCCTTGAGTCATTTATTTCTACTTGTTCACGTCTAATTTTCAATGATGTATTTTCTTCACACACTTTTTTTATATCTTTTTGTAATTGTCCAATTGAGTTTTTAAGTGAGTTTTTTTCTTCTATGGAATTTTTTTTTTCATTTCATCCATTTTATTTAGATATCTGTTTTCTTTTTCCAGCTCACTAATCCTGTTTTCCTTGGAGTTGTTTACCTTTTCTAATTCACTAATTTTATTTCTCAATGATTTGATCTCTTTATCCACTCTGGATAACTTCTCCAGACTCTCTTGCAAAGCTTCCCTTTCCTTTTCCCATTTCTCTTCTAGCTCTCTTGTGAGAGCCTTTTTGAGTTCCTCTATGAGAGTCTTAAGTATTGAGGAGCAGCTCATATCCCCCTTAAGGGATTCCTCTGGGGACAATCTGCTTTTAGTTTCCTCAGTATTTGAAGTCTGCTCTCTCTCCATACAGAAGCTGTCAATCGTTAGAGCCCTTTTGAATTTTTCGTTCATTTTGTCAGAGTGGGAATCAAAGAAAACAAATTGACAAGAGAAACAATTGGTCTGTTTTTTGGGGGGGGGATGGGACTGGATAGTGTTACTGGGCTTCCTCTACAGATTGAGGGAGACAGAGGGGAGGTACTAACAGGATAGCAATGGCTGTGCTGCATCTGTGCTCTGAGACTCTGAGAACGAGCTGACTCACTCTGGGTGGGGCTGGGGGTGGCCAGGTCCCGAGAGACACTAGCTTTCCGGAGTTTTATTGTTTGCCTCTGGTATGTACACCCTCTCTGCTGCTCCTGGCTTGCTGCCAAGACGTAGTATCCACATTAGGTAAAAGTCTTTTGGCAGGAACGGAAGTGATCTTACCCCTCCCCCCTCTGGTACGGGCTGTGTGAGCTGCCTGTCTCGTTCTGACTGCCTGCCCACAGTCTGAGCCCAGTCTGTCCAACCTTCCCCCCAGCAAACACAGACCTTCTCTGGCAAATTTCAAGGATGGCTTCTGTTGGTGATTATTTGTGGGTTTCTTTTTTGGTCAAGAATTAATTCCGAGGCTTGTCATGAAGTAAGTCTTGAGAGAAAACACGTAGCTCAAGCAGCTGTCTGCCTCCATGCTGCCAGCTTGGCTGGAAGTTCCCTTTCTCTTCTTTAAAATCTCTTTGGGATATAAGTCCAGTAGTAACACTTCTGGATCAAAGGGTATGCAGAGTTTGATAACTTTTTGAGCATGGTTCCAAAGTGCTCTCCAGAATGGTTGGATGTATTCATAATTCCTCCAACAATGTATCAGTGTCCCTTTTTTCCCACATCCCCTTCAACATTGCACATTATCTTTCCCTGTCATTCTAGCCAATCTGACAGGTGTGTAGTGGAATCTCAGAGTTGTCTTAATTTAATTTCTCTGATTAATAATGACTTGGAGCATTTTTTCATATGACTAGAAATAGTTTCAATTTCTTCATCTGAGAATTGTCTGTTCATATCCTTTGACCATTTATCAATTGGAGAATAGCTTGATTTCTTAAAAATTAGAGTCAATTTATTATATATTTTGGAAATGAGACCTTTATCAGAACCTGTGACTGTAAAAATGTTTTCCCAATTTATTGTTTCCCATCTAATCTTGTATGCATTAGTTTTGTTTGTACAAAAATGTTTCAATTTGATATAATCAAAATTTTCTACTTTGTTCTTCTTTGGTCATAAATTCATTTCTCTTCCACAGGTCTGCGAGGTAAACTATCCTATGTTCTTCTAATTTATTTATGATTTCATTCTTTATGCCTATGTCTTGAACCCATTTTGACCTTATCTTGGTGTATGGTGTTAAGTGTGGGTCAATGCCTAGTTTCTGCCCTACTAATTTCCAATTTTCCCAGCAATTTTTGTCAAACATTGAGTTTTTATCTCAAAAGCTGGGGTCTTTGGGTTTGTCAAACACTAAATTATTAAAGTTATTTATTATCTTGTCTTTGAACTTAACCTATTCCACTGATTAACTAGTCTATTAATTAGCCAATATCAAATGGTTTTGGTAACCGCTGCTTTATAATGGAATTTTAGATCTAGAACAGCTAGGCCACCTTCATTTGATTTTTTTTTTTCATTAATTCCCTTGAAATTCTTGACCTTTTGTTTTTCCATATTAACTTGGTTGTTATTTTTTCTAAGTCATTAAAATAGATTTTTGGGAGTGTGATTAGTATGGTACTAAATAGATTAGTTTAGGGAATATTGTCATCTTTATTATATTTGCTCCCTCATCCAAGAACATTTAATATTTTTCCAGTTGGTTAGATCAGACTTATTTTGTGTGGAAAGTGTTTTGTAGTTTGCTCATATAGTTTCTGACTTTCCCTTGGCAGATAGATTCCTAAATATTTTATACTATAAGTAGTTACTTTAAATTGTAACTCTAACTGTTGGAATTTGTTAGTGATATATAAGAATACTGATTATTTATGTGGGTTTATTTTGTATCCTGCAACTTTGTTAAAGTGTGGATTATTTATAATGGCTTTTTAGTAGAATATCTGGGGTTCTCTGATGATCATATCATCAGCAAAGAGTGATAATTTGGTTTCCTCATTACCTACTCTAATTCCTTTAATCTTTAATCTCTTTCTCAATTGTTATTGTGAAAGCTAGCATTTGTAGTACAATATTGAATAGTAATACTGATAGTAGACAAGATTATTTTACTCATGATCTTATTGGAAATGGTTCCAGTTTATTCCCATTACATATGATTCTTACTGATGGTTTTAAATAGATGCTACTGATTATTTTAAGGAGAAGTCCATTTATTCCTATACTGTTAAGTGTTTTTAATAGGAATGGATGCTGAATTTTTTCAAATGCTTTTTCTACATCTATTGAGATGATCATGTGGTTTTTGTTAATTTGGTTATTAATGTGGCCAATTATACTAATAGTTTTCTTAATATTGAAATTCCTGGTATCAATCCTACTTGATCATGGTGTATTATCGTGGGGATGATTTTCTGTAGTCTTTTTGCCAATATCTTATTTAAGATTTTAGCATCAATATTCATTAGGGAAATTGGTCTATAATTTTATTTCTCAGTTTTCAATCTACCTGGTTTAGGTACCAGTACCATGTCTGTGTCATAAAAGGAATTTTATAGGACTCCTTCAATCCCTATTTTTTTCAAATAGTTTATATAGCATTGGAGTTAGTTGTTCTTTAAATGTTTGGTAGAATTCACATGTAAATCCATCTGGTCCTGGGGATTTTTTCTTAGGGAGTTGGTTAATAGCTTGTTCTATTTCTTTTTCTGAAATGGGACAATTCAAACAATTTACTTCCTCCGCTTTAACATGGGAAGCCTATATTTTTGGAGGTAGTCATCCGTTTCACTTGGATTATCAAATTTATTGGCATAAAGTTGGGCAAAGTAACTCCTTATTATTTCTCTAATTTCTTCTTCATTGGTGGAAAGATCTCCCTTTTCATTTTAGAGTAATAATTTGACATTCCCCTCTCCTGTTTCTAATCAGATTTACCAAAGGTTTATCTGTTTTATTGTTTTTTTTTTTCCATAAAATAAACTCTTAGTTTTATTTATTAGTTCAATAGTTTTTTATTTTTTATTTTCAATATTATTAATTTCTCCTTTTAATTTTAGAATTTCAAGTTTAGTATTTGATTGGCAGTTTTTAATTTGGTCTTTTTCTAGCTTTTTAAGTTGCAAGCCCAATTCATTGATCTTCTTTTCCTCTATTTTATTCAAGTAAGCATCTAAAGATCTAAAATTTCCCCTTATTACTGCTTTGGCTGCATCCCACAAATTTTGGTATTATGTCTCATCATTGTCGTTATCTTGAGTGAAATTATTAATTGTGTCTATAATTTGCTGTTTCAGCCAATCATTCTTAAATATTATATTATTTTGTTTCCAATTACTTTTTGGTCTATTTACCCCTAATTGTTTGTTCAATGTAGCTTTTATGGAATCGTGATCTAAAAAGAAAGCATTTACTATTTCTGCCTTCCTGCATTTAATTTTTAGGTCTTTATGTCCTAATATATGGTCAATTTTTGTATAGCTTCCATGAACTGCTGAGAAGAAAGTATACTCCTTTCTGTCACCATTCAAGTTTCTCCAAAGATCTATCATCCCTAATTTTTCCAATATTCTATTTACCTTCTTAATTTCTTTCTTATTTGTTTTGTGATTTGATTTATCTAATTTTAAGAGTGCAAGGTTGAGATCTCCCACTATTATAATTTTGCTGTCTATTTCATCTTGCAATTCTCTTAACTTCTCCTTTAGGAAATTAGATGCTATACCACTTGGTGCATATATGTTTAGTATTAATATTGCTTCATTGTCTATGCCACACTTTAGCAAGATATATTTTTCTTTCTTATCTCTTTTAATTAGATCAATTTTTGCTTTTGCTTGATCTGAGATAAGGATGGCTACCCCTGTTTTATTTTACTTCACCTGAAACATGATAGATTCTGCTCCAACTTTTTATCTTTACTCTGTATGTGTCTCCCTGCTTTAAATGTGTTTCTTGTAAACAACATATTGTAGGGTTCTGATTTTTGATCCAGTCTGCTATCTGCCCCTGCTTTATGGGAGAGTTCATCCCATTCACATTTACAGTTAAAATTACTAATTCTATATTTCCTGCCATCTTATTAACCCCAGATTAAACTTTTCTTTTTCTTGTCCCCCCCCAATCCTCTTTCCCAGTATTAAACTTATGGCCCCACTTGTGTCACACCACTCATCCATTATAGGATCCTTCCCTCCCCCCTTTGAGTCTCTTCCCCTTTCTTGGACCCTTCTCTTATTACTCTTTTCCTTTTCTCTTTTCCTCTCCCTCTTTTAAATGAGGTGAGAGAAAATTCTCCATAAAACAAATATGTCAATTATTTTTTCTTTGAGCCAATTCTGATGAGAGTAAGATTTACACAGTGTTCCTCCCCCTCTCTAAATTTCCTCAGATATAGTAGATTTCCTTTGTCTCTTTGTTGAATAAATTTCCCCTTTTTTTAATCCCCTCCCCCTTTTTTCTTACACTATCAATTTTCCATTTCTACTTCCCTTTTTTATGTTATATCAATAGAATCAAATTATACATATAGTCTTTATAACTATATAGTCTTATAACAGGGGGCAGCTGGGTGGCACAGTGGATAGAGCACCAGCCCTGAGTTCAGGAGGTCCCGAGTTCAAATCTGGTCTCAGATACTTAACACTTCCTAACTGTGTGACCCTGGGCAAGTCACTTAACCCCAGTCTAAGGAAAAAAAAATGTATAACCAAAACAGAAATATAGTTCTCAAGAGTTCCTTTTACCTTTTTCTGCTTCTCTTGAGTCCTATGATTGGAGATCACATTTTTTTTTGTTTAGATCTGATTTTATCCTTAGAAACAACTGAAATTCATCTGTTTCATTGAATGTCCATCTTCTTCCAAGGGAAAAATTTAGCATAAGAAATTTAGCAAAGATATTCCTTGGAGTTTTCATTTTGGGGTGTCTTTCAGCAGGTAATTAGGAAATTCTTTCAATGGCCATTTTACTTTCTGATTCTTGGATATCAGAGCATTTTTCCTTTATAATTTCCCAAATGATAATGTCTAGGCTCTTTTTTTCATCATGACTTTCAGGAAGTGCAATAATCCTTAGATTGTCTCTCCTAGATCTTTTTTTTCCATATTACTTTTTTTTCTTTTTTCTTTAGAAACTATTTCATATTGTGATCTATCTTTTCATTTTTAAACTGATTTTTAAGTCTTATTGAGTCATTCACCTCCATTTTTTCAACTGTTATTTTATTCAGTTACCTTTTTTAGCTCCTTTTATATGTAGCCAATTGAATTGTGTTTTTTAATTGTATTTTTTCTATTCTGTTTCTATTTCATGAATTCTGTTATTCAATGAATTGCTATCTTTTTCATATCTATTTTGTAAGAAGTTATAGACTTTTTTCCATTTTATTAAATCTATTTTTAAGGAGTTTTCTTCAGATAATTTCTGTTTTTCGTTTTCCATACTCTCTTGTAAATATTTCATTTCCTTTCTCCATTTTTCTTCAAACTCTTTAAAAAAATTTTTTTGAAATCTTCTACAAAAGTCTTGTGAAATGGGGACCACCTCATATTGTCTTTGGGGGTTCATCCTTAGTTGATTTGCCTTTAGAGGTTTGTTCTCTCTCTCCATAAAAGTTGTTTATGGTCAGTGTTCTTTTTGCATTTTTGCTCATTTTTTGTAAGAGTTGTAATCTGCTCTTAAGGCAAAAGGTTGACAGCTACTTTAATTGCCCTGTAGCTGGCATTTTGACTGACTTCTGGTGCTGGGCAATTGGGCAACTCCTAAGTTCTTCCAGTTTATAATTTGCCTTTGGGTGATTTTTCAGCAAATCTGCTAAACTGCCTGCTTAAGAACTTTCTTAGAAGATTCTCCATTTCTGGGATACCAAAATGCTCTGGCTCCCCACCCCAGCTCCTTGTCCTGGTCTTTGTACACTGTGATCTGGGTTTGGCAAACTGTCCCCTTGGCCAATTGAAACAGATCTGTTCTGAAGTTCTTCCAAAATACCTTCTTCTGGAAATGTGTATTCTCCAAATATTTGAGGATTTTGTCACTCTGAAACCAATTCCAAGCTTAATCTGCTTTTGATTTAAGAGAAGGTCAGACAAGGTCACATAAAGCCGTATCTGCTCTCTGCCATCTTGCCTGTATTCCCTGTAGTGATATTTTTAAGAAGGACTGAAAGAGGAATGCCATTTGTTAATCACATGATAGGAAAGAGTGTGATTTATTGAATAAACTTTCTATATAATAGGAGAAGCCCAGTCTGTGCTATGCAAGTAACAGAAGTCCATTCCCCATTGCTTTAAGCTGAGCTATGTGAATTTATTAAGTCATAAATTCATAGATCTATAAATTTATATTTGATAAGGGCTTTGAAGGTCATATAGTTAAACTTATTAATTTTTTACTTTTAAAATTAGCCCAGAGCCAATATATGTAGAAGACATGTGCTGGAAGAGAGTGAGCTTTGAAGGCATTGAGGGATTATGATTATGAGTATGATTATTGTTATTATTTTTATAATTTCAAAGATATCAAATATTCAGAAAAATCAAATAATGTACAAAATAATTAGGCAGATACAACACATTACAACTACCAAAACATTCCTATTCTCTATAAGAATTTAAAATCTATCTATCTGTCTATCCATTGGTCATTAATCTACCTATCTATCTATAACAGAGATGCTTGATGAAACTCAGAAGAGAAGAAGGAGGCATTTGGTAACCAATATCTATAGCCCTTCATCATTGTTTGAAAGAGCTGGGAAAAAGAAGCTAAATGTTAGAAACAGAATTTACATTGAACTCCTGTCATTCCCAGTGAGTGTTTATCCTACCAAAATACCTGCAACCTTCTTATTATATATATATATATATATATATATATATATATATATATATATATATATATATATATATATATATATATATATATATATATATATATATATATATATATATATATATATATATATATATATATATATATATATATATATATATATATATATATATATATATATATACACACATATATATATATATATATATATATATATATATATATATATATTCTTTCTTTATTAAAATGCATCTATCATGATAAAATTAAACCAGTCCTAAACACTTCTCATCTACCAAGATAAATAAGTTTTATATGAATATGCTAAAAACATACACATTGTTCCTGGATAGAGGCAAATTTGGAAGACTTTGGTTATTTGGGTAGATGGACAGTAAAAGGCTGGATTTCATGAAGAAATAAGTGATATAATTTGAATTATTTTAATTTTCTCCCACAGAGAAAACTATATTTTTAACACCAATAGCCTATCAGTAATATTATATGGCTGAGATTCAGACAATTCCATTGAATATGAGTACTAAGTGACTATAGTGGTTGTCACTTTAGACTAGTTAGTGTACCAGACAAAAGACTAAAAATTATCGTTGTCTCAAAAGGCATTGGAAAAGTATACAGCTAGCTCAATTAGGCTCAAGTTTGTCATCCACAAGTAAATCAGAAAATCCACATTTAGTCCTTATTTCTTGGAGACCCCAATGACAAAGATAGATGGGAGGATATAGAAGTAACAACTTGCGATATTTTATTTTTTCCTTTATTTTGCACATTATAGTACCAATTAAGATTTTTTTTTTAACATAACCATTCAGATTATAAAAATAAGATTGGGGAAAGTAAAAAACCCTTGGATTCTATCATGAGCTAAAAGTGGTGCATGTTTTTTAGCCCAAGCCAAATACAGTATTCCAGTCACTTAGGCATACATTACTGGATTCTAAAGAGGAAGTAGGCACTTGTATGCTATCTCAAACTCCTCAAAAACCAAAATACTGTAATTAGTGTGGGTGGTAGTGTTGTGCAACTTCTGCCTCTCACATTCTTGTTCACTTAGCATTAGGAAGGAAACTCACAAATAGAAGAGTGTAATTAAAATGCATTTTTAAATTTAAAAAATCATTTTAAAACCATCCATTTTAATTTTTGTATTTCCGCTATTGTCACAAATTTTAGCATCTAGAATAAGAAACTGTGGGTTTGCAAACAGAAATAGAAGGAAGTCATGTTATCCTGTTCAAAGAAACAATGAGCATGACTCAGCTGTGAGCTTTGCTTTAAAATCTTTAGAATTAAAAAAAGGTCTAAGAAGCCCTTAACAACTAGTTTCCACATATGCTTGATTGACATTTTCCATGACTGTAATATCTAATTTCAGGCAACATTAGAGGGATACAAAAATTTGTGATTTCTTTGGAAAGAACAAAGCCATCAGTAAAGTTTGTGTGGGTTTAAATTGGAAATGTTTCTTTAGTCTTTGATGTCATTAAACTCATTCCAATGGTATGTGGCAGAAGATCACTAGTAATAAATTCATACACAATAGGTTTAAAGTTTAAAGTATACAGCATAGTATAAAGTATATTCAAGTGTAAAATATAAGCTTTACTCTGGTTCCTGTAAAATTAATTGTTCTGGGTTTCAGATTTTATCTAGTCATTTGTCATGTTCTTTTACTATGTTGTTTTAAGCTAACCATCACAAATGTTCATTTTCCAAGTATTTCTTTCAAATGTTTAAATCATCTCAACAGCCTTCTAGTACAGATTAAGAACATTTCTAACCTCCAGTTAGTTCTGAACGATTTTTTTTTCTTTTTTTAGAGGTGGGGGGAGTAAAGGTAAAAGGCTGGAGCAAAATCTATTATGCTTCAGGTGAAGTAAAAAACAAGGTTAGCCATCCTTATCTCAGATCAAGCCAAAGCAAAAATTGATCTAATTAAAAGAGAAAAGGAAGGAAACTATCCTGCTAAAGGGTAGCATAGACAATGAAGCAATATCAATACTAAACATATATGCATATACATAACATAATATGTGTATACATATATATATATATATATACACATATGTGTGTGTGTGTATATATATATATATATATATATATATATATATATTTATATATACCAAGTGGTATAGCATTAAGTAGGATTTATACCAGGAATAGAGGGCTGGTTCAATATAAGGAAAACTATTAGTATAATTGACCATATCAATGACCAAATTAATTATAACCATATGATCATCGCAATAGATGCAGAAAAAAGCATTTGGTAAAATCCAACATGCATTCCTATTAAAAACATTTGAGAGTATAGAATCAATTGACATTTTCTTAAAATAATCAGTAGCATCTACTTAAAACCATCAGTAAACATCATATGTAATAAGGATAAACTGGAAATATTCCCAATAAGATCAAGAGTTAAATAAGGTTGCCCTCTATCAGCATTACTATTCTATATTTTATTAGAAATGCTTTGAACTGATACTGAGTGAAATGAGCAGAACCAGAAGATCACTATACACTTCAACAACAATACTGTATGAAGATGTATTCTGATGGAAGTGGATATCTTCAACATAAAGAAGATCCAACTCACTTCCAGCTGATCAATGATAGACAGAAACAACTACACCCAGAGAAGGAACACTGGGAAGTGAATGTAAAATATTAGCACCTCTGTCTATCTACCCAGGTTACTTATACCTTCAGAATCCAATACTTCATGTGCAATGAGAAAATTGGATTTACACACATATATTATAGCTAGGTTATACTGTAACACATGTAAAATGTATGGGATTGCCTGTCATGTAGGGGAGGGAGTAGAGGGAGGGAGGGGAAAATCTGGAAAAATGAATACAAGGGATAATGTTATAAAACATTACTCATGCATTCATATTGTCAAAAAACATTTATAATTATAAAATTAATTTTAAAGAGGTTAAAAAAATAAAAAAGAAATGCTAGCTTTGGAATTAGGGTTGATAAAGGCATTAAAGGAATTAGAGTAGGTAATGATGAAACCAAATTATCACTCTTTCCTGATGATATGATCGTACAGTTAGAGAACCTCAGAAATTCTACTAAAAAACTATTAGAAATAATCCACACTTTTGGCAAAGTTGCAGGATACAAAATAAACCCACATAAGTCATCAGCATTCTTATATATCACTAACAAAATCCAACACTTAGAGTTACAAAGAGAAATTCCATTTAAAGTAACTACTGATAGTATAAAATATTTAGAAATCTATCTGCCAAGGGAAAATCAGAATTTATATGAGCAAAACTACAAAACACTTTCCACACAAATAAGTCAGACATAACCAAGTGGAAAAATATTAAATGCTCTTGGACTGGGTGAGCAAATATGATAAAGTTGACAATACTACTTAAACTAATCTATTTATTTAGCACGATACCAATCAGACTCCCCAAAACCCTATCTTAATGATCTAGAGAAAATAATAACAAAATTCATATGGAAAAATAATAGGTCAAGAATTTCAAGGGAATTATTGAAAAAAAAAATCAAATGAAGGTGGCCTAGCTGTACTAGATCTAAATTATATTGTAAAGCATGGTTACCAAAACCATTTGGTATTGGCTAAGAAATAGACTAGTTGTTCAGTGGAATAGGTTAGGTTTAAAGATCAAAACAGCCAAGACATTGCCCTCTTCAACAATGAGATGAATCAAGTCAGTTCCAATAGAGCAGTAATGAACTTATCCAGCTACACTCAGGAAAAGAACTCTGGGAGATGACTATGAACCACTACATAGAATTCCCAGTCCCTCTATTTACTGTACCTGGATGAGGTATAAGACCCAATCAAAACCTAGTGTTTGACAAACCCAAAGACCCCAGCTTTTGGGATAAGAACTCACTGTTTGACAAAAATTGCTGGGATAATTGGAAATTAGTATGGCAGAAGCTAGGCATTGACACACAATTAACACAGTACACCAAGAAAAGGTCAAAATGGGTTCATGACCTAGGCATAAAGAATGAAATTACAAATAAATTGGAAAAGCATAGGATAGTTTATCTCTCAGATCTGTGGAAGAGGAAGAAATTTATGACCAAAGAAGAACTAGAGATCATTATTGATCACAAAATAGAAAACTTTGATTATATCAAATTGAAAAGATTTTGTACAAACAAAACTAATGCAGAAAAGATTAGAAGGGAAACAATAAACTGGGAAAATACTTTTACAGTCAAAGGTTCTGATAAAGACCTCATTTCCAAAAAATATAGAGAATTGACTCTAATTTAAAAGAAATCAAGCCATTCTCCAACTGATAAATGGTCAAAGGATATGAAAAGACAATTCTCAGATGAAGAAATTGAAACTATTTCTAGTCATATGAAAACATGCTCCAAGTCATTATCAATCAGAGAAATGCAAATTAAGACAACTCTGAGGTACCATTACACACCTGTCAGATTGTCTAGAATGAGCAAAGATAATGTGGAATGTTGGAGGGGATGTGGGAAAACTGGGACACTGATACATTGTTGGTGAAATTGTGAATACATCCAGCCATTCTGGAGAGCAATTTGGAACTATGCTCAAAAAGTTATCAAACTGTGATTTGACCCAGCAGCGTTACTACTGGGCTTATATCTCAAAGAGATTTTAAAGAAGGGAAAGGGACCTGTATGTGCAAGAATGTTTGTGGCATCCCTCTTTGTAGTGGCCAGAAACTTGAAACTGAGTCGATGGCCATCAATTGGAGAATGGCTGAATAAATTTTTGTTGAATATTATGGAATATTATTGTTCTGTAAGAAATGACCAGCAGCATGATTTCAGAAACGCCTGGAGAGACTTACATGAACTGATGCTGAGTGAAATGAGCAGGACCAGGAGATCATTACATACTTCAACAACAGTACTATATAATGATCAATTCTGATGGACATTGCCCTCTTCAACAATGAGATGAATCAAGTCAGTTCCAATAGAGCAGTAATGAACTTATCCAGCTACACTCAGGAAAAGAACTCTGGGAGATGACTATGAACCACTACATAGAATTCCCAGTCCCTCTATTTACTGTACCTGGATGAGGTATAAGACCCTTCAGCCCAGAGACAACCTGCTGACAATGTCTGTTTTGGCTCCCCATCTCCCTTAAAGGCTCTTAGTCTTCCTTAGAAGTCAATATAAATTATACTAAGTTGTAAAGCGTCATCTGCATACCATAGCAAGTTATTTATGTGTTCCTCCATGTGCAATATATAGTCAGAGCATGCACAGTGTTGCTTTGGTTATATAAGAGTATTAGTGTAAATAAGGCTGAGAGAATTAGGAATAAACGGACTCCATATTTGACCATTCATGTGAGTTCTGCCTCATCACTCCTTTTCTAAGACTTAGGACTCGTGCTGGTACTGACATCCTCCAGAGAGCTAGTCCAGATGTAACATTGTATAGAAAAGTTTCAAATAAATATTGCCTGTTTAGTTAATTGCAATAAATTTCTTCATGATACATGTTTCAACCTGAGAATCACTTTGTCATCCTATACAGTTAAAATCATGTTTCACTAACAAAGGTTAGTGAAATGGTTGAAGAATTGTTATATCACAATTATTTTTTTTAAATCATATCTATACCTCATTTTAAGTGAGAGGTTTTATTCAGAAATAAATTTTACAAAAATAAAATGTAGAGTCATAGCATACAGTCCCAGAAGTCACATTCTGAACTGATAAAGTATAGTAAAGGATGAAACTGCCATCTTTCTTTTGTATTAAGACAATAGCACAATTAACAATATTTAACTTGCATATTCACAAGTCTATGAAATATTGTGCCATTTTTGCTTTCTAAAGATAAAGCAACCAATGTTGTTATAAAGAAATTCTTCTAACACATTTTGCTGAAATAAGAAGTGAGAATATAACCACAAAAATTATCTTCCTATATTGTCACCAATAGTATTTGTCTTTTGCTTTGAAATTCCTGACAAATACGTCATGAATGTAGAGATTCCCATCATCACTAAGAATAATTTATAGTGAGTTACATCATATTTTAAGATGTGTTATATCCAATATACTTTTCATATTCTGATCATTAATGGAACTGTCATTGATATTCAGCATCATATTCTGAGTCACTTAAATTTTTGGAAGCATAAGAATTGAGGAAGGAAAGAAAGAAAAAAAAAAAACTTTATATAGTACATCCTATGATTTATAGACTGCTTTTGGAAATGTGTATGAAGTTGCCATAATCACTTAAATGACATTTTATTTTCATTAAATTCTCATTTCTCTCTAGGCTTAATGGCATTTTTTTCTTAATCTCACATATGATTTAATTTATTATAAATTAATTATATGATATAACATATATATGTATATATAAGTATATATATATATATATGTATATATATACACACACACACATATATAGTAACATCCCTATTTCACTTCAATAGTACATATAACTAATCAGACAAATTGAAAATGAGTGAGATGTTCATTCTGCTATAATTAGAATAGTACCAACAGGCAAAATCATATAATTTAGAACTCATCAAGGAGTGCTTTTGGTGGCTCCCTGAACTTGGACAGTTGGAAAATTACCATTTGATTTTCACTAACTTCTAACAGAAATTTATCATGTATTTCAATTATGAGTTATTAAAAATCATAGAAAAAGTTACATTATTTTCATCATGTGGCTTAAATATACCAGGACACAACAAAGTTATAAACCCTTGTCTAAACAAATCTTCCTCATTTTCTTTAGATGGGGAAATCCAACACAACTGAGAAGTGAAAGAGCTTGAAATAGAACCCGGATTTTCGTATTCCTAGATACTGAGATTTGAACTTAATAATTTTTGAACTTTGAACTTTGAACATCAGACTATTTTATGTTTATTGAGGAGCAATCCCAACTATGAAGGATTAGACTTTTTCTTCTTGAGCCATAGTATTAAACTAGGAGAAGTTGGTGAATGCTGAAAAGACACTAATTTGGCTTTGTTAACAATTAAAAAGCAAAGAAAATTATTGCGATGTTTAAGTTATGCAAAAAATAATAATAGATTCCCCTCTTCACTGAAGGTCTTCATGCAAAGTGTGGTTGACCACCTATGACATATAAAGGAGTACTCAATAAGATAATTAGACATTACCAATATCTCCCGGACTCAGCTTCTTTTTTAAATTTATAGTTATTATGATTCTTTTGCATTTATTCCAAAAGATTAGTGTGCATATCAAAGTAAATGGTGTGTATAAAGTATTTTGCTGAGCAAAAAATGTCTATCCCCATGAAGTTTTTATTGCTAACACTGTAATCTTTGATTTTATAAGTTTCTGATAGAAATGTTTTGAATACAGGTTTCTATACCCTACTATTATTTGTTTATGTTCAGTGCTTCCTTGATTAAGCTTGGATAAAATGAATGCTTTTTGCAACTGAATAGAAGTATTGGAATATATGTTTTTCTTCTGTAGGTAAAAATCTTCAATATCTTCAAGGTGCACATTCAAGAAATATAAATATCTTAAAGACAACTATACTAGTAAATGGGATGATAGAATGATCTATATCCCTTATTTTCCCATATTATTTTATGATTTTTATTTTTCTTTCTTTGCTTCCATATTTCAAGAGATTTTAATTCTACCTGATAGATTGGAGTACTTATTTTGGATTAAACATATTATTTGATTTTTTGGTGTTTATTAATCAGGATTCTGAGTGGTGGATTGCCAAAGTTTTTGTCCATGATTATTCTCTTTTTACATAAAAGGTCAACAGTTTGCCAAAATCACAAAGCACATTTCAAGATTTGTATTTGTAGTAAAGATATTAGGTACATATTAGGATAGTGAGCTATTAGTGTACAAGTTGAGTCATTTGAACATATCTATCAAAATATTCAGTATATTCAGAATATAATATTTTTGTAAAAGAGAAAGAAAGAGATAACCATAGATGCAGCTCCCTCTCTAGTACCTGTAGTACATGAGGGAATTATTGTGTCACAAAAAATATGAAAATTGCTACTATTGCTTTCTTCTTCCATATATCAAGGAGGAACTTTTTGATTTGCTACTTACTTGAAAGTGATCATACATTTAGTATTCTCATAGAAGAAATCCAACTTTTTCCTCCTTTGTGTTGGCATGCCAGGAAGGAAGGAAAGAATTGCTATATTTGGATTTGGGGAAAGAGGAATGTCACTAAGCTTCCATTTATTTCTCCCCTTCTTTCTACCTTCTCATGCTTTCTTCTTTCTTTCTTTTCTTTCTTGTTTTACTTTCTTCCTTTCCTTCTACTTTCTTTCCTTCCTCTTTTCCTCTGTCCCACCCACTTTTCTCTCAACCCACAAGGTGCCTTTCTACATTCTTCTACCATGTATAGTATTCATTTCGTAATGCAATAAAGAGATTATTTTCCCCTGAAGAATTAATCTATGTCTTCCTCCTACTCTACTCCTGATTTTATCAAAAACAATAGTGTATTGCCAGGGATCTAAATGGTAATGCTTGAAATCTAAAACATATGGAAAAGAATAGAGGAAATTCATATTTCTGATAAGCATATAAAAATAGAAGCAAATGACCTAATCATGCAATGAAAAGATTAGAAATATTTAAAATTAGCAACCCTAAAACAAGAAAGGAAGTAAGAATGTACTTAATGTTATTTAATGTCTATATTCTAGCCATTGTGGTAAACACTTTAAAAATATTATCTCATTTGACACTCACAACAACCCTGGGAGGTAGGTGCCATTATTATTTCCATTTTATGCTTGAATAAACTGAAGCAGGAAGAAGTTATATGACTTATCCCAGGCTCATAGAGCTAGAAAATGTCTGAATAGATTTGAACAGGTTATTCAATCCACTGAAACACCTATCTGACTAAATGAAAAATTTTGAAAATTAGATAGCAAGATCACATGCTTGAATAGAGGCCTGGACTTGGAGTCCAGATCTAAGCTCAAACCCCGATGCTAATACTTAACTAACTTTGTAATCCTGGTGAAGTCACTAAATCTCTTTGAACCTCTGAGTTACTAAATATGAATAATGACACCTATTTTTCTAGATTATTGTGATGATCAAATAAGATAGCACATGTGAAGCATGTTTCAAACTTAATTTACAAATGTTCTCTATTATTAGATCTCTTAATTGTTAAATAATAGAAAAAATAGAAGGCTATAGAACTGATTAATAAAACCAGGGAAGTTTTTTGAGGGAGAAATAATAAAATCAATAAACTATTAGCAAACTTGTTCAAAAATAAACAGAAGAAAAATCTAGAAATCCAAAATCCAAAATAAAGGGGACTGATGAACTACTGCTAAGATCTAAATTGGGTGATGTATTTAAATGGATGTTTAGTGCACTCTCTGTTATTCATTTATTTGCTACTCTTCAAGACTTTATTTGGAATTTTCTTGGCAGAGATACTGGAGTAGCTGGCCATATCCTTCTCCTCCTTATTTTTATAGATTCAGAAACTAAGAAAACAGAGTTGAATGAATTGTCCAGTATCATACTAAATGCCTGAGGTCAAATTTGAACTCAAGTACATAAATGTTCCTTTCTTCAGGCTTGGTATTCTATACCTTAAGTCATATAGCTGTCCTTTCCAAAATATTTTCCCTCATGATATTATGAAATTTGGAGGGCAGACTATGCTTTGCCTTCTCAC
Source organism: Sminthopsis crassicaudata (assembly GCF_048593235.1). Taxonomy (NCBI): domain Eukaryota; kingdom Metazoa; phylum Chordata; class Mammalia; order Dasyuromorphia; family Dasyuridae; genus Sminthopsis; species Sminthopsis crassicaudata. The sequence goes on from NC_133617.1 coordinate 201,175,501, forward strand.
TGAGTACCATCTACAGTCATACTGATCTATATCTTGTCACTAAATTCAGATGACTGAAGAGGAGAAAGTGAGGCTGCTGATTTTACACAATCCTTCCTCACTTAAATCCAGTTTTCTTGCATGTCATGGTATCACCTCCCCGGTGTCCTATTTGAGAACAAACAACGATAACATATATGTACAGTTACTTTTTAAACAGCCAATTTTTGTTTTCTTTACCCTTAGATTATGAAATCCTTGAGAAGAGGAAGTGTTTTTATATAATTTTTGTTCCCCTCATGCTTAGTCCATTTTCTGACAATAATAGGTGCTTAAATATGCTTATTTATTTGACTTTAAAGGAAGTATTCATCAATTGGAATAACTAAGTTAGTTATGAAATGTTAATGTATCATTGTTCTGTAAGAAATGATAAGTATAAAATATTCAGATAAACCTGAAGAATTACTTGAATCAATAGAAAATTAAATAAGTTGAATAACGAGAATAATGACCACATTGATGAAACTAAAAAATACATTAACTCAAAGTCAAACTCTGAATTGTTGCATTGATCGGCAATGAAGAAGAGAAGATGTAATTTACCATAAAAGAAATGGAGCCCAGTAGGTATAGGATGTTGCACGTACTGTCAGGGGCATTGCTGTGCTAATTGCCTTTGCCCATTTTTGTTTGTCTTGTTTTGAAGACCATGGGGAAATATATATGGAACAGATTGCTATGCAAAAGTAAACTATTTTAATTAAACTTTCTTTAAATAAAGAGATATAGAAATGGAAGTTCATGGTTATAGTGAATTTTCTTTTGTTGAAACAAAGAGGTTAATTATCAATCTGTGATAGAAACTTATTAAAAAACCAACAGTTCCACCTAAGAATTGTTATGTTCAACTGTAGTATAAGACTCTCAAGCCTCAAAAACACATTGAAGACTATTTTATGATATTCAAATATATGAAATTGTTATGATATCACAAAAGCTCTAAATGAAAAGTTCTCTGAAAATTCTGCATATCTGCATTTAGAATAAAAGGACCTCAATAGGAAAAGACTGTGCCATTCCAAGTGCTACACATCAATGAGGGCTTAGATTCAAATTTACTGGTCAGTTATCATGTTAGCCAAAGGAAAGAGATATAGAATTCTGGAAAAAAATGAATCATTTAATAGCATCAGCTCCTTGAATTAACTACTTTGTTCTAGTTATTTTATATAGTTTTTTCTCCCAGTCAAATTTAAAATTTTTTTGAATTAAATTTTTCTTAAGAGATAGCAGAGTTTGACTTAGAGTTCTTGTGTTATGAGTTTTCACTCACAAGTCCATACTGCTTCTATTAGGTTCTCATGTGAAATTCAGATTTTATTCATAATGAACTATATAAAAATTAGAGAAATTATTATAAATGCTTATTTTTAGTATACATGGTACAGATGACTTCTCACTACCCACCACACCACCTGCATGAAATAGCAGATGCAGCTGTCTAATGACAAAAGAAGCACCACATGTCTTGGATAGATTTTACTTTCATGGCATTGTTGATGGCTGGGTCATTTACAGGAAGCTTGTTTAAATAAATATGCTGCTAGTTTCAAATTCACATTATATCTTTTCCAGTCACTAGAACCCAACATTTTTGTGTCTCTTGAAATTTATTTCCTGTTTTCTTCTTTTCCCACAACTCTTTAACTAAAGGCTTTAGAGTCTCTAAAAGTCCTTAAGAGTCTCTAAGGAATCTACTGGGATATTGCAGGCTTATAAGCTTAGGTTTAGTGTGGCTTTACGAGGTTTGCCTTGTTGTCAACATGATTGTTTGCCTTCTTTTCACAGTGATAAAAGTAGTTCAGCTGACATATGGGTGCTATGGCAACTTGCCAAATGTTAAAAATGATGTTTTGCATTTTATAGCTTTACAAAATCTCTAAGTAGAACCTAGTCTAAAGCTTTTCTGTGGTAGCCTTCTCCTGAAATTCTTTCATTGTGAAATAAGAGGCAATGACTAAAGTGTCATTTGTTCAATGAAACTCCCCCCACTCCAACTTATGAGAATTGTACATAACATGCAAAGTATTTCATTATGATTCAAGCTAAATGTTAATCACCTTATTAAAGATTAACATGGGCTTATATGAATCATCCTCTGCTTGAGTTATCTTGGGATGGTTGTCACGATCAAGGACAATTTCCTTGGCAAATTTATTTATTATATACAAGTCATTTAAATGCCTTAGTGCTCAGAATTATCTGCCTCATTTGAGAAATTCTTGATATGAGTTTTACTGTATCCAAGAAGCAGGTTAGGAATGGAACAGATTTCTTATCATGCTGATGTTAATTGAAACCCTGCAGAACCATGCAGTTTTCTGGTCATGATTAAGAACCCTTTCTACATTTTCTAATGGAAAAACATGCATAGTCATCAGGTAAACTGAATCTCTGCTTGGCCTACACTCTGCTAAAGTTGGAATAGTTAGTGATTCTTCTCAAAATACAAATCTATCATAAGAAGCAATTGATTTGACCAACAATGTTTTGGGAAATGTGTATTATGTGGAAGAAGTTGACATATTGAAAGATCAATTTACATTCACTTGCATGAATCCTACTCTTGTTCATATCTTTATTTACTTCTTACTTGGAATATGTAAATAGCTTCTTTATTGGACTTCCCATTTCCAGTCTCTTACTTCTCAAATTGAACATCCTCAGATTTCACAGTTTGAAAATTATTAGTTTCTCCCTATCATTTCTTCCACATAATACACATTTTCTGTATGCAAAGCTCTAACCAATCTATTTCCAGTCTCTTGAAATGGGCTTATTTTATCTTCCACAGTCCTTTCCCCTCCATATACTTGACATTTCAACTGACCTACTGTCCATTATCCTCAACTCCCACTTCTTTGTGCACATTATCCTGCTGCCTAAAATACAATGTTATTATATCTTCATCACTTAGAATCCTTAGGTTTCTTTATTTCTATACTCTTTGAGGAACTAACATTAAGCCATTATTTTTAGATAACAAAACTTATTGAAGGAAGGTAGCAAGGGACAAGAAGGCTCAAAATGAATGGAGCAGAATATGAAGGATTTGAATGTCCATGGAATATTGTATATCTGATCACAGAGTTAATTAGGCACCTCTGGAGCTCATTGAGATGTTTGTATGTCACATCCAGATTTATTCTTTAAAAATAGAGTAGTAGCTGAATGGAAAATCAATGATTGGGGAGAGATTTGAAACAGAGAGACCAGAGACAGAGAGACCAGTAAGACATCTGTTGCAATAGTTCAGATGAGAAGTGATAAGGACATAAAATAGGGTGATGATTGTTTGAGTAGAAAAAGACATATATGGTAGTGGCTGTGAAGGTAGAAATGACAATATTTATTAGTGGACTGGATGTGTGGGCTAATGAGAATGAGCATTAGAGAATGAGAGTATTTGGAATTCAGTAACTGGGAGGATAGTAGATCCTATGACACTAATAGGGTAGGAGAGAAAATTTGAAAACAAAAGATCAGAAGTTCTATTTGAGGGATGGTAACTTTGAGATGCATACATACAAATAGCATGAGAAAAACAAGGGACAGTTGGCTAGAAATCTTTCATGATTTTCCTTGTTGCTAGGGTTTTCTGTCACCTGAAAACTGGATATATACTTAAATGTGCTTTTGTTCCCAAATAGAATGTAAGCTCTTTAACAGCAGAAACTATTTTTCATATTGGTTTATAATTCCTAATACCTAGAAGACCCATTGTAAATAGAAATAATTGATAAATTTTGGTTGAATTGAATTACATCTGGGAGAAGAGTTCATAATTGGGGTTCATAATGAGAGAGAGAGATTAGAGATTAAAGTTACAATCAGTTTGGGAATCAATCTCTCCAAATTTTGAGCTGTTATTCTTGATTCTGATATTTATGGATCTCCTATAGTTTTCAGTTTTTATGCCAATGACTCTTAGTAGCTTCTTTTTTCTAAGGAGTTCCTTTGTAAATTAAATTTATGCTCTACTTTATTATTTTTCTCCTTTATATATCTCCTATTTACAATACTAAGTTGTGACCAACTTTGACAACATAAGGTGGTCAATGATGAGAATAAATCCTAAACAAGAAAAGGGACAGGGAGGGGAAATTAGGTTGGGAATTTTAACTGGATAAACGCTTTTCACATCCTAACAGTGATTCTTTTTTTGTCGGATGATATATTAATAATGACAGTATTTGTAAATCAGAAAAGGGAAGCAATATACCTCCATATTCATGTGGCAAACATGAACCCAGGTACATATATATATATATATATATGCATGCATCTGTGGAAGTATCTGCTCCAAGGCAACATTTGGATCTTTTATGGAGCGCCTAATAAAGATGATCTATTATTCGAAAGGCAATAATATCCTATAAATCATATAAATGGAGAGTATATGTTGTAGCTTATCAAATCTATGCCAAAGTACATACCATCTTCTAACAATTCTTGTCTAATGTATTTTGAAAATGGGGTGATGAAGAGGAAATGCTTTTGTGTCTTTCAAAAGAGTGAGTGAAAGTGGAATATAATTTATACTCCAATAAAGAGCTTGATGCTTTGAATATGAATCATTTGTGATTAATTTTTGCTGGGAAAATTTATAAATATCAAGTGGAAGGGAGACATTATGGGCTTTAAAGATTTTAGTTGTAGGGGGGAGGATTCTGGAAAGATGTTGGAGAAGGTTGGTAAATTTCAAGCTCTCCAGATTTCCCCCTTGCAACTTAGGGTGAACATAGAGTGGTGAAAAATGAGAATGACTTGGGACAAAACAAGGGTCCTGCTGACACAACCCAAAAAGATCCAAAGAGGGCCCAGTTCCAACACTCTAGGCTAGTTTCATAAAAACACCGAGTGGGGAGCCCTGGGACTGCCTATCTGTGGTTGAAACCTTATCAGGAACCACAGAAACTTTCATTTCCTGGACTGTTTATGGAGTGGGAGTCTGAGTCTTGGAAGACTGAATCAATCAGGACTGATTAGGAATATGCTATACTTCAGGGATGTAGCCCTGGGCAAGAAGGAACCAATATATCTGTATGTGACAGAGGTAGAGGGACAGGGCTGTTATTGAGTGTAGGCACTTGCTAGAAGGTGGAACTCTGGGTTTGGGATTCTTCTTCAGAGGGGATAGCTGAGGCAAAGCTAAATCTCATGATTAAAAGTGCTTACACTAATATTTCTTATTTTTAAAAAACTAACTGGCAAAGAAAAAATAATTTCACCATAGAAACACACTATGAAAACAGTGAAGCCCAGGGTTCATCTTCAGAGGAGCACACTGAAGTTTAAAAAAGAAGAAGAAGAAGAAGAAGAAGAAGAAGAAGAAGAAGAAGAAGAAGAAGAAGAAGAAGAAGAAGAAGAAGAAGAAGAAGAAGAAGAAGAGAGAAGAAGAAGCTTCTACCCCATAGGGTTTTGCCCAAAGAGAATAAATAGAAGTTTAAAAATATTTTTAAAATCAAATGAGAGATACTGAGGAAAAACAAAAACAAAAATAAAAAATCATCCAAGGAAAACAAAATTATGGGAAAAAAGTTAACTAACTAGAAAATTGTTTAAAAATTTCATCTCAGAGATAGAAATAATTCTTTGAACAATGTGAACATTAGAATTAGGCAAGGGGAAGCCAATGTTTATTATATATATATATATATATATATATATATATATATATATATATATATATATATATATATATATATACACCATGAAGGATATAATACCATCCAAAATCTATTAAAAAATGGGGGAGAGAGATAGGCAGATGGAGAAACACAGTTTGAGAAGAAGACAAGGGAGATATCTATGGGTGGGGGATGGTTAAGTAATATCAAGGGAAGTTTGGAGCAGAATTAAAATGTGTGTGTGTGTGTGTGTGTGTGTGTGTGTGTGTGTGTGTGTGTGTGTGTGTGTGTGTAATTTCCTTTCTTAACTGTAGCCTGCTTAGGGGTGGTGGGGATGAAAGGGGAAAAAAAAAAGATTAAAAATGTGAGCAGCAGAAAACTAAAGGCCAATCTATGAGGAAATAAAGAAAAGATGGACTTTCTTTATCTGGTAATTTGTTGTTATATATTTTGTATCTTTCCTCATGTTCTGTTGAACACATGACAATTTTCCCATTTTTGTTTTATTTCATTATGATTTATATTTCTTTTCTATTTTCTTTTTTATTATTCTAAATTTAAAATTAAAAAAAAAAGATTTTAGTTAATTAATGAGTAGTCTGGTTTTTCAAACTCCTTTATCTTCAACAAGGGGATTCTTTGGTAATTTAACATAACAATATTAGATGAAATTTCTTAAGTTGGTTATGATCAATATTCTTTCCCTAAATAAAGCTGACTAAAATAGTTATTGGGTACCAAAAATTTCTATGTACATAATCAGGTCCACCAGTGATGAAGCATGGAATCATTTTTATCAGTTAGCATAGAAGGTTGAACTCTGAAAAGGTTTACTTGAATCAAATAGCAGAGCATGTAAGGCTAATTACCTATTCAATGTGAGATAATGGTTCTATATACGTATATTTAGATGAGATACTGATGTGTTAGCTCTCCTCATCTTTTGCTCTTGCTGAATGTGTGATGGTAAGGTAATCATAGGTAAGGATTGTATGTCAGAGGGAGAGAGGTCAGAGTCACTCTGCACCAGGATGAGGAGGAGAGAGACTTAAGAGACTCCAGAGTCCAGGAATCATCTTTCTCAAGCCATATAGCAGCTTGTCTGCCTCCTTCACTTCTCCCCCTAAAAACCAAAGACTTTGATCCTGACACTCACTGATCCTGAGGCCTTCCAGGGAACTAGCTTGGACATTATAAGCTAGGTCAGAGCAATATACCAGTCCACACAATCCACTTCCATGACTCACTGAAGGGCCATTGGTACAGTTGTGAATTGATCTAATTCTTCTAGATTTTGGAATTATGCCAGGAAATTAATTAAAATTTAAACACTATTTAAACTGCCCCTGGCTATTTACCCAAAGTATGTCAAAGATAGAAACCAAAAGATTCAATACTTACAAATTCCTATAAGCATCTTTTGTGGCAGCACAAAACTGGAAAGTGTGTTAGGGTCAATGGCAAATCTCAAGAGCAGAGTTTGAGGCCCCTGGAGGCTTACTCTGACTGAGCCCAATAGGGCATTGACAGCATTGAGTAGGCCTCATCCAATGAGGTGAAAGCCCTCCTCACTCTTGATTGATTATGCACCTGGCTCTGAAACTCTCTGACACGACCTGGGGGGTACAGAAAAAGGATTAGAGTGGCTTATTTTCCCACCTTTAAAAATAATTTTGTTTCATGAGTTGCAAAGTTTAATGCATAATAATAATAATAAGTTTAATACATAATAATAATAATAATGCAACCTTACCACAAAACCTTAAATAAATAAAATACAACAAAATCCAATTGTAAATTTACTACAGATTTAACTTAGGTAGGAAATAATACTAGAGAACACTCTAAAAACTCTTAAAAATCCATCCTTTGTCCAAACTGACCTACAAAAGGAAGTTTAGTTGAACATAACAGCAAGATGAAAATCCCTATATCATCCCACTAATGTTACAAAATTTCTAGATTAGAAGATGGCGGCGTGGAGGCAGACAGCTGCTTGAGCTCCTCGTTTTCTCTCAGAACTTACTTTATGACAAGCCTCTGACTTAATGCTTGACCCAGAAAGAAATCCACAAATTATCACCAAGAGAAGACGTCCTTGAAAGTCGCCAGAAAAGGTCTGTGTTTGTTCGGGGGAGGGTCAATAAGACTGGGCGCAGACTGAGGGCAGACAGCCAGAGCAAGACAGGCAGCTCACACAGCTCAGACTGGAGGGGGAGGGGTGTGATCTCTGCCGTTTCTGTGAAAGGGCTTTTGCCCCATTGTGGATGCTCCGTCTTGGCAGCAAGCCAGGAGCGGTGGAGAGGGTGTAAACACCGAGGTGAAGATTAAAACCCCAGAAAGCCAGCGCCTCTCAGAGCCCGGCCAACCCCAACCCCCACCTGGACTGACTCGGTGCGTTCTCAGAGCCTCAGAGCGCAGACTCAGTACAGTCATTGCTGTTCTGTTAGTGGCTCTCTGCTGCGCTACCCCCAGTCTGTAGAGGAAGCCCATTAATACCATCCAGCCCCATCCCCCACAAAACAGACCAATTGTTTCTCTTGTCAGTTTGTTTTCTTTGATTCATACTCTGACAAAATGAACAAAAGTTCAAAAGGGCTCTAACCATTGACAGCTTCTGTGTGGAGAGCAGACTTCAAATGCTGAAGAGACTAGGAACAGAATGTCCCCAGATGTATCCCCTGGAAGGGATATAAGCTGCTCCTCAATACAAAAGAACCTCATAGAGGAAATCAAAAAGGCTCTCACAAGAGAGCTGGAAGAGAAATGGGAAAAGGAAAGGGAAGCTTGGCAAGAGAGCCTGGAGAAGTCATCCCATGCATTCAAAGACAGAATGGATAAAGAAATCAAATCATTGAGAAACAAGATTAGTGAGCTGGAAAAGGTAAACAACTCCAAGGAAAACAGGATTAGTGAGCTGGAAAAGGTAAACAACTCCAAGGAAAACAGGATTAGAGAGCTGGAAAACGAAATCAGCTCTCTAAAAAATAAAATGGATACAATGGAAAAAAATTCCATAGAAGATAAAAACTCAATTGGACAGTTACAAAGAGATATAAAAAAAGTGAATGAAGAAAATGCATCATTGAAAATTAGACTGGAACAAGTAGAAATGAATGACTCAAGGAGAAACCAAGAGGGAGTCAAGCAAAACCAGAGAAATGAAACAATTGAAAAGACTGTCAAGTACCTTACCAGAAAGACAACAGACCTGGAAAACAGATCCAGGAGAGACAATTTGAGAATAATCGGACTCCGTGAAAAATGGGAGGAAAAAAAGAGCTTGGACACCATTTTCGAGGAAATTATCAAAGACGTTTTGGAAACAGAGGGTAAAATAGACATTGAGAAAATTCATCGATCACCAACTGAAAGGGATCCTAAAATCAAAACGCCAAGAAATATAGTGGCCAAGTTCAAGAACCATCAGACAAAGGAAAAGATATTGGAAGCTGCTAGAAAAAAACAATTCAGATATGGAGGATCCACAATAAGGATAACACAGGATCTAGCAGCGTCCACATTAAAAGAACGAAGGGCCTGGAACATGATATTCCGAAAGGCTAAGGAACTTGGTATGCAGCCAAGAATAACTTACCCAGCAAGAATGAGCATCGTTTTCCAGGGAAGAAGATGGACATTTAACGAAATAAATGAATTCCATCTATTTTTGATGAAAAAACCAGACCTACATAAAAGGTTTGATCTTCAAATACAGAACTCAAGAGACTTCTAAAAAAGGTAAAAAGAAATCTTGAGAACTATACTTCTGTCAAAAAAATATGTAAAGAACATATGTACAATTTGTCTTAGAAACTAGAGGTGGAAAGGAGATTATATCATAAAAAAGTATAAAGTGGTGGTACTACATCTCATGAAGAGGCAAAGGTAACATATTATATCTGAGAGAAAGAAAGGAGGGAGATGAACATAGCGTGTATCAATAGACATATTCGATTTATGGTGAAACTTCTTCCACTTCATTGAAAAGTGAAAGGGAAGGAGTAAGCTAAGGGGAAGGGAATACAGTAATTTCGAGGAAAAGGGATAAAATAAGGGGAGCATCTTTAAGGTGGGGGAGGGATCCTAAAAAGGGAGGGCTGTGAAAAGCAAGTGGTGTTTACCAGTTGAATACTGGATAGGAGGGTAAAAGGGAAGGAAAGGGGAAAAGCATAAGCAGGGGTTAATAGGATGGCAAGCAATATAGAATTAGTCCTTCTAACCATAAATGTGAATGGGGCAAACTGCCTCATAAAGAGGAAGCAGTTAGCAGACTGGATTAAAAGTCAGAATCCTATTATATGTTGTTTACAGGAAACACACCTGAAACAGGATGAGACATTCAAACTAAAAGTAAAAGGGTGGAGCAGAATCTATTATGCTTCAGGCAAAACCAAAAAAGCAGGAGTAGCCATCCTCATCTCAGATCAAGCAAAAACAAAAATTGATCTAATTAAAAGAGATAAGGAAGGGCATTATATCCTGCTAAAGGGAAGCATCAATAGTGAAGCAGTATCAATATTAAACATGTATGCACCAAGTGGTGCAGCATCTAAATTCTTAAAAGAGAAATTAAGAGAGCTGCAAGAGGAAATAGATAGCAAAACTATAATAGCGGGAGATCTCAACCTTGCACTATCAGAATTAGATAAATCAAACAACAAAATAAATAAGAAAGAAGTCAAAGAGGTAAATAGAATACTAGAAAAGTTTGATATGATAGATCTTTGGCGAAAGCTAAATGGAGACAGAAAGGAATATACTTTCTTCTCAGCAGTTCATGGAACCTATACAAAAATTGATCATATACTAGGGCATAAAAACCTCAAAATCAAATGCAGTAAGGCAGAAATAGTAAATGCATCCTTTTCAGACCATAATGCAATCAAAATAACATTTAATAAAAAGCCAGGGGAAAATAGACCAAAAAATAATTGGAAACTAAATAATCTTATACTAAATAATGATTGGGTACAACAGCAAATCATAGACATAATTAATAACTTCACCCAAGAAAATGACAATAATGAGACATCATACCAAAATGTGTGGGATACAGCCAAAGCAGTAATTAGGGGAAGTTTTATATCTCTACAGGCCTACTTGCATAAAGTAGAGAAAGAGAGGGCCAACGAATTGGGTTTACAACTAAAATTGCTAGAAAAGGAACAAATTAAAAACCCCCAGACAAACACAAAACTTGAAATTCAAAAAATAAAAGGTGAGATTAATAAAATTGAAAGTAAAAAAACTATTGAATTAATTAATAAAACTAAGAGTTGGTTTTATGAAAAAACCAACAAAATAGACAAACCCTTAGTAAACCTGATTAAAAAAAGGAAAGAGAAAAAGCAAATTGATAGTCTTGAAAATGAAAAGGGTGAACTCACCACTAATGAAGAGGAAATTAGAACAATAGTTAGGAGCTACTTTGCTCAACTTTATGCCCATAAATTCGATAACTTAAATGAAATGGAAGAATACCTTCAAAAATATAGCTTGCCCAGATTAACAGAGGAAGAAATAAGTAGTCTAAATAGTCCCATCTCAGAAAAAGAAATAGACCAAGCTATTAACCAACTTCCTAAGAAAAAGTCCCCAGGACCAGATGGATTTACAGGTGAATTCTACCAAACATTTAAAGAACAACTAACTCCAATGCTATGTAAACTATTTGAAAAAATAGGGATTGAAGGAGTCCTACCAAATTCCTTCTATGACACAGACATGGTACTGATACCTAAACCAGGTAGATCGAAAACTGAGAAAGAAAACTATAGACCAATTTCCTTAATGAATATTGATGCTAAAATATTAAATAAGATATTAGCAAATAGACTTCAGAAAATCATCCCCAGGATAATACACTATGACCAAGTGGGATTTATACCAGGAATGCAGGGCTGGTTTAATATTAGGAAAACTATTAGTATAATTGACCATATTAATAATCAAATTAATAAAAACCATATGATCATCTCAATAGATGCAGAAAAGGCATTTGATAAAATCCAACATCCATTCCTACTAAAAACGCTTGAGAGTATAGGAATAAATGGACTATTCCTTAAAATAATAAGGAGCATATATTTAAAACCTTCAGTAAACATCATATGTAATGGTGATAAACTAGAACCTTTCCCTGTAAGATCAGGAGTGAAACAAGGTTGCCCACTATCACCATTACTATTCAATATAGTACTAGAAACTCTAGCCTTGGCAATAAGAGCCGAGAAAGAGATCCAAGGAATTAGAGTAGGAAATGAAGAAATCAAATTGTCACTTTTTGCAGATGACATGATGGTATACTTAGAGAACCCCAAAGACTCTGCTAAAAAGCTATTAGAAATAATTCAGAATTTTAGCAAAGTCGCAGGATACAAAATAAATCCACATAAATCCTCAGGATTTTTATACATTACCAACACAATCCAACAGCAAGAGATACAAAGAGAAATTCCATTCAAAATAACAGTCGATAGTATCAAATATTTGGGAATATATCTACCAAAGGAGAGTCAGGAATTATATGAGCAAAATTACAAAACACTTGCCACAAAAATGAAGTCAGATTTAAATAATTGGAAAGACATTCAATGTTCTTGGATAGGCCGAGCGAATATAATAAAGATGACAATACTCCCCAAACTAATCTATTTATTTAGTGCTATACCAATCAGACTCCCAAGAAACTATTTTAATGACCTAGAAAAAATAACAACAAAATTCATATGGAAGAATAAAAGGTCGAGAATTGCAAGGGAACTAATGAAAAAAAAGTCAGAGGAAGGTGGTCTAAGTGTACCTGATTTAAAGCTATATTATAAAGCAACAGTCACCAAAACCATTTGGTATTGGCTAAGAAATAGACTAGTTGATCAGTGGAATAGGTTAGGTTCACAGGACAAGATAGTGAATAAAAATAGCAATCTAATCTTTGACAAACCCAAAGATCCCAAATTTTGGGATAAGAATTCATTATTTGACAAAAACTGCTGGGAAAACTGGAAATTAGTATGGCAGAAACTAGGCATGGACCCACATTTAACACCACATACTAAGATTAGATCAAAATGGGTCCAAGATTTAGGTATAAAGAACGAAATCATAAATAAATTGGAGGAACATGGGATGGTTTACCTCTCAGACTTGTGGAGGAGGAAGGAGTTTGTGTCCAAGGGAGAACTAGAGACCATTATTGATCACAAAATAGAACATTTTGATTACACCAAATTAAAAAGTTTCTGCACAAACAAAACTAATGCAAACAAGATTAGAAGGGAAGTAACAAATTGGGAAAAAATTTTTACAGTTAAAGGTTCTGATAAAGGCCTCATCTCCAAAATATACAGAGAATTGACTTTAATTTATAAGAAATCAAACCATTCTCCAATTGATAAATGGTCAAAGGATATGAACAGACAATTTTCAGATGATGAAATTAAAACTATTTCCACTCATATGAAAGAGTGTTCCAAATCACTATTGATCAGAGAAATGCAAATTAAGACAACTCTGAGGTATCATTACACACCTGTCAGATTGGCTAAAATGACAGGAACAAATAACGATGAATGTTGGACGGGCTCTGGGAAAACTGGGACACTGATGCATTGTTGGTGGAGTTGTGAATGAATCCAACCATTCTGGAGAGCAATCTGGAATTATGCCCAAAAAGTTATCAAAATGTGCATACCCTTTGACCCAGCCATACTACTACTGGGCTTATACCCCAAGGAACTACTAGAGAAGGGAAAGGGTCCTGTATGTGCCAAAATGTTTGTGGCAGCCCTTTTCATAGTGGCTAGAAGCTGGAAGATGAATGGATGTCCATCAATTGGAGAATGGTTGGGTAAACTATGGTATATGAATGTTATGGAATATTACTGTTCTATAAGAAATGACCAACAGGAGAAATACAGAGAGGCTTGGAGAGACTTACATCAACTGATGCTGAGTGAAACGAGCAGAACCAGAAGATCATTATACACTTCAACAATGATACTGTACGAGGATGTATGCTGATGGAAGTGGATTTCTTCAACATAGAGAAGAGCTAATCCAATTCCAATTGATTAATGATGGACAGAACCAGCTACATCCAGAAAAGGACTGGGAAATGAATGTAAATTGTTATTTTTACCTTCTGAATCCAATTCTTCCTGTGCAACAAAAAATTCGGTTCTACACACATATATTGTATCTAAATTATACTGTAATATATTTAACATATATAAGACTGCTTGCCATCTGAGGGAGGGGGTTGGGGGAGGAAGGGAAAAAATCTGAATAGAAGTAAGTGCAAGGGATAATGTTGTAAAAAATTACCCATGCATATGTACTGTCAAAAATGTTATAATTATAAAATAAAATAAAAAATTAAAAAAAAATTTCTAGATTATAGGAACTAGTACAAAATGAAATCTCTTAAACTAGAATGTTTATAAATTCATTTGTCCAATCTGTGTAAACTCACAAAAATAATGTAAAATTTCTCTCTTTTTTATGAGTCTATTCAAACTGATAGTGGTGAAAGAAGTTAAAGCAAGTTAAGGAAAATTATTGGGGAATAATGAAAATATTTATGTGAATGGAATTAAATATTATTGTGCTTTAAGGAATGATAAATATGCGGGTTCATATAAACATCAGAATAGCCTTATATATTGTGGTAAACTGAAAAAAGTAGAACTAAAAGAGCAATATTCACACTGTCTAGAGAATAGATACATAAAGATGACTAAAAGAAAGTTGAATTTTTTAGTAACAAAACAAGTTGAAGAAGATGCTGGGAATCATCAGATAAAACCTATCTGCTTCTTCAGGGCAGAGAGGTAGGAGATTACTAAGACATACTTTCTTAGACATGATCTGTATCTAATGTCTTAAGTTTATTATTTTTTCTTCGTTATTTGTTGAATGTGAGGAAAGAGAGTATTGTGATGAAATGACTGTGATTTAGAGACAAAAGGTTGCAGTAAAATGGCTGATGCTCGGCCTATTCACTTTAGATATTGTCAGACCAAAAACAAAAGACCAGGGTTCAATCACCCTCCTCTTTGTATAAACTTATCTCTCTGTGGAGGGTCATTTTTACATTAGATGTTTTGGTTGCCATATTATACTGTTGTTTCATATAAATAAAATAAAAACTCAAAGGATAAGAAAATGCATGTTTCTTTTGATTAGCTATCTGAATTTTCAAAATTTATGACATGTTCCTCAACTTTAAAATACTTAATCTTATATTTGCTGTTTTGAGTATGCTTTTCCTAACAATACTATTTCTGTTAAGATTAGATATCACATTGCCCATTTATTATTATCACATTTTTATTATTGTATGACCTTTTAATTGTTCTTTTGTATCATATTCTTAAAATTTTGCCTGCTATACATACTTAAGGTACTTTAGTAATTTCTGGTTAATATCTTAAATTGTGGCAAAATTTAAAGGGTTTAAGGGATCTTTTAGGCATTTCAGAAACACTAATTAAAATCTCCTCAAATAGGAATTTACTGAGATTTCTGCTCTAAAAATAACATTATGCAAATGTATTTGGCTGAAGGGTCTTGAATCCTTCACTAATTCCATTAAAGTCATATTTTTCAAGTTTAAAAAGTATAAAATAAAGATTTTTTTTGGATTCTTGTCATTTCTTTAGGATTTATTGGGTTTATAAATTTTTTTACAATATTGTATTTATTCTAGAAAGCAAAATGAGCTTGGTGTAAAAAAACTGGTGCTTGTTTTATTATGGAAAGTTCACTTTAGCTTCACCTTCAATACTGTTTACCTGTTATGAATAAAAATATCTTTCTAATCTACTATTGCTGTCATTTTAAAAATAAACTTCTAATGAAGGAAGAGTTGGGGACACCTCCTCAGATTGACTTTTCTAATTTTTATTAAAAAATAATCTGTGTTCTCTGGAGTAATTAGAGAAAGCAATTGCATAAATTATTCTAATGTATGGATTTATTTCATATTTCGATAAATATTTTTTCTATGCTTTTTGTAATCCTTTATTGATTTCATGTAACCCAGTTTGTGACCAAATAGTACAGGACTGGCTTTTATAGATGGAAAGTAGTTTTTTTTATATTATGAAGCTATAAATTTGAAGTCAGAGTCTCTGGGCTAAATTTTAGTTTTGTTTGGGAATATCACATAGTGACCAGGCATTATGAGGAGTTGCAAAGTTTTTAATAAGGCAATTCAAATGTTTCCTGAGAATCTTATGCTTGATGTCAATAATATTGTCAAATCATTCTTGTTTTCCTTTTGACTGACTCCATCAGCTTCAGTTCCTATATAATATGATGGTTCTACCTCATTCAGTATTTTCTCTATTGGTGAAAAAGAAATGTACTTGATCAATGTAAAGTATATAACAGAATCATTTGACATTGGGTCAACATTTCCCATCATCATCAATAATCATAACACCTAAAGAAGCAAATTAGTATGGTATTATTACTATCAATAGTGTGTTCCTGGGTCCATATTTTATGAAGTACTTTTATTATCTAGAGACTATTCAAAGAAAGAAAAGAATACAGAAAAGGATTTTAAGATCATGCAATGGTGATTGTTGGAAGAACGGGTGTTGATTAGAGTGGAAAAGCAAAACCTTCATTCAGATTGTCAGTGACACATGATAGCTGTCTTTAAACATTTGAAGTATTAATAGACAGGTGATGGAAAATGCTATCAGTATCCTGACAGAGAACTATGGGAACTGAATGTTCTTCAAAGGATATTATTTTAACTTTTGTTGCTGCTGTTTGCATGTTTGTTTTTTCTTTCTCATGTTTATTTTCCTTTTGATCTGATTTTTCTTGGACAGCATGATAAATGTGGAAATATGTTTAGAATTGCATGTTTAACCTATATCAGATTACTGGTTGTTTTGGGGAAGGGGAAAAGAGGGAAAGAGGGAGAAAAATTCGGAACATAAGTTTTTGTAAAGGTGAATTTGAAAATGATCTTTGCATGTATTTGGAAAAATAAAATACTATTAAAAAAGAAAATAGTAGAAGGTTATAGATAGATATAATAGATATAAATATCTATTATTCATGGTAAAAAACAAATTGAAGGAAATAAATCCAGAAGCAATGCATGGAATTTGCAACAAGGCTTACTACAACTTAGTATTAGGTAAAGACATTTTCTTACTTTTTCAAATGAAATGGACTGCCTTTGGTAATTTCCCTTTATTGTTTACAATGACAGTTCTAGCCAAGCATGTATATAGGAATGCACACACAGAGAACATCATAAGCCAAAAACAATGAATAGTTAAAACTGAAACTCCTCCCTTCCTTCAATCCAACTTTTACACATACTTTCATAATTTTGGGAATGGGTACAATAAGTTTTCTTTTCTTTCTTTTTTATTTTTTAATGTTTTTTTTTAATTATAACTTAATTGACAGAACACATGCATGGCTAATTTTTAAAAACATTATCCTTTGGACTCACTTTTTTGTTTTTCTGATTTTTACCTTCCCTCTTTCTGCCCCCTGCCTAGATGGCGGGCAGTCTTATACATGTTAAATATGCTATAGTATATCCTAGATACAATATATGTGTGCAGATCCATACAGTTCTCTTATTGCACAAGAAGAATTGGATTCAGAAGGTAAAAAATATCCTGGGAAGAAAAACAAAAATGCAAGTTATTTACCAGTGTTCCTTCTCTTGGTGTAGCTGATTCTATCCACCATTGATCAATTGGAACTGAATTAGATCTTCTTGTTGTTGAAGACATCCACTTCCATCAGAATACATCCTCATACAGTATTCTTCTTGAAGTGTATATTTATCTCCTCCTTCTACTCATTTCACTCAGCATCACTTCATGTAAGTCTTTCCAAGCCTTTCTGTATTCATTCTGTTAGTCATTTCTTGCAGAACAAAAATATTTCATAACATTCATATACCACAATTTATCCAACCATTCTCCAGTTGATGGACATCCATTCATTTTCCAGTTTCTAGCCTCTACAAAAAGGGCTGCCACAAATATTTTGGCACATACAGGTCCCTTATCCTTCTTTAATATCTCTTTGGGATATAAGCCTCCTAAAAGACTGAAACTCTTAAAAAGGTATGCTTGAATCAGACAACAGCACTAAAGGCTAATTATCTATTCCAACAATGACTCTATTATCATATGCTTGGGAAAATGGACAATTCTCACCAATGTTTGATGTATACAAATAATCTGTAGGCAAGTATTAGAGGGAGAAGTGAAACATGCCAGGCATCACTTGGCCTCAGGATAAGGAGGAAGAGAGAGGTTGGTGACTTTGGACTCCAGAATCTAGGAGCCTACTGGCAGTTTTGTCTATCTTCTTCATTTTTTCACCTAAAGAACAAGGAATTTTATTTATCTTGACTCTAGCTGTTCCTGATGCCTCCAGTGAGCTAGCCCAGACTTTACATAAGCCCAATAGTAGTACTGCTAGATCAAAGGGTATGCACAATTTGATAAATTTGGGGGAATAATTCCAAATTGATCCCCAGAATGGTTGGATTTGTTCATAGCTCCTCCAACAATGCATTTGTGTCCTTGTTTTCCCGCATCCCCTCCAACATTCATCATTATTATTTTCTGTCATCTTAACCAATCTGACAGGTGTGTAGTGGGATCTCAGAATTGTCTTAATTTGCATTTCTCTGATCAATAGTGATTTGGAACAACATTTCATATGAGTAGAAATAGTTTCAATTTTATCATCTGAAAATTGTCTGTTCATATCTTTTGACCATTTATCAACTGGAGAATGGCTTGCTTTTTATGAATTTGTGTCAATTCTATATATATATTATGGAAAGGAGGCCTTTATCAGAACCTTTAACTATAAAAATGGTTTCCAATTTTATTGCTTCCCTTCAAATCTTGTTTATATTAGTTTTGTTTGTACAAAAGCTTTTTAATTTGATGTAATTAAATTTTTCTTTTTTTATTTTCTTTTTTTTAATTTATAATTATAAATTTTTTGACAATATATATGCATGAGTAATTTCTTATAACATAATCCCTTGTATTCATTTTTCCAAATTTTCCAATCCCTCCCTCAACTCCATCCCCTACATGACAGGCAACCCCATACATTTTACACGTGTTACAGTATAATCTAGATACAATATATGTGTGTAAATCCAATTTTCTTGTTGCATGTTAAGTATTAGATTCCAAAGGTATAAGTAACATGGATAAATGGACAGTAGTGCTAACAATTTACATTTACTTCCCAGTGTTCCTTCTCTGGGTGTAGTTGTTTCTGTCCATCATTGATCAGCAGGAAGTGAGTTGGATCTTCTTTATGTTGAAGATATCCACTTCCATCAGAATACATCTTCATATACCATTGTTGTTGAAGTGTACAGAGATCTTCTGGTTTTGTACATTTTACTCAGCGTCAGTTCATGTAAGTCTTTCCAAAGCTTTCTGAATAAATCCTGCTGGTCATTTCTTACAGAACAATAATATTCCATAATCTTCATATATCATAATTTACCCAACCATTCTCCAATTGAGGGATATCCATTTATCTTCCAGTTTCTAGCCACTACAAAAAGGGCTGCCACAAACATTTTGGCACATACAGGTCTCTTTCCCCTCTTTAGTATTTCTTTGGGATATAAGCCCAATAGCAGCAATGCTGGATCAAAGGGTATGCACAGTTTGCTAACATTTTGGGTATAGTTCCAAATTGATCTCCAGAATGGCCGGATTCTTTCACAGCTCCACCAACAATGTATTAGTGTCCCAATTTTCCCACATCCCCTCCAATATTCATCATTATTTGTTCCCGTCATCTTAGCCAATCTGACAGGTATGTAGTGGTATCTCAGAGTTGTCTTAATTTGCATTTCTCTGATCAGTAGTGATTTGGAACACTCTTTCATATGAGTGGATATAATTTCAATTTCATCATCTTGGAATTGTCTGTTCATATCCTTTGACCATTTATCAATTGGAGAATGGTTTGATTTCTTATAAATTAGGGTCAGTTCTCTATATATTTTGGAAATGAGACCTCTATCAGAACCTTTAACCGTAAAATATTTTCCCAATTTGTTACTTCCCTTCCAATGTTGTTTGTATTAGTATTGTTTGTACAGAAACTTTTTAGTTTGATGTAATTAAAACCTTCTATTTTATGATCGATAATGACCTCTAGTTCACCTCTGGTATTAAATTCCTTCCTCCTCCAGAGGTCTGAGAGGTAGACTTTTCTCTGCTCTATTTATGATCTCATTCTTTATGCCTAAATCATGGACCCATCTTGATCTTATCTTGGTATAAGGTGTTAAGTGTGGACTAATTTCCAGTTTTCCCAACTGTTTTTTTTCAAATAATAAATTTTTATCCCAAATGTTGGTATCTTTGGGATTGTCTAACACCAGATTTCTATACATGTACCCATTTTTGTCCTTTATACCTAATCTGTTCCACTGATCAACTGGTCTATTTCTTAGCCAATACCAAATGGTTTTGGTGACTGCTGCTATATAATAGAGCTTTAGATCAGGTACACCTAGACCACCTTCATCTGACTTTTTTTTCATTAGTTCCCTTGCAATTCTCGACCTTTTATTCTTCCATATGAATTTTGTTGTTATTTTTTCAAGATCATTAAAATAGTTTCTTGGGACTCTGATTGGTATAGCACTAAATAAATTGATTAGTTTGGGGAGTATTGTCATCTTTATATATTCTCTCGGCCTATCCAAGAGCACTTAATGTCTTTCCCATTATTTAAATCTGAATTTATTTTTGTAGCAAATGTTTCATTATTTTGCTCATATAATTCCTGACTTCTTTGGTAGATGGATTCCCAAATATTTTATACTCTCGACAGTTGTTTTGAATGGAATTTCTGTTTGTATCTCTTGCTGTTGCATTTTGTTGGTGATGTATAAAAATGCTGAGGATTTATGTGGATTTATTTTATATCCAGCAACTTTGATATAGTTGTGAATTATTTCTAACAACTTTTTATTAGAATCTCTCGGTTTCTCTAAGTATACCATTATATCATCTGCAAAGAGTGACAATTTGATTTCCTCATTATCTACTCTTATTCCTTTAATCACTTTCTTGACTCTTATTGCCGAGCCTAGCAATTCTAATACAATATTGAATAGTAATGGTGATACTGGGCAACCTTATTACACTCCTGATATTACTGGGAAAGGTTCCTGTTTATCTCCATTACATATTATGCTTACAGATGGTGTTAAATATATGCTCCTTACTATTTTAAGGAATAGTCCATTTATTCCTATACTCTCAAGTGTTTTTAGTAGGAGCAGATGTTGTATTTTATCAAATGCTTTTTCTGCATCTATTGAGATGATCATATGTTTTTTGTTAATTTCATTATTAATATGGTCAATTATACTAATAGTTTTCCTAATATTAAACCAACCCTGCATTCCTGGTATAAATCCTACTTGATCATAGTGTATTATCCTGGGGATGATTTTCTGAAGTCTTTTTGCTAATATCTTATTTAAGATTTTAGCATCAATTAAGGAAATTGGTCTATGGTTTTCTTTTTCTTTTATTCGATCTACCTGGTTTAGGTATCAGTACCATGTCTGTGTCATAAAAGGAGTTTGGTAGGATTACTTCATCCCCTATTTTTTCAAATAGTTTATAAAACTTTAGGGCTAATTGTTCTTTAAATGTTTGGTAGAATTCACATGTAAATCCATCTGGTCCTGGGGACTTTTTCCTGGGGAGTTGATTAATAGCTTGTTCTATTTCTTTTTCTGAAATGGGACTATTTAAGCAATTTATCTCCTCCTCTGTTAATCTAGGAAGCCTATATTTTTGGAGAAAGTCATCCATTTCACTTAAGTTATCAAATTTATTGGCATAAAGTTGGGCAAAGTAACCCTTATTATTTCTCTAATTTCCTCTTCATTGGTGGTAAGATACCCCTTTTCATTTGTAAGACTAACAATTTGATTTTCCTCTTTCCTTTTTCTGATCAGATTTACCAAAAGGTTTAGCTATTTTATTGGCTTTTTCATAAAACCAACTCTTGGTTTTATTTATTAATTCAACAGTTTTCTTTTACTTTCAATATTATTGATTTCTCCTTTTAATTTTTGTATTTCAAGTTTGATTTTTGGTTGGGGGTTTTAAATTTAGTCTTTTTCTAGCTTTTTAAGTTGCAAGCCCAAATCATTAATCTTTTCTTTCTATTTTGTTCAAATAAGCCTCTAAATATATAAAAATTCCCCTTATTACTGCTTTAGCTGCATCCCACAGATTTTGGTATGATTTCTCATCGTTGTTATTATCTTCGGTGAAATTATTGTTTCTATAATTTGCTGTTTCCAATTAATTTTTGGTCTATTTAGCCCTAACTTCTTATTGAATGTAGTTTTTATCCCAGTGTGATCTGAGAAGAATGCATTTATTATTTCTGCCTTCCTGCATTTAATTTTGAGATCTTTATGTCCTAATGTATGGTCAATTTTTGTATCGGTTCCATGAACTGCTGAGAAGAAAATATACTCATTTCTATCATCCCCTTTTCTCCAAAGGTCTATCATACCTAGTTTTTCTAATGTTCTATTTACCTTTTAATTTCTTTCTTTTTTTTGTGGTTTGTTTTGTCTAATTCTGAGAGTGCAAGGTTGGGAGCTCCCACTATTATAGTTTTGCTGTCTATTTCTTCTTGCACCTGTCTTAAATTTTCCTTTAGGAAGGTAGATGGTATGCCACTTGGTGCGTATATGTTTAGTATTGATATGGCTTCATTGTCTATGTTACCTTTTATCAGGATATAATTGCCTTCCTTATCTATTTTAATTGGATCAATTTCTGCTTTTGCTTGATCTGAGATAAGGATGGCTACCCCTGCTTTTTGGGCTTTACCTGAAGCATAATAGATTCTGCTCCAACTTTTTACCTTCACTCTGTATGTATCTCCCTGCTTTAAGTGTGTTTCCTGTAAACAACATATTGTAGGGTTCTGACTTTTGATCCATTCTGCTATCCATCTCCATTTAATGGGAGAGTTCATCCCATTCACATTTACAGTTAAAATTACTAATTCTGTATTTCCTGTCATCATATTATCCTCAGATTATGCTTTTTTTTCTCTTGACCCCCCCTGAACCTCTTCCCCATTATGTAAATTATAGACCCCACTTGTGACGCACAGCCCTCCCTTTTTAGTATCCATTCCCCCTCCTTTTAAGTCCCTTCCCATTTCTTGTACCCTTCCCTTATTCCCCTTTTCTTTTCCCTTTTCCTCTCCCCACTTTTAATGAGGTGAGAGAGCATTCTCTGAAAAACAAATATGTCAATTATTTACTCTTTGAGCCTACTCTGATGAGAGTAAGATTCACACAATATTTCTCCCCTTCTCTAAATTCACTCAGATGTGGTAAATTTTCTATGCCATTTCCTGGGATGTAGTTTCCCTCTTTTTATCTCTCCTTCCCCTTTTTCTGATAGTATCCCCTTCCCTTTTCTATTTCCCTTTTTTAAATATTATATCAGTAAAATCAAATTATCCATGTGGACTTTCTGCATATCCACAATAGAGATACAGTTCTCAAAATTTCTTTTTACCTTTTTCTGCTTCTCTTCAGTCTTGTGTATTTAGATCAAATTTTTTGCTTAAGTTTTTTTTTCTTTTTTTCTTAGAACCAAATGTAATTCCTCTGTTTCATTAAATGACCATCTTCTTCCTTGGAAGAAAATGCTAAACTTAGCGGAGTAGTTTATTCTTGGTTACAATCTTGTTCTTTTGCCTTTTGGAATATCAGGTTCCAGGCCCTTAGATCCTTTAATGTGGAGGCAGCCAGATCTTGCTTGACCCTTATTGTGGCCCCTTGATATTTGAATTGTTTTTTCCTTGCTGCTTGCAATATTTTTTTCCTTAGTATGGTAATTATACAGC
Organism: Sminthopsis crassicaudata; assembly: GCF_048593235.1. Lineage (NCBI taxonomy): Eukaryota > Metazoa > Chordata > Mammalia > Dasyuromorphia > Dasyuridae > Sminthopsis > Sminthopsis crassicaudata. The sequence goes on from NC_133617.1 coordinate 201,199,119, forward strand.
TTAGCCACAATGTTCTGTGGAGTTCTTTTTTTTTTAGGGTCTTTTTCAGAAGGTATTTGATGAATTCTTTCAACGCCTATTTTTCCTTCTGTTTCTATTATCTCTGGACAGTTCTCTTTGATGATTTCCTGTAAAATAGAATCTAGGCTCTTTTTTTGATCATAGTTTTCGGTAAGTCCAATGATCCTCAGATTATCTCTCCTAGATCTATTTTCCAGGTCTATAGATTTTCCTAGTAAGTATTTGACGTTATTCTCCAGCTTTACTTTTCTTTCTTTCTTTTTTTTTTTTTTTTGTTTTTGTTTTTGTTTTGTTTGACTGATTCTTGCATTCTCAATGAATCATTCATTTTTATTTGTTCCATCCTGATTTTAATGAGTTTTCTTCATTCACATTTTTTTAGTTCTTTTTGTATATGCCCAATTGAGTTTTTAAATGACTTATTTTGCTCTATTGAATTTTTTTTCCATTTCCCTATTTTTTTAGAGAGTTATTTTCTTTTTCCAATTCAGAAATCCTACTTTCTTGAGACTTTTTTATCTTTTCCAATTCAGAAATCCTACTTTCTTGAGAATTTTTTATCTTTTCCAATTAGAAAACCTACTTTCCTGTGATTTTTTAACCTTTTCTAATTCACAAATTTTGTTGCCCTGCCCCTCTTGTGAATTCTTTATTTTTTCCAACTCAAATTTCAGGACATTGTTATTCTCTATCATAGCTTCTCTTTCCTTTCCCCATTTTTCTTCCAACACTCTTAACTTTTTAATAGTCTCTTCTAGGAGAGAGTTATGTGATAGGAGGCAGGGATCATTCCCCTTTAGGTTGTTATTGGCTGACTCTCTGCTGTTAAATTCCTTGGGGTTGGATAACTGCTCTTTCTCTGTGTAGAAGGTGTCAATCATTTTCTTCAGCTTCTTACTCATTGTTAAAAATCTGTTGGGATCTGCCCTTGGGGTAAGTAGTTTATTTATTTATTTATTTACCAGTTTCCTCCCAGACAGGATGGATGCAGCAGGTCCTGTGCCTGAGATAAGAGAGAGCTCTGGGAGAGAGTTCTCCTTCCCCTCCCCGGAAATGCCTCAGAAGTTTTTAGCATGGCTGCACTGTGAGGAGTGCCCAGTGAAGGACCCCACTTTGTGCTCTAGCGACTGCCCTGAGGTTTAAGGCTGAACAGTGAAGTCACTAACCCCAGCCAATGCATCCCGTGGGGTGTGGATATCAGCAGCTGATGTGAAAAGCCTCTGTGCTCAAGCTGGAAGTGTCTGCCTGGAAACCACAGTCCCTATTTCAAAGGTTCTCCTTGTCTGGGAATTCTGGGCCTGCTAGAGTTCCACTGCCTCAGGCTGAGCCAGGCACTATGTGGATTAGATGTTGCCTCAGGCTGTGTTCCCTCTGTTCATGCTCTTAACTACCGCAAGGAGAAGTCCCAGGCGGCAGAAAGCAGCTTCACAGCCATGCAGAGATCTATTAGGTCACTTCTGGATTGGGGTGTATTAAGGATCTGGCTTTATATTTTAAAGTGGCTTTATTTCTCTTCTGAAATGCTATTTTATAAGCTGAGAAGAGCTAACAGCCTGTGTCAGATTCCTCTATCTCAGTGGCTTCTCTGATCCCAGAGTTCTCCCCAGCCTGATCAGTGCAGTCTGTTCACACCTAATCTTGTCTGTGCTGGCCTTTTTTTTTTTTTTTTTTTTCCCTCCCTTCAGAATAGACCTTTTCAGTTGAAATTCCAGATTCTCTTCAGCCGGTAAGTTGGGCTTCTAATCCTTGAGGTTTTTTTCAGTCCAGCGTTATTTTTGAGGCTGATTTAACTAATTGGTAATGAGGGAAGAAGGGAGCTTACAAATTCGCCTGTATCTTCTCTGACATCTTGGCTCAGCCCCCCTAAAATTTTCTATTTTGTGTTCAATAATGATCTCTGGTTATTCTTTGGTCACAAATTTCTTCCTCTTCCACAAATCTGAGAGGTATGCTATCCTATATTCTTATAATGTATTTCTAATCTCATTCTCTATGCCTAAATCATGGACCTATTTTGATTTTATCTTGGTGTATGGTGTTAAGTGTGGGTCCATGCCCAGTTTCTGGATACTAATTTCCAGTTTTCCAACAGTTTTTGTCAAATAGTGAATTCTTCTCTCAAAAGTTGGGATCTTTGGGTTTGTCAAACACTAGATTATTAAAGTTATTGACTATTTTGTCCTGTGAACCTAACCTATTGCACTTATCAACTAATCTATTTCTTAGCCACTGCAAATTTTTTTGATGACCCCTGCTTTATAATATACTTTTAGATCAGGTAGATCAGGTACAGCTAGGCCATCTTCATTTGAATTTTTTTTTTTTTTTTTTTTTTTTAGTTCTCTGGAAATTCTTGACCTTTTGTTCTTCCATATGAATACTGTTGGTATTTCTCCTAGATTATTAAAATAGTTTCTTAGAAGTCTGGCATAGCATTAAATAAGTAGATTAGGTAGTATTGTCATCTTTATTATATTCACTTGGCCTATCCATGAGCACTTAATATTTTTCCAATTATTATAACCTGACTATATTTGTGTGGAAAGTGTTTTGTAATTTTGCTTATATAATTCCTGACTTTCCTTTTGTTGATAGATTCCCAATTATTTTATGCTATCAATAGTTACATTGAATGAAATTTCTCTTTGTATCTCTTGCTGTAGGATTTTGTTGGTGATGTATAAAAATGCTGATGATTTATATGGATTTATTTTGTATCCTGTAACTTTGCTAAAGTTGTGAATTATTTCTAATAGCTTTTTAGTAGAATCTCTGGGATTCCTTAAGTATACCATTATATCATCTGTAAAGAGTGATAATTTGATTTCATCATTACCCACTCTTATTCCTTTAATCTCTTTTTCAACTCTTATTGCCAAAGCTAGCATTTCTAATACAATATTGAATAATAATGGTGGCAACCTTTTTTTTCCCCTCCTGATCTTACTGGGAATGGTTCCAGTTTATACCCATTACCTATGATGCTTACTCATAGTTTTAAATAGATGCTCTTGACTATTTTAAGAAAAAGTTGATTATTCCATTCTCAAGTGTTTTTATTAGGAATGGATGTTGGATTTTATCCTTTGCTTTTATTTTTGCATCTATTGAGATGATGATATGGTTTTTGTTAATTTAGTCAATTATGCTAGTTTTTTTCCAATATTGAACCAGCCCTGCATTCCTGGGATAAATCCTCCTTGGTCATAGTGTATTATCCTGGGGATGATTTTCTGTAATCTTTTTGATAATATTTTATTTAAAATTTTTGCATTCATATTCATTAGGGAGATTGGTCTATACTTTTATTTCTCTGTTTTTTTCAGTACCATGTCTATGTCATAAAAGGAATTTGGAAGGACTCCTTCAATACATATTTTTTTCAAATAGTTTATATACCATTGGAGTTAATTGTTCTTTAAAAGTTTGGTAGAATTCACATGTAAAATCCATCTGGTCCTGGGGATATTTTCTTAGGGAGTTGCTTAATAGCTTGTTCTATTTCTTTTTCTAAAATGGGACTGTTTAACAAATTTAATTCTTCCTCTCTTAATGTGGACAAGTTATGTTTTTGAAGGTATTCTTCCATTTTACTCAAGTTATCAAATTTATTGGCATAAAGTTGGGCAAAGTAATTATTACATTAATTTACTCTTCATTAATGTTGAGTTCTCCCTTTTCATTTTTAAGACTAATAATTTGATTTTCCTCTTTCCTTTTTTTACTCAAATTTACTAAAGGTTTATCTATTTTGTTGATTTTTTTTCATAAAACCAACTCTTAATTTTATTAATTCAATAGTTTTTTATCTTCAATTTTATTAATCTCTCTTTTTATTTTTAGAATTTCAAGTTGGTATTTGGCTAGGTAGGGGGTTTTAATTTCTTTCTTTTCTAGCTTTTTTAGTTGCAAGTCAATTCATTGACCTTTTCTTTCTCTATTTTATGCAAGTAGACCTCCAGAGATATAAAATGTCTCCTATTCACTGATTTGCCTGCATCCCACACATTTTGACATGACATCTCATTATTGTTATCTTCCTGGGTGAAGTTATTAATTATTTCTCTGATTTATTGTTTTACCCAATCATTCTTTAGGATAACATTATTTAGTTTCCAATTATTTTTGGTCCATTTTCCCCTGGCTTTTTTGTTAATGTAATTTTAATTGCATTGTGATCTGAAAAGGATGAATTTGAATTTGAGGTTTTATGTCCTAATATATAGTCAATTTTTGTATAGGTTGTATTGAGAAGAAAGTGTACTCCTTTCTCTCTCCATTTTGTTTTCTCCAAAGATGTATCATACCTAACTTTTCTAGTATTCTATTTATCTCTTTGACTTTTTTCTTATGTATTTTGTGGTTTGATTTATCTAAATCTGAGAGTGCAAGGTTGAGATCTCCCATTATTATGGTTTTGCTGTATATCTTCTTGCAGCTCTCTTAATTTCTCTTTTAAGAATTTAGATGCAACATTACTTGATGCATATATGTTTAATATTTATATTGCTTCATTATCTATGTTACCCTTCAGCAAGATAAATTGTCCTTCCTTATCTCTTTTAATTAGCTCAATTTTTAGTTTTTTCTTGATCTGAGATAAGGATGACTACCCCTGCTTTTCTCATTTCACCTGAAGCATAATAGATTTTGCTTCAACCTTTTACCTTTATTCTGTATTGCCCTGCTTCAAGTGTATTTCCTGTAAACAACATATTGTAGGATTCTGACTTTTAATCCAGGCTGCAACTTTATAGGGGAGTTTCCCCCATTCACATTTATAGTCAAAATTACTAATTCTGCTTTACTTGCCATCTTGTTAACCCCTGATTATACTTTTCTCCTTTCCTTCCACTTTATCCCCTCCCCAGTATTAAACTTGTGAGCACCACTCGCCTCTCACAACCTTACCTTTTTAGGATCCCTCCCCCAACCTTAGAATTCCTCCTTTTTTTTTAACCCCTTTTCCTCACAATTTCTGTATTCCCTTCACTTTTCCTCTCCCACTTTTCAATGAGATAGGAGAAGTTTCTCTGTAGATCGAATATATCTAACATTTTTCTCTTTAAGCCCATTCTGATGAGAGTACGTTATTCATTATGTTCATCTCCTTTCCTTTTTTCTCTTGGTGTCTCTTCCAGTCATTCAATTCCATTTGTGAAATTCTGATTTTTAATGAATTATTTTCTTCATTCATTTTTTTATTTCTTTTTCTAATTATCCGATTAAGTTTTTAAGTTGTTTTGTTTCATGGAAATTTTTTCCATTTTGCCAATTTTATTTTTAGGGAGTTATTTTCTTTTTCCAATTCACTAATTCTGTTTTCCTTGGGATTGTTTACCTTTTCCAATTCACTAATTCTATTTTTTAAGGATTTGATTTCTTTATCCATTCTATCTTTTAATGAGTGGGATGACTTATCCAGATCCTCTTGCCAAGCTTCCCTTTCCTTTCCCCATTTTCCTTCTTGTGAGAGCCTTTTTAATTTTTTCTATGAGAGTCTTGTGTATTGATGACTAGATCATATCCCTCTGTGGGAATTATCTGGAGACACTCTGTTTTTAGTCTCTTCAGGATTTAAAGTCCACTCTCTATCTGTATAGAAGCTCTCTATTATTAGAGCTCGCTTTAATTTTTTGCTCATTTTGTCAAAGAAAAAACTTTCAGATGTGCTTAATTTATGCCCTTGATGTATTGGAACAAAGGTACCAGGTTTTGAATTCTGTTATTTCTTAAGAATGTGAGTTTGGGGAAAATTACTATTCTTTTTAGATGTAGATGTTATATTTTTAAAGTGAGAAAATTGGCTTAAAGGATCTCTAAGCTTCATCCAATTTCTTCATTCTATGATTCTATTATTTATAGAATAATATAATGGAAATCTGACATGAATGACATATTGGAGATCTGTCTTAGCATATTGTGGTATGGGATGTGGAAAAAAAAAAAAAAAAGCCCTGAAATCATATTGAGACTAGCTTAAGGCTAAAGTTATAATCAGGGTATCTATGCCATCTCAGAAATAAATATAGTAAGTCTGAGAAAGAAATTATAAAGGACATGGTTTGAGTTGTAGTTGCATTTGATTAAAAATTCAGAACTTCAAAGTAAGGATTTTAAATTAATAATAATCCATTGACATTCAATTAGAGACAAGTACACAAGGAAGACATTGGTTGGATGTTTTCAGAGAATAAATTGATTCAGGTTTCTTCAGTTTTTAAAACCTTTCTATGGAGATGGAAAAAAATCAGTTAAATTCTCATTTTGTTATCATTTGAAAAGCCATTTCACAGCAACAGTAAGTAATGGAAGTAAGATTTTTTTTTTTAAGAAAAGGAGAGAATCAGCAAACTGTGTTCTCATTACACTATCACTTTGACCATCAAAAGTCAAGATGCCGAGCTAATGATGAAATGACTTTAATGGTAGTCAATTTTAGAGTATTTTGAAGAAGTTAAATAAGGTTTTAAATAATAATGCTCACCTAATCATTAATTTAAAAAAGGAAAGTTTCATTTAAACTCGAAACAAAAGCAGTGTTATATAATAAAAGTAATTACAAGTTTGAAATTAATTCATATACTATTCTCATTAATAATGATCTTTTAATAAAAGAATCCCTGACTTATCCATAATGCTAATGTAATGTGAAAAATATAAATGAAGTGTGTAGCCTTACAAACCCTTGACAGATGTCCTAATTAGAGATCATTAAAGAGACTATTAGGTGAATGGAAATTGAGACCTTCATTTACTACCAGAAATATACCAGTCAATTTTTAATAAAGCAGTTGTAGGTTGGAGCAGATACCTGTGAAATTCATTAAAAATGGATTAGATTTAACTGAGCCAGTACACCAAATTCTTATTGTATATATATATATGTGTGTGTGTGTGTGTGTGTGTGTGTGTGTGTGTGTGTGTGTAATTTTTTGTGAAATGTCAAACATGCATAGGCTTCTAAAACTCTTGTTCAGACATATATATAATATATATATATATATATATAATATATTGATATAATATATAATAAATCAATCAATATAAGATAAACAAGTTGCAAAACTTGAAAATTCACATGATACTTAATTTAATATTAAATATTTATAATATAACAAAACAGTTATCACTCTTGACTCCATTAGTACTAAGACCACATGTAAGAAGGATAGCAGTGTAGTAGATAGCAAGCTGGCTTTGGACCCAGAAGACCAGGGTTCAAGATCTACATATAATATAAACTGGCTTAATTGAATTGGTCATTGGCTTACCTTAATCTCTCAGTGTCCTGGACTATTTGTTAAGGCTCTAAGTTGCAAAAATTTGAGGTCTTCTCAGGAAATCCTTTACATTAATACAATCAATTTTGTCTAACCATGCTATGGGCATGCAAATGCAGAACAACATAAAAGAAAAACATTGGACAGTTAAAATGGAACCTATTCTTTTAATCCAACCCTTACTCATTCTCTCGCAGTGGTCCTCAAACTTTTTAAATAGGAGGCCAGTTCAACATCCCTCAGACTGTTGGAGAGCCCAACTATAGTAAAAACAAAATGTCACACTTTGTCTCTGCCCCTCAGCCCATTTGCCATAACCTGGCTGCTGCATAAACATCCTCAGCAACTGCATCTGGCCCATGGGGTAGTTTGAGAACCCCTGTTTTAGGGAATACCCATAGAGCATTATATTAGTCAAACTGAGAATTGTTAAAGACCTTAGGTAAAAGAAGCCATAGCCCCTCATTTCATCCATAGCCATCTATAGTCATCCTGATCTATATCTTGCCATTGGACCCAGGTCACTCCATAGAAGAAAGTGAATCTGGTGATTTTGCATAGCCCTCCCCTGCATATAACCAATTCAGTTTACTGCTCCCTGTTGTCATGATCCTCTTCGAAACAAACAAATAAACAAACAAATAAACAAAGAAAAAAAACAAAACATGGACAAACAAGGGCAACAAAAGCAAATGTTACACATAGTGGTTCATGAATTAAATAATGTGCCAGGCTGCACCTAGATTCCCTTTACCCTATAATAAGAAATAAGCTTTCCTAGTTGGGTTAGTCCTATAAAAAATTGAAAAGAACATTTCATTGTCAGTTCTGTTCTTATCAAGGACAGGGATTTAAATGAGGAAATTAAAAAAAAAGAAAGAAAGAAAAACCTACAAATAACTAACCTATTAAAATTAGTTATTAATAATCAAAAAGAGAGTCTTTAGGTTCTCTATGTAAAATTGGTTATTAGTATAAGAAAATAATCATTTTTTCTCATACTGTTGCAATCTTATTGTCCACCATCCAAACAGTCTTTAGCAGATCTTTTTCATTTCTAAGATAAAATATAAAATCTTCAGCCTGGCACTTTAGGCACTTCACAAATTCTTCATAGCTCTACTATTTTCTTACCTTCCATTTCATTCAAAATGATCTAATAGTGTATTTATATGACTTATGTCTCTGGTTCATGAAAACCTTCCTTGATTTGTCATTGAAAATAGTATTTTTGGCTGCATTTTCTTGGAGAAACTGATTTAGATTTCTCACTTGCCCTATAATACTATCCCTTTTATTATACTTATATAAATACCTGTCACACATATTTCCTTTTATTCAGCTCTGGGCTTCTTTTTTGTAAATAAATGAACAAAAACACAAAAATTATACTTCACTTTTTACAGTGCCTCAATCCTAAGATGTGTATTAAAAATGCTGGTTTAATTTTAATTGCATCTTCGACTTCTCAAGTTCTCTGCCTCTTTCCTCTGCCCCACGCCACAAAGTACAGTTCTGGGGGAGAGAATAATGAGAAAACATGTTATTGAATAGTAGTGGCAGGCTTTATTTTTCAGTTAATGCCACACTGAGAAACCAACAGCATTCTGAAAACATTCTCTACCCTGAAATGAACATATGCATAAGTATGCATTATTGGAGAAATATAGAAACACAACAGTGATTTGTGTTGGTATTCATTTGAGATTAAGTAAGAATAAAATTTATTACATTAAATTGAACACATGTAGCTGCACTTTTAAAATGTGTTCAGTTTTATAACTATATGTAGCTGAATGAATCCACAGAGGCATACTCTTTCAATACCAGGAAACTTAAAGGGCACCAAGACTCTTTACATGGGTTTTTACACATGATGAAATCTTTGGTTACTCCTGGGTATATGGTCCAGTACTAAAAAATGATTTTTAGGTGTAATGTCTTTCTCTGGAATATAACCTTCTCTGGGAGCAGGTTTCTTGGGGAGCTTCTGGAGGCAGTCTTAGTTTCAGTTCAGTTTAATAATCACCCCAAATGTAGCCAGGAGTTAAAGTCCAAATCCTTTATTGTCTCTTTCCAAATCTTATTTCATTCATTTGGGGCTCAGCTAGTTTTCTGGAGGCCTTCTTCGTTTCAGTGCTCTTCTGCCACCACTTCTCTGTTTGTCTTCTTTCTGCCCAACTTGTGAATCTCCTCAACTTGTGAAATCTCCTCAACTGTTTGAGGACAATATCTTAAAAGAGAGAAAGGGCAAAAAATGTGCAAAAATGTTTGTGGCAGCCCTTTTTGTATTGGCAAGAAACTGGGAACTGAATGGATTCCCATCATTTGGAGAATGGCTTGACTAAATTATGGTGTATGATTGTTATGGAATATTATTGTTTTGTAAGGAATAATCAGCAGGGTGATTTCAGAGAGGCCTGGATATTCTTGTATGAACTGATATTAAGTGAAATGAGCAAAACTGGGAGATCATTGTACATAGTAACAACAAGAGTATATGATGATCAATTCTGATGGACGTGCTTTTCTTCAATAATGAGATAATTCAAATTAATTCCAAATGTTCAGTGAAGAAGGTAGCCATCTACACTCAGTGAGAGGTCCAAGGGAACTGAGTGTGGACCACAACATACCATTCCCACTCTTTCTGTTGTTGTTTGTTTGCTTTTTGTTTTCTTTAGCAGTTTCTTTTTCCTTCTTGATTAGATTTTTCTTGTGTGGTAAGATAACTATATAAACATGTATACATATATTGGATTTAGTACATATCTTAACATATTAAAAATGTATCATGCTATCTGACATCTAGGGGAAGGGGTTATGGGAAGGGAGGGATAATTTGGAATAAAATGGTTTGCAGGGGTCAATGCTGAAAAATTACCCAGACTTGTTGTGTAAATAAAAAGTCTTATAAAAAAAGTGTTGTATAGAGCTGGAGCCCCTGGCTGCCTTTTCTCTTACTAGGGGGGTCAGTTATTCTACGCATAGACTACCACCCATTTTAGAGCTATTAGAATTAAGGTTGTAGCAGGAGGAAGCATAATATTTGGTAAAAAGAGACAGCATCAAAAAAAAAAAGGGAAAAGAAGAAACAAGTTTATGTTTAAAAATACTGAGATCAGTAGATATGAAATATAAACTACCATGTTAACAACCTGGCAGTAATTGTTCCAACAAAACTTAAATTGTAGCTATAAACACCTTGTATCAATAGTAATATATTAAATATACATTATGAATCATTTTTACTTAGCTACATGTTTTCTGTGCAGGAAGAAACTACTTGTATAATACCCAAATCATGATCGTATATTAAATATTTTTAACATTACTCTTTCGGAAAAACTAGACTAGAGCAAAAAGGAATATTACTGTAATTAGCAACTTCCATCAGGATTGTAAACTGATAAATGTGAAAATAGCAGAGCTTATTTTCTTTACTGAGACTTTGGGTCAAACTTCTGCCCATACCAGAATTGAAAGCTGGACAAATCTTGATGACCAATAAATGATAGGGATTGGAGCCAAATAGCCTTACTTCTGGTTTACTACAGTTGTTGCAAATATGCTATTATAATAAGTGTTATGATATCCATTAGCCCTGGGTGAATTCCAGAGGCAGTCCATTTTCCCTTAAAATAGTTATATTAAAAAAATTTAATCTCTATAAGTATGAAAAATTGATCAAAACATTAATACCAAAGAACACAGGAGAGCCTAGGTAATCATCTTAAATATTCCTTTTAAAAGAACCTCTCTCAGCAATAAAGAAAATCATTTTACTAAGTGTAAAAACTGTGAAATTCTCTTAGTAAAGAATCTATCTTCTGCAATCTTATTACAAATTGTTTCATTATTGCTTCTTAAGAAAAATGAAGTTGCTGAAGTGCATGATATTTATCCTTTCTCTTACTCACCTGAATTAAACATTAAAACAAATTCACAAAGTTGGAATTCTGAGGATCAGATACTTCTGATGCTATGTATTTCAACTTCCTCATTTAACAGATAAAAAAAAAGAATCTCAAACAGATTAAATGACTGTACAGTTATATTAAGTAGTGAAGTCAGAATGTGAATCCAGATTTTATCATTCTAAACTAGAATTTCAATTGTGGAAAGTTTCAAGGAAAACAATCATTTTTCTTAATGTAATTATAGTTCTGTAATACAACACAGAAAAAAAGAAAAGGTCATTTTTATGAGAAAAAAAGAATAAAGACATATATATATATATATATATATATATATATATATATATATATATATATATATGTGTGTGTGTGTGTATACATATATACATACATGTGTGTGTGTGTATATATATATATATATATATATATATATATATATATATGATGAGATTCTGTGAAGGACAGGACAAGAGGAAAAACAAATCTTTGAAAAATGGTGCTTAGGGAACTCTCATTTAAACTTAATCATTGATTCTGGTTCTTAATTGTTTTTGGCTTTACTCTTTAGACGGTATAAACCATTTTCTCATGTCACAGACTAAATCCTGCCTGTAAACAAGACCTCTCTAGCAATCATTTGCGTCTCTGGGGAATGTTATTCAACTTCATGAACCCCTAAGACACTATCTAGCTTACTGAAGCAATATTTTACTGAATAGTAAGTCAAGGGATGAACTGCCAAAGTAATTCCCAGACAGCTGGCTGGACCATTGGAAATATTAATGTGGTTTTTAAATCAATATAAATCAAGTGAATAAAAGAGTCACAAATTAAGAAAATACTTAAGTTTTAAAACAAACCAGGAAAAGTATAGTAAAATAGGTAGGCTGAAATAAAAACTTTAGATGAGAGTGGAATAAAATAGTTGAATAATCAGTGGTAATTGTACAGAATTGAGACACTTTCAAGGTATAATTTTATGTTGTCACTAAGTTGCCTTCAGATATATGACTTATGTCATTAATAATCATTCTGCTTATATTTCTTTTTTGTTGTGTTTTTTTTTAATTGTAGCTTTTTATTTACAAGGTATATGCATGGGTAATTTTTCAGCACTGACAATTACAAAAACCTTTTGTTCCCATGTTTCTCCTCCTTTCCCCTAACCCCTCCCCAAGATGGCAGGCAGATCAATACATGTTAAAATGTTAAAATATATGTTAAATACAATATATGTATACATATCCATACAGTTATTTTGCTATACAAAAAGAATCAGACTTTCAAATAGTATACAATTAACCTATGAAGGAAATAAAAAAAAAATGCAGGCAGGCAGACAAAAAGAGAGGAATTGGAAACGGTATGTAGTGGTTTACACTCATTTCCCAGAGTTCTTTCACTGGGTGTATCTGGTTCAGTTCATTATTGAACAAATGGAACTGATTTGTAGAACATAAATATTAAAGGTCATAGTATTTTTAAAAATTTAAAGAGCATCAGCTCATGTATCTTTCACATTAATGACTAGGGGAAGAATTAACCAAACAAGAGATAAAGATGTTCATAAGAAATATATTTAAGTTATGATATTTAAAAGGTTTTTCACAATGAAAAGAAACAGTTAATTGGGAAAATATTTGCATCAAATATCTCTGATATGAGTTTAATATTCAATATAAAGAGCACTAATACAAAAACAAGTTATTTCTCAATTGATAACTATTCCAAGAACATAAGCAAAAAATTGCAAACCATTATAACCAAATGAAAGATTGCTCTGAATCAATAGGAGTAATGCAAATCAAGACAACTTTGAGGTTTAACTTCAGCAAATTAGCAAAGATGAAAATAATCATGTTAAAGTGATAGCACAAAAGCACATTCTAATATTTGTGGAGCTGTGAATCGGTTCAAGAACTCTAGATAATAACACGTAACTATAAAAAGAAAGTGACCAAAAATGTCCATATCTTTTGACCTACTGCTAAGTATATGCCTCAAGGTGGTCAATGACTTCATATATATATATATATATATCTGTGGCTTTTTTATTTACCAGATATATGCAAGGGTAATTTTACAGCATTGACAATTGCCAAACTTTTGCCTTTTGTTCCAATTTTTCCCCTCTTTCCCCCCACCTCCTCCCTCAGATGGCAGGTTGACCAATACATGTTAAATATGTTAAAATATAAATTTACATATTTCCAGTTTTCCCAACAGTAAAGCTACACACACACACACACACACACACACACACACACACACACACACACACAAAGAATCAGACTTTGAAATAGTATAAAATTAGCCTGTGAAGGAAATCAAAACATGTAGGCAGACAAAAATACAGGGATTGGGAATTCTATAGTGGTTCATAGTCGTCTCCAAGAGTTTTTTCACTGGGTGTAGTTGGTTCAATTCATTACTGTCCATTGGAGCAGATTTGGTTCATCTAATTATTGAAGAGAGCCATGTCCATCAGAATTGATCATTATATAGTATTCATCATATAGTATTATTGTTGACCTATATGATGATCTCCTGGTCCTGCTCATTTCACTCAGCATCAGTTCATGTAAGTTTCTCCAGGCCTTTCTGAAATCATCCTGCTGGTCATTTCTTACTGAATAATACCATTCCATAATATTCATATACCACAATTTATTCAGCCATTCTCCAATTGATGGGCATCCACTCAGTTTCTGGTTTCTGGCCACTACAAAGAGGGCTGACATGAACATTCTTACACATACAGGTCCCTTTCCCTTCTTTAAAATTTCTTTGGGATATAAGCCCAGTAGTAACACTGCTGGATCAAAGGGTATGCACATTTTGGTAACTTTTTGAGCATAGTTCCAAATTGCTCTCCAGAATGGCTGGATGTATTCACAATTCCACCAACAATGTATCAGTGTCCCTGTTTTCCCACATCCCCTCCAACATTGCACATTATCTTTCCCTGTCATTCTAGCCAATCTGACAGGTGTGTAGTGGTATCTCAGAGTTGTCTTAATTTTCTGATTATATTTCTTTAACATTACCCCAAATGAAATGTACAATTCCTTTTTGTTTCCAAATTTTGCTTTCAGAGATTACAAAAGCAGCTAGGTGGCAGAGGGAATTGAGATCTGGAAGTGGAATCAGGGTGAATGAGATCAAATTCATTAATTTGATGTATCAAATTTATGTATCAAACATTAATTATGAGACGTTGGGAAAGCCACTGTCTACTTATTTTCTCATCTTTAAAAGGGAGATGATAATAGTATTACATAATTCCCTAAGTTATTGTGAGCATAAATTAAAATAATATCTCTAAAATTCTTTGCAAAAGTTAATCTATATAAAAGGTAATAATAGTGACATATATAATAGTAGCAACATTAGTAAGATAATGAAAAGGAGAATTTTCATTATAATACTTGGGGACAGTTTTCATAATTGTCCTACCCCTTCACACAATAGGATACCAATGCTCATCTGAAAGGATCATAACATATGTTTTTGTTCTAGAACCCAGAAGACTTAAATGTGACTGTTAACTGTGACACTTGGTAAATGGATGAGAAAAATATTGGACACTAAAAGCATTTTTGTTGGCTTGTTATTAAAACAATAAAAATACTTTTTAAATCTTATTATTTGTATATAAGAACTATATATAAAGGGGAGAATCTCTTTCCTCAAGGAATAACATGCTAATAGGAAAAGACAAGAATAGAGAAAGGTAGGGATCTGGGAAGACTGCTTGGGTCTGCAAATTCCATTGACACACCCATTCTAGAAAATGTGATAATATCAATTTGTTTAACATTTCTAAAATGAGAGGTAGAGAGCAGTGTGAGAAACTGGGTAAGTAAGACTATGTGAGTGGCAGCAAGGCAAAATGCAAGAAGTTGATTGAGTAGATCATTGGAATAGATGTGAAATAAGGTTTAGTGAGCTATTTAGTTTTTACTAAATACTTCACCAATCAAGATAATGTAGCTCTAAGACAACAGTTTCAAACCTAATTCTCAAGATTGATTTTTATAGCCATGGAGGTCAGGAGAGTTCATTGACAAGGTAGATGCCCTGGGTAGGTAACTGCATGTGGGGGAAGAATTGAGAGGACATCAGCATCTACCAATCCATATAGTTGCTTTTCCATCTACTAAAAAATCTTTGGCAGTTAGATGGCCACAGTACACAGAGTAAAGAGCCAGAAGTCAGGAGGATGTGAGTTAAAATACAGCCTCAGACACTTAATTATTAGTGATGTGATCCTGGGCAAGTTAGTTACCTTCAATTGTTTCACCAAAAAAAAAAATTCTATCATCTTTATGTCACATGTATGAAATAGATCCTCTACATAGGTATTAGAAGGAAACAAAAAGGGTTTTTCCAAGAGACATTTTTATAATGGCTATCATCTTCATCATCAAAAAAAATACTGAAAAATATAGATAATGTATGATTCCACTGTGCCTACTATTTGAGCGCAAAAAAAAAAAAATTGACTCCATAGAGCAAAATGTGAATTTAAAGGCTCTCTTTCAATATGTTGTCCCCTACACCTTCAGCAAAATTACACAAAGTGTGAAATAGGAAGACATATAATCTTGAGTTTGTCATCATGACCAAGGGGAAAATGCAAAGATTCCAAATTAAAAAGTAATTCCCTGAAGATATTAAGGTCTTATCCTATTGTTTGGAGATGATATTATTCAAGGTACAGATCATTATATAGTCCTGGGGCTAGATTCATGATGGTTGTATAAGATTTAGCTATCCTTAAGAACAGGAAAGACCAAGGGGATAAAACTAGCTGTTTCATAGAATATAAATTACAGTTGGATACATAACTTACTTTTTTGTCTGTTAGAGTATTTGTGTGGAAGGAATTATGCAAATGAGCATCAGTGAGTTGGCAGAAGAAACAACAAATAGAAGGTACATAAAATCAGCATTGAGTTCAGGAAATTGTAAACTACTTTAATAGATACAAACTTTTCCATAAATGATGCCTCATATTAAAAAAAAAAAAAACTGCAATGGAGTTTTTTGATTCTTGTATATGATACCTAATAGTCCCCAAAGAATTTCAGGGAACATAAAAATTGATGAGATGCACAGATATCTTTGAGTATTTAAGTTGAATATTAACATAATTAAAAATTAAAAGTTATGATAAGTATCCCCCAGCAATATTTCAATTACTTATAGAGACATAAGTTTCTCCTATCTATGTTAACAATATCAGTTGTCTAGTTTCTTCTTTTATTTTCATTTGTTTTCCTCAAACATATTAGAAATCTTAATTATTTACTAAAAATTATTTCAATGCCTTTTGATTAAATCTTTGAAAAATAGAAAAGTGAGAGATTTTCTTTAAAAGAGTTTTATGTGAATATTAACTACATACATATCTCAGTAAAATATGTATTTTGAGAAATAATTTATTGTTTAAAATTTTGCTACTGAAAATCATCATACTCTGAAACTTATTGTCAAGAACAATGCCATATGTTTTCATGGAATATCATTATTAAAATCAATATTCATAAATTTCTATTTATATCACTGCAATCACATGACTTCTGGGAATTCATTGTAGGCTATAGTCAAGTAGACTGAAAGGCATACAAGAATCTAAAGCATTAAAATAATTTGTTGAATGAATTTGGATAACTTAGGCCTTGTTTAAATTGTCTCAGCTCAATTATAATTAGAATAATGATATTCTTTAATAATAATTCAATAATTTTCTCAAGTTGAAGGTCCAATTTACCTAAGAGCCACATTTCTCAAAATCTAATGTGTTAAAATCCTTACAAGGTGCTAAGCCAGTGTAATTGATAGAGACAATGGTTGTTTAGCAGGGTGCTAAACAGTTCTCTAGATGTACTTAGTACTTACTACAGTTCTGCAAGATTCACACCTTTAAGAGAGCATATCTAAGCTAGGAACCTCAATCAAGATACACTTTGGGAGATTCAGAGCCATGATTCAGTTGAGGTGATTCACAAGTAGGTCAGAATGAAGGAAGACAGAGAAGTGGTGGCAGGCTGTCCTGTGGAGAACACTGAAACCAAGATTTGGAAGGCCTCCAGGAAACTAGCTGAGCCCCAAGTGAAGGAGATAAGATTTTGGAAGAGACAGTAAAGGATTTGAACTTTTAATCCCTGGCTGCATTTGAGGTTATTATTACATTGAACTGAAACTAAGGCTGCTCCCAGAAGCTCCCCAAGAAACCTGTTCCCAGAGAACATTATATTTTACATTATATTTACATTACATTATGCCTGAATGTGGGACCAAGAACTTTCATCTGTGATGCATAAATTAAGGTGAGTACAACAAGGAAACTTTGTTAAAAGGGTAAAATAGTATTTCAACTAAAATGGGACAGATGTTTAGAAAACAGCCTTCTGTTTCTCTTCAAGGAAAATATGTAGAGAGCATTGTCAGAGTTATGAAAAGCCAAGGTTTGATTATAATTTGAGAGCAGATCACTGAACTTTTAGAAACTGTACAGTACACATCTTCTTGGTTCTCTATGGAAAAATAATTGGATGTAGAGGAGTGGAAATTAGTAGGAGAACAACTTTGTAAATTCTACAATAAAAACGGACCTGACTCAATTTCCAAAGACACACTTAATACATATAATTTAATACAACTGGCTTTAGGGAATTATATAATTTTTAGAATAAGGAAAAAGACAAAAGAGCAGGAGGGGGAGGTGCCAAATAAACTAGGTGAAAAGGATGAAGAATAAGATGAGAATGAAGTTAAGTACAATTCTGGGTGTGGCACTTCATAACAGGAGCATTTCCCATCCCCTGACCTAGCTCCCTCAACTAACCCTTCATGGACAGAGGGAGAAGGAGGGGGAGAGGCAGTAACATAATCAGAACCACGAATTAAGCAGCCTATGACAAGATTAGTAAAAGCATTGGCAAAGGCAAAAAAATGAAGGAAAGGATATATCTGATTATATAGATGCATACCCTGTGAGTGAAGAGCTTGACTCTTCAAGTCAAAAAAGAAGAAGATACACTCCTTTTGATTTGGAAAAAATTTAGGATTTGAAAAAAGTTTGCACATTTTATGGGACTACATCTTCTTATGTTAAGATGCTACTAGATAATTTTTCTTATGAAATCCTAATCCCTAGTGACTGGAAATCCATAGCAAGAACATGTTTAGAACATGGACAAAACTTGTTGTGGCTTGTGGAGTATCATGAATCATGTAGGATTCAAGCCAGATGCAATAGGTAAATAGGAATTAATGTACAAGTCACTTTTGACCAACCAGCAGTTGAAGGTCAGTATGGAGAGAATTGAGAACAGATTAATTACTCCACAACAGCTTATGAACAGATCACAACTGCTGCAATAAAAAGTTGTTGTTATCTCCCAGAAAAAGATGAAGGTAAAGCCTTCACAAAAATAGAACAAGTTCTCAATGAACACTTTACAGATTTTGTGGGACATTTGCAAACAGCTGTCACAAGAACCACTGGAGAAAATGGAGCTACAAAAATAATGACCAGACATTTTGCTAAGGAAAATACTAATGAAAGTTGCAAAATAACTATATGGGGACTACACAAAGATGCTCCTTGTGCCACAGTGGGAACAAGTACTTATTATACCCAAACTATGATGAACATGGGAAGACAGGGTCCCTTTTGCAAGGGATTTCTAGAGAGAGTCATCAATGTTTTCAGTGTGGAAAAGTAGGACATCTGAAAGCCCATTGTAGATATGTAGATAGAGTGAGAAGACAGACTGAGAAAAGACCTAAAACCATGTGTCTAAAAGTGCAACAAGGGCTTCTACTGGGCCTTAGAATGTAGATTGACCCGGGGAAATGAGAGGCAGGACACAGCCCCAAGATATCATAAAAAAAGCCAGGTGGGGCATGATGGCAGCTGAGATTACACCCAGAGAGTCTTTAGAAAGCCAGGACTCTGATGTGATAAGTCAGCAGAAAAGCAATGACACGGCAGAAAGGGATTACATGATTAGTCAGCAAAAAATCAATGAGATAGCAGAAAGGGATTACAATTGGGGAGAATATAGGCTTTTTAAACTAACAGGCCAGTGTCCAGTGGAAACAGCTCCAATATAATTGCCAGATGATGAGGAGAAATTTAGAAAGTGGTAAAAAGAAGGTACTAGATAGTTTAACTGCCTGGGAGAGAAGGTTTGTTTGTATTCCTACAGATGGAGAAGAAAGCAGATGGAGAAGGAAACAGATGGTGGCAATGAGCACCTGGAGAGAGACAGAAAAAAGAAGATCTAAGAAACATCTGATGCTGAAAGAGCATGGCTGATAATAAGACTATTGCAGGACTTGAAAACCAGCAGGAATCATTGGATTCCCTAACACAAGGTAAGACTATTGCAGGACTTCAAAACTTGCAGGAATTATTGGATTCCTGGTACATGAACTAATGGATAATACATTCCTTTTGGACTATTTCTAAGACTTATGCACATGTATAATTCCTCATGTTGATTCATGTTATCTGTTACATCACTACTATCCTGTATTATGTTACTATGTGCTTATGTAATTATGTGTAATACCTCCCATATTGATGGATTTATGTATACCTGTTTTTATTATTGATTTTTATTTACATGATATATGCAAGGGTAATTTTTCAGCTTTGACAATTACAAAACCTTTTGTTCCAATTTTTTTCCATGTTCCCCCCACCCTTTCGCCCTGATGGCAGGTTGACCAATACATGTTAAATATATTAAAGTATAAGTTAAATATAATATATGTATACTTGTCCATACAGTAATTTTGCTGTACACAAAGAATCAGACTTTGAAATAGTATACAATTAACCCGTGAAGGAAATCAGAAATGAAGGTGGACAAAAATAGAGGGATTAAGAATTCTATGTAGTGGTTCATAGACATATCCCAGAGGGGGTGGAGCCAAGATGGCGGAGAAGAAACACACGTCTCTGTGAATGTCCTCACTCCCTCACAACCAATTAGATAAATTAAGTCTCAGAATTAGCTCAGGACTGATAGATACCACAAGGACTGGAAGCACGACTTACCAGCTGAAGAGAATCTGGAGTTTCAACAGGAAAGGTCAGTTCACAGGGGAGGAATAAGAGAGACCAGCACAGACCGTGGGGTAGTGGCACACTGCGCCTATTGCGCTAGGAAGGGCTCTGGGATCAGAGAAGCCACTGAGGTAAAGGAATCTGGCACAGGCTGTTAGCTCTTCTCTGCTAATTATTTAGCAGTTCAGAAGAGAAAGCCAAAATATTTTAAAACTCAGATTAGATTTTCCCCGGACCCTGGAGGTGACTCAGCAGATCTCGGCACCAGGGGGTGTGGCCTCAACTACCTCCTGAGAATAGTTAAGAGATTGACAAGTGGGTGGATAAGGCCCAAGGCAACACACACGGCCTAGCTTAGCTGGAGGGAGTGGAACTCAGCTCCAGGAACTCCCAGAGAAGCAGAACCTTTGAACTAGGGACCGCGGTTTCTGGCAGACACTTCCAGTTTGAGCACAGGGGCTTTTCTCGTCACCTGCTTTAGACATCCACTCCCCACCCGGACACATAGGCTGGGCTTTGTGCTGTCTTTACTATTCTATGCCCTCGAAGCACAGTAGTGCTAATCACCTCTGAGTCACTTCCAGGGAGGGGTGGGGAACTCTCTCCCAGAGCTCTATCTTAGCTCAGGTGCAGGAGCCTCTGCATCCATCCAGTCTGGGAGGAAGCTGGTAAAGAAGTAAATAAATAATTTCCTACCCCAGGAACAGACCCCAAAAGATTTTTTTAAATATGAGCAAAAAAGTTAGAAAAACCATAGATTCCTTCTATACAGAGAAAGAGCAAGTATCCAACCCCGAGGAAGTTAACAGCAGAGAGTCAGCAGATAACAACCCAAAGGGGACGATCCCTGCCCCCCATCACATAACTCTCTCCTTTCTAAAGGAAAAGTTAAGAGAACTGCAAGAAGAAATAGACAGTAAAACTATAATAGTGGGAGATCTCAACCTTGCACTCTCAGATTTAGACAAATCAAGAAAGTTAGATGCTATACCACTTGGTGCATATATGTTTAGTATTGATATGGCTTCATTATTTATGCTACCTTTCAGCAGGATATAGTTTCCTTCCTTATCTTTTTTAACGAGATCTACTTCTGCTTTTGCTTGATCTGAGATAAGGATAGCTACCCCTGCTTTTTTGGCTTTACCTGAAGCGTAATAGGCTCTGTTCCAACCTTTATCTTTACTCTGTATGTATCTCCCTCCTTTAAGTGTGTTTCCTGTAGACAAACATATTGTAGGGTTTCTGCTTTTTGATCCAATCTGCTATCCGTCTCCGTTTGATGGGATCGTTCATCCCATTTACATTTACAGTTAAAATTACTAATTCTGTATTTCCTGCCATCGTATTATTCCCCAGATTATGCTTTTTCCCTTGACCCCCCTGATCCCCCCTCCCCCTATATTTAATTTACAGACCCCCCTTGTGATGCGCAACCCCTCCCTCTTTTTTTTTTTTTTTTTTTTTTTTTTTTTTAGGATCCCTCCCCCCTCCCTCCAAGTCCCTTCACTTATTCTCCTTTTCCTTTTCCCTTTTCCTCTCCCCCCTTTTAATGAGGTGAGAGAAAATTCTCTAAAAAACAAAATATGTTAATTATTTACTCTTTGAGCCTCTCCTGATGAGAGTAAGATTCACACAATGATTCTCCCCCTCACTAAGTTCCCCTCAGATATGGTGTATTTTCTATGCCTCTTCCTGCTATGTAGTTTCCCTCTTTTTATCATTCCTTCCCCTTTTTCTGAACCGACCTCCTTCCCTTTACTACACCCCCCTTTTTTTCTTTTATATCAGTAAAATCAAATTATCCTTGAGTACTTTTTATATACCCACAACAGAGTTACAGTTCTCAAGGGTTCTGTGTACCTTTTTCTGTTTCTC
The DNA here is from genome assembly GCF_048593235.1 of Sminthopsis crassicaudata. NCBI lineage: Eukaryota > Metazoa > Chordata > Mammalia > Dasyuromorphia > Dasyuridae > Sminthopsis > Sminthopsis crassicaudata. Next base: position 201,221,306 of record NC_133617.1, read on the forward strand.
TTCAGTCTTGTGGATGTAGATCAAATTTTTTGTTTAAGTCTGGTTTTTTTCTTAGAAACATATAGAATTCCTCTTTTTCATTGAATGACCATCTTCTTCCATGGAAAAAGATGCTAAACTTAGCTGGGTAGTTCATTCTTGGTTGCAGTCCTTGATCTTTTGCCTTACGGAATATCAGGTTCCAGGCCCTTCTATCTTTTAATGTGGAGGCAGCCAGATCTTGGGTGACCCTTATTGTGGCACCTTGGTATTTAAATTGTTTTTTTCTAGCTGCTTGCAGGATTTTCTCCTTTGTGTGGTAATTCTGCAGCTTAGCCACAATATTCCGTGGTGTTCTTTTTTTAGGGTCTATTTCAGAAGGAGTTCGATGAATTCTTTCCACATCTACTTTCCCTTCTGTTTCTATTATCTCTGGACAGTTCTCTTTGATAATTTCCTGTAAAATAGAATCTAGGCTCTTTTTTTGGTCATAGTTTTCTGGAAGTCCAATAATCCGCAGATTATCTCTCCTAGATCTATTTTCCAGGTCTATAGATTTTCCCAGTAAGTATTTGACGTTGTTCTCCAGCTTCTCATTTTTTTTTTTTTTTGTTTTGTTTGACTGATTCTTGGGTTCTCTGTGAATCATTCATTTCTATTTGTTCCATCCTGACTTTTAAGGAGTTATTTTCTTCTTTCACAGTTTTTAGTTCTTTTTGTAAATGCCCAATTTCGTTTTTAAATGAATTATTTTGCTCTATTGAATTTTTTTCCATTTCCCTAATTTTTTTTTGAGAATTATTTTCTTTTTCCAATTCAGAAATTCTATTTTCTTGAGACTTTTTTATCTTTTCCAATTCAGAAATCCTACTTTCCTGTGTTTTTTTAACCTTTTCTAATTCACTAATTTTGTTTCCCTGCATCTCCTGTGAATTCTTTATTTTTTCCAACTCCAATTTCAGGACGTTGTTATTCTCTATCATAGCTTCCCTTTCCTTTCCCCATTTTTCTTCAATCTCCCTTAATTTTTTAAGAGCTTCTTCTAGGAGAGAGTTATGTGATGGGGGGCAGGAATCGTTCCCCTTTAGGTTGTTGTCTGCTGACTCTCTGCTGTTAACTTCCTCGGGGTTGGATACCCGCTCTTTCTCTGTGTAGAAGGAATCTATAGTTTTTTTGGCTTTTTTGCTCATACTTAAAAAAATCTTTTGGGGTCTGTCCCTGGGGTAGGAAATTATTTATTTACTTCTTTACCAGCTTCCTCCCAGACTGGATGGATGCAGCGGCCCCCGCACCTGAGCTAAGAGAGAGCTCTGGGAGAGTGTTCCCCACCCCCTCCCTGGAAGTGCCTCAGAGGTGACCAGCACTGCTGTGCCGAGGGCGCTGTGTTTTAGAGGCTTCCCTGAGATTTGAGACTGAACAGTGAAGGCAGCACAAAGCCTAGTCTATGTGTCCAGGTGGGGAGTGGATGTCTGCAGCAGGTGACGTGAAAAGCCCCTGTGCTCAAACTGGAAGTGTCTGCCAGAAACCGCGGTCCCTAGTTCAAAGGTTCCGCTTCTCTGGGACTTCCTGGAGCTGAGTTCCACTCCCTCCAGCTAAACTAGGCAGTGTGTGTTGCCCTGGGCCGTATCCACCCACTTGTCAATCTCTTAACTATTCTCAGGTGGTAGCTGAGGCCACGCCCCCTGGTGCCTAGATCTGCTGAGTCACCTCCAGGATCCGGGGAAAATCTAATCTGAGTTTTAAAATATTTTGGCTTTCTCTTCTGAACTGCTAAATAATTAGCAGAGAAGAGTTAACAGCCTGTGCCAGATTCCTTTACCTCAGTGGCTTCTCTGATCCCAGAGCCCTTCCCAGCGCAATGGGCACAGTGTGCCACTACCCCACCGTCTGTGCTGGTCTCTCTTCTTCCTCCCCTGAGAACTGACCTTCTCTGTTGAAACTCCAGATTCTCTTCAGCTGGTAAGTCGTGCTTCCAGTCCTTGTGGTATCTATCAGTCCTGGGCTAATTCTGAGACTTAATTTATCTAATTGGTTGCGAGGGAGTGAGGACGTTCACTGAGTCGTGTGTTTCTTCTCCGCCATCTTGGCTCCGCCCCCTAGCATCTAACTTTCTAAAGGAAAAGTTAAGAGAACTGCAAGAAGAAATAGACAGTAAAACTATAATAGTGGGAGATCTCAACCTTGCACTCTCAGATTTAGACAAATCAAACCACAAAACAAACAAGAAAGAAATTAAAAAAGTAAATAGAATATTAGAAAAACTAGGTATGATAGACCTTTGGAGAAAACTGAATGGCAATAGAAAGGAATATACTTTCTTCTCAGCAGTTCATGGATCCTATACAAAAATTTACCATGTATTAGAACATAAAGATCTCAAAATTAAATGTAGGAAGGCAGAAATAATAAATGCCTTCTTCTCAGATCACAATGCAATAAAAGCTACATTCAGTAAAAAGTTAGGGGTAAATAGACCAAAAAGTAATTGGAAACTGACATATCCCAAAGTTCTTTTGCTGGATGTAGCTGGTTCAGTTAACTACTGCTCTATTGGAACTGATTTGGTTCATCTCATTGTTGAAGAGGTTCATGTCCATCAGAATTGATCATCATATAGTATTGTTGTTGAAGTATATAATGGTCCTACTCATTTCACTCAGCACTTACTTAATGTAAGTCTCTCCAGGCCTTTCTGAAAGCATCCTGCTGGTCATTTCATAAAGAACAATAATATTCCATAATATTCATATATCACAATTCAGCCATTCTCCAACTGATGAGCATCCACTCAATTTCCAGTTTCTGGACATTACAAAGAGGGATGCCACAAGATGTATAACTGTTTTAAGAGTGAGCCCCTTCAGAAACCTGTTAATCTGATTTGATTTCCTACTTCCTTTGGTGTTTTCATCTCCCTTCCTGAAATGGCAAAGAGGGCATGATCACCTCTTTTTATGGTGTTTTCACCCTTTTTTTGAGCAGTCAGGAAAAGTGTGATCACCTTCTTTTTTGGGGTTCTCACCTCCTTGAGACGTTAGGGAGGTCACAACCACTTATGTCCTAAATCAAAAGAAAGAGGGATATGTTAGAATTCTTACAAAGTGCTGTCAGTGGAATTGATAGAAACAAGGGTTGTTTAGCAGGGTGTTTAACAGTTCTCTAGATGGACTTAGTACTTACCATAGTTCCAGAAGATTCACACCTTTAAGAAAGCATATATAAGCTAGGAGCCTCAATCAAGATACACTTTGGGAGATTCAGAGCCAGGATTCAGTGAAGGAGATTCACAAGTCAGTCAGGATGAAGGAAGACAGAGAAGTGGTGGCAGGCTGTCCTGTGGAGAACACTGAAACAAAGATCTGGAAGGCCTCTAGAAAACTAGCCTAGCCCCAAGTGAAGGAAATAAGATTTTGGAAGAGACAGCAAAGGATTTGGATTTTTAATCCCTGGCTGCATTTGAGGTGATAATTACACTGAACTGAAACTAAGGCTGCTCCCAGAAGCTCCCCAAGAAACCTGCTCCCAGAGGAAATTACAATTTAGAGAACAATATTTCACTAATGGACAGAGATTCACTTTTCTTTAGTAGATGATTTATAGAATATTTCACCATATACCAAGATAAGATCAAAATGGGTCCGTGATTTAGGCATAAAGAACGAGATCATAAATAAATTACTATCATAAAATCATTTACCTCTCAGACTTGTGGAGGAGGAAGGAATTTGTGACAAAGAAGAAATAGAGATCATTATTGATCACAAAATAGGAAGTTTTGATTACACCAAATTAAAAAGATTTTGTACAAACAAAACTAATGCAAACAAGATTAGAAGGGAAGTAACAAATTGGGAAAACAGTTTTACAGTTAAAGGTTCTGATAAAGGCCTTATTTCCAAAATATATACAAAATTGACTCTAATTTATAAGAAATCAAGGCATTCTCCAATTGATAAATGGTCAAAGGATATGAATAGTTTTCAGATGATGAAATTGAAACTATTTCCACTCATATGAAAGTGTTCCAAATCACTATTTTTTCAGAGAAATGTAAAATTAGACAACTCTGAGATACTACTACACACCTGTCAGATTGGCTAAGATGACAGGGAAAGTAATGATGTATGTTGGAGGGGATGTGGGAAAATTAGGACACTGCTGCATTGTTGGTGGAATTGTGAATGAATTCAACCATTCTGGAGAGCAATCTGGAATTATGCCCAAAATGTTATTAAACTTTGCATATCCTTTGATCCAGCAGTGCTACTACTGAGCTTATATCCCAAAGAAATACTAAAGAAGGGAAAGGGACTTGTATGTGCCAAAATATTTGTGGCAGCATTTTTTGTAGTGTCTAGAAACTGGAAAATGAATGGATGCCCATCAATGGAGATGGTTGGGTAAATTGTGGTATATGAATTTTATGGAATATTATTGTACTGTAAGAAATGACTAGCAGGGTGAATACAGAGGGGCTTGGAGAGACTTACATTAATTGATACTAAGTGAAATGAACAGAACCAGGTGATAATTATATACTTCAACAACAATACTGTATGAGGATGTATTCTGATGGAAGTGGATATCTTCGACAAAGAAAAGATCTAATTCAGTTCCAATTGATCAATGACGGACAGAATCAGCTACACTCAGAGAAGGAACACTTGGAAATGAATGTAAAACTGTTTGCATTTTTGTTTTCCTTTCCAGGTTATTTTTACCTTCTGAATCCAGTTCTTCCCATGCAATAAGAAATTTGGTTCCGTACACATATATTGTATCTAGGATATACTATAACATATCTAACATGTATAAGACTGCCTGCCATCTAGGAGAAGGGGTTGAGGGAAGGAAGGGAAAAATCAGCACAGAAGTGAGTGCAAAGGATAATGTTGTAAAAAATTACCCATGTATATGTACTGTCAAAAAAAGTTATAATTATAAAAAATTTTAAATGCCATAATAAAAAAGAAAATTTCAGAAGGAAATAAATTTAATATTAGCAGGAAGAAATCCAGTGAAATCATCTATTCCATTGCATCTAGGATATATCTGCTTTTTAAATATCTCCAAGGAATGAGATGGCATAACAGAAGGATCCCAACCATAATTTCATAGCCTCATAGATGTCTATTTGGAAGGGATATAAGTTTTCATGCAATCCAAGCCATTAATTTAACAGAAAAAAGTGAGGCCAGAGAAGTTAGGTGAATTATTCCTGACGTATATGGCAGAACCAAAATTTGAAAAAAGACATTCTGGTTCTTTAAGTATACATCTATAACAATCTAATCTTTGACAAACCCAAAGATACCAACATTAGGGATAAAAATTCACTATTTGGAAAAAACTGTTGGGACAACTGGAAATTAGTGTGGCAGAAATTAGATATGGATCCACACTTAACACCATACACCAAGATAAGATCAAAATGGGTCCATGACTTAGGCATAAATAATGAGATAATAAATAGATTAGAGGAATAGAGGATAGTCTACCTCTCAGACCTGTGGAGGAGGAAGGAATTTATGACCAGAGGAGAACTAGAGATCATTATTGATCACAAAATAGAAGAGTTTGATTACATCAAACTAAAAAGTTTCTGTACAAATAATACTAATGCAAACAAGATTAGAAGGGAAGTAACAAACTGGGAAAATATTTTTTAAAGCAAAGGTTCTGACAAAGGTCTCATTTCCAAAATATATAGAGAACTGACCCTAATTTATAAGAAACCGAACCATTCTCCAATTGATAAATGGTCAAAGGATATGAACAGACAATTCTCAGATGAAGAAATTGAAACTATATCCACTCACATGAAAGAGTGTTCCAAATCACTACTGATTAGAGAAATGCAAATTAAGACAACTCTGAGATACCACTACACACCTGTCAGATTGGCTAAGATGACAGGAACAAATAATGATGAATGTTCGAGGGGATGTGGGAAAACTGGGACACTAATACATTGCTGGTGGAGTTGTGAAAGAATCCAGCCATTCTGGAGAGCAATTTGGAACTATGCCCAAAAAGTTATCAAACTGTGCATACCCTTTGACCCAGCAGTGCTACTACTGGGCTTATATCCCAAAGAAATACTAAAGAGCGGAAAGAGACATATATGTGCCAAAATGTTTGTGGCAGCTCTTTTTGTTGTAGCTAGAAACTGGAAGATGAATGGATGTCCATCAGTTGGAGAATGGTTGGGTAAATTATGGTATATGAAGGTTATGGAATATTATTGCTCTGTAAGAAATGACCAGCAGGAGGAATACAGAGAGGCTTGGAGAGACTTACATCAACTGATGCTGAGTGAAATGAGCAGAACCAGAAAATCACTGTACACTTCAACAACAATACTGTATGAGGATGTATTCTGATGGAAGTGGATATCTTCAACATAAAGAAGAGCCAACTCACTTCCAGTTGATCACTGATGGACAGAGGTAGCTACACCCAGAGAAGAAACACTGGGAAATTAATGTAAATTGTTAGCACTAATATCTGTCTGCCCAGGTTACATGTACCTTCGGAATCTAATGCTTATTGTGCAACAAGAAAATGGTATTTACACACATGTATTGTATCTAGGTTATATTGTAACACAAGTAAAATGTATGGGATTGCCTGTCATTGGCGGGAAGGAGTAGAGGGAGGGGGGATAATTTGGAAAATGAATACAAGGGGTAATATTATAAAAAATATATATATAATAAAAATTATTTAAAAAAAAAGTATCATTCTTTTCTACTAATGCTGTTTGGCGATATTTTCAAAGAGGACCAATAGCACTGAAATTTTGGGATCAAAATACAGTATGTTCATTTGTGCCTGATCATCTCAATGTAAACTTATATGGCTCTACCATATTTTTGACAAAAAAAAAAAAAAAGTTCATTTGAATATTTCATAGAGAGGTGCCTCTGAACTTATGCAGTTCACGTTTTCTTTGTGCCACTGAGATTCTACTTTGTTTAAAGAGTACCACGTTTTCTTTGATGCAGGCATGTCATTCTGGCTGATCCCATGACAGCATCTCCCATATCTCATAGTCAATATTAATGTTCTTCAGAGAAATTTTGAGAATGTCATTGCACTGCTACTTCTGACCTCCATATGGCATTTGCTTTGTATGATAGCTCTATAAAATAGTACTTTAGGTAAATAAACTTTTGGCTTTCAAACTGAGTGGCCTGTACATCAGAGCTTGAATGCTTGTCAGTTCAGCTCCAAAGACTACTTTAGAGACCAGTTTGCCATATAATCCTTAGAATCTTCCTAAAGTAATTTAAAAGGAAGTGGTGCAATTTTCTGTCATGACACCTATAGACTGTTCAGGTTTAACAGTTTCCTAAGTCATCTAATGTTTAAATGGAAGAAAAAAAAAACAAAAAAAAATGTAATAAAAGCTTTAAAAATGAAATTATTTTAGTAAATTAAAGAAATAATTAATACGCGATTTGGGAACACATTAAATTCTATTTATTTGTCTCTACTTTTTTTAATTAAAAAAAGTTTAAAAAACTTTTTCTAATTCTAACTAGTCTAATTCAGTAAAAAAGATTGAATTACAGAACATTCCTGAAGAAGTATAATTGTATTGCTTCCAAGAACTTAACATAAGTCAAAAGCAATTGCTCACAAAGAATTTGCAATTACAGGACCTGCCCACCATGCTACAATGAATACCACAGGTAAGATTCATTTATAATTAGCAATAATCATTACCACATAATTAATGAGCTGAAACCATAAAAGTGTTTGTGCTCCACGTGGTAAACAAACACTTATTCCTATAATCTTGTTTGTCTAATTATTTGGTTTAGAAAGAGTATAGCTCATGGAATTAATTGAAATAAACTTAATAAGAATAAAGGCTAAAATAAAAAAAAAAATCCAGAATAGTAGCATTCATATTATTGTAATGTGTTTTGTCTGAATTAAAGCCACAGAATGAGGAATTTGCAGATACATTATAAGAGAATCAGAAAATAAATATGGTAACCATTTATTTCCTTTTCAGTATTCTTCACAAGGATCACTATTATAAACTCTCTATAGAAATAGGTTATAGAAGTTAGCATAGAGAATCTTAGCGTATAAAACATCAAAAACAATGTGCATTTATATGTTGATCTAAAGTCTGCAAAATAATTTGAGACTCATCATATCATTACATTAATTTTATAAATGAGAAATTAAGCTCTTTCATGATTGACCCTTTGACACAGCCAGTGAATATCTAAAATAGCATTTGAATCTAGCTCTCTCTAATGACAAGCTAGAATGTCCACTGTGTGTAATGCTTCTCACTTCCAGTCCACTATCCTTCATATAAAAGTTTATCTTTTAACTTGACTGTTGAGGTTGTCTTTTAAAATATTTATTTATTTAAAACTAAACACAAAAAAGAAAAATAAAACAAATAAACAAAAAGAGGCAGAAAAGAAAAAAAATGGCTCTGTAGAACATCAGGAAGGATTCAAAATGTGTAACAATGAATTTTCACTTCAAAAAAACATATATAAGAAAAAAGTAATATATAATTATATATACTAATAGAAACATGACTGTACATCTTTTCTTTGCTTCCTTGTAGATGATTCTTTTGTCCTCTACTATGCAATTTTGCTTTATTATTTTCCCCCTTTTCATGTCCTCAACTTCTCCCAAGCAAGCTACAATTAAGCATGTGTGTACAAACATACAATTCAGATATTTATATACACACATATGTATATTTATGTGCATATATCCAAAGATGAACACACATATATGCATGTGTATTTATCCTTATGTAAATATGAATTGAAAACAAAATTAATTTGACTGATATATAATTAGATTTCTCTGTTGTTTGAATCTTTAAGTGTGATTTTATCTGAGATCAATGATTTCTAGCACTGCTTTTTTTCCTAATAAATTCTGATGCTTGTTAGATTTTGTGTGTATATTTCTTATTTCCTATCCCTTCTAACTATACAATTTTAAACCTATTCCTTAACTTTCCTTGCTATAACTTAACCTCTTCTCATCCATGAATTGCTCCCTTATCTTCTATCCCCATCATTTCACTCCCTCTTTATTCCATTCCCATTAATATACACATCTTATCCCACTCATTAATCTAATTACTCTTTCATATACTCATCTTATATTTTGCCATCTTTTCTCTCCCTCTTTATTCCTTTCTCATTAATCTGCACACCTTGTCCTATTGCCATAAATCTACAGGCCCTCTATAACCCACCTTATGCTTTTCCCTCTCCATTTATTTCTTTATAGATTTTGGTGTATGCTATACCCTTCATGGTACACACACACACACACACACACACACACATGCATATATATGTATATGTATGCATATATGTGTGTATATATATATATATATGTATATATATATACCTATATCCATATATTTAAATCTATGTATGAATATGTGTATATGCATATATACATGTGTGTATGTATATATATATATATATAATGTATATATACATATATATATATGTATATATTATTTTTGATATACCTCATTCCTGATGTGAGTGGGTTTTCAGAACTAGCAGCTCTCCTCCTTTTTTCTAATAACTCAATTCAATTCTTCTTTTCCATTTAATTTGTGTAGCATAATTACTATATTTACCTTTTTCTAGACACTTTTATTTTTTAGAGTCAGAGGATATTCAGATCTGTCCTAATTTTTCTTTTAAACTACACAATAACTGATGTCAATATTAAACATATGGTTCACATTTCTGTGTTAAAAACGACAACAACACAACAATTTGTCCTTGTTAAGGCCCATAAAATTCATCTTTAATGTTGGCTTTTATATGTTATAATTTCTCTTTAACCTGTCAGATTTTTTCAGACAAAGGTTTGAATATCTGATAATTTGTTGAATGTCCAGTTTTTTTTTTTTTTTCATTCAATATTATGGTGCGTTTTGCTGGATATGTTTTCAGTCACAGCCATAGTTCTTTTGACTGTTGATATATATTATTCTAACACCATTTTGTTATAGTAGCTGCTGATATATCCTATATAATTCTAATTATAGGTGCAGTAAATATATTTGAACTTTTTGTTTGTTTATTGTTAATTTTTTTCTTTAATGTAGGAGTTTTGAAACTTAGCTATAGTATTCCCATGAGTTTTGAGGTGATAACTGGTGGATTTTTTTTTCTATTTCTGTTTTCCTTTCATTTCCCATCATTTTAGGAAAATTTTCTTTGATTATTTTTTGCATTATTAGGTCAAGATTTTTTTAACTCACAGATTTAAGGTAGTACAGTTATTCTTATGTTTTATCTATCTGATCTGTTGTTTTTCTTATGTTTTACATTATTTTTGCCTTCATTCTTTATTTTTTGTTTTTATTTCTTAATTTCTTATAGTTTGACTGGTTTCCCTTTCCCCAATTCTAATTTTCAAAGAATTATATTCTTTTTTTTTTTTAAGTTCCCATCTCCTTTTTTAGTTGGTTATCTTTTTCAATATCTTCTTGTTTTTCTTGTATTTTTAATATTTTATCCTCCATCTCTCTCACTTAATTTTTAGTCTTTTTGGAGTTCTGTAATTCCTTTCTGGATAGGAACTCATTTAACATTACTGTTTCAAGTAGAAGAGATAATCTGAGAATTATTGGACTTCCTGAAAAATATGATGAAAAAAAAAATCCTAAACACTATTTTCCATGAAACTCTCAAAGAAAAGTGCCCAGAAGTTATAGAAACAAATGGCAAAATATACATTGAAAGAATTCATCGGTCACCTACTGAAAGGGATCCTACAATCAAAATTCGAAGAAATATTATGGTTAAATTCCAGAACTATCAGATCAAGGGAAAAATACTACAAGCAGCTAAAAAAATCGAATATAGAGGAGCTAAAATAAGGATTACTCAGGATCTAGCAGTGTCCATTAAATGATCAAAGGTCCTGGAATCTGATATTCTGAAAGGCTAAGGAACTTGGTATGCATCCAAGAATAAATTACCCAGCCAAAATGAACATTTTTTTTTCCATGGGAAGAAGATGGGAATTCAATGAAATAGGTAAATTTCCATCTATTTCTGATGAAAAAAATTAGAGCTAAACAAAAGTTTGATGTCCCAACATAGGACTCAAGAGAAATAAAAAGGTAAAAGTAACTATTAGGAACTATAGTTCTGTCATAAATATACATAAAGAACACATGTATAATTTGATTTTATAGTTATAATATAAAAAGAAACTAGAGGTAGAAAGGAAATTGTATCAGAAAAAGGGTAAAGTGGAGGCACTATATCTTATGAAGAGGCAAAGGAAACCTATTATATCTGAGGGAAAGAAGGGAGGGAGAGGAACATACTGTGTATTCACTCTCATCAGAATTGGCTAAAAGAGAAAAATATTAGACATATTCTATTTACAGAGAAATTTCTCTCACCTCATTGAAAAGTGGGAGAGGAAAAGTGAAAAGGTAAGGAATAAACTAAGCAGAAGGAAATACAGAAATTGTGAGGAAAAGGGGTAAGGAAATGGTAGGAACTCTAAGGTTGGGAGAGGGATCCTAAAAAGGGAAGATTGTGAAAGGCAAGTGCTCGTCACAAGTTTAATAATGGAGAGGAGGGTAAGGGGGAAGGAAAGGAGAAAAACATAAGCAGGGGTTAACAAAATGGCAAGTAATACAGAATAAGTAATTTTAACCATAAATGTGAATGGGGTAAATTCCCCCATAAAGCAGAAGCAGATAGTAGAATAGATTAAAAGCCAGAATGCTACAATGTGTTGTTTACAGGAAATATACTTGAAACACGGTGATACATACAAAGTACAGGTAAAAGGCTATATCAGAATCTATTATGCTTCAGATAAGGTAAAAAATATAAAGAAAGAAAGAAAGAAAGAAAAAAAGAAAGAAAGAAAGAAAGAAAGAAAGAAAGAAAGAAAGAAAGAAAGAAAGAAAGAAAGAAAGAAAGAAAGAAAGAAAGAAAGGAAGGAAGGAAGGAAGGAAGGAAGGAAGGAAGGAAGGAAGGAAGGAAGGAAGGAAGGAAGGAAGGAAGGAAGAAAGAAAGGAAGAAAGAAAGGAAGAAAGAAAGGAAGAAAGAAAGGAAGAAAGAAAGGAAGAAAGAAAGAAAGAAAGCAGGGGTAGCCATCCTGATTTCAGATCAAGCAAAAACAAAAATTGATCTAATTAAAAGAGATAAGGAAAAGCACTATATCTTGCTAAAGAGTAGCAATATCAATATTAAACCTATATGCACCAAGTGGTATAGCATCTGAATTATTAAAAGAGAAATTAAGAGTTCTGCAAGAAGAAATAGAGAGTACAACTATACTAGTGGGAGATCTCAGCCTTGCACTCTCACAATTAGATAGATCAAACCACAAAATAAATAAGAAAGAAGTCAATGATATGCTAGATCTTTGGAGAAAATTAAATGGAAACAGAAAGGAGTACACTTTCTTCTCTGCAGTTTATGGAGGTTATAGAACAAATGCAGAAAGGCAGAAATAGTAAATGCATCCTTTTCAGATCACAATAAAATGAAAATTACATTCAATAAAAAGCCAGGGGAAAATAGATCAAAAAATAATTGGAAATTAAATAATCTCATCCTAAAGAATGATTGGGTGAAATAGCAAATCAAAGACATAATTAATAATTTCAACCATGAAAATGAGTATAATGAAATATCATACCAAAATTTGTGAGATGTAGTCAATGTGGTAATAAGGGGAAATTTTATGTCTTTAGAGCCCTACTTGCATAAAAAATAGAAAGAGAAGGTCAATGAATTGGACTTGCAACTAAAAAGGTAGAAAAGGAACAAATTAACCCCCCCCCCAGTGAAACACTAAACTTGAAATTCTAAAAATAAAAGGAGAGATTAACAAAATTGAAAATAAAAAAAATATTGAATTAATAAATTCAATTTTATGAAAAAAATGAAAAAAATACATAAACCTTTAGTAAATTTGATTACAAAAAGGAAAGAGGAAAATCACCTTGGTAGTCTTAAAAATAAAAAGGGAGAACTCACCACTAACGAAGAGGAAATTAGAGCAATAATTAGGAGTTGCTTTGCCCAACTTTATGCCAATACATTCAATAACTTAAATTAAATGGAAGAAAATATATAGCTTGCCCAGATTAACAAAAGAGGAATTAAATTGGTTAAACAGTCCCATTTTAGAAAAGAAATAGAACAAGCTATTAATCAGTTCCCTAAGAAAAAGTCCCCAGGACCAGATGGATTTACATGTGGATTCCACCAAACATTTAAAGAACAATTAATTCAAATGCTATATAAACTATTTGAAAAAATAGGAGTCCTAGCAATTTCCTTTTATGACAAAGACATGGTAGTGATACCTAAACCAGGTAGGTTTAAAACAGAAAAAGAAAATTATAGACCAAGCTCCCTAATGAATATTAATGCAAAAACCATAAATAATATATCAGCATAAAGGAATACAGAAAAATCATACCCAGAATAATAAACCATGATCAAATAGTGTTTATACCAGGAATGCAGGGCTGATTCAATATTAGGAAAGCTATTAGCATAATCGACTATATCAATAATCAAATTAACAAAAACTATATGATCATCTCAATAGATGCTGGAAAAAACATTTGATAAAATCCAACATCCATTCCTATTAAAAACACTTGAGAGTATAAAAATAAATGGACTTTACCTTAAAATAATCAGGCGCATTTATTTAAAACCATAATAAGCATTGTATATAATGGGGATAAACTAGAACCATTCCTAATAAGATCAGGAGCGAAACAAGGCTTCCCAATATCACCATTACTATTCAATATTGTATTAGAAATGCTAGCTTAGGCAATAAGAATTGGGAAAGAGATTAAATGAATAAGATTAGGGAATAAGGAAATTAAATTATCACTTTTTGCAGATGATATGATGGTATATTTAGAGAACACCAGAGATTCTACTAAAAAGCTATTAGGTATAATATACAACTTTAGCAAATTTGTAAGATACAAAATAAATCCACATAAATCCTCAGCATTTTTATACATCACCAACAAAATCCAACAGCAAGAGATACAAAGAGAAATTCCATTCAAAACAGCCATTGATAGCATAAAATATTTGGGAATCAATCTATCAAAGGAAAGTCAGGAATTATATGAGCAAAACTACAAAATATTTTCCATACAAATAAAATCAGATTTAAACAATTGGAAAAATATTCAGTGCTCTTGGATAGGCTGAGCAAATATAATAAAGATGACGATACTACCTAAACGAATCTATTTATTTAGTGCTATACTAATCAGACTCCAAAAAAACTATTTTAATAACCTAGAAAAATAACAACAAAATTCATATGGAAGAACAAAAGGTCAAGAATTTCAAGGGAACTAATGAAAAAAAAAAATCAAATCAAGATGGCCTAGCTGTACCTGATCTAAAATTATATTATAAAGCAGTGGTCTCCAAAACTATCTGGTATTGGCTAAGAAGTAGTCTAGTTGATCACAGTGGAATAGGTTATGTTCACAGGACAAAATAGTAACTATAGCATCTAGTGTTTGACAAACCCAAAGATCCCACCTTTTGGAATAAGAATTCACTATTTGACAAAAAAATGCTGGGAAAACTGGAAATTAGTTTGGCAGAAACTAGGCATGGGCCCACATTCAACACCATACACCAAGATAAGATCAAAATGGGTCCGTGATTTAGGCATAAAGAACACAATTATAAATAAATTTGAGGAACATAGCATAGTTTACCTCTCAGACTTGTGGAAGAGGAAAGAATTTGTGACCAAAGAAGAAATAGAGATCATTATTGATCACAAAATAGAAAATTTTGATTATATCAAATTAAAAAGATTTTGTACAAACAAAACTAATGCAAACAAGATTATAAAGGAAGTAATAAATTGGGAAAACAGTTTTACAGTTAAAGGTTCTGATAAAGGCCTTATTTCCAAAATATATATAAAATTGACTCTAATTTATAAGAAATCAAGGCATTCTCCAATTGATAAATGGTCAAAGGATATGAACAGTTTTCAGATGATGAAATTGAAACTATTTCCACTCATATGAAAGTGTTCCAAATCACTATTTTTTCAGAGAAATGTAAAATTAGACAACTCTGAGATACTACTACACACCTGTCAGATTGGCTAAGATGACAGGAAAAATAATGATGAATGTTGGAGGGGATGTGGGAAAACTGGGATACTGATGCATTGTTGGTAGAGTTGTGAAAGAATCCAACCATTCTGGAGAGCAATCTGGAATTATGCCCAAAACGTTATTAAACTTTGCATACCCTTTGATCCAGCTATACTATATGAGGATGTATTTTGATGGAAGTGGACATCTTCAACAAAGAGAAGATCCAATTCAGTTACATTGATCAATGATGGATAGAATCAGCTTCACCCAGAGAAGGAACACTGGAAATTGAATGGGGACTACTTGCATTTTTGTTTTTCTTGCCAGATTATTTTTACCTTCTGAATCCAAATTTTCTTGTGCAAGAAAAACAAAAAAAAAAAATATGGATCTGCACACATATATTGTATCTAGGATATAATTTAACATATTTAATGTATGACACTGCATGCCATCTAGAGATGGTGGTGGAGGGAGGGAAGGGAAAGTTGGAACAGAAGTGAGTCCAAGGGACATTGTTGTAAAAACTTTCTCATGCATATAAGCTGTCAATAAAAGGAAGATATAATTAAAAAATTGGAAAAATATTAATAAAACAAAAATAGCGCAAAAAAAGAAAATGTAAAAGACAACAGACCTATAAAAACAAGAACAGGAACTCATGGAGCTGCTACTAAAGTAAGATTTTTTTTTTTTCCCAAACTGGCACAAAAAAGTTTATATACTATAATTTTAAAGACATTTACATAGAAACAATTGCGTCTTTTAAATTCTGTTTAAGCAAAAAAGACCTACTTATATTTGTTAATCTTGTCATATATTCTCTTTAGACAGCTGATTAAATTAATTTTCTGTATTTGGGAATTAATTTTTGTTACATTTGCTTATTTCTCCATTGCTTCAAGAATATGCAGTTTCATTAATGTGAGTAATGTTTCTGATGAAACTCTATCACTAGATTTCAGGGATTTTCCCTCATATTCTCTATGTTTGATTGCACTTTTTTATCTCATATATCTCCCCCTTGTTTTCATTTTACATTATTATTTTATTAATTATTATTATTATTACCATTATTGTTAATGACCACAATAATTATATGCTTCTTTTGAGGCTTACAAATTATTATAGATTTTATCTTATTTTATTCCTATGACAAAATAAATACACTCTGGGATTATTGTTTCCATTTTATAAATGAGAAAACTGAGGCTGACAGCAGTTAAGTGCTACTTGTAAAAGGTTACATAGGTACAAAGCATCAAAGACTGGATTTGAACTCATGTTCCTTATTCCAGATACAGTATTCTATCAGTTGCATGGACTAGATGTTTCCAAGACCTAAATAAAATCTAACCTCTTTCTGAAGCCTTTCCTCCATACTTTAATGTAATTCACTTCCTTATTTGAATATCTCATATTTATACTCTAACATGAATGCTTTCATGTAGTCTCCCTAATTAGATTGTGAGCTCCTGGAAGACAGGAAGTGTCTTTTTTCTTTCATTGTATCCTCAGCACTTAGCATAGTATGTTTAAAAAAATGCTTGTTTATTAACCAAACCCTCTAAGAATATAATTATATAATATTGACTAAGTAATGTGTATTTAGCTTAAAGTTATGCAAATACTTTACATTTCTAATCTAATTTGAACTTCACAGCAACCCTTTCAGTTAGATGGTGTTATTTTTTTGATTTTGCTGAGGAAGAAAGTATGCTTAAACCTGATTTCTTAAGCTTTTACTTCTGGGTATATATCTCCATGTTGATTCTCACGTGATAGAAATAATGGCTTATCAAAGAGCTTTACTTATGTTAGATCATTTTGATAGGATTTCTAGACTAAACCTGCCCCTTCTTCAGCCAAACACCACAAAAATTCTCAATCAATAGCTAACAGATACAGGTTCATCAAGTCTAGACATACTATAGAAATTAGCCAATAAGAAAGAAGCAGCAATAGGATATAGAATATGACATTAAACCACAAATTTTAATTAATCTTTCTCCTGCCATGGAAACTGTGCACTATTCTTATTTGTTGTCCTTTAATTGAACTTATGAAGAAATCAGGCTGATTATAATAATCGTGCATAAATACCCTCTTCTCTAATGGATTTTTCTATATGCATTCTGGGTAACCCCATGTACAGCTTAATCAAAGCTTTATGACCTCATCATGTAAGGAAATTATTCCTGTTACCTCAAAATCTACATATAATATGAGGTAATCGATTTCCATAAGTATATTTTTCTTGTTTATTTTGGGTGGCTAACCCTGGTAATTCCTAGAAGGAACACAGGCTTCCTGAGGGGATGATTCTAAATTGATTTTAATAAAAACCTTTACTTGATTGGCAGATAGTCTGAGTCCTAAATTCTTTTAAGGTTTAATACCACATATTTTCTTTTTGAACCCCCAAAAGAACCCCTAAATTTCAAACCCCATATGATAATGGGATTGGGTACATGTGAGTGATCTCAAGTTGAAATTGTTATCCTCATTTTTCATTAGTAGAAATTAAGGCTTACAGATTATTCTTACAGCAGAATTGTCACTTACATTCATGTTTTCAAATCTGAATTTCTTCCCATTTTACATGGATATTAAATAATTAATTATGAGGGCGATATGAAAAAATAGCTTGCTAGTTTTTTTTTTTATTAAAACTTTTTACTTTCAAAACATATGCATAACTCTTTTTTTTGATAGCAAATAATTGGAAAATGAGTGGATTCCCATCATTTGGGGAATGGCTGAATAAGTTACAGAATATAAAGGTAATGGAATATTATTATTCTATAGGAAATGATGAACAGACTGATTTCAGAAAAGTATGGAAAGACTTACATATATTGATGCTGAGTGAAGTGAGCAGAACCAGGAGAACATTACATATCAACTATGACAGGCTTAGCTGGAAAAATGTCATGTACTTGCAGAGAGAGAACTGTGGGCATTGAATGAGCATAAAAGCATGCTATTTTCACTTTTTTGTGTTGTTGTTTTTTTTTTTTTCCCTTTATTGTGTTTTTTTTTTTCCTTTTTGTCCAGGTTTTTATTTCATAACATGACAAATATGGAAATGTTTAAAACAATTGTTCATGTGATGACATCGTGAATGATGGGTGTGGTGGGCAGAGAAAAACATGTTCCCTAAGACAGATAGGAAGAAAGCTCTATTAATCAAGTCTCAGTTTAATCCAGTCAGAAATCCAAATTATGTAAAGTCCCCAAGGCTAAATTTTCCCCATAAAATAAGTTGTGGCCCATGATTTCCAGGTTGAAGAGTTCCCATAGCTTCCATCTGTTCATTTACCTTTCTTAAATCAGTCAACATACTCCATTTTCCAGATTTCTTTTTTACAACAAATACTGGGGAGTTCCAAAGACTTAGAGAAGGTTGTAAGTATCCTTGGTCAAGTTGTTCTTGTACTATGTCTAATAAGGCCTGAATTATATCGCTACCTAAGGGCCACTGTTCTATCCACACTGGTGTGTCAGTTTTCCATTGCATAGGAACAGGTGAAAGTGTTGGTAGGCCTTCAAGAGCAGCCCTGCCTAAAAAATCAAAGTACTCATTTTTAACCCTAATTGTTGTAAAATGTCTCTTCCCCATAGATTGATGGGGATTTTTTCAACTATAAAAGGAGTAAAAACTTCTGTTTCACCTTCAAATATCCATCTTAAAAAGGTAGCACTAACTTCAGCTGCTATTAATCCTCCTACCCCAGACAAGTAGGTGTCTGCCTTATTCTTTGGCTAGTGACTGGGCCAGTTGGCACCTCTAATGACTGTGCTATCTGTACCTGTGTCCACCAGTCCTTCTAATGGCATGCCATTTATATAGATGGTGAGCATAGGTCGGTCAGCTGTCACAACTGCTGTCTAGTATATTCCTGGATTTTGCTGCTTGGAGTCAGAACATGGGTGACTGTCACCAGATTGCTTATTAGGGGTCTGTATCAAAAAACCAGATGCTACTACTTCCCCTGGTTGATAAGTCACATATTGTCTACCGATGTTAGTGACTGGGATATTATCTACACATTCCCCAGTTTCCCACATCAGTGTATGAATGAACACTGTTTTGTAAGTACTCTCTGGAGGTGAAATGGTCAAGCCTACTGTGCCTGGAGGCAAGGTATCCATAGGCTGGAGAGGATCAGATTTCACCTCTCCAGGGGGTATCTCAGTTGTCCCAGCTGCATACAACTCTATCTTACCTAATTGTAGTCCCTTTCTCCCATCAATTTGCTTCCTGGCTGATTGATTGTATAATCCCTTTCTCCCATTAAATGGCTTCCTAGCTGATTGGTCATGTCTGGGTATTGGACTTGTAGGCACTCTCTGGGTGTGGCATCGGCCGCCATTATGCCCCAAGTGTTTTTTTCCTGGGGCCCTGGAGCTGGACCCTCATCCCGTTTCCCTGAATCATTCTACACTCTGATGCCCAATGGAGTCCTCTTTTGCATTTTGGACATGGGGTATTGGGTCTTGTTCTCCCACCCTGTTTTCTCACTCTGTCTCTAAGCCAACACTGAGCTTTCAGATGCCCTACTTTACCACATTGAAAGCATTGACAAGTCTCTCTGGAAGTACCTTGCCAAAAGGGACCCTGTCTTCCCATTTTGGGATTTTGGGAAGTCTGCACCATAGCCTGGCTAAAAAAGGTATTTGTGCCCACTGTGGCACAGGTATATCTGATCTCCTCTAAAGGAGCATCCCCGTGTAGTCCTAGTATAATCCTTCTACAAACCTCATTGGCATTTTCTTTAGCAAGTTGCCTCACCAAAGCGTCTGCTACTGTATTTTCACCATTAGTCCATATCACAGCTGTCTGTAAATGTCCCACAAAATAAGCAAAGGGTTCATTTGGTCCTTATACAATTTTTGTGAAGGTCTCACCCTTGTCGTTTTTACTGGGGAGAGAAGTCCATGCTTTGATAGCAGCAGCAGCAATTTGCTCAAATGCTGCTATGCAGTAATCAATCTGTACTGAAGCTTCTGCATAAGAACCTACACCTGTTAGTAGGTCACAGGTTATTGAAGTATTAACTCCACTTTGACTATTTTGTTGGGCTTGTATCCTGCAGAACTCACTATATTCAGAAATCCACAACAAGTTTTGTCCAGTTTCTAAGCACACCATTGCAATAGATTTCCAGTCACTAGGGGTTAAGACTTCATAAGCCAAATTCTGTAGTAACATCTTAACATAAGCTAATGTAGCCCCATAGAGAGTGCAAGCTTTTTTCAAGTCTTTGAGGCTGTCCATATAAAAAGGAATGTATCTTCTACTTTCTTGGCCTGAAGAGTTAAATTGTTGAATCATGGGAAAAATTTGAAATTTGAAATCACCAACTATATCTTTTCCTTCTTCTGAAGCATTAAACATTGATTTCTGTAATCTAGTTATAGGATTTGCTGATTGCTGGGGGGTGGTGCTGATGATATCACTGCCCCTTCCTCCATCCCGGAAGGTGGAGTTGATGTGGGCCTGTCAATAATCTGCTCTCTTGAGAGGGTTGAAGCTTCTTCAAGAGAATCAGAGTCACCACACCCTAATTCCTCATTTAAGTCCCCTTGCAAAAAGCCAAGATCTTGTCTTTCTTTTTTCCTCACACTTCCTCCTCTGTTCATTTTTAAAACTTTTCCTTCTCCTACAACTTGCTGGATAGTTTAAGGCTAATTGAACTATGTTGTATATATAAAATACCTCGGTGGAAATTGAATGAGGCCCATTTTTTGTGTGAAATTCTTTCAGTTGAAGTCCCACTAGCTTTCAGTTATCTACACTTGGCTTTTCTTCCTCTAAGAACCAAGGGGACATGTGTTTTAATGTGCCCAAGAGTTTGGCAATCTGTACCCAGATTATAAGTAAACTCTTCTCCTCAATTATCTTAATTATACTCTCTATAGCACTACTCCTGGGTGGGGATAGAGGTGGCACTGGAGCTGGAGTTGGGGCTGGGGCTGAGTTGGCTGAGTCAAGGGAATGTCTTTAGCAAAAATCTGCCCCATTTCAGCTTGTTTAGCCCTTAACAAGATAAGTTCCTTATTTGTCTATTAGAATACTCACCTACTCTCCTGGTCACCGGAGGCTTCAGTGGAGGTAGGGTGTCTGGTCCACTTGGACGCCAAATGCTGGAACTCTGTCTTCCCAGAAATCAGCCAGAGTCAGGATAATCAAAAGACTTTATCCTTGGTCTTTTGAAGTCGTGGTCAGGGGAGATCTAACAATCTTCCTCTCTCTCGACCACCAGGAGAATGCCTCAATTTCCTCCTCCTACTCCACCCACACATGTCACTTTCTCTCCTTTGTCCATACCCTGGATCCAGCCAGCACTGAATAGTAGGGGAGAGTCATCCTTCAAACATGTTAATAGAGAATTGTCCAATTGGCAATTAGTCCCACGTGCTCCATTATCCAAGTACATTTGCTCAGTTCTAGTCCTTTACAGGTTTTAGGGTTGTTGTTTTTTTTGTTGTATGTTTGTTTGTTTTGTTTGTTTGTTTGTTTGTTTGTTTTAATTATAGCTTTTTATTGATAGAACATATGCATGAGTAATTTTTAACAACATTGTCCCTTACACTCACTTCTATTCCAACTTTTTCCTTCCCTCCCTCCACTGCTTCCCCTCCATGACAGGCAGTCTTATACGTGGTAAACATGTGAAAGTATATCCTAGATACAATATATTTGTGTAGATCCATACAGTTCTCTTGTTGCACAAGAAATAACCTGGGAAGAAAAACAAAAATGGAAGTAATCTACATTCATTTCCCAGTAATCCTTCTCCATGAGAAACTGATTCTGCCCATCATTGATCAACTGGAAGTGAGGTGGATCTTCTTTATGTTGAAGATATCCACTTCTATCAGAATATATCTTCATACAGTATTGATGTTGAAGTGTATAATGATCTTCTGGTTCTGCTCATTTCACTCAGCATCAATTCATGTAAGTCTCTCCAAGCCTCTCTGTATTCATCCTGCTGGTCATTTCTTACAGAACAATAATATTCCGAAATCTTCATATACCATAATTTACCCAACCATTCTCTAATTGATGGACATCCATTCATTTTCCAGTTTCTAGCCACTACAAAAAGGTCTGCCACAGACATTTTGTCACATACAGGTCCCTTACCCTTCTTTAATATCTCTTTGGAATATAAGCATGTAAAGGGCTAAAACTCTTAAAAGGTGTGCTTGAATCAGACAACAGAATACTTAAGGCTAATTATGTATTCAATAAGGACTCTATTAGCATATGTTTGGAAAAATGGCCTCTTCTCACCCTTGGTGCTTACTTAATGTTTGGTATATACAGATAATTTCTAGGCAAGGATTTGAGGGAGGGGTAAAACAAGCCAGACTTCACTTGGACTCAGGACAAGGAGTAGGAGAGAGTTTGGTGACTTCAGACTCCAGAATCCAGGAACCTCCTGGCAGTTTTGTCTGTCTCCTTCACTTGTCTCCTTAAAGACCAAGGACTTTTACTTATCCTGATTTCAGCTGTTCCTGAGGCCTCCAGGGAACTAGGTCAGATTTTACATAAGCACAATAGTAGCATTGCTGGATCAAAGGGTATACACAGTTTGATAAATTTTGGGGCATAATTCCATATTGTTCTCCATAATGGTTGGATTCATTCAAAACTCCACCAACAATACATCAGTGTCCCTGTTTTCCTGCATCCCCTCCAACATTCATCATTATCATTTCCTGTTATCTTAGCCAATCTGACAGGTGTGTAGTGATATCTCAGAACTGTTTTAATTTGCATTTCTCTGATCAATAGTGATTTGGAACACCCTTTCATTTGAGTAGAAATAGTTTCAATTTCATCTTCTGAAAATTGTCTGTTCATATTCTTTGACCATTCATCAATTGGAGAATGGCTTAATTTCTCATAAATTAGAGTCAATTCTATATATATTTTGGAAAGGAGGCCTTTATCAGAACCTTTTTACTATAAAAAATGTTTTCTTAGTTTATTGCTTCCCTTATAGTCTTGTTTGAATTAGTTTTGTTTGTACAAAAGCTTTTTAATTTGATGTAATCAAAATATTCTATTTTGTGATCAAGTCTGAGAGATAAATGATCCTACATTCCTCTAGTTTATTTATAATCTTGTTCTTTATACCTAAATCATGGACCCATTTTGATCTTACCTTAGTATGTGGTGTT
The DNA here is from genome assembly GCF_048593235.1 of Sminthopsis crassicaudata. Classification (NCBI taxonomy): domain Eukaryota; kingdom Metazoa; phylum Chordata; class Mammalia; order Dasyuromorphia; family Dasyuridae; genus Sminthopsis; species Sminthopsis crassicaudata. The sequence continues at coordinate 201,244,650 of NC_133617.1, forward strand.
AAATGTGGGTCCATGCCTAGTTTCTGCCATACTAATTCCCAGTTATCCAAGAAGCTTTTGTCAAATAGTGAACTCTTATCCCCAAAGTTGGGATCTTTGGGTTTGTCAAATACTAGATTGCTATAGTTATTTATCGTTTTGTCCTGTGAAACTAACTTATTACACTGATCAACTAATCTATTTCTTAGACAAAGCAAATCGTTTTGGTGACCACTGCTTTATAATATAGTTTTAGATCAGGTACAGCTAGGCCACCTTCATTTGATTTTTTTTTTTTCATTAGTTCCCTTGCAATTCTTGACCTTCTTTTTTTCCATATGAATTTTATTGTGATTTTTCTAGGTCATTAAAATAATTCCTTGAAAGTCTGATTGGTATATCACTAAATAAATAGATTAGTTTAGGGAGTATTTTCATCTTTATTATATTTGCTCAGCCTATCCTAGAGCACTTAATATTTTTCCAATTATTTAAATCTGACTTTATTTTTGTGGGAAATGTTTAGTAATTTTGTTCATATATTGACTTTCTTTTGGTAGATAAATTCCTAAATATTTTATGCTATCAACAGTTATTTTGAATGTTAATTCTCTTTGTAGGTCTTACTGTTGGATTTTGTTGGTGATGTATAAAAATGCTAATAATTTCTGTGGATTTATTTTGTATCCTGCAATTTTGCTAAAGTTGTGAATTATTTGTAATAGGTTTTCAGTAGAATCTCTGGGGCTCTCTAAATATACCATCATATCATCTGCAAAGAGAGATAATTTGGTTTCCTCATTAACTACTCTAAGTCCTTTAATCTTTTTCTCAACTCTTATATCTAGTGTTTCTAATAAAATATTGAATAATAATGGTGATAATGGGCAACCTTGTTTCACTCCTGATCTTACTGGGAATGGTTCTAGTTTATTCCCATTACATATGATGCTACTGATGGTTATAAATATATGCTCCTGACTATTTTAAGGAAAAGTTGATTATTCAAGTTACTCTCAAATGTTTGTAATAGGAATGGACGTTGGATTTTATCACATGCTTTTTTCTGCATTTATTGAGGTGATTATATGGTTTTTGTTAATTTGGTTATTGATATAGTCAATTATGCTAATAGTTTTCCAAATATTGAACCAGCCCTGCATTCCTGGTACAAATCCTCCTTGGTCATAGTGTATTATACTGGGCATGATTTTCTGTAATTATTTTGCTAATATTTTATTTATGATTTTTCATAAATATTCATTAGGGAGCTTAGTTTATAATTTTGTTTCTCTGTTTTTATCAGTACCATGTCTATGTCATAAAAGGAATTTGTAAGGACTCCTTCAATCTGTATTTTTTCAAATAGGTTATATAGCATTAGAGTTAATTGTTCTTTAATTGTTTTGTAGAATTCACATGTAATTCCATCTGGTCCTGGGGATATTTTTAAAGGGAGTTGATTAATAGATTGTTCTATTTCTTTTTCTAAAATGAGACTGTTTAACCAATTTATTTCTTCTTCTGTTAATCTGGGCAAGCTATATTTTTGAAGGTATTCTTCCATTTCACTAAAGTTATCAAATTTATTGGCATAAAGTTGGGCAAAGTAACTAGTAATTATTGCTCTAACTTACTCTTCATTAATGGCAAGTTCTCCCTTTTAATTTTTAAGACTAACATTTTGATTTTCCTCTTTCCTTTTTTTACTCAAATTTCCTAAAGTTTATTGATTTTGTTGGTTTTTTTCATAAAACCAACTCTTAGTTTTGTTAATTCAATAGTTTTTTTTTTAACCTTCAATTTTATTAATCTCTCCTTTTAATTTTAGAATTTCAAGTTTAGTATTTGGCTGGAGGTTTTTAATTTCTTCCTTTTCTAGCTTTTTTAGTTGTAAGCCTAATTCATTGGCCTTCCCTTTCTCTATTTTTTTCACCCAATCATTTTTGGATGAGATTATTTAGTTTCCAATTATTTGTATTCTATTTTCCCGTTTTTTTCTTGAATGTAATTTTCCTTGCATAGTGATCTGAAAAGGATGCATTTACTATTTCTACCTTTCTGCATTTGAATTTGAGGTTTTTATGTCCTGATATATGACCAATTTTTGTATAAATTACATGAACTGTTGGGAAAAAAAGTGTATTATTTTCTCTCTCCATTTAGTTTTCTCCAAAGATCTATCATATGTAACTTTTCTAGTATTCTATTTACGTCATTGATTTATTTTTTATTTATTTTGTGGTTTGGTTTATCTAATTCTGAGAGTACAAGGCTGAGATTTCCCACTACTATAGTTTTGCTATCTATTTCTTCTTGCAGCTCTCTTAATTTATCTTTTAAAATTTTATATAGGTTTAATATTAATATTGCTTCATTATCTCTGGTACCCTTTAGCAAGATATAGTGCCCTTCCTTTTCTCTTTTAATTAGATCAAGTTTTGCTTTGATCTAAGATCTGGATGTCTAACCCTGCTTTTTTGACTTCACCTGAAGCACAGTAGATTCTGCTTCAGCCTTTTACCTTTACTCTGTATGTATCACCCTGTTTCAAGTATATTTCCTGTAAACAACATATTGTAGCATTCTGGATTTTAATCTAGTCTGCTATCCGCTTCCCCTTTATGGGGGAATTTATCCCACTCAAAATTTATGGTTAAAATTACTTATCTGTATTACTTGCCATCTTGTTAACCCCTTGCTTATGTTTTTCTCCTTTCTTCCTCCTTATGCCCCTCTCCAGTATTAAACTTGTGAACAGCACTTGTCTCTCACAACCTTCCCTTTTTCAGATCCTCCCCCAACCTTCAGTTCCTCCATTTTTCTTACCCCTTTTCCTCACAATTCTCTATTCCCTTCCACTTAGCTTACCCCTTACCTTTTCACTTTTCCTCTCCCACTTTTCAATGAGATGAGAGAAATTCTCTGTAAATGGAATATGTCTAGTATTTTTCTCTTTTAGCCAATTCTGATGAGAGTAAGATACACAGTATGTTCCTCTCCCTCCCTTCTTTCCCTCAGATATAATAGGTTTCCCTTGCTTCTTCATGAGATGAAGTTCCCCCACTTTACCATTTTTCTGATACAATTTCATTTCTTCCTCTAGTTTCTTTTTTATATTATAACTGTAAAATCAAATTATATATATGTTCTTTATGTATATTTATGACAGAACTACAGTTCCCAATATTTCCTTTTACCTTTTTATTTCTCTTGAGTCTTATATTTGGAAGTCAAACTTTTTTGTTTAGTTCTAGTTTTTTCATCAGAAATAGATGAAATTTACCTATTTCATTTAATGTCCATCTTCTTCCCATGGGAAAAAAAATGTTCATTTTGGCTGGGTAACATATTCTTGGCTGCATACCAACTTCCTTAGCCTTTCAGAATATCAGATTCTAAACCCTTTGATCCTTTAATGTGGATGCTGTTAGATCCTGAGTAATCCTTATTTTACCTCCTCTATATTTGAATTGTTTTTTTTTTCTTTTTTTTTCCCTTGCTGCTTGTACTATTTTTTCCTTAGTCTGATAGTTCTGTAATTTAGCCATAATATTTCTTAGAGTTTTGATTGTAGGATCCCTTTCAGTAGGTGATCAATGAATTTTTTCAATGTCTATTTTGTCCTCTGTTTCTATAACATCTGGGCAATTCTCTTGGATAATTTAATGGAAAATACTGTCTAGCCTTTGTTTTTATCATATTTTTCAGGAAGTACAATAATTCTCAGATTATCTCTCCTAGATCTATTTTCCAGGTCTGTTGTTTTCCCAAGAAGGTATTTGACATTTTTCCCATGGTTTCTTTCTTTTTTTTTTTTTTTTTTTTTTTTTTTAATTTTAATTTTGCTTGACTGATTCTTGGTTTCTCCTTGAGTCATTCATTTCCATTTATTCAGTTCTGATTTTTAATGAATTATTTTCTTCATTTACTTTTTATTTGTTTTGTAATTGTCCAATTGAGTTTTTAAGTGAGTTGTGTCCAGCCCATAAGAGTTTAGCTCCCTGTAGAAGATTTTGAATGCTTACTAGATTAACTTGAAAGAGGACCTCAATGACCAATACCTTATCATGCCAGGTGATCTTTAAAACTCTTACTAATATAATTCAAGTTTTCTGGCACAAAAGCAATAGACTATTCAGGCTTCACAGACAAACAAAAGTGAAATCTGTACAATAACTCCATACAACTTAAGTTTAGTGTACAGTTTAATTATTTTTCTCTATTACAAGTTCAAAGCCTTCCAAACATTAATTTATGTCTGACAATGCATCAACCTCAACATTTATGTGGAAATTATGGAAAGCATAATGCCAAAATAGTAAAACATCCATAGAATTTACAATTTTTTATTTACTCTGACCAATGATTTTATGTATGTATGGTATGGTGATGCCTGGTGGAGGACTTGTGTTTTCTTGGCATTGATTATCAGCTCAAAATTAGGACAAGTGGTAGAGAACTGATCCATCCTCTGTTACATCTCAGTCTCATAAATTGCATTGAGGGTATAATTTTGTGTGAAAGAAGTCATCACCAATTCTTTCACTTTGAGCTTATTGCCTTTTCAAGTTACATTGTTTACCATCACTGTGGTAACTGACCTTGATACCGTTTTTGTCCTCTTTGAAATCACCTCAAAATATTGTGCAAAGTATGCTAAAAGCATCAAAGCAACATAATCTTGGTTCATGTCACTGGTGACTAGGAAAACATAAAAAGAATCATCATTTCACCAGAATCTGTATGATCATACCATCATGAAATAGACATGTAATACTGATGAACATTTCTGCACAACTAAATTTTACTAAAGTCTTCCACAAGCCCTTACAACTGACAGTATTAAAGTCCTTAGTCAGGTTGACAAATATTATGTACAGACTTGTTTATAATGATTTATGTTATATCTTCCTATTTAATTGTAAACTCCATGAAAAGAGATATTTTTTTTTCACCTAAATTGTATATCTCCCTAATAGATTGTTCAGGGTTCCATACACAATACCTGTTAATAAATATTGGTTGAATTAGAGAAAACAGAATTGTAAATAAAAGAAGTGAAGTATCAGTGCAAAAGTATGATAAGGATTCTGAAGTTAACAAAGTAAATTCCTTTAGATTTTGAACTAATTTCAGGCCATAAACTAGTCCATTTTAAGTGTGTTTAATCTTGTTAAAGTTTAATGTATCTGATCCTAAAAGCTGCATTATCTGGAAATATTCTGGTAAATTACTCCACAATATTTTTTAAAAGCAGAAAAAAAATAGGAGGGTGAATGAAATAACCTTTCTGTTACTATTTTGTCAAATTTCAAAAAGAAACCTAAGTATTTTCTCTATTAAATATGAATATTCTTGTAGTAGTAAGTAGTCTAATAAAATCATATTTACTCTGAATTAGAAGGTTTAAATTCCACCTTACAATCTATGATACTTTAGGCAAATCAATTAATTTGGGAGTATCAGGACCTTTAAAATTAATATATTGAACTTTATGATTTTTGAAGTTCCATGAACCAATTCTAAATTTTAAGCATCCACTCCATGCAAGCCATCCTATCCTATTAGGTGCAACGCTAAGTCAAAAAGAAATACCTGACCTCAAATTAGTTAAATTGTTAATAAGTATATATGAAATATTATTATATGTAAAGTACTGTACTAAGTGGCAAAGATGTATAGGAAATAAAATAAAACCTACAAACCCCATAATGTCTATGCTCCATGAGATCACATTATAATAAGTGAAAGAGCATTAAAATAGCTATGTACATAAGATAATGCATATTAACAATTATGTACATATATAATGTCATACAGATTATATGGAAACTATTCTTAAAGAGAAGGTACTCATGGTGACAATGATTGGATGAGGATGTTTCTGCAGAAGATTAAGTTTCAGCTGAGTACTGAAAAAAACTAAGTAGCCAGAAGGCAGTGGGAAGGAATAATAGCAGTCTGAATTAGAGTCAACCAATGAAAAGGAATAGTCTAGAGATTAGATCATTATACACACGTCTGTATACAATGTTTGTCAAACTGACCAAGGACTTTGATACTGTAAGTTTTAAGGGCTTGTAAAAGATTGTGGTAAACAAAGTATTGGATATCTGTTGAATGATGGCTTGCTCATAGAGATTCTGGCTTGAAGGATGATGCTTTTATGCTTTCCAAGTCAGCAGTGGCAGGAAACATTTGGAGATGTTTAAGAAACATCAGGAAGGTCTGCATTGCTAAATCAAAGAATATGGAGAGGGGATTAAGTGCAAGTATACTAGAAAGATAGGAAGAAGAACTTATTGGGGAGTTAAAAGGCAAAATAAAGCATTTTCTATTTTATTCAGAAGTAATAAAAAGTATTGGAGTTTACTGCATATGTATATAACTGGGACATATGTTTGCTTCAGGAAAACAAATTTAGAAGCTGATTGGAGAATGAATAAGAGATAGGAGAGACAGGAAAAAAAAAACAGAAGACTATTGTGATAATCTAGATGTGGTGTGATGATAATCTATGTTAATCTGGTAATTATGTGAGTAGAGAGAATATAGGATGTATAATAGATATTGGGGAACACAAGTTTCTGCAACTAAATGACACATGGAACAAGTTAGAAACAGGTATTGAAGGTGAGAAACAAGTTATCAGGTTGGGTCCCTGGGAGTATGATGGGCTCTCCAAAGTAAGAAAACAGTTTGGAAGAGGGTAGAATTTATGAAAGATCATTATAAAGTGCATGGAATGAAGTACTGGGTCTGAAGTCAGAAAGACCTGAGCTCAAAGGTGGCCTCAGATACTTACTAATCGTGTAACCCGGGAAAATCACTTAACTCTGCCTTTGTTTCCCCATCTGTAAAATGAGATAGAGAACATGGTAAACCAATTCAGTATCTTTGCCAAAATAACCTCAAAAGTGGTCACCAAGTGTTGGATATGACTTGATATATTGATATATTTAAAAGCCATACGGTTAGAGATGTTGAAAGTTGGCTACTCATGATTGAAGTATAGGAGGGAGAAGGGTATATATATATATATATGTTTATGAATCTGAAAATCATCTGTATAACAAAACTGAACCCACAGAAACTTATAAGATTATTAAATGTGATACTGTAGAGACAGAAGAGAAAAGGGCTCAGGACAGAGTCTTTGATAATACACATAGTAAATGGTCTTTAAGTAGAAGCATATCTAACAAACAGAACTGCTAAAGAAAATGAGACATAACTAAGAGGAAAACTAAGAGAAAATGTCACAAAAATATCAAGAGAAAAGAATATAAAAGCAAAGAGTGTTCAATTTGGGTCAAAATCTGCAGGGAGCTTAAGAAGGATAAAGACAAATGAAATATCATCACTTTTATCAATTAAGAGATCATTGGGAACTTTGAAGAGAGAAAGAACAGCAGAATAATGAAGTCATGAAGACTCAATTTTGAAAGCAATAATAACTAGGATAAATGAAATAATCAAGAAATTTTAATGAGGAGGAATGATGTATAGGATGATAGATTGTAGGATTCAGTGAATTTGTCCTTTTCTTTTAAGTAATAGAGAAGGTGTGGGAATGTTTATAGATTATAGTAGATGAAGAGAGAATGAATATTAGAAAGTAGGGAAAATAAACTGAGTGATCTATTAGAGAAATATTTGGGATTGGATCAAAGACACATACATAGTAGTATGTTTTGGCAAAGAAGTGTGTTATCTCTTCAGGAGATACAGGGGTGTATAGGAGATAGTAAAGGAAGCCATCTCCAATGAAGAGGAAATACTTAGGGCCTATTAGCAAATGACTTCAAATTTGGCATTGAAAGGCAAGTCAAGATTCTCAATTGTGAATGTTGCTGATGGTGACATGGTAAGTTTGAGGATGAATTAAAATCTTTGGTAGGGTTATTTTAATAAATGGGAGATAAAATTTTTCTCTCTCACTTTCTCACACTGTGTGTGTATACATATATGTGTGTGTGTGTGCATGTATAAATGTTAGAGTAGATTCAAATGAGAGTAGAGTAGAAGTAACAAAGTTGTACTGGACCCAATCAAAACAGTTTTGTGCTCCATTAATTGGCAAATAAATAATTAAGCTAACAGATAATTATTGTGATTAAGGTTAGAATTTATCCAAGTTGGCAATAGGTCAAGATTCTAAGGGATTCTCTATCTAGTATTTCTTAGAGATGAACTGATTAAACAAGGAGTATTGAGGTTAACTGGCTCAAGGTATCAAGCCTAAATTATGTCTGTATTGAGCTGATAAGGGACATTTGTAGGTCCTTATAGTTCCTCAATCAAAAGACAGTATTTTCATGGGATAACAGATGCTCAACTACAATGAAGAAAGAAGAAAATAATATCAAGGTTAGAATAAATCTCTAAACAATGTATTTTCAAATAAGTACAGTGCTTTAAGATGTTGGCTATTCAAAACAGAAACTGAATTTCAAAGGATAAAAGAAGAGTTATTTTGTGACTATGCAAAAAGATGATTTTCAAAATTGGGGAAATGGACTAGAGATATATAAATATATTTGAGATATAAAAGAAGAGTGGATAAAATTTTAACACAAAAATTTTAACATATTGAACTCAACACAAATGCTGTAAATTCTTTGGTTATCAGTAGGAGGAAAAAAAGTTACACTGATTTCACCTATGGAAAGATGAGTTCTTTGGACTCAAGAGAGAGTACAAGACCTTAATTTTTAGACTGGTACTTTTCACTTTTGTGATCTTGGTGAAGTTTCTTCATCTCTGAGTCTGAGTTTCTTGGAAGTAAGACAGAGTATGGTGTCACATCTCATCCAGCTCTAAATCTTTATGAGCTCCTATGACTTTGCTAGACTATGTACTTAATCTTTCCAGTATTCCTTGCTCTTCAAGGGGATATAAATACATACATACATACATATATACATATATAATATATACATATACATATACATACACACATACATATATACATATATAATATATACATATACATATACATACACACACACACATATATATATGTAAGGTTGTGCATTATTACACAGAAAGAAAAAAGTGGCATATTCTTTATTATTTCTGTAACTTTTTGGAAAGAGGGAAATCTTTGTTTTTAAATACTTAAGGTCATGAAAATAGAATGGAAAAGTTCCATAAAGGCAGTTAGTTCATAGGCAGAAAGTTTTCTTTTTCTTTTCTTTTCACTTTTCACTGAACTGAATGAAGACTAGTTCAATACTAGGAGGGACTTTGTCTAATTTGTTAATTCCTAACAAAGCCAATCTAATTTAATCTAAAGAATTTCTTTAAAAAAATTCACTTGGGTAAATAATAGATGCCCTACTTTAACCCTGTTGATATTTTCCTGATTTAAGAATTTAAGAATATTATATGATTTATGTAATAAGTGATAAATAAATATTCATTTTCAAGTCACTGTGGTCAAATAGGTTTATTTTGCTTTTTCTTATGTCAACAGATATATGAAATCTTGAAGAGCATAATAAACAATTGAGGTTTTATTGGATTACTTCATTTAATTCTTATAGAATTTCTAATGTAAATGTAATGTAAAATTTGGCAATTATTTTATGGAAATCTTTGTTTTATATTTAGCGTTTTCTTCATTATAGAAAAATAAAATTTTACATTTCATAATTGAATAATTAAAAAGTTAATTTGTCACTTTAGGTACAACATTTCTCATTGAAATTTTGTAAGTATATAATGAATAAATCTAAAAGAGTATTGTTATTATTATATTAAATATCCCTAAGGAAGCTAGAAAAAAAAATTTACAACCAGTGTTTCTGATAAATGTCTCATTTCTAAAATATGTAAAGAATGATGTCAAATTTATAAGAAAACAAGTGATTCCCCAATTGATAAATGGTCAAAGGATATGAACAGACAATTTCCAGATAACAAAATTAAAGCTATCTATGTTCATGAAAAATACTTTAAATCCTTATTAATTAGAAAAATGCAATTTAAAACAACTCTGAGATATTAGCTCACACCTCTTAGACAGGCAAATATGACAAGTAAAAAATTGTGATAAATGTTAAAGGAGATGTGAAAAGCTGGACCATTAATGCATTGTTGGTGGAGTTGTAAACTAATCAAACCATTCTGGAGAACAATTTGGAAAATACCCAAAAAACTATAAAACTGTGCATACTCTTTAATGCAGCAGTACCACTCTTAGATCTCTATCCTAAAGAAATAATAAAAGCTAGAAAAGGACACACATGTGCAAACATGTTTGCAACATCTCCTTTTGTGAAATAATTGGAAAATGAGTAGATGATCATCAATTGGGGAATGGCTGGAGAAGTTATACTTAATGTAGATAAACAAATATTATTATTCTATAAAATTATGAATATGTTAATTTTAGAAAAGCCTGGAAAGATTTATTGGATTTGATGTTAAGTAAAAAAAAAAAAAAGCAGAAGCAAAAATATATTGTTCACAGTAACAGCAGAATGTGTGATAATCAAGTATGAAAGACATGCTTCTTCTAAGTTGTCCAATGGTCCAAGACAATTCCAATAGATTAAATTTGGGATAGAAAATATCATCCATAAACAGAAAAAGAACTATGGGGACTTAACTATGGGGAATGATTCTAATTTAATATGTGTTATATTCTCTTTTCTGTTATTTTTTTTCCATGATTTTTCCCTTTTGCTCTGATTTTTCTCTTCCAACATGATTCATAAAGAAATGTGTATTAAAGAGCCAAATATCCCTAGGGATTTATGATAGTCCCTACCCCACTATAGAACAAAAATAAATTGGCAGCCACTAGACTTATGGCTTATTCTTATTCATACTCTAAAATTCTTTAAGTCTATTTTATAAATTAAATTCTTTGCTGGCACGTTATTCTTTAGTTAACAAGAAATATAGCTCACTTTTCTCCTCAAGCCTAAAGCATCTCCCTTCTCCCACATCCTTTCAACTAAGGATCAGGTGTCATACTTTGAAGAGAATGTTAAGATCATTTATTTTGTGTCCTTTATTCATCCTTCCATTTGTTTTCTAATCTCTAAGTCACTTGATATCATACCACACTCTTCTCCTCCTTAAGTGGATGATTGTTTTTCCTTTTAAAGATTAAAACTTCTGTTTATTTCCAAGAATTCTCTCATCTTCTCCAACAGATTTTTTTTTATCTTTAATCATTAAACCTTCATCTGAGTTCTACTTTTCCCCCATCAACTTTCTTTTTCCCACTACTTTTAAACATATGTGACAAAATTTCTCTAAGTACCCATGAAATCATAACACACCTATTCATATATTAAGCTTGAAAATATATTTTTCTTTTTCCAGATTTAAAAAAAAGGTTTTTTTTACAATTAATGGTTTTGAGATTTGTTGCACAGAATTATAATGAACAAAATCCTAGCCCAAGCATCCCTCAACTTGGACTACAGTTTGTTATTTAAAATAATGAATTACAAATCCCAAACTGTTTAGCCAACATGTAGAATCATTTTTTCTTCTTCATGACTCTATGCTTTCAAAGTTAAGCTTATGAAAAGGTATAGTATTCTTTTAGGGATTCTAGAAAAAAGCATTTTACATTTAAGGCCTCTTCCCATCTTTAAAAAAAATTCCCTAGATATTACCATTTCCTCAAATTTTCATTCTTTATCCCTCCTTTTTCTCAGTTAAATTCAAGGGAAAAGTCTTTTAAAATTAATCCTCAGTCATTTAACTTATTCCAAATGTTATAAATGCATTGATTATATCAGTGGGAGTAGAAATTTACATTGATTTCTTCAACTAATTAACTGTCAAGGAAATATAAGGTTTTTGGACACCAGAGAGAGTTCAAGGCCTTATTTTTTAGAGGAGTACTTTTTCACTTGTGTGATCTCAGTGAATTTTCTTCATCTCTGAATTTGAGACCTGTTTCTCTCTGTCTCTCTGTCTCTGAATGGTAAAGGTAACATGCAGGCAATTTTATATAAAATGTGTAAAATAAATTAGAAATAACCAATACAATTAAATAGAAATAAAAATGTCTTTCTGAAGAAGGTGAGATTTTACCTGAGATTTGAAGGAGCCATGAAGACCAAAATGCTATAGCTGCTTATCACTGCTTATTTAATATCCCTTAATTCTAGGATCCTCATTAACAATATTGGACACTGGGTAAAAATAAAATTGATATGACTTTTAAAGGTTGCTTGACATTTTTAATTGTGATGATGTTTAAAAGTTATTCAGCAGTCACAGGATAAAAACCTTGTAATTTCTGCTATTTCACTATGTGTTTTTACCCAGTATAATATCTCCATGATTTTCCTGAACTCTCATTTTCAATGCTGATAAAGATATATAAGGGTTTAGATTTTTACATATCTTCTTTCACCAGTGAGCAGAGAGTAGGAATTCAGGCATAGGAGACAAAATAATAGAATAAAGAGAAAATAGTAGTGATATCTGAAGAAAAGTTTTGGGCAAGCATTTGGCTTCTTTCATAAAGTTAATAATACCACAGTAAAGGAATTTTGACATTCATCTGCATGTCAAAAAGAGACATTTATTGAAATTTATAGTTAATTTTACAATATGAATAGCCACCAACTTGGCTAAGAAGAACCAGACATTGCTCAAGAAACATCTATTGACTCTTCTTGGCATAAAATGCCACCTACAAATCCTAAGTGGGTCATTTTTGGTCTGTGTTATTTCTAGTACTTGAATTTTTCACTCTATTACATCTGTTTAACTTAGTAACACTGAGTGAATATTCGTGTTCATGGCAGTGATGGATACAATTAAAATTTGACATTAACAGTTCGTCTTGGTATTTAAGTCATCTGAGACATTTTTAGAAATGTCTCATCCTGTCAAAAAAATAGGTTCTTTTTTTTTTCTATGGTTCTGTACCTTTCCTGTTTCCCTAAACCTCTTTTAAAAGAATGAAACAAAGAAAAAAAAGAAATGAAGATAAAAAGAATAACTGAAATCATAGAAATACTCACTTTAAATTACTTAGAAACATATGTATTAAATTTTAATATTTCATAGAAAAATCTTCTTTTCTTTGAGGCCAGTATTTGCCACTAGATATTCTCTAGTCTTGGCACTGATTTCCTTACAAATCCTATGGGTACCTTAGTCTCAGCTGCTGCTTTACTTTGTTTTTCAATGTCTGTTTAATTTAATTGCCTTGGCCTCATCTCCATTCTCTTAAAGATGAAAATAAAGAAGACAATGTGGAGAAATGCATATGTTGCAAAGGACTTTAAGATTAGGTGGAAGTTGTAATATCATTCCACAAAAAAACTCACTATTAAAACCAAGATTTTATATTAAACTACCAATGGTTTTAAAAATATCTATTACTGAATTCCTTCCCCTTCCATAATTCTTTCAAAAGAGGTATAAAATAGATAGAAATGCAAAGAAAATAAATGAACAATGGAAATATGAAAGAGTGCCCAAAATATACAAAGAAGAATAAAAGGTGGTATTTTTGTGATGCATTAAAAAACTCCCAACATTTTTAACTCCAAATTGTTTAAAAGTTATTGTAGAACTTAGGTCTCCCTCCTGTGTGGAATGGGTGCTAGATCCCATTACCTAAATTGCCTACTCAGAGACATCTTCAGATACATAAAGGAAGCATTTATTCAGTTCTTGCTAGGACAGGCCCAAGTACACTAGCTGAGCAGATATTTAGCTTCTCAGCTCCCATTTCCCAGCATTGTGTCTGACTGGCCCTAGGAAGCTGGAAATAGTGAATTTGATTAAATAGCAAAAGAGCCAAGTTTTTCATTGGATGGACTGAAAAACCATTGATCATTGGTCAACAATGTAGTATACTTACTAGGAGTCATGTCACTTCCTGGAGCTTAGATCTAGGGTCTGACCATTCCTGCCCTGCAGCCTTCTGGGAATAGGGAAAATATGACTTAAGTTTAGGACCTGACATAATCCATCTCATATACTTTTTTTTTTTAATTACAGCTTTACATTTCTATTTACATAACACATGAATGGATAATTTTTCAACACTGATTCTTGTAAAGCCTCAAGTAGTCCAATACTTGTTAAATATGTTAAAATATATGTTAAATCCAATATATGTACACATACTTATACTGTTATCTTGTTGCACAAGAAAAATCAGATGAAAAAGGAAGAAAAAAAAAAACAATGAAAGAAAACAAAATGCAAGGAAACAACAACAGAAAAAGTGAGAATGCTATGTTGTGGTCCACACTTAGCTTCCACAAACATCTCTCTGAGTGTAGATGGCTCTCTTGATTGCTGAACAATTGATACTGGTATGAATCATATCATTATTGAAGATGGCCACATCAATCAGAATGGATTATCATATAGGCTTGTTTTTGCCGTGTATAATGATCTCCTGGTTCTGCTCATTTCACTTAGCATTAGTTCATGTAAGTCTCTCCAGGCATCTCTGAAATCATCTTGTTGGTCATTTCTTACAGAACAATAATATCCCATAACATTCATATACCAAAATTTATTCAGCCATTCTCCAAATGGTGGGCCTCTGAATGGAGGTCCATTTTCTTGTCACTACAAAAAGGACTGCCTTTTTTATGCAAAAGGGTGGATCCCTTTCCCTCCTTTAAGATCTTTTTGAGATATAAGCCCTGAAGAAACACTGCAAGATCAAAGGGTATGCACAGTTCAATAACTTTTTGAGCATAGTTCCAAATTGCTCTCCAGAATGGTTGGATTCATTAACAATTCCACCAACAACGTATCAGTATCCCAGTTTTCCCACATCCCTGCCTACATTCATCATTATCTTTTCCTCTCATCTTAGCCAACCTGAGAGATGTGTAGTAGTATGTCAGAGTTGTCTTTATTTAAATTTCTCTGGTCAATAGTATTTTGGAACACCTTTTCATATAACTACAAATAGTTTCAATTTCTTCATCTAAAAATTGTCAGTTCACATTCTTTGACCATTTATCAATTGGAGAATGGCTTGAATTCTTATAAAATTGTGACAATTCTCTCTATATTTTAGAAATAAGGGCTTTCAGATCTGTGGAGAAGAAAGGAATTGATGTCCAAAGAATTGGAATGCATAATTTAATAAAAATAGATAATTTTGATTATATTAAGTTAAAAAGTTTTTGTACATGCTAAACTAATATAAACAAGATCAGAAGGGAAGCAGTATATGGGAAAACATTTTCACATTTAAGGGTTCTGATATAGGTTTCATTTCTCAGATATGAGAGGTAAACTATTCTTTGTTATTCTAATTTGATTATGTCATTCTTTATGTCTAAATCATGAACCCATTTTGATCTTACTTTAGGATGTGGTACTAGGTGTGGGCCAGCTTGCTATAGTCATTGACTATTTTGTTTTGTTAACCTAACCTATTCCACTGATCAACTGCTCTGTTTCTTAGCCAGTACCAAATGTTTTTGATGACTAGTGCTTTGTAATATACTTTTAGATCTGGTACATCTAGGTTACCTTAATTTGCTCTCTTTTTTTCTTTTTCTTTTTTTTTTTTTCATTAATTTCTTTGAAATAAATTCTTGACCTTTTGCTCTTCCAGATAAATTTTGTTATTTTTTTCTAGGTTGTTAAAAAATAACTTGTTGGGAGTCTGATTGGTATAGCACTAAATAAATAGATTAGATTAGGTAGTATTGTCATATTTATTATATCCGCTTGACATATCTAAGAGCACTTGATATTTTTCTAATTATTTAGATTTGACTTTGTGTGAAAATTTTGTATAGTTCCTGATTTTCCCTTGGCAGATATATTCCCAACATTTTATTATATTTATTACCAAATATTCTTTTCTATTCTATTTAAATGGAATTTCTCTTTGTATCTCTTGCTGTTGTACTTTATTAGTGATATATAAAAATGCTGATGATTTATGTGGGTTTATTATGTACTGCAACTTTGCTGAAGTTATAAATTATTTCTAATAGCTTTTTATTTGATCCTCTAGTGTTCTCTAAGTACACCATCATATCATCTGCAAAGAGTGATAACTTGGTTTTCTCATTACCTACTCTTTTTCCTTGAATCTTTTTTTCTTCTCTTATTGTCACCATTAGTATTTCTAATACAATATTGAATAGTAATGGTGATAGTGAGCAACCTTGTTATACCCCTGATCTTATTGGGAATGGTTCCAGTTTATCCCCAGTACATATGATGGTTGCTGATGATTAAAAAAAATGATACTGACTATTTTAAGGAAAAGTACATTTATTCTTATACTTTCTAGTGTTTTTAATGGAACTGGGTATTAGGTTTTATCAAATGCTTTTTCTGTTTTTATTGAGATAAAGTAAATTATTCTAATAGTTTTCCTAATATTGAACCAGTCCTGCATTCCTGGTATAAATGCTACTTGGTGATGGTGTATTATTTTTGGTACAATTTTCTGTAATCTCTTTGCTAATATTTTATTCAAGATTTTTGCATCAATATTCATTAGGCAGATTATTCTACAATGTTCTTTCTCTGTTTTCATCTGGTTAAAGTGTCAGTACCATGTCTGTGTCATAAAATAAATTAGGTAAGTGTTCTTCATTCCCTTTTTTCCCCCACATAGTTTATATAGTATTCGGGTTAATTGTTCTTTAAATGTTTGATAGAATTCACATGTAAATCCATCTAGTCCTGGGGATTTTTTTTCTCAGGGAGTTGATTAATAGCTTGTTCTATTTATTTTTTTTAAAATGGGACTATTGAAAAAACATAGAGATTGACTTCCAGGGACAGCGGAGCCAATATGATGGAGAGGACACAGGTTTCTTTCTAAACTTCTCCTACAACCCTCAGAACAATTAGCAAATCCAGACTCTGAATTAGTTCTGGACTTGCAGCATCCTTGAATATCAGCAGTGCAATAAATTACTAGAAGAAGATAATTTTGAAGATTATCAGAAAATATACGTCTCAATCAGAAATGGAAGGAGGTGGGCTAAGTGCAAGTAGGCTGAGCACAAAACCGAAAGGCAGGGCAGTGTCCTGAGGTAGTGGGAGTTCCAAAAGGCAAAGGAACTTGGAATGCAGCCAAGAATAAAATACCCTGCTCAACTGAGCAATAAATTTCAGTCATTTGTTGCACTCCCAATATTTGTGGATTCTGCCAGTCCCAAACTAATTCAGAAACTGTCTTTGCTAATTAGTCTGAGGTGCATGGGAGAAGATCAGAAAGATAGGTTTGTCCTTTCCTCCATCTTATAGAATTTTTGAGAAATCTTCATCTGGTCCCATTCACTCTTTCCTATTATTATAAGTGTTTAAAAGGAAACACAAATCAAGCAGAAATAAATTAAACCAATGTGAAGATGAAAACATGAATGATTGGTCTATAGATAGATACATATATATAGATAGATAGTGATAAGATATATAAAAAAGATAATTAAATTTAGAAGGGTATTTGAATAGAAACACGAGAAAGTAACACTGATGATATTCTCATGGGAATTAGACTTAAACTTTACTTTAAATGTGACTTGAGACTCTATAACAAATAGAACTATAGTCAAAGTTGCAGGTGATGGTCCCCTCCTATTTCCCACTACCCTTTAATTAGCATTTATATACTTCTTTTAAAAGTGATGGTGGCTTTGAAGTCTATATCTTCTTGTATATCAGTTTTCTAGGGAAACACATTAAGAGTTCATTATTATTGACTTGTATTTTATTTGTAAGTTAGATTTCCAAGATTAGAATATAAACCTGGACTCCTCCAAAGAATGGGAGAAAAGGGATGAAGGCTTGGGGAGACTTCTGTGTTCAGGGTATTTAATTTGGCTTTTTGGAGTTTATTCATTGAATTCCTGCTGACAAACACCTTGTCAGACAGGATTTGTCATTTTTCACAATATCATAATAAGCCTCTTTTTTCTTTTTTCTTGCTCTGAGAGTTTCTGATTGTTTTTGTGCTCACTACTATCCCCATTCAAGTACAGTACAAAAAGTGTCAAGTTTCATTGGAATTCAGAGGAGAGAAATATTATATCCTGCTGAAGTTATCAGTTATGTTTTAAAAAGAGATAGAAGTTGAGCAAGAACAACTTGTAAAGATGGGTAGATGTATTAGTAAATATAAAAAGGAAATGAAGAATTTTCAGATGCATATAAAAAGCTAAATTGGGATCAAATCATGAAAATACTTAGAATACTGGAGGGAAATGTTCAGCTATATTTTGTAAAAAGATAAGGGTCTCAGAAAGTTATTTAGCAAACAAATGTCATGAATAGAAGTTTGGTTTAGGAAAATTAGTACAATATGAAGAAATTAAATTTCAAAAGAAAAAATAATCTATCCACTCTAACAGATTAGCTAGTTTTGGGAGAATTATTTGATCAAAAAAATCATTGAAAATGAAGATTAGAATACTCAACTGACAGTAAATGTAGTCAGGAGATTTTTGAGATTGCTTTTTCTTGTGGGAAAGCTAGAATGGAGAAAACAGAAAATAATAGATATTTAACAACTAGATTAAAGAGAAATTGGGAAACAAACATGGAGAAAACAGTTACAATAGATTAGGGGGTGGTATTTTGCTATATGTAATATTTGAAAAATGTTTGCATCCAAAATGAAAACTTTTATTTGAAACTTAAGTTTTAATTTTTTGTTAATGTTTTGTTTTTGTTTGTGTATGGGTGGGTGGAAGGAAGGTGGGTCCAGGACTGTTCAGCTAAACTACCCTTGTCTATATTTGATCATTCAGAGCTTTTGTACTTAAGAGATAGGGAAACTATAGTTAAGCTGGGGCCCCTAGGATATAGTTTGTAGGGAATGCTGATCATTCCCCTCTTTTCCTTTAATGATATCTGGAATTGGCAAATCAAGAGTATTCCTATAGAAAGAGCAAGTCATATAATAATGAATTCTCTCCCACTTAACTCTTTGTAAATGAATTGGTGAAAAAAAAGCCTGGAAGCAAGGATGTCAGTTAAAAAGCTATGGAAATCTCTGAGTGTGAGATAAGGCAAGAAGCCATTCTTTAAATATGCATCTCTAAACTACTATAAATTTAACTTTGGATCCACTTATTTAAAGGCACTTTACTATTATTAATAACAAGTGCATTCACAATTTATAAACATCTCTTTAAGGAGCTTATGTAGTATACCAATCTTTGGAGAATGTGGGGAAGAATTATAATCCAGTACCTGGTTTTAATGTGACCTCTGGTAACTTTTATGATCACTCTAAATGAAGAAATGAGATTTGTTTATTGCCTTGCAATGTTAATAAAGATAGTACTTGGAGTAGGATTTGAACTTATAGTTAATCTCCCAAATTCATCACGTTTTCTATTATGTTACCAAGCCTTCATAGAAAATGCAACCTAAAAGGTAAGTATAAAAACCAAGATTACATGAGTCCATTAGAGATATCTAAAGTAGATTTGTCAAAATTATTCTGTAAATTAAAATATCATACACATGTAAAGGAAGATTATCACTTTTATTTTAGTAAGAAAGTTTAGGCTTCAAATGATGCCTTGCAAATGATCCATGGAATTCTGAGATAAAACAATGTCCCCCAGTATTTTTAAAGATTAAAAACATATAAAACATTAATCAGATACTTTATTCATCTGAAGTAACCTACCTAAATAAAAAGAATTTTCTCCCTCTGAGTGTTGTCTTTTGTCAGAATATAACTATCTCACTTGTTTTAGGTTTCATAAAGTAGAAAATAGTAAAAAGTCAACAGATTGACTAGAAGGAAATTAGATTTTAAATGAACTTCACTGATGGCTTTTCCTTAGTAAGTAAAGTCAGATACTGAACTGTGCTAAGAAGTTAGTATGCTTTTATTAATGAAGATAAATTAATTATGCCACTGCATTCCATTAAACATTCATTTTATACACAAACTCTCTGGTGTGCAGAGTGATTTTTAATCTGAAGATTTATTTATTTTTTTTAATTTTTTTTTTTTTAGTTAACATTCAGTAGCACATCTGGTCTGAGACTTTTTACAGATGTTTCTCTCCTGGCCTGCTCCCAGACTGGAAGTCATCCCACTTTGACATAAAAATCATAAGGAATGAGAAGCACTATATCCCCATCTATTTTCTCATATGCAGATGCAAAGGAGGGATTAATATTTTGAAACTGGATTTTGTAGGGTCTGTCAATAAAGTTTGTGAACAAATGTAAGAATATATTACACTTATCTTTCAGGGACTGTCATGCTCTTATTAATGAAGAAGTTATTCATTACCTCCTTATTAATACCAGAAGATCATTTTCCCTTCTAATTATTTTACTGATTAAAAAATATGCATAGGTAAGCAAATTAAATTGTTGTTTTCTTTACCTTTCAGAGACAAAATCCAAGATGCTTATTACATAGTCACATAAGTAATAATAAAGATTAATTATAACATATAGATATAGAACATTTTTAAACAAAATAATTGAATAAAAATATATAAAATAAAATACATGGAATAAAATGTATATATATATATATATATATACAATAAAATGTATAAAATATATTTGGTAACTAAAATCAGCTGAAATAATAAATATAAGGAAACATCTACAAGTAGTTTTGTGAAGAAATGTAAGCATGAAGATGACATTATTATAATTATGATAATTATGGATTACATATAGTTACAATAATTATATATAAATATCTCTGTGTGTAACATATACAAATATATATTATATCTATGCACAAATATGTTGATATATGTGTAGAAAATTTAGGTAGCTTATATAAACTTAGAAAAATAAAAAATAATAAAATTAATATTGCTCTCACACAACTGGATGCACCCCAAAATGATAAAAAGAAGGATAAATTAATAAAATATTGGATAAATTATATTTTACTTACCTATGAAAACTTATGAATGGAGCTATTTTTTCCTTCTCTTTTTTTTTTAAAAAGCTTTTCATTTTCAAAACATATACATGGATAATTTTTCAATATTGACGCTTATATAGACTTGTTTTTTAGTTTTTCCCCTCCTTCCTCCCACCCTCTCCCCTGGATTGCAAGCAATACATTATATGTTATACATGTTAAAATATAAGGTAAATCCAATTTGTGTATACTATTCCTTTGTAGCAGAAGAAAAAGTAAATGAGTAAGAAAAAAAATGCAAATGAACAACAACAAAAAAGAGTGAGAATGCTATGTTGTGATCCACATTCAGTTTCTACAGTCTTCTTTCTGGGTGTAGATGGCTCTCTTCAACACAAGATTACTGGAAATGGCATCAGTCATCTCATTGTTGGAAAGTCATGTTCATCAGAATTGATCATTGTATAATATTGAAGTTGTTGTTTACAATGATCTCCTAGTTCTGCTCATTTCACTTAGCATCAGTTCATGTAAGTCTCTCCAGGCCTCTAAAGTCATTATCCTGATTTTTTCTTATAGAACAATACTATTCCATAACATTCATATACCATAACATATTCAGCCATTCTCCAACTGATGGGCATCCACTCAGTTTCCATTTTCTTTAATTATAAAAAGGGCTACCATAAACATTTTTGCACATGTGGGTCCCTTTCCTTCTTTTAAGAGCTCTTTGGGTACAGGCCCAATAAAAACACTGCTAAATAAAAGGGTATGCCCAGTTTGATAACTTTTTGAACATAATTCCAAATTGCTCTCCAGAATGGCTGTCAGTTCACAGATCCACCAACAGTATGTTACTGTACCATTTCCTACATCCCTTACAACATTCCTCACTATCTTTTCCTGTCATCTTAGCCAATCTGAGAGATGTGTAGTGGTATCTCGAATTGTTTTAATTTGCATTTCTCTGATCAATAGCAATTTAGAATACCTTTTCATCTGATAATAAATGGTTTTAATTTCTTTATCTGAAAACTGTCTGTTCATATCCTTTGATCATTTATCAGCTGAAGAATGGCTTGAAATCTTATAAATTTGAGTCAATTCTCTATATATTTGAGAAATGAAGCCTATATCAGAACCTTAAATATAAAAATGTTTTCCTATGTACTGTTTCCCTTCTGATCTTGTTTGCATTAGTTTAGCATGTAGAAAACTTTTAAACTTAATATAATCAAAATTATCTATTTGGTATTCAATTATGCATTCCAGTTCTTTGAACACCAATTCCTTTATCCTCCACAGATTTGAGAGGAAAATTATCCTTTGGTATTCTAATTTGATTATGATATCACTCTTTATGTCTAAATTATGAACTCATTTTGATCTTATCTTAGGATGTGGTGCTAGGTGCTTATCCCAGAAGCTGAGGTCTTTGAGTTTGTTGAACACTTAATTACTATAATTACTGAATATTTTCTCTTGTTATCATAACATATTCCCCTGATTGACTAGTCTAATTCTTAATAAGTACCAAGTTGTTTTGATGACCACAGCTTTTTTTAAATATAGTTTTAGTATTGGCACAGCTAAGCCACCTTCACTGACTTTTTTTTTTCATTAATTCTTAATTGAATTAATTGAAATTCTTGATCTTTTGTTATTCTAGATGAACTTTGTTATTATTTTTATAGATCTGAAAAATAATTTCTTGTTAATTTGATTGGTATGGCACTAAATAAAAAGATTAATTTGGATAGTATTGTCATTTTTACTATATTCACTCAGCCTACCCATGACCACTTGATATTTTTCCAACTGATTCGATCTGACTTTATTTGTGTTGAAAGTGTTTTATAGTTTTGCTCATATTCCTGACCCTTCCTTGGCAGATAGATTCCCAAATATTTTATACTATCAACAGTTATTTTGAATGGAATTTATTTTTGTATCTCTTCCTGTACCTACTTTGTTGGTAATATATAAAAATTCTGATACTTTATGTGGATTTATTTTGTATCCTGCAGTTTTGCTAAAGCTATGAATTATTTCTAGTAGTTTTTTAGTTGATTCTCTAAGGTTCTATAGATGATATATATATGTGTGTGTGTGTGTGTGTGTGTATATATATATATATATATATATATATATATATATATATATATATATATATATATATCATCTTCCAAGAAAAATAATTTGGTTTCCTCATTATCTATTCTAATTCTTTGAATTTTTTTTCTTTTCATATTACCAAAGCTAATATTTTAATACAATATTGAATGGTAATGGTGATGGTCGGCAATCTTGTTTCACTATTGATCTATGTTACTAGAACCATTCCTCAAAATATCAGGATTGTAATAAGTTTGCCCACTATTACACTTATTCCATATTGTATTAGAAATGTTACCTTTAGCAGTAAAAGAAGAAAAAAAATTAAGGGAGAGTATGTAATGAGGGAACCAAATATTCAATTTGTGAATGATATGATGGTATACTTAGAAAATCCTAGAGAATCAACCTTTAGTTGCTAGCAACAATTCACAACTTTAGCAAAGTTGCAGGATACAAAATAAATCCACATAAACTATCACATTTGTATATGTTTACCAAAAAAGTTCAGCAGCAAGAGCTACAAAGAAACATTCTATTTAAAATAATTATAGATCATATGAAATATTTGGGAGTCAATCTGACAAGACAAAATAGGGAACTAGATGAACACAATTACAAAACAAATTTTCCACACAAAAAAAGCCAGATCTAATCAATTGGGAAGATATGAAGTGTTGATGGGTAAGCTGAGCTAATATAATAAAAATGACAATTTTACCTACATTAATTTACTTATTCAGTGCCATAAAAATTAATCTTCCAGGAAAATATTTTACAGAGCTAGGAAAAAATAATAATAAAGTTCATCTAGAAGAAGAAAAGGTCAGAATGACAAAAGAATTAATGAAAAACATGCAAATGAAGGGGGCCTAGCTGTACCAGATCTAAAACTATATTATACAGTAATGGTCATCAAAACATTTTGGTACTGGCTAAAAAATGTAATAGTCAATCAGTGGAATAGTTTAGATTTAAAAGACATCATTGCCAATGACTATAGCGATTTATTATTTGATAAATCCAAAGACTCCAGGTTCTGGCATAAGAAATCACGATTTGACAAAATTTGTTGGGAAAATTGGAAAATAGTATAGCAGATCCTAGGCATTGACCAACCCCTAACACCCTATGCCAAGATAAGTTTTAAATGTTTTCATGGTTTAGATAGAAAGAATAATAGTATAAGCAAATTAGAGAACAAGGGATAATCTGTCTCTCAGATCTGTGAAGAGGAAAGAATTTGTGGATAAAGAACAATGAGAATACATTATGAAATGCAAAATGGATAATTGTGATTAATTAAGTTAAAAAGTTTTTATACAAACAAAACCAATGCTTACAAGATTAGAAGGGAAGGAATAAACTTAGGGGAAAATCACATTCAAGGGTTCTGATAAAGGCCTCATTACTTTTTTTTTTTAATTAAAGCTTTTTATTTTAAAAACATATGCAAGGACATTTTTCACCATAGATCCTTGAAAACTTTGTGTTTCAATTTCTCTCCTTCCCCCCCATTCCCTTCTCTAGGTGTCAAGTAATCCAATATGTGTTAAACATGATAAAATATATATGTAATTCCAGTATATGAATACATATTTGTGTAATTATCTTGCTGTACAAGAAAAAAATAGATCAAAAAGGAGAAAAAATAGAAAGAAAATAAATGCAAGCAAACAACAACAAAAAGAAGTGAAAATTCTATATTGTGATCCACATTCAGTTCCCTCAGTCCTCTCACTGTGTGTAGTGGCTCTCACTGTCACAAGATCATTGCAACTGGCCTGAATTGTCCCATTGTTGAGAAGAGCCACATCCATCAGAATTGATCATTGTATAATCTTGCTGTTGCCAAGTACAACGATTTCCTGGTTCTGCTCATTTCAGTTAGCATCAGTTCATTTAAGTCTCTCCAAGCCTCTTTGAAATCATCGTGCTAATCATTTCTTATAGAACAAATTAAAAAAGGGCTGCCACAAACACAAAGGCCTTATTTCTACAATATATAGAGAATTGACTCAAATTTATAAGAATTCAAGCCATTCTCCAAATGATAAATGTTCAAAGGATATGAACATAAAATTTTCATGAAGAAATTAAAACCATTTATTGTCATATGAAAAAATGCTTTAAATGACTCTTGATCAGAGAAATATAAATTAAAATAACTGTGTGGTAGCACTACACATCATTCAGATTGGCTAAGATGGCAAGAAAAGATAATGATAATAAATGTTGGAGGGGATGTGGGAAAACTAGAACACTAATGCATTGTTGGTGGGGTTATTAAATGATCCAACCATTCTCAAGGGCAATATGGAATTATACCCAAAAGAAGGGCTACCAAATTGTGCACATCCTTTGATCTCCTACTATCTCTACTGGGCCTGTATTCCAAAGAGATCATAAAAAAGGGAAAAGGGCTAAGATGTGTAAAAATATTTGTAATAGTTATTTTTGTAGTGGCAAGTACCTGGAAACTGAGTGGCGGCCTATCAGAGAATAACTGAATAGTTATGGTATATGAATGTTATGGATTATTATAGTTCTATAAGAAATGATTAGCTTATTGCTTTCAGAAAGCTTAGAGGGACTTACATGAACTGATACTAATTGAACTGAATAAAACCAAGAGTAATAATTAGATTATGTGATGATCAATTCTGATGAAAGTGGGTCTTTTCAATAGTGAAGTGATTTAGGCCAGTTGCAATCATTTTGTGATGGAGAGAGCCATCTGCATTTAGAAAGAGGATGGGGCTGAATGTGGATCACAGTATAGTATTTTCACCTTTTTTTGTTGTTTGCTTTTTTTTTCTTTTTCATTTTTTCCTTTTTGATAATAAATGTAGAAATACATATAGAAGAACTGAACATGATTAACATATATTAGATTACTTACTCTGTGAGGGAAGGAATTAGGGGAAGGGAGAGAGAATTTGGAGCACAAAATTTTGCAGAGATGAATGTTGAAAGCTATCTATAAATGTTATTTGAAAATAAAATCCTTAAAAAGGGGAAATTATCTTACATAATCAGGGTAATCAAACATTTTTAGATAAACAAGGAGGAAAGAGTGAGAGGTCATTTGATAATTGATCCTTAATTTCATGTGAACTGGCCAAAACAGGGAAAAATTTCACATCCGCTCAGAGTTAATGTAGAATGACATTTCATTGAAAAGGACAATCAAGAAAGAAAGGAGAGAAGACAGCTTAATACATTAATACAAGAACAA
Source organism: Sminthopsis crassicaudata (assembly GCF_048593235.1). Lineage (NCBI taxonomy): Eukaryota > Metazoa > Chordata > Mammalia > Dasyuromorphia > Dasyuridae > Sminthopsis > Sminthopsis crassicaudata. The sequence continues at coordinate 201,270,833 of NC_133617.1, forward strand.
TTAATATATTGGAAGGTAGATGCAAGGAAAAAGTAATCTTAAGTGAAACAAATCCTTAATAAACATGGAAAAACAACTACAGTAATTTTAGTTTCTTTTTGGCAGTGGCAAAGAATTGGAAATGATGGAGGTATCTTACAAATTGTCAAAGGATTGAACAAATAAAAATCATACCATGTTGTATCAAAAAAGGGACCTTAGGTTTATTTAAGTTTATCTCCAGCAATTTAAAGAACATAAATGAGAAATATTATAAAATATTTTAAACCAGTTCATATTTGGGGTCTATTAAAGAAAAAAATGCAAAAAAGAATGATTCTCTTTTATAATAAGCATGATGAAGAGGAAATTACACTGGTTTGGGAAGTCAGGAAAGGGTGATTATAATCCTCCATTTCCCACTTTATTAGATTTGAGATCCCGAGCAAGTGGTTAAATCTCTGTGCCATCTTAATTCCTTCAACTACAAAATAAGAAAGCTGGATTAAATGTTTTCTTAGACATTTTGAGCTATAATATGATTATGATACTGAGTGATTGAGGCTTTTCTAATTCCTCCTTTCAACTTGTCTAATTACCACCCCAAAACAATATATTCTATAAATTTACATTACATTTCTTCCACTTGATGCTAGATCCTGATGGTTCTCACACAACTTAAACTCACTTGAACTTTAGTACTCACACAATGTGCGAAGTAAGAATAGATTATGACATTTCAGCCATAACACAATGCACCCTTTCCCCAGGAAATGATTTTAAAAGTATTTTCACTATAGTAACAATCATGTTATCATTTGTCCAGTAAAAAGTTAGCTCCTTAAATAAGGAAAATATTTTCCATTTTGCTTCTGTATCCTCAGTGTCTAGCAAAATGCCTGAAGCATGATACAGGCTTAATAAATGTTTGCCAAATTGAATTTACTCAGAGTCCTGATTTTTGTTAGCTAAGTGATTGATGAAATTGTGCTTGTGGAAAACATTTGGCCTGAAGACTTTATAGATGAATTCAACTAGTCAGTTTTACATTCTTGGAGAATAAAAAATAATGAAGGATAATTGAATAGGTTGGAAAAATAAGGAATAAGTAACAGAAAAATAAATCTAAGACTTATGATTTTTCCCTTTTAGGTTATTTTAATTTTTTTTCGTATTTTCTCCTACTCAAGAGACCTCCATTTTTTTCCTATATGTATTCTCAAACTTCTTTCCCTAAATACATAAATATATGATACATATATACATATGACATGTATATCATATGTGACAATTGCATACAAAAATAACTTTCTTATTTTTTTTTTTGAAAACTATCCTGTGGGGGAAGCATAGTTTTACCAAACTTTTCAGATTCTTCCATAGATTTCTTAGATTAAAAACTTGGCCAGGATGAGTTATTGAACAGTTAAGGACCATGCTGATAAATCTATGTGGATCAGCTGCATTGTGCATGAATCAATAATGTAAGATCATCAGGACCTTTCAACATCAGTATCATTAACCCTATTTTTGCTGTTTCTCAACTGAAACTATTTGTTCATTCTGGGGAAGAGAAAAACAAAACTAAACTAAACAAAACAAATCAAGATAAATAAAGGGACCAAACAATTATAGGTTGCATTCTTAGATTGATAAGGGCAGGAACTAGGTCGCGCATAAGCTGTGTATGTCTTCAGCACAAGCAAGGTGCTAGTAGCTTAATCAATATTTGCTGACTGAATTAATGAATAAATGTATTTATAAATAGAGACCATAGGAAAATAAGTACATTCATTTTAAATTTAGTTTGAAGTCACTGTTATTAGAGGTTGTTTTATTTAATATATGCCCAGCATCTAGCATTGTACCTGACATAGATAATGTGCTTAATAAATAAATACTCCTTGATTGGTTTAAAAATTTATGATTATAAAGGTGCTTTTCTATAGTAGCAGAAATGCTAGGTAAAAATCTCTAGTTTCTAGTCCTCTACATATGTCTTTAGGCTTTTTGAAATTTGAAGGAAATTTATAAAACCCAGAGGCTAGTTATTACAGATGGAGCTGAAAGGAATTTATTTTTCCTGAGAAACGTAGGAGTAAGGGTTCAAGAATACCTTGTTTCAGTGGGGTAGACAAGTAAAGAAATTTGGAGTAATAATACTAGATCAACATATATAACTTGACTTGACAAGTAAACTTTTAAAGAAGCTAGAGGCTCATAAAACTAGTAAATAATTAAGATATCTTTGCACAAGTGGTTTTCTATTTCTTGGGGGGAAAAACAAAAAAAAATTCCTTTCTTTCCCCTTCTTAATAGAATTTGAAACTTCTTTTAAAATATAGCACAAATATTTTCCAAAAGAGATCTCTCCTTGCTTTTATTAGCTTCTTTCCCTTTTAAAATGATTTTGTTTTTGAATTGAATGGAAATTAATCGAAATATAGTCTATCAATGTATTATGAGGTAGTGATGTGAATATCTTGAGGGAATGGATCCCTTTGAATTAAACTGAACTATTTGGTAACAGTCTAGTCACATAAAAGTCAAGCTCAATTTTACTCAAAATAGTTGATGTTCAGTATGAAAATATCATACATCTTTTGCCTAAGCAAGGTCTGTTGGTTTTGGGGTAGTACAGGGGAAATAATATGGATTTGGAAGCCAAAGGACCTGGGTACAAATTTTGTTTGGCATGCTCACTAAGTGGATAGCCTTGGATGAATCATTTAGATCATATAGTCCTTATTTGGTTCCTTGGATGAATCCTTTGCCTTTACTCTTCTCAATTTTAAAATAAGGAGTGATAAACTGGATTACTTCTATAACTCCTTTCAGATAAATATCTGTAAACCTAAGTCCCCTCCAATAAGACTGCCAGCAAATCCAAATGAAGGGCAGTTCTGAACTTATGACATTACGGTTCTGTGATTTCTGGTAGCTTAATATTAGCTTTCCTACATTTGTGTCATCTGGTCAATTAATATCCATTTTAAATCCTCTTCTTTCCTGTACCAATTTAGTATCATCATTTGTCTTAAAAAAGCAGCCACAGAACTCTGGAGATAGGTCTTCTCTCTCTCTCTCTCTCTCTCTCTCTCTCTCTCTCTCTCTCTCTCTCTCTCTCTCTCTCTCTCTCTCTCTCTATCTTTCACACACACACACACACACACACACACACACACACACACAGAAAGACAAAGACAAAGGCAGGGCTGGAGAGAAGGGGAGGGTCCTTTCATAGAGCCTGTACAGTAAAAAGATTATATCCCCAAATGAATAGTAAATATATGTCACCAAATGATATAGCATCCAAATTCTTTAAAGAGTTGTGAGTTACAAAAAAAAAGAAAGAAAGGGAGGGTAAAGGCAAGAACTTGCTCATACTCTTCCCCAAACTGCTCCAAATTCCTTTAAATAATATAATAACTCTAAAATTTCAGTGATGGAGTAGAACATTTTCCAGCCAAAGACAATTTAAAAACTCAGCAAACAAGTTCTGTGACACCAGGGTAGGATCATGCAGGCTCAGGAGAGGGCAAGTTGGTGCAACCCTGATCCAGATCCAGTCTTTGCCTGGCCTGAAGCAGCAGCAATACTGGTGGCTTTCAGACTTCTCAGCTCAAAGACATCAAAGAGGACTTTGAAGGTTAGCAGAAAAGGTTTGTGAAACTAGACGGGACCACAGTATAAGTGTTATCCTACCTCCAGTCCAGCCCCCAGCATTAGTGAGGAGGAATCTTTGAATCAGCAGCATTGTTGGAGGTTTCTGGATGTCAGAAGGTCAGTGGAGAGAGTCTGTGGCAATGAATTGGAAGTCTGGTGTGCAGTTTTAGTGCAGCTCTGATCAGTAGAGCTCCAGCCCAGGCCAGCACCCTAAATCTTACATCAAGGTAGGGCAGGGACACATCCAACAGCTCCAGGGCAGAAAAGAGTAGATGTAATCAGATTTCTATGATTTCTGAAAGCAGCTTCACAAACCCCCTGAAAAGGTATAGTGCATGCTCCACCCTGGAAATAGAGCCCTACTTTAAAGCAGAGTGATAAGCTAGGAAAATGAACAGAAAACAAACAAAAAAAAAGTTTCCTTCTTGTCATTGAAAATCATTATGGTGACAAGAAAGATCAAAACATATACTCAGAAGATGATAACAAAGTCAAAGCTTAAGTGCAATTAAAAGCTTTTATGAGAAAAAAAAATGGGCTCAAACTATGGAAGAACTCCAAAGGGACTTTGAAAATCAAATAAGATAGAAGAAAAATTAAGGAGAGAATGAGAGAGGTGCAAAAATAAAATTTTTAAAAAAGCAAATGAGTGGAGGAATACTTTAAAAAGCAAAATTGGCCAATTGTGAAAGAACCTACAAAAGATCACTGAGGAAAATAATTCCCTAAAAATAGAAATAAGAAAAAGGAAGTAAATGACTTCATAAGAAATCAAGATATGATGAAGCAAAACTAAAAAATGGAAAAAAATGTGAAATATATCATTGGAAAAAACACTTGACTAGGATAATATATCCAGGAGAGATAATATAAAAATCATTGGTCTAACAGAAAGAAATAGACAGCAAAATTTGATAAATTCAACTAAAAACAAAGAAACTAAGAAAGCAAATAAAATATTAGAAAATTTAGATGTCATGTATTTGAAAAAACTGAGAACAGAAATACACCTTTTTCTCAGCAGCAGATGGCACTTAATAAAATAAAAACATATAATAGGACATAAAAACCTCAAAATCAAATGTAAAAAGAGAGAAATATTAAATTTATTATTTTCAGAACATAACAAAATAAAAATTACATTGAATAAATCACAGGGGAAAGATAGATTAATAATTAATTGAAAACTAAATAATCCTCAAGAATAAGAACAATTCTCCATTAAAGTCCCGATACTTCCCACTGTCATTATTTTTTTTTCCCGGTCATAATCTTATAGGTGTGAGATGATACCTCAAAGTTTTTTTGACCCAAATGAATTTCTACTAAAATATATATGCCTGAGAAGTAGTCATTTTGCTTCTGCTTGCTCCATTCGTGACTTTTTTACTGGTAAAAATGATAAACCACACAGTGGATAGAATACTGGGTCTTGAATCAGAAAGATTTGATTTCAAATATGGTTTCAGCCATTAATATATTATGTGACCTTTGTCAAGTCCAAAAGTTCCCTAACCTCTGTCTACCTTATTTTTTTCAATTGGAAATAATAACAGTACCTACCTCTCAATATTACTTAATATATGCTTACCTATGTATTTGTACCACTTACTATTCCTGATCCCAATTGCCTGAATTACACTTGTATTCCATTCATTATCCCAGGGCTCTCTGATACCCTCAGGGATTTTGGGGGTTATCTAGATTCTCAGTGATATTTAGTGATTCCAGCATTCATCTACAATGTTCTGTAGATTGTGAGGAGTGGTCCTCAATAACCCAATTCTAGTTAACCCCTAAAACTTGGCCTAGTATTTACAAAGGAATATTGACCTCAAAAGATATAATCATGTGTAACACCTGTTCCAAATCATTGTTATTGGACTTTATCCTCATTGATTGGGCCTTTGAAAATGAATGTCGTTCCTTGTGTGAAAGAAGTACATACAGTTCTTCAGAGCCTAAAAACTCCAAATGTCAGCCAGTTTCTTTCAGGGCTCTTCAAGGGTCAGTTCTCTTTGATGACTCATCAAATTTTATTCATTTGAAGAGTTACTTCAGGAGCTTCTGCTTTCAGCCTTCAAAAAAGAAGATGGAAGAGGTCAACATCACTTCACAATGCTAAAGAAGAAGACTGGGAAAATATAAAAGGAGTCAGAAATGTCCATCATGCCCATCCTATCATCTATTATGGGAGAGAATTAGAGGAGTTTCTCCTTTACTGAAATTCGTAAGTCTTGGTTGAGTTGAATTTTCAGCCTCCCATTAGGAAAGCCCCTTCTAACTGTATACTCTGATTTATATTTTCTTGCAAATATCTTCTCTGATTTCTCTTTTGCTACCCATGTGTATAAATCAATTACTTTGCCATTCACTATGCCTATTCATTATGGAACAGTTATTTGGAAGGCAAGCCTTGGATATAGAGCTTAAGTTGGTCTCTTCCCAAAACACTAAAATGACTACAAGTTAGATTTAATCTATCATATTCTCTAGACTAATAATGTTTAAGTAAGCAAAAAGATATAACTCTAGACTAGAGTCATTTCTTTCCAAGAAGATATGAGTGGTGGCCTGTTGCCCGAACTTTCTGGTTCCCCTCTTGACTGAAATTTAAAGAAGTGTGGGGAGAGGGAAAAGGACTATAGATATCTTAGTGATGTCTACTGTTTGTCCCAAGAGTCACATAAGGATAGCCCTCACCACACATGTGTACCCTACTGTCACGCATACATACTAACTAGCTTCCCAACAGGGAAACTTACTTTCTTCATTTTGTGCCTTATTTTTTCTAAGATGGGAAAATGACTGGGCTCATAGTTTAGATCAGTTCCTAAAGAGTATAATACCAAATTTGAAATCTAAACCCCATTTAAAGCTTGATTCTTAGGCAGACTGGCTTCTTCTTCTTCTTCTTTTTCTTCTTCTTTTCCTACTTTCTTCTTTCTTCTTTCTTCCTCTTCTTCTTCTTTCTTCTTCTTCTTCTTCTTCTTTCTTCTTCTTCTTCTTCTTCTTCTTCTTCTTCTTCTTCTTCTTCTTCTTCTTCTTCTTCTTCTTCTTCTTCTTCTTCTTCTTCTTCTTCTTCTTCTTCTTCTTCTTCTTCTTCTTCTTCTTTAATCTGGGCTATCTGCTTACACTATTATGACTGAACTTATGACTTCAAAATCACAATGGATTATACTCCAACATCTTGTGGATGTCAAATTTAGTATTTGAAACCGAGAAGAACAAAGTAAGCAGAAGCAAAATAAGCAGTCACAGTAAAAATAAAAAAAAAATAAAAAAGACAAAGTGTTACATTCCCTTCCCTTCCCAGTTTGCTTTGAATTTAGCATAAAGAACACATAAAAAAGAACACAGAACAAAAGATTGTATTAATATTGCCTGTAGGTTTTTTTTTTGGTCTAATTTTTATAGATGTTTTCTGTTTCTTGACATCACTATAGTATTCCAAGGATCCCAATGAAATACCCTATGTGGCAAATAGTTCTTCTTATCAAGGAAAATAAAGTCAGCAAACTGATGAATATTGAAAAACTAAAAAAAATAAATATGTAGAATATATAACACTTGTGGATGTTACACTTCCATGCAGGGATATATTGGGTATGTCTTTTCATATCTCTTCAGTTGTTGCACCTGAATTTTAAAATTTTATGTTTACTTTTCACTTCTTAGTGTTTTTCATTTATATTGTTACTTCCTTTGCATTGCTTACTTTATTAAGCATCAATTTATATAGATATTTCCATGATTTTCAGTATTCATTATACACATAATCTTTATGGCACAGTACTCTTTCATTCCATTCATATAACTTAATTTTTTTTCCCAAAGTTTATCACCATCCATTTTATTCCCAATTTTACCCATTACAAAAATTGTTTTTATAATATATTAACATATATGAAAGCATTTTTTCTTATAAATAACTTTTTTGAATGATTAGCCCCACAATGAAGCCTCTAATTCAAAGGATATGGAACCTTTAATCACTATTTACACAATTAAATATTGCTTATCAAAATGATTGTACTATTTAACATCATCACCAAAATGTGTAAAATAGAAAGAAAAAAAAATTTGAGAAAAGAAAGGAGAAAAAGAGAGCATAAACACACAAAAATAGGAAGGAGGGATATATATATAGTGAGAATCATAACTATGAATGTAAAAGGGATGAATTCACTTATAAGATTGAAAAAGAAAACAGAACAGACTAGAAAATAGAATTCAATAATATGTTCTTTATAAAATATCATTCAATTTAAGAGGAGAGACAAAATGCAAAATTAAAATAAGATTTTGGATCTTTTATTCTTCAGATACTCAAAAAATATAGGAGTAGCAACCATGATCTTAGAGAAATCAAAACTAATTATAAATTTAATAAAATAGATAATCAAGGAAACTATATTTTGCTATAAGTAACAATGGAAAATGAAGTAACAGTAATCTTAAACAAATACCAATAAAATTCTTTTTAAAAAAACTTTATTATAGGAGGTAGAGCCAAGATGGCGGAGAAGATACACACTACTCTGTGAACGTCCTTACTCCCTCACAACCAATTAGATAAATCAGCCTCAGAAATAGCGCTGGACTGATAGATACCACAACGACTGGAAGCACGACTTACCAGCTGAAGAGAATCTGGGGTTTCAACAGAAAAGGTCAGTTCCCAGGGGAGGAAGAAGAGAGGCCAGCACAGATTGCTGGGTGCTAGCACACTGCACTGATTGCGCTGGGAAGGGCTCTGGAATCAGAGAAGCCACTGAGATAAAGAAATCTGGCACAGGCTGTTAGCTCTTCTCTGCTTATAATACAGCAGTTCAGAAGAGAAATCTAAACAACTTTAAAAATTCAAAGATAGATTAGATCTTCCCAGATCCTGGGGCTGACTCAGCAGATCTCGGCACAGTGGGTGTGGCCCCCTAGCTCTCACCTGTGACTAGTTAAGAGATTGAGAAGTGGGCTGATACAATGCAATAAAAGCTACATTCAGTAAAAAGTTAGGGGTAAATAGGTAAATAGGAGTAAATAGACCAAAAAGTAATTGGAAAATGAACAATCTCATCTTAAAGAATGACTGGGTGAAACAGCAAATTATAGAAACAATAATTTCACCCAAGATAATGACAATGATGAGACATCATACCAAAATCTGTGGGATGCAGCTAAAGCAGTAATAAGGGGAAATTTTATATCTTTAGAGGCTTATTTGAAGAAAATAGAGAAAGAGAAGATTAACAAATTGGGCTTGCAACTTAAAAGGCTAGAAAAAGACCAAATTAAAAACCCCCAACTAAAAATTAAACTTGAAATACAAAAATTAAAAGGAGAAATCAATAATATTGAAAGTAAAAAAAAAAAAAAAAAACTGTTGAATTAATAAATAAAACCAAGAGTTGGTTTTTTTTTTTATTTTTTTTTATTATATATATATATATATATATATATATATATATATATATATTTTATAATATTATCCCTTGTATTCATTTTTCCAAATTACCCCCCCTCCCTTATTCCCTCCCCCCGACGACAGGCAATACCATACATTTTACATGTGTTACAATATAGTCTAAGTACAATACATGTGTGTGAATATCATTTTCTTGTTGCACAATAAACATTAGAATCCGAAGGTACATGCAACCTGGGCAGACAGATATTAGTGCTAACAATTTACATTCCCCTCCCAGTGTTTCTTCTCTGGGTGTATCTACCTCTGTCCATCATTGATCAACTGGAAGTGAGTTGGATCTTCTTTATGTTGAAGATTTCCACTTCCATCAGAATACATCCTCATACAGTATCGTTGTTGAAGTATATAGTGATCTTCTGGTTCTGCTCATTTCACTCAGCATCAGTTGATTTAAGTCTCTCCAACCCTCTCTGTATTCCTCCTGCTGGTCATTTCTTACTGAGCAATAATATTCCATAACTTTCATATACCACAATTTACCCAACCATTCTCCAACTGATGGACATCCATTCATCTTCCAGTTTCTAGCTACAACAAAAAGAGCTGCCACAAACATTTTGGCACATATATGTCTCTTTCTGCTCTTTAGTATTTCTTTGGGATATAATCCCAGTAGTAGCGCTGCTGGGTCAAAGGGTATGCACAGTTTGATAACTTTTTGGGCATAATTCCAGATTGCTCTCCAGAATGGCTGGATTCTTTCACAACTCCACCAGCAATGTATTAGTGTCCCAATTTCCCCACATCCCCTCCAACATTTGTCATTATTTGTTCCTGTCATCTTAGCCAATCTGACAGGTGTGTAGTGGTATCTCAGAGTGGTCTTAATTTGCATTTCTCTGATCAGTAGTGATTTGGAACACTCTTTCATGTGAGTGGATATAGTTTCAATTTCTTCCTCTGAGAATTGTCTGTTCATATCCTTTGACCATTTATCAATTGGAGAATGGTTTGGTTTCTTATAAATTATGGTCAGTTCTCTATATATTTTGGAAATGAGACCTTTGTCAGAACCTTTGTTTTTAAAAATATTTTCCCAATTTGTTACTTCCCTTCTAATCTTGTTTGCATTAGTATTATTTGTACAGAAACTTTTTAGTTTGATGTAATCAAAATCTTCTATTTTGTGATCAATAATGATCTCTAGTTCTCCTCTGGTCATAAATTCCTTCCTCCTCCACAAGTCTGAGAGGTAGATTATCCTCTGTTCCTCTAATCTATTTATTATCTCCCTCTTTATGCCTAAATCATGGACCCATTTTGATCTTATCTTGGTATATGGTGTTAAGTGTGGATCCATATCTAATTTCTGCCATACTAATTTCCAGTTTTCCCAACAGTTTTTTCCGAATAATGAATTTTTATCCCTAATGTTGGAATCTTTGGGTTTGTCAAAGATTAGATTGCTATAGATGTACCCTTTTTTGTCCTTTGTATCTAATCTGTTCCACTGATCTACCGGTCTATTTCGTAGCCAATACCAAATGGTTTTGGTGACTGCTGCTATATAATATAGCTTTAGATCAGGTACACTTAGACCACCTTCCTCTGAGTTTTTTTTCATTAGTTCCCTTGCAATTCTTGACCTTTTATTCTTCCATATGAATTTTGTTGTTATTTTTTCTAGGTCATTAAAATAGTTTCTTGGGAGTCTGATTGGTATAGCACTAAATAAATAGATTAGTTTGGGGAGTATTGTCATCTTTATTATATTCGCTCGGCCTATCCAAGAGCACTGAATGTCTTTCCAATTATTTAAATCTGATTTTATTTTTGTGGCAAGTGTTTTGTAATTTTTCTCATATAATTCCTGACTTTTCTTTGGTAGATGGATTCCCAAATATTTTATTCTATCAACATTTGTTTGGAATGGAATTTCTCTTTGTATCTCTTGCTGTTGCATTTTGTTAGTGATATATAAAAATGCCGAGGATTTATGTGGATTTATTTTGTATCCTGCCACTTTGCTGAAATTTTGAATTATTTCTAGTAGCTTTTTAGCAGAGTCTTTGGGGTTCTCTAAGTATACCATCATGTCATCTGCAAAAAGTGATAGTTTAATTTCCTCATTTCCTACTCTAATTCCTTGAATCTCTTTCTCGGCTCTTATTGCCGAGGCTAGCGTTTCTAGTACTATATTGAATAGTAATGGTGATAGTGGGCAACCTTGTTTCACTCCTGATCTTACTGGGAAAGGTTGCAGTTTATTTCTATTGCATATTATGCTTACTGACGGTCTTAAATATATACTCCTGATTATTCTAAGGAATAATCCATTTATTCCTATACTCTCAAGAGTTTTTAGTAGGAATGGATGTTGGATTTTGTCAAATGCTTTTTCTGCATCTATTGAGATGATCATATGGTTCTTATTAATTTGATTATTAATATGGTCAATTATATTAATAGTTTTCCTAATATTAAACCAGCCCTGCATTCCTGGAATAAATCCTACTTGATCATAGTGTATTATCTTGGAGATGATTTTCTGAAGTCTTTTTGCTAATATCTTATTTAAGATTTTAGCATCAATATTCATTAAGGAGATTGGTCTATAATTTTCTTTCTCAGTTTTCGATCTACCAGGTTTAGGTATCAGTACCATGTCTGTGTCATAAAAGGAATTTGGTAGGACTCCTTCATCCCCTATTTTTTCAAATAATTTATATAACATTGGGGCTAATTGTTCTTTAAATGTTTGGTAAAATTCACATGTGAATCCATCTGGCCCTGGGGATTTTTTCCTGGGGAGTTGATTAATAGCTTGTTCTATTTCTTTTTCTGAAATGGGACTATTTAAGCAATTTATCTCCTCCTCTGTTAATCTAGGGAGCCTATATTTTTGGAGGAAGTCATCCATTTCACTTAAGTTATCAAATTTATTGGCATAAAGTTGGGCAAAGTAACTCCTTATTATTTCTCTAATTTCCTCTTCATTGGTGGAAAGATCCCCCTTTTCATTTGTAAGACTATCAATTTGATTTTCCTCTTTCTTTTTTTTTGATCAAATTTACCAAAGGTTTATCTATTTTATTGGCTTTTTCATAAAACCAACTCTTGGTTTTATTTATTAATTCAATAGTTTTTTTACTTTCAATTTTATTGATTTCTCCTTTTAATTTTTGTATTTCGAGTTTAATTTTTGGTTGGGGGTTTATAATTTGGTCTTTTTCTAGCCTTTTAAGTTGTAAGCCCAATTCGTTAATCTTCTCTTTCTCAATTTTCTTCAAATAAGCCTCTAAAGATATAAAATTTCCCCTTATTACCGCTTTAGCTGCATCCCAAAGATTTTGATATGATGTCTCATCATTATCATTATCTTGGGTGAAATTGTTAATTGTTTCTATAATTTGCTCTTTCACCCAGTCATTCTTTAAGATGAGATTGTTCAGTTTCCAATTACTTTTTGGTCTATTTACCCCTAACTTTTTACTGAATGTAGCTTTTATTGCATTGTGATCTGAGAAGAAGGCATTTATTATTTCTGCCTTCCTACATTTAATTTTGAGATCTTTATGTCCTAATATATGGTCAATTTTTGTATAGGATCCATGAACTGCTGAGAAGAAAGTATATTCCTTCCTATTGCCATTCAGTTTTCTCCAAAGGTCTATCATACCTAGTTTTTCTAATGTTCTATTTACTTTTTTAATTTCTTTCTTGTTTGTTTTGTGGTTTGATTTGTCTAAATCTGAGAGTGCAAGGTTGAGATCTCCCACTATTATAGTTTTACTGTCTATTTCTTCTTGCAGTTCTCTTAACTTTTCCTTTAGAAAGTTAGATGCTATACCACTTGGTGCATATATGTTTAGTATTGATATGGCTTCATTATTTATGCTACCTTTCAGCAGGATATAGTTTCCTTCCTTATCTTTTTTAACGAGATCTACTTCTGCTTTTGCTTGATCTGAGATGAGGATAGCTACCCCTGCTTTTTTGGCTTTACCTGAAGCATAATAGGCTCTGTTCCAACCTTTTACCTTTACTCTGTATGTATCTCCCTGCTTTAAGTGTGTTTCCTGTAGGCAACATATTGTAGGGTTCTGCTTTTTGATCCAATCTACTATCCGTCTCCGTTTGATGGGATCGTTCATCCCATTTACATTTACAGTTAAAATTACTAATTCTGTATTTCCTGCCATCGTATTATCCCCAGATTATGCTTTTTTCCCTTGACCCCCCTGATCCCCCTCCCCGATATTTAATTTACAGACCCCCCTTGTGACGTGCAACCCTCCCTCTTTTTTTTTTTTTTTTAGGATCCCTCCCCCCTCCCTCCAAGTCCCTTCACTTATTCTCCTTTTCCTTTTCCCTTTTCCTCTCCCCCCTTTTAATGAGGTGAGAGAAAATTCTCTGAAAAACAAATATGTTAATTATTTACTCTTTGAGCCTCTCCTGATGAGAGTAAGATTCACACAATGATTCTCCCCCTCACTAAGTTCCCTCAGATATGGTGTATTTTCTATGCCTCTTCCTGGTATGTAGTTTCCCTCTTTTTATCACTCCTTCCCCTTTTTCTGAACCGACCTCCTTCCCTTTACTACACCCCCCTTTTTTTTCTTTTATATCAGTAAAATCAAATTATCCTTGAGTATTTTTTATATACCCACAACAGAGTTACAGTTCTCAAGGGTTCTGTGTACCTTTTTCTGTTTCTCTTCAGTCTTGTGGATGTAGATCAAATTTTTTGTTTAAGTCTGGTTTTTTTCTTAGAAACATATAGAATTCCTCTGTTTCATTGAATGACCATCTTCTTCCATGGAAAAAGATGCTAAACTTAGCTGGGAAGTTCATTCTTGGTTGCAGTCCTTGATCTTTTGCCTTACGGAATATCAGGTTCCAGGCCCTTCTATCTTTTAATGTGGAGGCAGCCAGATCTTGGGTGACCCTTATTGTGGCACCTTGGTATTTAAATTGTTTTTTTCTAGCTGCTTGCTGGATTTTCTCCTTTGTGTGGTAATTCTGCAGCTTAGCCACAATATTCCGTGGTGTTCTTTTTTTAGGGTCTATTTCAGAAGGAGTTCGATGAATTCTTTCCACATCTACTTTCCCTTCTGTTTCTATTATCTCTGGACAGTTCTCTTTGATAATTTCCTGTAAAATAGAATCTAGGCTCTTTTTTTGGTCATAGTTTTCTGGAAGTCCAATAATCCGCAGATTATCTCTCCTAGATCTATTTTCCAGGTCTATAGATTTTCCTAGTAAGTATTTGACGTTGTTCTCCAGCTTCTCATTTTTTTTTTTTTTTGTTTTGTTTGACTGATTCTTGGGTTCTCTGTGAATCATTCATTTCTATTTGTTCCATCCTGACTTTTAAGGAGTTATTTTCTTCTTTCACAGTTTTTAGTTCTTTTTGTAAATGCCCAATTTCGTTTTTAAATGAATTATTTTGCTCTATTGAATTTTTTTCCATTTCCCTAATTTTTTTTTTGAGAATTATTTTCTTTCTCCAATTCAGAAATTCTATTTTCTTGAGACTTTTTTATCTTTTCCAATTCAGAAATCCTACTTTCCTGTGTTTTTTTAACCTTTTCTAATTCATAAATTTTGTTTCCCTGCATCTCCTGTGAATTCTTTATTTTTTCCAACTCCAATTTCAGGACGTTGTTATTCTCTATCATAGCTTCCCTTTCCTTTCCCCATTTTTCTTCAAACTCCCTTAATTTTTTAAGAGCTTCTTCTAGGAGAGAGTTATGTGATGGGGGGCAGGAATCGTTCCCCTTTAGGTTGTTATCTGCTGACTCTCTGCTGTTAACTTCCTCGGGGTTGGATACCCGCTCTTTCTCTGTATAGAAGGAATCTATGGTTTTTCTAGCTTTTTTGCTCATATTTAAAAAAATCTTTTGGGGTCTGTCCCTGGGGTAGGAAATTATTTATTTACTTCTTTACCAGCTTCCTCCCAGACCGGATGGATACAGTGGCCCCGGGCCTGAGCTAAGATAGAGCTCTGGGAGAGAGTTCCCCACCCCCTCCCTGGAAGTGCCCCAGAGGTGATTAGCACTGCTGTGCTTTGAGGGCGTAGAATAGTGAAGACAGCACAAAGCCCAGCCTATGTGTCCGGGTGGGGAGTGGATGTCTGCAGCAGGTGACGTGAGAAGCCCCTGCGCTCAAACTGGAAGTGTCTGCCAGAAACCGCGGTCCCTAGTTCAAAGATTCCGCTTCTCTGGGACTTCCTGGAGCTGAGTTCCACTCCCTCCAGCTAAGCTAGGCAGTGTGTGTTGCCTTGGGCCGTATCCACCCACTTGTCAATCTCTTAACTATTCTCAGGTGGTAGCTGAGGCCACACCCCCTGGTGCCCAGATCTGCTGAGTCACTCCCAGGATCCGGGGAAAATCTAATCTGAGTTTTAAAATATTTTGGCTTTCTCTTCTGAACTGCTAAATAATTAACAGAGAAGAGCTAACAGCCGGTGCCAGATTCCTTTACCTCAGTGGCTTCTCTGATCCCAGAGCCCTTCCCAGCGCAATGGGCGCAGTGTGCCACTACCCCACCGTCTGTGCTGGTCTCTCTTATTCCTCCCCTGAGAACTGACCTTTCCTGTTGAAACTCCAGATTCTCTTCAGCTGGTAAGTCGTGCTTCCAGTCCTTGTGGTATCTGTCAGTCCTGAGCTAATTCTGAGACTTAATTTATCTAATTGGTTGTGAGGGAGTGAGGACGTTCACAGAGACGTGTGTTTCTTCTCCGCCATCTTGGCTCCGCCCCCCCCCCCAACTACTCTATTTCTTAGCCAGTACCAAATGCCACTCCTTTATAATATAGTTGTAGATCTGGTACAGCTAGGCCACCTTCATTTACTTTGTTTTTTCATCAATTCCCTTGAAATTCTTCACCTTTTGTTATTCCAGATGAATTCTGTTGTTAATTTTTTCTAGGTCAGTATAATGGTTTCTTGTGAGTTTGATTGGTATAGCTCTATATAAATAAATTATTGTTTATTTATTCACTATGTTAAAATGCTGAAGATTTATGTGGATTTATTTTTTATCCTGCAACTTTGGCAAAATGGTGGATTATTTCTAATAATATTCTTCTATTCATTTTTCTCAAGGCATGGGAGAGCTCAAAAGGAATTTGAGAATCAAGGAAATATTGAGGAAAAATTGGGAAGAAAATTGAAAATGTGTCAAAAGTAAATATAAAGGTAGAGTGACAATAGGAAGGGTATACAAGGTCAATTTCCATGAAAATAAATTTAAATAGTAGATATTACATGCATAAAAAAAAATGCTTCATGATAGCTTGTGGAGCACCTTGTATCTTTATTCAAGTTTCTTTACAATAAAGGACAATTTAGTTCCTAATGTTTCCAGATGCCCTTTTCAACTAAGTTTCACTGTCATAATAGAGAAAGACAAAGGCAGTAAATGCTTCCAAGAAGTAAATCTATATTATTAGTCCCACCATAATTAGAAAAGAATGTAAAAATAATGAATATTAAAAACAGTTAAAGTAAATATGTCTTTTACTATGTATTTTCTCGAAGGAAGGAAGAGAATGTAGTACAGAAGTAATATCTAAAACTAAATTTCTCTTTAAATAATTATTTGTAATTTTCTTACTTCATTATTCTTGTTTACATCCTCTCTCATGCTGATTATTTTCTTTCATTTTGACCTCATAATTCTATCATAATAAATCTATGATTCTATAATTTTTATAATCAGAAAAAATGGATAGTAAACTATCAATAATGAAATTTTGGAAATGAAATCAAACTACTCTGTTGAAAAAAAGTTCTAAAGAGAATGATTTGACTCAAAAAGAGGGATTCAGTAATTTCTGTTGTTTAAGAAAGAATAGATATATATATATATATATATATATATATATATATATATATATATAAGATGAGAGGAAAGATATAATTTGAACTTTAATATTAATCTAAAAAGTACTAAACATATAAATGTTTCTTAAGCAAGAGTTGAATATTCAAGATAAAATGAAAAAAATGATTATTTATTCACTATATTGAAAGGAAGAGGAGTAATTAAGAATGAATAGGGTTGTTCAGGTGAATGGAATTAAAAAATTATATGTTCAATAGAAAGACTATTAATTTCATTTCTGTTTTTTTTTTTTCTTCTGAGGTGAATGATCAGGAAAGGCAAAAAAAGATTATACTTAAGGAGGATTTCCACTAATTTTTTGTTTGATAATTTATTTCCACCCACTATATTCAATATATTTTACCATTATTTTTTTTTGAGATTTTTCAGTTTTAAACTCTCCTTCCTTTCTTCACCTTTATCCTCCACTGAGGAAGCAAATAACTGAAAAAGTTACAAAATGCAAAACATATTTCTATATTAGTCATATTATTAGGAACAAAACATAGACCAAAATAAAATAAAATATAAAAAAAAAGTTTAAAAAATTACTAATCTGCATTCAGACATCATCTTTCTATGGAGGTGGAAAGTTTTTTCAATATATATCTGTCTTGAATTACTGTATCACTGAGAATAACTGTTATTCACAGTTGATCATCATGTGTTATTGTTGTTATCTTATATAATGTTCTCCCAGGTAAGCTCATTTCAATTTACATCAGTAAGTCTTTTCAAATTTTTATAGACATTTTGCTATTCAGTTCTTATAGGAAAATAGTTTTCCATGACAATTTTACACAACTTATTCAGCTACTCCCAATTAATGGTCATCCCCAAAACTTTCAATTCCTTGCTACCACTAAAGAAGCTGCTATAAAAATATTGGTACTTGTGGGTACATTTCCTTTTTCCCTTTATCTCTTTAGTAGTATTTGGTAAAAGGGTATCCTTGGTTTTATATCTCTTTGGGCACAGTTACAAAATAATCTGCAGAATGACTGAATTAGAATACCTTTTCACCAACAGAGCATTAGTGTCCCAATTTTCTCGCATTCCCTCCAATATTTCTGTCATGTTACCCAATTTCATAGGTGTGGGGTGGTAGCTTAGATTTTTTTAAATTTACACCAATAATTATTAAAATATAATTAATAATCAAGAATGATTTAAAGTATATTTGTGATTATATATAACTGATTATTTTATATGAAAACTGTTCATATATGTAGGTCCCTTTCCCTTCTTTAGTATTTCTTTAGGATATAAACCCAGTAGTAGCACAAGCAATTCAATATATATGTTGAAAATGTTAAAAAATATGTTAAATCCAATATGTATGAACATATTAATACAATTCTTTTTCTGCATAAGAGAAATCAGTTAAAAAGAAAGTAAATTAATAAGAAAACATATAAGCGAACAACAACAAAAAGAATGAGAATGCTATCTTGTCATCCACATTCAGTTGCTACAGTTCTCTGTCTGGGCATAGATGGTCTCTTCATCACAAAATCATTGGAACTGGCTTCAATCATCTCATTGTTAGAAAGAGTCACATTCATCAGAATTGATCATCCTATAATATTGATGTTGTCATGTACAATGATATTCTGGTTATGCTCATTTCACTTAGCATCAGGTCATGTAAGTCTCTGCAGGCCTTTCTAAAATCATCTTTCTGATCATTTTTATAGAACAATAATATTCCATAAGATTCATATGCCATAACTTAAGTAGCCATTCTCACAATTGATGGCCATCCATCCATTCAGTTTCCAGTTTCTTGCCATTACAAAAAGGACTACCACAAGCATTTTTGGCATATGTGGGTCCCTTTCCTTCCTTTAAGGTCTCTTTGGGATATAGCCCTAATAGAAACACTGCTGGGTCCTTTGTATGCACAGTTTGAAATTGTTTCCAGATTGCCTGGATCAGTTAACAATTCCACCAGCAATGTATTAGTGTCACAGTTTTTCCACATCCCCTCCAACATTCTTCCTTGTCTTTTCCTGTCATCATAGCCAAACTGAGAGTTTGTAGTGGTATCTCAGTGTTGTCTTAATTCATATTTCTCTGATCAATAGCGTTTTAGAACATCTCATGATTAAAGAAAATGTTTTAATTTCTTCATCTGAAAATTGTCCTGTTAATATCCTTTGGACATTTATCAATTGGAGAATCGTTTTGATTCTTATAAATGTGATTGAATTCTCTATATATTTTAGAAATGAGGCCTTCATCAGAACCTTTAAATGTAAATTTTATTTCCCAATTTATTGTTTCCATCTTGATCTTTTCTGTATTAGTTTTGTTTGCACAAAAATTTTTAATTTAATATAATCGAAATTATCTGTGTGGTGTTCAATTATGAGTTCTAGTTCTCCTTTGGGCACAAATTCCTTCTTTCTCCACATATCTGAGAAGTAAACTAAGAGATACTATAGATAAAGAAGTAATATCAGTACTAAAGATTTATGCAGGAAGTGGCATAGCATCCACATTCCAACAGGAGAAGTAAAGAGGACTACAAAAAGAAATGGACATCAAAACTATACTAGTGGAAGATTTCAACCTTGCTCTATCCAAAGTTGCTAAATTGAAACCACAAAATAAACACGAAATAATTTAAGGAGGAAAATATAGTTGTAGAAATTAGGTATGCTAAACCTTTGGAGAAAATTGAATGGACACAGAAAGGAATATACATTTTCCTAGTTGGTACATGTAATCTGCAGAAAAAGCTGACCATTAGGGCATAAAATCCTCAAAATCAAATGCAAAAAGACAGAAATAGTAAATGCATCTGTTTCAGATCATTATGCAATAAAATTGCATGTATTAAAGGGCTGGGGAAAATAGAACAAAAATTAATTGGAAACTAAATAATCTAATCATAAAGAATAAGTGACTGTGCTACACACCTCTCAGATTGGCTAAGATGATAAAGAAAAAAATTGTGAATGTTGAAGGGGATATATGAAAACTGGGAAACATATATTTTGGTGGAGTTGTGAACTGATTCAAACATGCTGCTAAACTTAACATTTTCTTCCAGGGAAGAAGAAGGGCATTCAATGAAACAGGTGAATTCCATTTATTTCTAGTAAAAAAAGCCAGAGATAAACCAAAAAAAATTCACCCCCAAATATAGGACTCAAGAGCAGCATAAAAAGGTAAAAAGAACTTTTGAGAAGTATATTTCTGTTATGGGTATAGATAAAGAGTGCATATATAATCTGGTTTTACTGCTATAATATAAAAAAAGGAACTAGAGATGGAAAGCAGACTGTACCAAAAAAGGGAAAAGTGGAGATAAAAAGGAGGAAATAAAGAGGCAAAGGAAACCAATTGAATCTGAGAGATAGATGGGAGGGGGATCAAAATTATGTGAATCTTTCTCTCATATTTGGCTCAAAGAGAAAATATTAGACATTTGGTTTACGGAGAAACTTCTCTCACCTTATTGAAAAATGGGAGAGGAAAAGATAAAAAAGAAGAGATAGGCTAAATAGAAGGAAATACAGAAATAGTAGGGGAAAGATATATGAAAAGGGGAGGGTCTTTAAAGGAGAGGAATTCTAAATGGGGAGGGTTCCTTGAGGAAAGTGATACCCATCAATTAAATACTGGGGAGTAGGATAAGGGGAAAATGAAAGAGAAAAGTATAATCTGGGGATAATAAGGTTTCAGAAAACATAGTAGTTTTTTTTTTTTAATTTTACTTTTTTTTTTTTTAACAAACATTTTATGCATAGGTAAATTTTCAGCAAATTACAATTTTCAAAACCTTTTGTTCCAACTTTTCCCCTCCTACTCCCACCACTTCTTCCAGATGGCAGGTTGACAAACTCATGCTAAATATGTTAAAGTATAAGTTGAATATAATATATGTATACACGTGCAAACAATTATTTTGCTGTACAAAAAGAATAACACTTTGAAACAGTGGACAATTAGCCTATGAAGAAATCAAAAATGCAGGTGGACAAAAATAGGGGGACTGGGAATTATATGTAGTGGTTCATAATCAACTCTAACAGTTCTTTCACTGAGTATAGCTGGTTCAGTTCATTACTGCTCTATTGAGACCGCTTTGGTTTATCTCATTGTTGAAGAGGGCCTCGTCCATCAGAATTGATCATCATATAGTATTGTTGTTGAAGTACATAATGATCTTCTAGTCCTGCTCATTTCATTCAGCATCAGCTAATGTAAGTCTCTCCAGGCCTTTATGAAATCATCCTGCTGATCATTTCTTACAGAACAATAATATTCCACAATATTTATTTACCACAAGTTATTCAGCCATTCTCCAATTGATGGGCTTCAGAATTAGTAGTTCTAACCATAAATATGACTAGGGTGAACTCTCCCATAAAGCAGAGGCGGATAGCACACTAGATTAAAAGCCAGAATCTTACAATATGTTGGGTTTTTTGTTTTTTGGTTTTTTTTTTACTTTCAGTTTTATCAATATCTCCTTTTAATTTTAGAATTTCAAGTTTAGTGTTTTATTGAGGGTTTTTAATTTGGTCTTTTTCTAGCTTTTTAAGTTGCAAGACTGATTCATTGATCTCCTCTTTCTCCATTTTATTCATGTCTCCAGAGATATAAAATTTCCCTTTATTACTGCTTTGACTGCATCCCAAAAATGTTGGTATGTTGTCTCCTTGTTGTCATTCTCTTGGATGAAATTCCTAATTGTGACTATTATTTCCTGCTTCAACAATTCATTCTTTAGGATAAGATTATTAATTTCCAATAACTTTCTGGTCTATTTACCCCTAGCTTTTTGTTGAATGTAGTTTTTATGGCATCATGATCTGAAAAGAATGCATTTACTATTTCTACATTTTTGCATTTAATTTTGAGGTTTTTATGTCCTAATAATACATGATCAATTTTTTATAGGTTCCATGAAATGCGGAGAACAGCATTTGAGAACAGAGTATAATCCTTTCTGCCTCCAGTTTTCTCTAAAAAGCGATCATACTTAACTTTTTCTATTATTCTATTTACCTTTTTAACTTCTTTCTTCTTTGTTTGGTAATATGATTTATCTAGTTCTTAGAGTGCAAGGTTGATATCTCCTGCTATTATAGTTTTGCTATCCATTCTTCTTGCAACTCACTTACCTTTTCTTTTACAAAGTTAGATTCTATACTACTTGGTACGTATATGTCTAGTATTGATATTGTTTCATTGTCTTTGCTACTTGTAAGCAAGATATATTTTCCTTCCTTACCTCTTTTAATGAGAACAATTTTTGCTTTTGCTTGATCTGAAAGGATGGCTACCATTTCTTTTTTGAGTTCACCTAAAGTATAATAAATTCTGCTCCAGCCTTTTATCTTTATCCCGTATGTATCTCCCTGCTTTAAATGTGTTTCTTGTAAACAACTTATTGTAAGTTTCTGCCTTTTGATCCAGTCTGCTATCCACCTCTGTTTTATGGGAGAGTTCATCCCATTTACATTTACAGTTAAAATTGCTAACTCTGTATTTTTTGCCCTCTTATTATCCCCAGATTATGCTTTTCTTTTTCTTACCCTTCCTCCCCAGTATTAAATTTATGGGCACCACTTGCCTCAAGTTGCTCTCCCACTTTAGGATTCCTCTCAACCCCTTAGGGTCCCTCTCATTTTCTTAATTCTTTCCATTTCAATTTCTGTATCCCTTCCAATTTATTCCACCCCTTCCCATTTCACTTTCCCCCTTCCACTTTTCAATGAGATGGGAGAAGTTTTTCTGTAAACTAAACATGTCTAATATTTTCTCTTTGAGCCAGTTCTGATAAGAGTAAGATTCATTCTATTATCATCCCCCTTAGATGTAATAGGCTTCCTTTGCCTCTTCATGAGATGTAAATTCCCTCTTTTTACCTCTAATTTTCCTTTTCCTGGTACAATTTCCTTTTCACCTCTGCATCTTTTCTATGTTACAACAGTAAACCAAATTATACATATACTCTTTATGTATACACATAACAGAAATATAGTTCTCAAGAGTTCTTTTTACCTTTTACCTACTGCTTCTCTTGAGTCCTATATTTGGAGATCAAGCTTTTTTCTCTGTTTTTTCATGAGAAATACATGGAATTCACCAATTTCATAGAATGCCCATCTTTTACCCTGAAAGAAAATGCTCAGTGTGGCTGGTAAGTTATAGCTGCATACCAAATTATTTTGCCTTTGAAAATATCAGATTCCAGACATTTTTGATCCTTTCATGTGGATGCTGCTAGATCATGAGTGATCCTTATTGTAGCTCTTAGATATTTGAGTTTGTTTTTTTTTTTTCCTGCCTGCTTGTAGTACTTTTTTCCTTCATCTGATAGTTCTGGAATTTAGCCACAGTATTAATTGGAGTTTTTATTTTGGGATCTTTTCCAATAATGTGATTAAGGAATTCTTTCAATGTTTCTTTTACTTTCTCTTTCTATAATATCTAGGATGTTCTCTTTGACGATTTCCTGAAACACAGTGTCTAGGCTCTTTTTTTCATCATGATTTTTAGGGAGTCCAATAATTTTTAGGTTATCTCTCCTAGATATTTATTTTCCAGATCTGTTGCTTTTTCCAAGGAGGTATTTAACAAATTTTTCTGTTTCTTTCTTCCTTTCTTTCTTTTTCTTTTTCTTTTTTTCCCTTGACTGATTCTTGGTGTCTCCTCAAGTTATCCACTTCCATTTATTCAAGTCTGATTTTAATGAATTATTTTCTTCATTTTTTATTTCTTTTTCTATTTGTTCAATTAAGTTTTTAAATGAATTGTTTTCTTCTATGACTTTTTCTTTCCATTTCACCATTTTTTAAAAATAATTTTCTTTTTCCAATTCACAAAGTCTGTTTTCCTTGGAATTGTTTACTTTTTCCAGTTCACAAATTCTGTTTTCCTGGGAGTTTTTTATCTTTTCAAATTCACTAATTCTCTTTTTCAGGGAATTGATTTCTTTTTCCATTCTATCATTTAATGGGTTACATGTCTTTTCCTGACCCTCTTGTAAAGTTTTCCTTTGCTTTCCCCATTTTTCTTCTAGCTCTCTTTTAAGATCTTTTTAAATTTCTTCTATGAGAGGCTTATGTGTTGGGGACCAGATCATATCCACCTTTAGAACTAGAGACAAATTGCTTATAGTTTCCTCAGGGTTTGAGTCTGTTCTTTTTCAGTGTAGAAACTATCAATACTTAGAGCCCACTTTGCCTTTTTACTCATTTTAAGAAAAAATAAAAAATTAAAAATTAAAAAAAAAAAAAACCTATGAGGGCAGTGGGATATTTCCAAGCTGCCTTTACAGACAACAGGAAGTGGCCAGCTGTGGTGGGATTAGCAGTTGTGCTGAAATCATCAGCAGCAGAAACACAGTATCTGCACTGGGAACTACAAATGTGGCTGTGCTGGGCTGGGCTGAGACCAGCAACTGTGGCTGCATTTGGATCACTCTGAGTAATGCTGGGTGTTGGGTAGGTGTGACCACGTCCTGAGAGACTCTAGCATTTTGAGATTATAATCTTTACCCTCTGTATTTATAGCTTCTTCTTTATAGCTTCTCTGCTGATCTACTGGTTTGCTGCCATGGCAGAGTAGCTCTCACTGTGGTAAAGTTCTCCCTCATATTTACCAGCAGCAGCAGAAACCACACCCCGCCCCCTTCCAGTCTGTTCAGTGAGAGCTGCCTTCTGTGCTCTCACTGCCAATTTGCCTGATGCTGTGCCTGTCCTAACCTTCTCTGCCTGCAAGCAAAAATAGACTTTTTCTGGTGATTTTTGGGATTATCTTCTGTTGGTCATGTGTTGTACTCCAAATATTCATGGGTTCTAACAGTCAAGCACTAATGCAGAGGCTGAATTTAATTAAAATTGAAAGAGTAAAGGACAACTTGGAAAGGCAAGTATCCTCTTCACCATCTTGGCTCCCAATGTCTTGAAAGAGTTTCTAACATGAAAACTCCCAGGAATATTATCACCAAATCTTGGAATTTTCAGTTCAGTAAGAAAATATTACAAGCATCCAGAAAGAAACAGTTCCAGTACAGTGGAACCTCAGTCAAGATAACATAAGTTTTAGCTGCTTCTACATTAAAAGACTAGAGGACTTGGAATATGATATTCCAAAGAGCAATAGAGCTAGAATTACAAGCAAGAATCATCTGTTCTGCCAAACTGAATATAATCCTTCAGAGGAAAACATTGTCATTCAGTGGAAGAGAAGATTTTTAATCCTTTGTGATGTAAAGACAAGAATTGAGTGGATAATCTGATTTTCAAATTCATGATTTTGGAAAAGCATAAGCAGGCAATCAAATTATTTCTTAAGGGATACATGCTGTTTATTTTCCTACATGAAAAGATGATACTTGTAACTCATTAGAATGTTCTCCTTATTATGACAGTTAGGAGTATATGTAGACAGAGGGTATGGATGTGACTTGAATAGGAAGTGATACTATATTTTTTTTCACTAAGGGTGAGAGAAGAACAAATTAGGAGAAGGGGAAAGAGAGAAGTAGAGTGATGAAAATCATTCGCCATAAAAGAGAAGCAAAGGAAAAGCTTTTATATTGTGGAGAAGAGGGGAGAGAAGAGAGTGAGCAAGTGAACCTTGTTCTCATTATAATTGACTCAAATATGAAATATTAGATAAATCTATCATTACCTACAGGAAAATAGCAGGAAATATGATTTGGAAAGGTGTAATATTCTCTCTAAAATGTAATATTCTCTTGTTGGGGTTTTCTTGGGTTTCTCTGGGAGCAGCCTTTGCTTCAGTTCAGTAATCACCACAAGTGCAGCCAAGGGTTAAAGTCCAAATCCTTTATTGTCTCTTTCCAACTTTTGTCTCCTTTCCTGCAGCCCAGTTAGTTTTCTTATAGTCCAGATCCTTTATTATCTCCTTCCTGGGGCTGGGCAGATTTCTGGAGAGCCTTTCAGTGTGGCCTTGGTTCCGAGATCTTGAGCTCTCTCCTGCCTTCTCTGTTTCTGAATCTCCCCAACTGAATCCTGACTGAGGCTCCCAGAGCTTCTAGTGTGCTTTTCTTTCTGACCCTAAGAGCTTCTTGCTTATATGCCCCATACTGAGTATACACCAATCATTATGTCACTAGGAAACCATTATTTGTTGTAGGATTAAATCAATGCTAAATTATATTTAACCATTGTCTCCTTAATTCTAATTTGTACCTTATTTTAAGTTCTGGCCCATAACATCTCCTTGTAGGATTAAATCAATCATACTGAACCATGCTAAATTAGATAACTATTGTCTCTTTCAATTCTACTAACTTAGTACCTTGTAAGAATCCTTTGTTTCAAGTTCAGAGTTCTGGCCCATAACAGCAAGGGGAGAAGCTGATCAAAGAGAGGACATATTTTGAGAGGGAGTGCTCATTAGCAAAACACTTTTTAGGAGGGACAGGTTGAAAGAGAGAATAAAAAGGGGAATACAATTAGCAATACAAATTATTTTTAAAAATCAAAGCAAATTTCTCTGATAAGACCTTACTTCACAAATATAGAGAGAACTGAGTCAAATTTTATTACATAAAGGAATCATGCACCTTTTGATAAATGATCAAAAGATATGTTCTGTGCCCAAGGGGCTACAAATTCATACACATTTTTTATCTAACAACATCATTACTAGGCATAAATACCAAAGGAATTTAAGGGAAAAATAGGAAAATAAAATTAAAATGATCTATATGTACAAAAAAAATAGTCATAGCAACTTTCCTCTCAGGACTAAAAAAATAGAAAGAAATTGAAAGGATGCTCATCAATTAGGGAATACCTGAGTAAACCTTAGTATGTGTTTATGAAGGAATGTTATTATTCTCTGGGAAATTATGAGTAGAATGCTCTGAGGGGCAAAAAACCCCAAAACTTGGAAAGTCCTCCATGATCAAAGTGAAATATACTGTATACAAAATAATCACAATCTTCTGGGACATTTAGCTGCACTTGACTGTTTTTCTCAGTACTACAATCATCCACAACTACTCTGGGGCACTTAGGATGAAAACCACTAACCATACCCAGAGAAGAAACTGATTCTATCTGAATATAGACTTAAGCATTCTCTGAAGTAAAAAAAAATTGCCAAAAAATGTTAATTTTGAGAATAATGTTTTCTATGTCTTGCTAATTCTGCCTTATACACTTGTTATCAAAATGGTCATTTTAGACAGTCATCTTCCAATTCTCAAATTCGAAGGTCTTTTTTGGGGGGTTATATTTTCTTCTCTTATTTGTTTTATGCAAGCTTGTTTGGGTGTTTCTGTGTGTAAGAAGAGGCTGAATTTTTCAATTTGTTCTTCAATCTCCTGCTTCACTTATGTTTTAATCTTTGGTCTTTATTATTCTACTTGATTTTGTTGTAGTTTTGGCATTTCTAAATGATGCTTAAGATCCAATATGACATATGTCTTTTACAGACTTTTTATAGAATATAACTCTTATTGAAGAATTCTATTCATTGATTCGAAATGTCTGCTTTTTGAAGATATTAAATCTAATTGTTGTGTATATACAGGTCTTCAATTTGTTTCTCATAGCTGGCTTTGTCCTAAAAAAGGAATTAGAAAAGGTTTTATATCTTTAGTATTTTTATGTGTCTCTTTTGCCAAGCTATTGACCCATTTTTCTTTATTTTCTTAAGTTACTCTCATTCCTCTTTCCAATTTTTCCTTGATTTCTCTTATTTGATTTTCAAAATTTTTTTTTGAACTCTCCTTGTGGCATGGGATCAATTTTTTTTTTCTTGGAGGTTTTGGATATAGGATGTTTTTTCTTTCTTCTGAATGTTTTGTTTTTTTCTTTGTCTAACTTTCTATAGTCAGAATGTTTTTTTTTTTCTCATATGCTCATCTTTTCCAGTCTATTTCTTATCTTTTTACTCTTTTTTTTAAAGAGCTCTGCTTTCAGCTTGGAGTATACATTTTCTCAAGCTTCAGGATTTTTTGAAGCTGTTTTCAGAGATACTCCTAAGGACTTTTAAAAATTTGTTCTATAAAAGTGTTATGATATAAGTGGTGTTTTCACTACATTTTTGACCTGTGCTCTGGTCTATGTGTGATCACAAACACTTTTCTGCTCTAGAAATATGAGAAGGGTCACTAATCCACTGAAATCACAAACTCTGTTGAGCATTACCTTTTCATCCTGCTAATGTGAATCAGGACTGTTACTTGGCCCTGAATATGGGCAAAATCATCATAATCCCTCTCAATGTAGTCTCCTTCTGCCAAATTCTTCAACCCTCTTATTCTCTGTGCACTGAGAGCTTGGAAAGCACCCACTACTGTTGCATACTCAATGGCTCCTAAGGCTTTGTTGCTGTCCAATCTGTGCTGAAATGGCCTGCACTGGATTGAGCTTCACTCTCACTTTAATGCAAAATAATTTTTCTGCTAACCTTCAAAGTTGTCTTAACTTGGAAAATTGTTTCAATCTGCCTTTGTGTGGGTTCTGTCACTCTAGAATTTGTTTAGAACCATATTTAAAGGTATGTCATTCTCCAATTAATAAATGGTGAAAGGATGGGAACAATTTTCAGATGAAGAAATTAGAATTAAAACCATTTCTAGTCATATGTTCTAATTCACTATTTAGCAGAAAAATACAAATTAAAACATCTTTGAGGTACTACTATACAACTCTCATATTGGCTAAAATGACAGGAAAAAATACTGATGAATTTGGAAATGATGTTGGAAAACTGGGACACTCATATATTGTTGGTGAATTTGGGAAATGATTCAATCATCTTGGAGAGTAATTTGGAACCCAAAGGGCTATCAAACTATACAGGCCTTTTGATCCAGGAGTGTTTCTATTGGGCTTATATCCCCAAGAGATCATAAAGGAGGGAAAGGGACCCATATGTGCAAAAATGTTTGTGGCAGCCCTTTTTTTTTTTTTTTTTTTTGTGGCAAGAAACATTCTGACAGACACTAAGAATGATAGACTACATCTAATAAGATGCTATGTAATATTGTTCCAAATCACCATTGATCAGAGAAATGCAAATTAAGACAACTCTGAGATATCACTACACACTTGTCAGATTGGCTAAGATGACAGAAAAAAAAATAATGAGGGAGGGGATGCGAGAAAACTGGGGCATTTATGCATTGCTGGTGGAGTTGTGAATGAATCCAACCATTTCAGAAAGCAATTTGGAATTATGCCCAAAAATTTATCAAACTATGCATACCCTTTGATGCAGCAGTGCTACCACTGGACTTATATCCCAAAGAAATAATAAAGAATGGAAAGGGACCTGTATGTGTCAAAATGTTTGTGGCAGTCCTTTTTGTAGTGGCTAGAAATTGGAAAATGAATGGATGCCCATCAATTGGAGAATGGTTGGGTAAATTTGATATATGAATGTTATGGAATATTATTGTTCTGTAAGAAATGACCAGAAGAGTGAATACAGAGAGGCTTGGAGAGACTTGCGAACTGATACTAAGTGAAATGAGCAGAAACAGGAGACCATTATATACTTCAAGAATGATACTGTATGAGGATATATTCTGATGCAAGTGGATATCTTTGACAAAGAGAAGATCTAATTCAGTGCCAATTGACCAATGATGGATAGAATCAGCTACACCCAGAAAAGGAGAACTGGGAAATGAGTGTAAACTGTTTGCATTTTTCCCCCAGGTTATTTTTATCTTTTGAATCCAATTCTTTCTGTGCAACAAGAAATTCGGTTCTGCATACATATATTGTATTTAGGATATACTATAACATATTTAACATGTATAAGATTGATTGCCATCTAGGGGAGAGGGTGGAGGGAGGGAGGGGAAAAGTTGGAACATATGTGAGTGCAAGGGATAATGTTGTAAAAAAATTACCCAGGAATATATTCTGTCAATAAAAAGTTATAATAAAAAATTTAAAAAGATGCTATAATTTGGAACTATGGCCAAAAAGTTATCAAACTGTGCATACCCTTTGATCCAGCATTGCTGCTATTGGGCTTATATCCCAAAGAAATACTAAAGAGGGGAAAGGGACCTGTTGTATGTGCCAAAATGTTTGTGGCAGCTCTTTTCGTAGTGGCTAGAAACTGGAAAATGAATGTATGTCCATCAATTGGAGAATGGTTGGGTAAATTATGGTATATGAAGGTTATGGAATATTACTGCTCTGTAAGAAATTACCAGCAGGACAAATACAGAGAGGTTTGGAAAGACTTACATCAACTGATGCTGAGTAAAATGAATAGAACCAGAAGATCGCTGTACACTTCAATGCTGTATGAAGATGTATTCTGATGGAAGTGGATATCTTCAACATAAAGAAGATCCAACTCACTTCCAATTGATCAATGATGGACAGAAACAACTACACCCAGAGAAGGAACATGGGGAAATGAATGTAAATTGTTAGCACTACTGTCTATCTACCCAGGTTACTTATACCTTCGGATTCTAATACTTAACGTGCAACAAGAAAATTGGATTTACACACATATATTGTATCTAGGTTATACTGTAACACATGTAAAATATATGGGATTGCCTGTCATCTAGGGGAGGGAGTAGAGGGAGGGAGGGGATAATCTGGAAAAACGATTACAAGGGATAATGTTATACTCATGAAAAAAAAAAAGAATTTCTAAAAATCCTGCATTACATGAAAAAAATTTAAAAAATAGATAATTTATGACTGACCTTCCACATGAAAACTATCAGGGACAAACAGGTCATGTGACATTGTATACCAGCATGTCAAAATGGCATAATGCAACTTTCATTGTGTACTCTTCAGTTCAGAAAGACACTATTAAACCCTCCAAGCAGGGGAAAAAAAAAATGCTATATAATAAGCACCATTTTGCTCTTTAGCCACATACTTCTTACTCACTTATGTGCTACTGAGAAAAATGGAGGAAATCAAACAACATTGACTACTATATTCACTATAAAATTTTGTTGTCTCTTTTTAACTGGACATTAATTCAGTAAAGTGATCTTTCTATTCCTTTCTAGGTGATTCTTGATGCCATTCACTATTGATGTTCTTTTCTTTTATTTTTTTAAATTTTCATTCTTCAATCTCCCCTGACATCATACTCCTGGAGATAATTTCATGTGATCTGCAATGTTCTCTCTAAAATTTAATGTTCTCTGTTGAGGTTTTCTTGGGGTCTCTTGAGGAAGCCTTTGATTCAGTTCAGTAATCACCACAAGTACAGCCAGGTGTTAAAGTTCAAATCCTTTATTATCTCTTTCAAAGTCTTGTCTCCTTTCCTGGAGCCCGGTTAGTTTTCTGAGAGGCCTGTCTCTCTCTTTGGTTCTGTGGGCTTGAACTCCTGCCTCTTTCTCTGGCCTCTGAATTTCTCCAAATTCAAAGGTTTGTGCTTCAGCCTCCAGCCGCCACAAAGGTGGACCATGGAATGAATCTGTCTCAGCCTCTCAGAGCTTCTAGTGCACTTGACCCTGAATATCTGAGTCTCCCTGGCTGAAGCTTCTAGCTTCACACAGTGAGTACAAACCAATCATTATATCGCTAGGAAACCATTATTTGTTGGAGGATTAAATCAATGCTAAATTAGAATTAACCATTGTCTCCTCAATTCCACTTAGTACCTTGTTTCAAGTTCTGGCCCATAACATCTCCTTGTAGGATTAAATCAATCATACTGAATCATGCTAAATTAGATAACTATTGTCTCTATCAATTCCAATGACTTAGTACCTTGTAAGAATCCATTGTTTCAAGTTCAGAGTTCTGGCCCATAACAGTGACCCAATATCTTTTAGGTATCAAGTAAATATTTAGAATAACCTGTATTGTCTGTGAAGTCTGACATGGTATACAACTCTTTTGAAGACATTCCTCTTAGTTTCTTTTCAAATTGTGGATTATTTGGTTGAATCTCTTTCCTGCCATCATTTCCCAAAAATTCCCAAACAATTGTGTCCTGGGGCTTTGCAGTTGCCTGGCTTCCATTCAGAATTTGGTGAATATATTGCTTTACTGCCATCTTCCAATCTCACACTTAAAATCTTCACCAATTGAGTTGTAAGAGGCATGCCTCTAATAATAATGCTTACTTTTCAGAACCTCTTTATACTGTTTCTTCCATACTAATCTCACTTGGTGATCTCATCAGCTTCCATGTATTCATTTATCATTTCTGTGTTGTTGACTCTAAAATCTACTAATACAACTTTACCTTCTCTGCTAACCATTAAGTTTGTCCCTTCATTGTCCATTGAGCTAAATATCCTATAGATATCTTAAAATCCACATGTCTAAAACTAAACTCATTATTTCCTCCACTCAAACTTCCTAATCTTTTAAATCTCCTATTATTATTGATAGAACTGCCATTCTCTCAGTCACCAAGGCTCTCAACTAGGTTTTTTTCTCAACTCATTCTTTCACTTCTCCCTAAATATACCACCTTCTTTTGAATTTTATTAATTTTACCTTTGTAAATGACATCTCTAGTGTATCATTCCATTTTTACTCTGATGCTGGGGAAGAACCCCTTCACTTCATGCTTCCTACTTATTCTCCCTACCACAAGTATCTCACCACTTAAGACTATGCTTTACTCAGCTATCAAATCTACCTTCCTAGAACACATATATAACTCCCCTACTCAATAAACTCTAGTGACCTTATCATTTACAGGATCAGAGATAAAACCCTTCAGCCCTTAAAGTCCTTCATAACCTGTCCCTTACCCATATACTTCCTCTACATTTTATTCCTTATCATAAACTCTTTGATACAATGACGCTGACTTCCTTCCTGTTTGTTATAGAAAACTATTCATACGCTCACCCTGCATTTTTACTGGCTATCCATAATGCTGTGAGATTTCCTTCCTAATCACTGTCTCATCACTACTATGTACAAAATGCTACCATGTACAATAAACCTTTGCTGAACCCTTTTAATTCTATTGTCTTCTCATTATTTCCAATTTATTATATATGTACTAATTTGTATATTGTTCTTTGAATGCTATCTTCTCCCAGAACTGTGATTGTCTTGAAGCAAACTTTGGCTTGTCTTTCATTGTATCTGCAGTATTAAATACAGTGCTACAGTGCCTAATTCATAACAAGCAGTTGATAGAATGACTATGTTGATTGTATAGAACATATGTGTATGTATATAGACAAGTGTTTAAATGTACACATATGTACATTTATATATTATATATAATAATATCTATCTGCCTAAGTATCTATCTACCTATCGATTCTTATAAAATTTTTGATATCTTACCTAGTTTTTGCTTTTGTTGATGCTTTTTCAATGGTATCCAACCCTTTGTGACCTCATTTGTGATTTCCTTGGAAAAGATGTTGAAGTGGGAGAAGTCATTTGCCTCTCCAGCTCATTTTGTAAATGAGGAAACTAAGGCAAGTTTTGTTAAGTGACTTCCTCAGGATCATACAGCTAGTAAATGTCTGAGGCCAGATTTTAACTCAAGGAGATCAGTCTTCCAAAACCAGGCCCAACTGTTTATTCACTGCTCCACTGAGATGTTGATTATTGAGTTTAACAAATTCCTTAAAAAAAATAAGGTAACTGAAGCAAGTCACACAAGTGGCATGTTTGCCAGTTGCATAAATAGTGTGTAGCAAAGCCAGAATTCTAACTTCAAAACTCAGTGTGTGTTGTCATATTTTTCCACTCACAGATCTCATCCCTTCCACATACATAGAGGATAAACTCAATATGGCATTTATTGTTGATCTCTATGAAGAGGTTATGATAAAGAAATAGGAGCATATCACAATATTTAAAAAAGTGCAAGCTCACAAACTATTAGGATAGAGTTATTGGAAGAATTTCATATATACTTAGAAGCAGCATTTCTGTTGAGCTTTCATTTATAGGATTCCAACCCTCTTTAAAAAATAATTGGTTATTTGAGCTGCACAGTTAATAAGACTTGTGATTTATGCTCTTATTGATGGTTTCAGTGTCTCTACTTTGTATTATTATCAGTCTGCTTTCAGCCCCCATGTCCTCATTTTGGAGATATTACTCAGTGAAGGTAGATCAGCTTTCACCATAGCCACAGTGATGAAAACAGAAAAATAAAAATAAGTACAAAGAAAAATTAGGAAGATATTTCTCTGAAACATATAGCAAAATACATGTGTGTGAAGGACATATCACTTGGTAGTAAGATGTTGTCTTTACTAAGAGGCTGTCAAACACTTTGCATGAAATTACAATCATTGAACTGTTTGATTCCTGCCAGCTTATCCAATTAAGGCTTTCATATACTGTGGGAAAAAAGTCCCTATTAATTAAAATTCTGAAATGCTGAGAAAATGAAAGCAGAAAATAATTTTCTTGGGCCTGTGGAAGAATATCTGATTTGGTAAATAAATGTCTTTTTCACAACATGATTTTAAAATACAATCTCAAAATAAGTTTGGCTTTTTTAATAGTTTTTCTGTACAAAGTCAAAGTCAATACCTACAGAAAGATTATTTTTAAACTTGGCAGTAAAGCCTCTTATTGGTAGTGGTATTTGTGTCAATATAACAGACAGATTTGCTATCTCACCCTTGTATATATATTTGCACTATGTGAAGAAAAAAGTCCACACCTCTGCATCCAACATTCCTGAGCTTCAAATAGTAGAGTTCATAATTTCTGAGGATAAGTTGGGGGTAGCCTAGTCTTAGTGCTAATGCTAGTGGAGACCTCATGGTTGGGTTTGGGGCCAATAGATAAGGGAAATACAATATGGTGTGGCGCCATTCTACTATGTGCTCATGCTATTGTCCTGGGTCTGGGGCATCCTCAAAAGGATCTTGGGACATGACCCCAGTTCTAGTTCCTGAGCCAGTCTTATTGCTCTTATAGCTATAAACTAACTTAAATCTCTATTTCTACTCAGCCTCAGCCTTACTATATCAGCCTTCTCCCTCCCCCCACTCCCCATAAATGATATGAACAGTTGACAAACTTGACAATGTCTGCTTCAGTTGTCATACCTCTAAGACTTAAGCTTTACCTGTTTGGACAAGACATAGAGCATCCAGAAATAAGTAAATAAGGTGGCATTCCAGGTTGACAGCTGAACTGACAAGGCCCTTCTTGGCTCTCCAAAACTTAACCATGATCCACTATGGCTGCAAAGGCTTTGGCCACAGTGACAACAACAGGTACCAGCACCTCTGCTGGGTCAGAGCTGTTGAAATTCCTGATTCTACCCCTGCATTCTCTGCCTCACTTGGCCATTAGTGATTGACTCTATACTAGCATTTCAGCCTGATTTATGTCATTAAGTCCTGGTTCGTTCATATTAACTCTAATGTTTATGATAGCAAAGGCCTACTCTTGAATTAACATTATGACTCAGACATTTGTTAGATTTTTTGGCTGATTTATTATTTCCTGAGTTCAGGAAGATGTGGCTTAAATACAGGTTCATAATTTCCCTCTTGCATCATTTCACTCCTTCATAAACACTTTCCAGAGATAAATTCTTTGGAATTTTGGGGCTACTTTCAACAAATCCAATGGTATTTTCTGCTGTACAACTTTCCTATTGCTCCTCAGTGAGTAATGTACAATTGTTTCAAAAGTAGGTTTGGGGGCTTTTTATCACATGTTCAAAAACTGTTTATTACTTCTCTTTTTTTGCTTTTTTTGGTATAGAAGTACTAATCATGCTAAGCTTCCTTAGAATGATAAGCTCGATGTCTTGTTAAGTATCAATTTTTTTTCCTGAGGTGGCAGTAAAGGTAGTGTGTAGATATTTTTATTAAAAAAACAAAAAACAAAAACAAAAAAAAAACTATTATTGCAACCAGAAAGCACACAATAAGAATGGAATTGTGTAGTTACTAATTTAAACATCATATTCCTCATCCAGCTTTGACTTTGGGATGCTTATAATAATAATACATCATTTGCAGTTCTTCATATTCTTATGATTGATATAGTCTGCCTGGGAGAGCCTATTGTATTTATAAGTGTTGATTTCATCCATTGACTCAATGTCATTGAATTACTAGTATGAGAAAATTATTCTCATTTGATTTGATGTATTCAGAGAAAAATTGTCCAAGGGAAAGTCACTATTTTGAAAATATTCTTTCATATTAAATGTTCTGAGGCTCTTGCCCAAATTTATAGTATAACTATATTTATAGTTGACTAAAAGTATTGTGAAATAACTTGTTTTCTGCGGACTCACTGAAAACATGCTTCTTATAATTCCAATAACAGAAGGGAGAGCAGAAAGGGAACATACTTTAATCAACATGCGTATTATTTTGGCATTTTCCCCTGGTGAGTGTCAATATTTTGAATGTATTTTGTTTGAATCACATTGAAAATTGTAAATACTTTTTATTGTAGCACCTATTAAAAAGCTGTTCTTAAGGTTTTACAGATCATTGTTATAGTGGGAGATTTGGAACAACAATGCAGTCTGAGATAAAATTCCAAATCCAGTTCAATTTATTATTTGTATTATCAACTTATTTATTTGTAATATGAAGATGCATCATCTTTAAAAAAGTGAGTTAAAAAAGAAAATTAGTTTTGGATGTATAATTTTAACATAAACTCATGTCTTAGTAGGTATTTAGATGGTGCTAAATTTTTAGGTACATAGTGATATTTTGCAGTTTTTTTCAAATTTCCTTGTATAATCTTACATAATTAACTACTTATATACAAGCTGCTTGAACATCACTTATGTAATCACTGGTTGCAATTACTAAAAGGTCAGAATAAAGTCCTATTTCCATAAGTAAATCTGCACTATGTAAGTATTTGTGAAATGCTTCTCTGCTGACTTATTGTAATCTCAGATTAGAACATTCAAAAGACTACTTACCCGAAGTAAGAATAATGCTGACCTATTAAAGAATAAAAAAAGATAAAATAAGAAAAAAATCAGAATCAACAATCTATGAAGATGCATGGATGAGTGTGTAAGTTGAAAGCATTTGTCCAAGATGTTCATTATATGCACTGGAATCTTGTGAAGTTAATTTAATATTTGGCCACATTTCTATGGTGTTGTTTAGAATATTTCCTGCTTGAATAACAAATAGAATTTCAGAGAAAACAAGATAGATAGAGGTCAGGAACTCTATATGACAAATCAATAATAGGAACTAGGAAGACAAATAAATTAATTTAAAAAGGACACAATTTTAGCTAGTACTAGAAAGAGAAATAGAGTCAAAACAATAAATTTATAACAAAGACAATGCAAGGTACATATTTTAGGCTTTAAATGGTTGGTGTTAGGTAATAGAAAAATAATCTGTTGCACTCAAGAGTTTCATGGGAATATAACCCTAGTGAAGCAGCATGGCAGGGAGTCGCATATTTACCATCTTTCCTATATTTTACAACCAATTGCCAGTTTATGATCATGGTAGAGTAAGCACAGTTCCTTGTTTGGCCTTAGATTATCGTCTGAGAAACCTATTGATATCTTTCTCCCAGGTTTGCTTTTAATCATTTTTGTGTTCCCTTATCTTCTATCTTTCCCATGTTTTATTTCTTATGGATCATCAGTTATGCCAATAGTGGGTCAGACTTTTTGATGGTGACCCTGCCCCTTTCCCAGTTTAACTGAAAACATAGGTCAGATTTCCAGTGTGCCTTCTATATCTCTATCCACCCTAAACTGAATTATCCCAAAATTCAAAAAATTCTATCGATAGCTCTGGACATATGTAAGATTTATACAACATACTTTCCAGTCTTACTTTTGAGATTCATTTAGATCCCTGTGTGTTGGGAAACTTTTAGTATTTCCCCATGATTTACACTGATGTACATACGATCTCACAAACAATAGATTTGTGAAAATGTCTGTCAATTGGGCAAATTCTTTTATCATCATTGCCTTTATTTCAGCAGAATCCAATAACATGAAAGTATTTGCACTTTTGCTTTTCATGAGAGAAAGATAACTACATAGTATGATACTAGCATAATTTAAACCGCAGTATTCCCTTTATTCACTGTTATTTGATTGCAGTTGTTTTTTTCCCTATGTTTTCTTTTTCAAATGTGTATAAATTTCCCCCTAGTTTTTCCTGTCTCTATTCTTATTTCTCTTTGTAATAATTTGTTTAATAGGATTGCAAAGATGATTCTATTGCATCTGGCTTTCTATTTTATTACTGTAATTCTGATAGTCATCACCAGGTGAGTGATGAATTTTTTTGTCTTTAATTCTTGAAAAGTACTTTGACATTAGGGAGGTGATGCCATAACATGAATGTGAATTTGACTTAAGGGAGGGAAGGCTGTGCAAAATCACCTGCCTCACTTTCTCCTCAAGAGCCATCTAGGGGCAGAGATAAGATGGCAGAGAGCAGACATGAGTTTCTGTGATTTACTCTGACCTTCTCTCAAACCAACAGTAGATTAAGTCCCTAACTGGTTTGGAAGTGAAAGAAACCAAAAATATTTGGAGTATAACACATTTCCAGAAGAAACCTTAGGATAACTTCAAAACAGGTCTGTTCAAACAGGTAGGATGACAGTCTCCCAAGAACAGATAGCAACACGGGAGTCTAGGGAAAGGAGCTCAGTTGGGGAACCAAAGTGTTGCAAGTCCCACACCAGGGAATCTTCTGTGATCCTTTGTCTTGGCTGATCACTTCTTTACTAAGAACAAACTTCAATCCTAAAAAAAACAAAATAAAACAACAAACAAACAAAAAAAAAAAAAAAACAACAACAAAAAAAACAAAAAAACAAAACAAAACAAAACAAACAAAAAAAAAAACAAAACAAACAAAACAACAACAAAAAAAAAAAAAACTCTCACATAGACAGCTCACCATAAACAGCAGAAACAGACTTCAAATCTCGAGATCCCTAAAGGCAAATCAACTCCAGATGAAGCCGCAAAGGGATATATGACCTAGTCCCCATTTCACAAGGCTTTCTTGGAAGACTTCAAAAGGATTTTAAAAGATAATTAGAAGAAAAATGGGGAAAGGAAATGAAATCTTTGAAAGAGGTAGGGAAAAGTAAAAATGGAAATTATCTGAAGAAAATTACTCAAAATAGATTTGGTGAAATGGGAAAAAATACATAATTCCCTGCTAAACAGATTTGATGAAATGACAAAAACATATAACTCCCTACAAAATAGATATGAAAAAGGTACCATTTCATGGAAAAACAATAAAATATTGGAAATGGAAATATGAACTGGTAAAAAAAAAATAATGAAAAAACAATTAAAATGGCCAATTACAAAAGGAACTAAAAAAGTTACCTGAAGAAAATAATACACTAAAAATTAGAATTGAACAAATGGAAGTGAATGACTAAATAATATTTCAAGAATCAGTTAAATAAAACAAAAAATATTAAAAATAGAAGAAATGTGAAATATATCCTAGAAAAAATACCTGACCTGGAAAATAGATCTAGGAGAGACAATCTAAGGATTATTGAACTTCCTGAAAAAAATGATGAAAAAAAGAACCTAGACATTATTACAGGAAATCATAAAGGAAAACTGTCCTGATGTCTTAGAGTCAGAAGGTAAAATAACCATTAAAAGAATTCACTGTTTAACTCCTCAAAGAAACCCCAAAATGAAAACTCCAAGAAATAGCATGGCTAAATTACAGAATTATTGGACCAAGACAAAAACATTGTAAATAGTCAAAAAGAAATAATTTAAATACAGAGCAGCCACAATCAGTACTGCCCAGGACCTAGCATCAATCATCTTAAAGGATGGTAGGGCCTAGAATCTGGTATTCTGAAAGGTAAAGAAACTTAAGTTAAAGGCAAGAATAAGTTACAAAGTTAAAATGAGCATTGTATTTCAGTGAAGAAAATGGATATTTAATGATACAAGTGAATTTCATCTATTTCCGATGAAAAGATCTGAGCTAAATTAAAAAAAATATTCCAAACACAGCACTCAAGAGAAATATAAAAAAACAAAAAGGAAAAAAAAGCACTTCAGAACTATCTGTTATATATCTATTATGGATATACTTAGAGAGTGTGGGTATAATATGATTTTATTATGATAACATGAAAAAGACACTAGAGATGGAAAAGGGATTGTTCTGTAAAAAGAGAAGAGGAAAAAGAAGGCAAAATGAGGGAATATCAAGAAAAGGAAAAGATGGCCTATTATAATTGAGACAAAAAGGATGGAGGTGAGCATTGTGTGAACTTTACTCTCATCAGACTTGGCTCAAAGAGAGAATGTCAAAAATATTTGGTTTCACAGAGAACCATGTCTCTCCTTATAGTAAAGTGGGAGAGGAAAGGGGACAAGAAAGGAGAAAACTAAGGGAAAGGAAAACAGAATTAGTATAGGAAAGGTATATGAAATGGAGAGGGGTTATAAAAGAATAGGGCTATTTGAGGGAAATAGTGATTAGAAGCAAAATACTGTGGAGAAAGGAAATAAGAGAAAAGAAAGAGAAAAGCATAGCATAGGGGAAAATAAGATGGCAGGAAATACAGAATTACTTATTTTAACTATAAATGTGAATGGGATAAACTTTCCCATAAAAGAAAAGGGGATAGCACAATGTATTAAAAGCCAGCATCCTACAGTGTGCAATTTACAAGTAACACATTCAAAGCAGAACAATATATAAAGAGTGAATGTAAAGGGTTGGAGCATAACTTATGATATTTCAGGTGAAGAAAAAAACAAAACAAAACAAAAAAAAAACAAAAACAAAAACAACAACAAAAAAAAAAAAACCAGGGGTAGCAATCCTAATCGCAAATCAAATAAAAGCAAAAGTAGATCTTATTGAAAGGATAAAGAAGGGAACTATATCTTGCTAAAGGGTGTCACAAATTATGAAGCAATATAAATCTAAACACATATGCACCAATTGGTATAGCATCCAAATTCCTAAAGGAGAAGTTAAGAGAGCTGCAAGAAGAAATAGTTAGCAAAACTATATTAGTAGGTTATCTCTTCCTTGATCTCTCATAACTAGATAAATCGAGCCACAAAATAAATAAGAAAGACTTTAAATAGGTAAACAGAAGGTCAGAAAAGTTAGGTAGATAGATTTCTAGAGAAAAATGAATGGAGACATAAAGGAGTATACATTTTTCTCAGTGGTTCATGGAACCTATACAAAAAATGATCTCATATCAGGGCATAAAAACCTCAAAATCAAATGCAGAAAAGCAGAAGTAGTAAATGCATTTTTTTTCAGATCATGATGCAATAAAAAATCACGTGTAATAAAAGGCCAGGAAGAAATAGACCAAACATTAATTGGAAACTAAACAATCTAATACTAAAGAAGGAATTGGTAAAACAATCTAGCATAGACACAAACAATAACTTCAGGGAATGATGTTAATTACACAATTTACCGAAATGTGTGGGAAACAACCAAAGTGGTTATTAGGGGAAATATTATATCTCTAGATACTTATTTGCATAAAACAGAGAAAGTGATTAATAAATTGTGTTTACAACTAAAAAAAAGCTAGAAAAAGAATAAATTTAAAACCCTCAATTAAATACAAAATTTCACATTCTGAAAATAAAAAAGGAGATTAATAAAATGAAAATAAGAAAATTGTTGAATTATTGAATAAAACTGAGTTAGTTTTATTGAAAATTCCAACAAAATAGATAAAACTTTAGTTAATTTGATTAGAAAAAATGAAAGAAAAAAATCAAATTGTTAGTCTTAAAA
Source organism: Sminthopsis crassicaudata (assembly GCF_048593235.1). Lineage (NCBI taxonomy): Eukaryota > Metazoa > Chordata > Mammalia > Dasyuromorphia > Dasyuridae > Sminthopsis > Sminthopsis crassicaudata. Next base: position 201,312,490 of record NC_133617.1, read on the forward strand.
TGAACAGGGTAACTTTCCACTAATAAAGAGGAAAATACAGCAATAATTAGGAGTTATTTTGCCCAAGTATATGTCAATAAATTAGATAATCTAAATGAAACAGAAGAATGTATATAAAAATATAGGTTACCTAGGTTAAAAGAAGAGGAAATAAATGATTTAATTATCCTATTTTGGAAAAGGAAATAGAGCAAGCTATTAATCAACTCCCTAAGAAAAAATCTCAGGACCAGATGGATTTACATATGAATTCTATCAAACATTTAAAGAAAAATTAACTCCAATACTATAAAACATTATTTGAAAAAAATAGGAAAAGAAGGACTCCTACCAAATTCCTTTTATGACACAGATGTGGTGCTGATACCTAAACCAGCTAGGGTGAAAACAGAGAAAGAAAATTCCAGATCAATTTCCCTAATGAATATTGATGCAAATATCTTAAATAAAATAATAACAAAGAGATTACAGAAAGTCATCCCATGGATAATCCACTATGACCAAGAAGGATTTATACCAGGAATGAAGGGCTGGTTCAATACTATGAAAACTACTAGTATAAATAACTAAATCAATAACAGAACTAACAAAAATCATATGATTATCTCAATAGATGCAGAAAAAGCATTTGATGTAATACAACACAAACAAACACTAGACAGTGTAAGAATGAATGGACTTTTCCTTAAAATAGTCAGTAGCATCTATTTAAAACCATCAATAAGCATCGTATGTAATGGGGACAAACTGGAAATATTCCCAGTAAGATCAGGGGTGAAACAAAGGTGCCCACTATCACCATTACTATTCAATAATGTATTAGAAATTTTAATTTTCACAGTAAGAGAAAAAATAGTTTAAAGGAATTACAGTAAGTAATGAAGAAACCAAATTATCACTCTTTGCAATGATATGATGGTATTTTTAGAGAACCTTAGAGAACCAACTAAAAAACTACTAGAAACAATTTATAACTTCAGCAAACTTACAGGGTACTAAATAAATCCATATAAATCATAAGAATTTTTATATATTACCAACAAAGTCCAGGAGGAAGATGTACAAAGAGGGATTGCATTGAAAATAACTGTAGATAATATAAAATATTTGGGAATCTATCTGCTAAGGGATAGTCAGGAACTATATAAACACATCTACAAAACACTTTCCACACAAATAAAGTCATATCTAATCAGTTGGAAAATATCAAATGCTCATGGGTAGGCTGAGCTAATATAATTAAAATGACAATATTAGCTAAATTCATCTACTTATTTATTAGCATACCAATCAAAATCCTAATAAATTATTTTACTGATCTAGAAAAAATAATAACAAAGTTATTCTGGAAGAACAAAAAGTCAAGAATTTCAAGGGAATTAATGAAATAAAATCCAATAAAGTGGCCTAGCTATGCCAAATCCAAAGCTACATTACAAAGCAGTGATAACAAAAGCCATTTGGTACTGGTTAAGAAATCAGAAGAGAAACAATAAATTGGGAAAGTATTTTTTATATTTAAGAGTTCCAATTAAGGCTTCATTTCTAAAATATACAGAGAATTGACTTCCGGCCAAGATGTCGGCGAGGAGGCAGACAGCTGCTTGAGCTCCTCGTTTTCTCTCAGAACTTACTTCATTACAAGCCTCAGATTTAATGCTTAACCCAGAAAGAAATCCACAAATAATCACCAAGAGAAGACATCCTTGAAAGTCACCAGAAAAGGTCTGTGTTTGCTCAGGGGAGGGTCAATCAGAATGGGCGCAGACTGAGGGCAGGCCAGCCAGAGCAAGACAGGCAGCTCACACAGCTCAGACCAGAGGGGGAGGGGTAGGATCTCTGCCGTATCTGAGAAAAGACTTTTTCCCCAGTGTGGATACTCCATCTTGGCAGCAAGCCAGGAACAGAGGAGGGGGTGTAAACACCGGAGGTGAAGATTAAAACCCCAGAAAGCCAGCATCTCTCAGAACCCGGCCACCCCCAACCCCCACCTGGACTGACTCAGTGCATTCTCAGAGCCTCAGAGCTCAGACTCAGTACAGTCATTGCTGTTCTGTTAGTGGCTCTCTGCTGCCCTACCCCCAGTCTGTAGAGTAAGCCCATTAATACCATCCAGCCCCATCCCCCACAAAACAGACCAATTGTTTCTCTTGTCAGTTTGTTTTCTTTGATTCCTACTCTGACAAAATGAACAAAAAATTCAAAAGGGCTCTAACCATTGACAGCTTCTCTGTGGAGAGGGAGCAGACTTGAAACACTGAGGAGACTAAAAACAGACTGTCCCCAGATGTATCCCCTGGGAGGGATATAAGCTGCTCCTCAATACAAAAGAACCTCATAGAGGAAATCAAAAAGGTTCTCACAAGAGAACTGGAAGAGAAATGGGAAAAGGAAAGGGAAGCTTGGCAAGAGAGCCTGGAGAAGTCATCCCATGCATTCAAAGACAGAGTGGATAAAGAAATCAAATCATTGAGAAACAAGATTAGTGAGCTGGAAAAGGTAAAAAACTCCAAGGAAAACAGTGAGTTGGAAAAAGAAAACAGCTCTCTAAAAAATAAAATGGATAAAATGTAAAAAAATTCCATAGAAGATAAAAACTCAATTGGACAATTACGAAGAGATATAAAAAAAGTGAGTGATGAAAATACATCATTGAAAATTAGACTGGAACAAGTAGAAATGAATGACTCAAGGAGAAACCAAGAGGTAGTCAAGCAAAACCAGAGAAATGAAACAATTGAAAAGAATGTCAAGTACCTTACTAGAAAGACAACAAACCTGGAAAACAGATCCAGGAGAGACAATTTGAGAATAATCGGACTCCCTG